>NC_134266.1:135886634-136501217 GCF_031893055.1 Leptodactylus fuscus | reverse complement strand
GAACCCTGCGGGACCCAATCCTAACACCCATCTTGTAGTACTGGATCATTGTTTTGAGTGTTACCCACTTCAGAAGTTACTCAGAAATAAACCCTTATTTTGTGTCAAAAACACATTCCAAATGTCAAAAGATTCGTCATTAAAAAATTGTTTCAGATCTGTTTAAAAGATGACTCCATCCAGCACTGAATTTAGTGATTGAGTACCTTCAGATGAATAGTACGTTTGACTAATTTTTTTCATATTACCACAAATGAGCTTAAAGCTTATATTTCGTATATAATGGACCCTTGGGAGATATAATACTTCATGGCATGTTGAATAATGTAGAATTAATATGGAATCTTGGACAAAATACACCACATGCAATATAATATAATGAAGTAATCATATCGAAATTCCAGAGGCAACAGTATTTTTCTATTTTTTGTCTTGTGGCACCTACAGACATTGAAGGTACATTTGGAATTTAGTGTTCCATTATTTAAAGAGGACCTTTCACCATCTCCACCAAGTTCTTAGCATCTGTTAATAGCCACCGTTCCACTGATTCCAGCCCTATACATTCCTGAGCAACAAACGCAGTTAGTTTTGGTGCCTGATGTGCTATTTTAGCTCTGTAATGTCACAAGGGCAGTGTCAGGTATAGGGCGTAATTTAGTGTTCCAACGACAGGCAGCTATTATCAGAACCTGAGGCAGCCCCATATCTCAGTATCCATTAGGGCTATGAAGATGAGCTTGGATTTATTTTAAAGATGTAAATCACAAGATCATCATGATAGCCCTTACAGATTAAGAACAATGTGTTGATAAAATGCTGTCAGAAATTGAGATCTGCATTGGGATCTCAATGCCGAATAGTATTTTCACCAGAGAATCACTTTAGATCTGTGAGGGGACATTTTCTGATTATCTGTGACGATCTGTTTCCCCATTTCCGGAAACGGATCGTCACTATTACTCGCCCCCATCCACTCCATTATACTTACCACCCATGGCTTATTCCGGCGACACGGCTTCTCCCACTGTAATGATGTGGCACGATGGCGCGCTCTTCTCCACTGTGCTGGTAATTCACCTCCACAGTGCATCCACGCATGCGCAGTAAAGATGGATCATTGCTGGAAGACTGAATCAGTACAGTTTCAATATACTCTTGGTTGAGGGTTGGGCTGAGTAGGTAGGCAGGGAGGGGCTGTATGGGGTGGGTTAGGAAAGAGATGGGAGTAAGGGGGGAGTGAGGAAGTTACATAGCAGGAAGCAGAACCAAGTAAACAATAGCAGGAGAAACCAGCAGCTCCCAGAGACACCCAGAAATCACCCAAAACGCTCAAAAAAGTGCACAATCCATTATTAGCACTAAGGGGGCGTTCACACTACCGTTATTGTCCGACAGGTAGTGTCTGCTGCTAGTGTCTGTTCAAAATCTTGCATGGACATTAGCAGCGACATGTAGGTTTTTTCTGTCCGCTTGAAAAGTCGGACATCTTTAGGAACGGACACTTAAGGACAGGCACGGAGTGCAAAAGAACGCACCCGATCGACATTGAAATGAATGAAAAATGTCACGGACACAGCTAGTGTCCGATGCTAATGTCCGTGCAAGATTTTGAACAGACACTAGCAGCGGACACTACCTGTCGGACAATGACGGTAGTGTGAACGCCCCCTAACAGACATTTTTTAATTTTTTTTTCCTGGAAAACCCCTTTAAAGGTACAGTCTCTGGAAATCTGGACAAGGCATAATATAAATTTCCTGTAAAAAAAAAGAAAAAAAAAAGGAAATGAACAGAAAGAGGATGGATCAGTCACGTTATATGTTTGAATACATTTGTTGTGTATTCAGATGTACTGTATGCCTCTAGCAGAAAGCCAAGCGGAGGGCTAAATTCATAATTGGCAACAAAATTTCTGGAAACTTTAGCGCCTTCCCTAGCCCCACTCATGACCCCACTGAAAGTGACCCATTCACACCCACAAACCTACTACTTTGGGGTAATTTTACCCAAACCCTTCCTTTTTATCGTTGGCCTTGTCCGTCCCTACCCCATTTTCCAGGAGTATTTGTAACTCACCTCTCCCTAGTCCATTGTTTCCATCAGTGACTGCTGTGTACAGGATCCCTGACTGATGACACTAGTGATATCCTGTTTCTGTGAAGCGATCACTACAGCCAAAGACTTTTTTTTCTCAGAGGGTCCCACCCCCTGATCGACTGAACACGTAACAATACAGACATGGAGAAATGGAACATCTATACACATAACAGACACATTTATCACGTAGACATATAACTGACACATATGAACCCATTAACTTCTCTGAACATTCCATTCACACATGGAAATGCACACTGGAGCTCCAGACAATAGAATAATCCAAAAAATTCCAAAAAGCAAATGCTCTGGAATGCTCTACCCCGGACAATCAGATTAACTCCCAATTTCTACAGCTTCAAACGCAAACTAAAGACGCATCTTTTCAGACAGGCCTATCACAATTCCTAATGTAAACCCTTCCGTACTATAATTAGAATCCCCAAAATTTAACCCTCCTCTGTCCCCGCTCCCGCATTACCTCACATGATATGATGCCATTTCAGGCTAACTTTATATGTCCAAGCTCCATCCACATGTTACAGGACACCACTAGTGATGGCTCATAAAGTTTTGTTTGTGTAATGACAGTAACCTCTATTACAACATTGTCTGACCTCTGTATAAGCAATGCCGCCCCTGCTATCTCTTGTGTCACCCCTCTACCTCATAGATTGTAAGCTCTTGTGAGCAGGGCCCTCAGTCCCAGTGTGTGAAATGACTTTCTTTGTAATGTATCTTTCTGTCTGAATTTGAACCCTACAAATTGTACAGCGCTGCAGAATATGTTGGCACTATATAAATAAAATGTATTACTATTATTATGTTCTCTTCCTTACGCTGATTTTATCTGTAAAATAAAAAATATTAATGAGCTTGTCTTGAAGGATACCTTAGCTACAAAAACAAATCATATATCTATACATTTACATGGCAAATCTTTATGTGAAAATAAATGTCATAATAAATCTTTATATTTCATTTTTACCCATATCTGGTCACGGCTCACATAGCACTAAACCAACAAACCATTAACACAATGCTAATATAAATTATCCTATAGATGGACGGCAGTACAAGACTGATCAGTAAGACATTAACCCTGTCATATCCCATCAATAAGACACTATGATTTTGTCATAGTGTCTTACACACACATCAGTATTTTATAGGCCAAAGCAAAGATTGGATGTTACATAGACGCTGCACACCTTGTATATTTTCAATTCACTCCTGTTTTCGACTTATAAAATACTGATGTAAAACACTGACTTGTCAATAAAGCCTTACTATAGGAAATGTGAGCAACCGAAAACACAGAGCAAAGTTGTGACATTTGTTTTTTCCCTTATTACATTGTGGTTCTAAGCTGTATAGACTCCTTATTTACCTGTTGTTACTTGAGGTTTTAAAGAAAGTTAAGGTGAAAGTGACTACTGCCCCCATAAAACATATAAGATACAGTATGGTGCATCTACACACCATAAATTTTTTTTAATGAGATATAAAATGTTATGTATCTGTGTTTGGCACAGGTTATATATATATATATATATAAAACACAATTGGTTAGGTTCACAGTGTAGAATTAACTGTCTGTGGAAGTTCTGCCATTATAAATTTGACATTTTAACTGACTGAGCATGACAATAGCAATGTCTGCAAATACTTATTGGCAGTGTGCTTTTTATACATATTGTCAGATGTTCAACAATAACCTTTTGTGTTTAGCATCTTCATGCTCAGATGAGCTGACTGTATGTATGCTAACTATGACTACGTAGAACCTATTAAAGATGTCTGGGTAAACAACACCATTCTATTCAGTTTTAACAGGATAATTTGTATCTTCCAGTGGAACCATTATATAAATCACAGTATTTGATATTTTTCCCAGATAATATAGATACAAGAAAAATAAAATAAAATAAATTGTGTTTCATTTTTTCAGTATTTTTAATCCCACAGGGGGATTTCAACAAGCAATTCGCTTGCATAATACACTACATTACTAATGTAAAAAAAATTGCATTACAGGTTGTACTAGGTTGTACTTCTCATGCAATCTAATAGGTATACACTGACGACAGACCCGTGGGCCTTCATTAGAACTCCCGGCAACCTGCTAGCACCATCCCACTAACACCACTTTGGTATCGCTATTAACCAAGACTTCTAAATGGATAAAAAAGATGTCACATGACAAGTATTTATGACCTCCTCCCTGTGTTATTCAGCGAAGAGGCTACAATGCCCACCTGAACACTGTGGCCTCTTCAATCAAATGATCATTGCAGATGTCAGACCCCTACTTGTCACATGCTGATGATCGATGATCTATCCTAGAGATACGACAACACCCCTTTTAAGTAACATAAGTATTATGTAAACTCGGCCAGGTTTAGAAATAGCAGATTGGCATTTGTAATGAAGACTGTCAGCAGCAGACGACTCTGTGAATGTGCCATTATTGCCACTTATCCGTGTAGTGCCTGTACCTTCTCGGAGCCACTCACTTCATCAAGCCCAGGCCGCAAAATGGACAGGAATAAGTCCTGTCCCAAGTTTTGCCCCAGGTTCATGGCCCTATACACATACCCATGATAATACATGTCCATGTATTTGGGACCTTAAGAATATAATGGTTCAGGTGCATTTCTCCTCAAAATCAATGCCAAATTCCACCCTGATTCTGCCTTCCACTGCAGAGATTGAAGCAGGATGCTGAGAAAATAAGTGTCTTGCACAATGTTACTACAGATACATATACATTTGTGTGAGATGCTTTTGACCTTGTGACCATTCAGTAAGCAATGTTGAGCACTAGGTTATGACAATAATGGAATGGTTCACAAGGTTTAAAAGTGTTGTCCAGGATGGCCTTTCCTAGGAATGGCCATAAATATGCAGTGTATATACTACAGAGATCAGATGCAGCCCTGAACGGCTGATACATGTGGAGGTTGACTGGCAGCCCCCACTTATCAGAGACTTATGGCCCATCGTATTGACAGCCCATAAAAAAAACATTTTTGGGCAAACTCTCTAAATGGTGACTAGCATTTCAAAAAATATCTCATTTACTATAGCACGTGATTGTGGACAAAAATGTAGAGCACTTTATTAAAAACCTCTCTAAAGTTGCTTCTACTAGGTGTCTCCCTTTTAGCTAATTTGCTGTTCACTCCCTAATAATGGGGAAGGCCGCCCATAGACACCATCAGGGTTAAAATGGGAGCACAGTCAGTGGAAGAAGAGGGCCTGTTCTCTCTTCACACAATAAATGTGGAGTGATGTTCTCCTCACAGCCAGTACATGTCTGCAGACTGCTTTCCCTATCTACAATGCTGACACTGAAAGGATTCTGGAACTTCTACAGTGTAGCAAGAGTTTACTACTTCTATATGCTTGCTTATGACTAGCTGTTTGTGTTATTGCTCATGGGATGTTATTCATAGACAGCAAACTGCTTTCTTTATTGTGTTTGGATTTCTTTTTCTATTTAGCTGTATCATGCCCTGTATTTGCATTCCAGTATCCGCAAGGTGTATCCTGGTGTGTACTCCCAACTATTTAGTTAATGAGGATTTTGGGAAAGAAGGGGTGAGCAGGACAGTTAGCATTCGGCACTGTCAGTAAGTGAAATATGCGGCTAGCACATAAAAGGAATTGTTATTTTGGTAACAGTTACTGTAGATTTGTTCTGTATGAAATCTATGGTAATGGTTGATGGTGGATATGCCATTCAGTGACTCACAAAATGCTAAGAGGCATTGTATCTTTAAACATTTCATCTTTTTCATTTATAACACATTTATTTCTATATAGGTTGTAAAGATAGATATTAATCTCTTGGCTCACTGTCTCAAATCAGGATGAATCAGATGATGATGATGTTATACTTTGTGAGGAAGATGGACAACTTTCACAGAGGAAGGATAAATGCTTGCTTGACACAGGAAGATCTGCTCACAATCTGCAAACAACTTGTAATCCAACACGTAAGCTCTTTTTTCTCTGATACGACTCTTGCATTGTGCACAAACTCCATATGACTAAATGTTTTTAAATTGTGGATTTTAGGATAATACAGATGTGGTATTGTGGGAGAATCTTCTCAGTGTATTTCTATTTCTCACACTGTGGGAAATGGTCAGTTTAAAGTTTAATAAATGTATTCTTTAAAATGTGCATAAAATATGATAAAGTGAAATCATCTGCTGGAAAATGAATGACCTTTAATATTGCTGTTTATTCTGTTCATGTAAATGCCTTTATTACTAGTATTCCGTTTTTTTTATATGTGTTCAAAATTATACTTGCAAACTCTCTGGGAATGTCCAGGAGGCTCATGAAAAAAAAAAGTTAATAAGCTCCTGAGTGCTCCAGCAACATTTAGTCATACTCTTTTCTCCATATTAAAGAGGACCTTTCACCACCTCCAAAAAGTTCAGTTTTTCATATTATTTAATAGTTCCGACATAGTTGGAAATTTTTTTTCTATCCCTCTCTGTTCCTATTCTATCAATACTGTTAAATTTGGTGCCTGATAAGATATTTAGTCTCTTTACTGTCAGAAGGGTGGTTCCAGGCAAGGGGCCTGGTTCTGAACTCTGACACTGGCTGCCTTTGAATGGAGCTCCGAATCATGCCCGTCTGACACCGCACTTCTGACATTACAAAGCTTAAATGGCATGAGAGATATAGGACAGATACCAAATGTAACTGTGGTAGTTGCTCAGGAATGGTGGGGGCTAGAGCAATAATTCCAACTTTGTCAGAATCAGTGGAGCGGCGCCTGTTAACAGATGCTAAGAACTTGAATTGGTGAAGGTGGTGAAAGGTCCTCTATAAGTTCTCACACAATTCCCTCCATTCTGTGGTGTTGCCCATGAGATAAAAAGTGTGTATGAATGA
Organism: Leptodactylus fuscus; assembly: GCF_031893055.1. Lineage (NCBI taxonomy): Eukaryota > Metazoa > Chordata > Amphibia > Anura > Leptodactylidae > Leptodactylus > Leptodactylus fuscus. Next base: position 136,494,200 of record NC_134266.1, on the reverse strand, counting down.
GGAAAGGTGAGTGTCTATATCTGCATACAGATATTTATTTTGGGGAGTGCTGTTGCATTTGTGATTCAAATTTGTGATTCAAATTACATTGTTCGTGTTTTAGGAAGCACGTTTTGTATAAACGGGCAGATGAAAAAGTAATACAATTTGTGCATTCTGCTTTTGTTCACCTTTCATAGTCTTGCTTCTCAATAGTTACCTTTCTAAAAGCTAAAAGTACTCTGGCTTAGTCCAAAAAGCAATTTCAGGGTCCATATGCTCACCATAATGTCTAGTAATCTGTTGAATTTATTTTAGCGCAGCACAGCATGTCTAAATATGTGCCTGCGGTATATTTTGTACATTAGGATTTGACTTTTGTAAGTATCATGGTTCCTTCACACATTTTTGTCAGGTATTTTAAAACAAATACTGTATAAATATGTCATGGTTTTTTTTTTAACATGTTCTTTCGTTTTTTATTTTGTGGCATTATTTCTGCACTTTTGAAGTTCTGTAGTGAAGCCTATGGGAAAAAAATTGTTGCAACTTGGTTGTCCAATCTAAAAGAGGTTGTCTTGTTGTGGGCTTATACAGTTTTATCAATATGTTACCAAGGACCTCATTTTCATGTGTTTTTACATTCAGTAAGAATTAACAGTGGTGCTGGTAGAGTGCTGTTGCTACTTTTTGTGTTCACAATTTTATGGAAGACAGGGTTTTTGTGTTCATTTTTTTAAAATATATTTTCATGTTCTCGATCCACATGATGTACTGAGGGGCGTTTCGGACCCCCGTTCTCCTTGTTGCTGGGAATCCCAGCAATTATAAACGTATCCCCTATTCTGTAGAGAAAAATAAGTATATAGTTTGTATATATTGTTTAGTTAAAATTTTTGTATCTGGTGTTTTTTGAAGCAAGCTACAGAATGCCATTGATATGCAAATTCATCACCCTTGGTCTCCAGTCCCTCTCACCCTTCACGTAAAGAGTATCCTAATTTTCTCAAAAAGTTAAAAAATATCTGCAGGGTCGTGTTCAGCAGCCTGTTCTATGTCAGCATACCCCTTCATATGTGGTGTCCTAAAAGTTTTTCTGCTGCCAGTAATCACATTTTGCATTTGTGTTTGAGGCTGTGGGCATGTACAATAAGAAGCCGTTTGCCCCCTCTCCTATCCATTTTAACTATTCTAGCATCTACCATGCAAGCATGATACAGGAAAAGAGCAATCTATGAGTGCAATCAAGAAAGCTGCTTGCTGTCTGTGAATAATATCTAATCTGTAATCACACAATTAGACAAGACTAGATACAAGCGCATAAAATGTTGATTCTTTTGAAAAGAGCAGTTTGCAATGTGTGGTGTCTGCGAAGAGAATCAACCCCTTCCAGCTGCATTCACTGTGTGAAGAAACCAGCTCACCCCCCTTCACTCAGTGTGATCAGTCTTCCATCTAAAAAGTTAATAAAGGTTCATCACAAAAATACATTTTAGCCCAATTACCTAAGAAAAATGTGATCTAAAAGTATCCATAGTCTTTAGGCTGCATGCACACGGAGTTACGCCGGCGTTACAAGCGCTCCCATTGAAGTGAATGGGAAGTGTTCGGGAGCCGTCTGCAGCGCTCGCGTGTATGGCTGTGAATGAGTATTTTTACAAGCCCGGCGTAACTCCGTGTGCATGCAGCCTTAAAGGGGTATTCCCACCTCACATACTCATCAGTCTTTACTGCTGTAAAATCTTCTTTCTTCCTGGTTTCTTGCATCATTTGGTGGATGGGGTTTCACATGCAACTTGCTGTTTAGCTCCGCCCCCAAATTTGTGTGTAGCTCCGCCCACCCATATTGGACTATGAAGTAAAGGCAGCAGCAACTTCATTCTGTGTTACATACAGAGACTGCCTGTCTCTGCCATAATGAACACAATTGAGTTAGCTAGCCTGATAACTGGGAGAACAGAAGAAATGAAAGCAGCTCCTCTCCCCTATCTGAGAGCAGGACCTAGGTCACATGGTGCAGACACAGGAATATCTAGATACACAGGCTCGCTCCCGTGCACTTAGCCCCTCCTCCCTCCCCCCTGAGAGCAGCAGATACATCACTTGACTCATGAGCAGCTAAGTCAGGGCTGTGGCCACAAAGAATTGAATAAAGTAAGATAGTGGACAAACAAAGCAGTTTTGCTGAAGCAGTGTATTTAGGAAAAGTCTTACATCCACATTAACAAGCAGTATAGATAGGATCCTTGTGATGGGACAACCCCTTTAAATAGGACCTTTCACCACTTCCAGAAAGTCCATTTACATCAGTTAATACGTGCTACTCCACTGATTCTGGAACAGTTTTTAATTTCCTCTCTAGCCCCCATTTCTGAGTAATCAGTGATGTTAGTTTTGGTGCCTGACATTCTGTTTACTTTTTGTACTGTCAGGAGGGCGGTGTCAGACAGGAGCAGTCAAGGGGTGTGACTGAGCTTTGCCACTGGCTACCTTTTGTTGGAGCGCTGACTCTTGTCTCCCTGCCTGACACTTCCCTTCTGACCTTACAGAGCTTAAATAACATCAGACACGAACACGAACTTCACTTGTTGCTCGGGAATGGTGAGGGCTAGAGAAAAAATTCTAACTTCACTGGAATCAATGGAGCAGAGCCTATTCACAGATTCTAAGAACTTGAATTGGTGGAGGAGGTGAAAGGTCCTCTTTAAGCCACTCATTACAGGGATTGCTAGCTTCATCTTTGCTCTTAAATAAACTTTTTGTCCCTGGTGTCTTAGATTTCATAACATTTCTTTCTTTTTTTATTTTTTTTTTAAATCTTTTCATTTCTTGTTATGAAGAATGTAAACAAGCATCACACAGACAGATGACCAAGAAACAATGAGCAATAAAGGCAGGAACAATAAAATAAAAACAAGAGCCGCAGCGATATCATCAAAATGACATATTGACCCAATCCTCTGCAGAGGGACTGATAATAAGATTGGAAGGAGAAATCATCTGGCCTTTATGAAAAACATTCCTGTCAAGCAAACCTGCTTGTTTTCTTGGAAGTCTAAGTCTTTAGTTTTTGTTTCTAGCAAAACATTATTGCAAAAATAGAAAATGCCTAAATGATGAAATGCAGAGCTCAGAGGTAGAACACTTCTCTATTCCATGATGCTTAGTTGCATATAAAGTGGCAATAGTATTTGTCTATAGCTTCATGGGGATTTAGAACAGACATCATTAGATGATGGATTTTAGTGAAGGAAAATACACATTTTAAATCTAAGATTTTTTTCAAGCGTACTTTTTTGTAATATTAAGCAGTGTTGTGCACGATACTTGCTTTTATGTCTTGTCTTGTAGCTACAGTGATATCTAATGTATTACTGCAGACAGTTATATCAGAAAAGCTACATAACCCTAATGATTCATTTTCAAACTCTGAGTTAACACTTCTAAGGGGTTCTAGACTTTGATTTATTTTGTGTTGCCTTTTAATGGATGATATGTTCTACAAACTTTATTTCTTTTTCCAGTACTCTAAATTCAGCAAGCAATGTCAGAGCTTCACGTCACTTCTAAAATGGTCACCAGTTGTATAAAATATAGTTCCTAACCTTTGAGACTTTTAAGAGTCAAAGGCAGCTACAGTAAGAGGTTTTTTTTTTTTTTTGCAAGGATTAGGAAGCTCTGTTTTTGTTTACATTTTTTAATCTCCCCCAGACCAATTAAACTTTTAGCCTGGATAACCTTTTTAACCCCTAGATGTCGCCATTCCACCTTATCTGATTCCCAGTGCTGCAGTCAAGTTAATTAAAGTCAAACACCAGTGATTTACAGCTGCTCCTGTAGGAGCGATAAGTGGCAGCATCTCCATGCTGAAGTTACTCTCCCAGAGTTATACTGTGATAAGGGAAGGTTTTAGGACTTTTATCATCACTTTTATCAACAAAATTTAACCCTTTGTAGTGATCATTGTAAAGTGAAACTGTCTTTGTATTCACACTTTAAAAGCAGAATCATTCCCCTGCCACCCCCGAGTCTAGCTAGAGATAACACAAACAGTTTACAGCTCTCTGCTATACTAAACTACTGGTTGATTTACACATAGACTAGAGTTCCAGAAAATAAGCCATACTGAATATAAAACCATATAAAACCTAATTTTTGATGAAAAACGATATAGGTTTGTAACCCATGTGATCAGGAGGACTAGGAAAGCAAATTTTAATACATTTAGATGCAATAGTATGTATAAAAACAATTTTGTTTTAGGTAAAAGATGCAAAATTTACATTTTTTTTTTACATTTCATATCATTCTTCTACTTCTAAGGGGGCATTCACACTACCGTTGGTGTCCGACTGCAGTGTCCGTTGCTACTGTCCGTTCAAGATTTTAGCAACGGACACTAGCTGCGTCCGTTACAATTTCCATTCATTTCAATGGGATTTGATCTGTTGTCCGTTTGTGTCCTTAAGGGTCCGTTAACAACCATGTCCGTTTTTTCAAGCGGACAGAGAAATCACACATGCAGGATTTTTTTGTCCGTTTGAAAAAACGGACAGAAAGTGTCCGTTTTTTATTTAACATTGAAGTCTATAGGCAACGGACATATAACGGACAGTAACTGATGGCCATCAGTTACAGTCCGTTATTTTCTGTCCGTTTATTTTCTGCACATGCTCAGAAAGCATAAACAGCAAAAAAGAAAAAACGGACAGTATAAAAAACGGACACTAACTGATGCTAACTGATACTAATGTGTCCGTTTTTTTTTAACTGATCCATTAAATGGATCAGTTAAAAAAACGGACTTATTAACATCAGTTAGCATCAGTTAGTGTCCGTTAATGTCCATTATGATTGGTGTCCGTTTTTTTTTCTTTTAAACGGACACCTTCATAACGGACACCAACGGTAGTGTGAACGCCCCCTAACAGAAAAAATATTTAACTAATTTAATAAATAAGGCTAGTTATTTCAAGCCTTATGTGTCCTGCAAAAAAAAAAAAAAAAAGGTAAAGCCATTAAAAAGATACTGCGGTGTAAATAAATGCATACAAAAGTTCTAAATTTGGCTTGGGCATTGGGGCATCAATGATGCTTGATCCCAAAAGGGTTAATGTGGTTCTGCAGGAATTAGGACAAAAAGGTGAGAAAACATGTCAGCATTATTTTGATGCGTTTATCCCACATGGGGAATCTGACCTTACACGGTTTTTGAAGAAACTAAGTACAGATTGCTATAGAGCACTTGTCAGGCAGTCTTTGCAAGTCTGTTGTAGTAAATTATTCTCTCAATTCAAAAGCATCTTATCTCATAATGTTTTAAACTGACAACTGGACATATCATATACACCTTGTCAATATGGTTTGTCCCTACATAGTCTGTGCTATGTTCTGATAGTATAGCACTGTGTAGGCACACACCCCATCGAGAAGGAAATTGATTACACAGGAATGGCGGAATGGGGGAAGCAAGTACTTATTAAAAATAACCATGACATCAATGCTAAAAGGTGCCCTTTCATTTTTAATGGAGATCTATAGCTAAATGTTCTTTACTGATACAAGGAAATTGTATATATTAGCAAATTAAAGTGGAATTAAACTTTCAAACGACTTTCTCAAGGATCCTATCTATATTGCTAGGTTATGTAAATTCAAGAGTTTTCCGATATACATTGTTTTACAATGCTGCTTCATTTGCCTACTATGTGAAATTATTCTTCCCATTGTTTGCACAACGTTGTCAAGATACCCGGTCTATATCTGATAAAACAGATCAAAAGGCCTCTTTAGAGGGGCAAAGTTCTCTGGCTATTATTTACAGCTCTGCAGTCAGGGCAATTAGTTCGGCTAATTGCAGTTTACTGATAGAGGCTTGGATAGTGATACAAGTTAACAAAAAAATAACTGAGTGTACTGCAAGTTCGTTCTCTGTAGAAACATGTCAAGTGTTCTCTACAAACCTGTTTAATGTAATATACATTCACTGAACATATTATTTGATCTGGATTTATATTAGATATCTAGTAATGACAATAAAATATCTCTCATGCTAAAGACAATGTCTTTATCTAGTGAGGTATTTCATACTGTCCTGTTCATCAAACAGTCAAAGCCCACCTACCAGCTTGCTGAAGAATACTGGAAGTGCGAAGAAGAGACAGCAGGCAAAGCTGTTGAGAGAGGGAGATGGGAAAACCCCTTTAATGTTTTCAATGTACTTTATTAACAAATTTAGGTTCCCTTCTGTGAAATCTTGAATTTCCTTATTCTTCCCTTTGCTTCTCTATTGAGAGCTTTATCCAGTTCCTCTCTGTATACAGTGTACTGGTTTGTGTGTGTAATACAGAGAAAAAAACGGTAGGGGAGGGTCACTTCAAACAGTTATGTTTTGGGCATTATAACCTTAGTTTCATAAGAAAGATGAGGATCTCATCTTTTATACAACAACATAAACACATTTTATAATGCCCGAGATATAACTGTTGGAAGTGACCTGAATTACACACAAGCCCATACACCATACACAGTGAGAAGCTGGGTACAATTCAGCAAAGGGAAGAGTAGAGATTGTAGAGTTCCACACAAAGTATCCAGAATTGTTAGTAAATTATATTACAAAGTGTCTTAATGACACAAATACCGCCAGAAATCAAAAGTTGTTTTAAAATTAAGTTGCACTTTAAAAAGTTTGCATTTTCTCCATTTTATGGTTGTGCATTCTGTGTCATGTTCTTTATTTTACTGTATTCTCTCCCGAAAACTGAAAAATATTTTTTCGATTTGTAGATCTTAAAGTGAAATTAAGAAAAAGAAAATCAAAAATGAAAACACCTGACATGCATGATTCTCTTGCTATGACTTCAACAAAACCCTCTAAAAGAATTCGGGATACTACAGTGCAGGCACTCTACGAAGTCTTAGTGAAGAGGTATTTTAACTTATTCTTATATGTCTTATAAGAATGGAATTCTATAGTTTTACATATCAGGACATAAAAATAATTTGGTCCTTAGAATGTCTTAACATTAGGTGAAAACAAACTCAGATGAACAACAAAACACAAGAGATCCAACTGTTCATTATTTATTCAACAAAAATGAAGCCAGATTTACAAAGTCATGCACGAAGAACTAAATATTGTATTTTTAGGACTCTAAGACACACTTTTTTCCCCCTTAAAATAGGTTTGAGTTATATAGTTGGAATGTGGGGTGTTTTGGTGGGTGTTGTTGAGCGGAGGAGCAGGGTCACAGCTTTGCCCCACTCCTGTCGCTGCTGGTTTCCTGCAGTAGGAGGAGTGGGGTGATGCTGCAGGCCCTGGGCTGAGTGGGTGTCCTGGTGGTGTGAACCTCCCGGCATAAGCCTTGCTATTACAGCGGATGCAAGGTCTGTAAAGATGATGGTGGTCACTATAGCTTCCGAGCCTCCACTGTAATGTACAGTGGAGACCCAAAAGTAATGTCCGAGATCAGAGTCCACTGTGATCACTGCATTTACTACGTTCAAGCCCCCCGAAGTTTAAAAATAGCCCCCAGGGCTGGTCCCTATCTGCCCCATACCTTTCACGTTTCAGGCTGGCTCCTGAGGAGGGGGTGGGGGGGAAATCGCAATAGCTTATCTGTTTCTGTGACAGGCATGTCATTTGAGTATTACTATTGCGGCTGGTTGATGGACAGCCTTACTAGCAATGTATAGAATCTCCTATAGACTGCACCAACGGGGGTGCTAATAAAATAGTAAAAGAAAATAATCTAAAAAATAAATAAATAAACGTTTTAAGTAACTCTTTTCCCTACAATACATATAAAAATAGAAAATTACTGTGAATCACATACACAACTCCTTGTGTCCAAAAATGCCCAATCTGCTTACTCTCTTAAGCTGTTATATATTATTATTCATCTGAGGTTGTGTTAACATTATTTTAAGACTCCTAAGGACCTGTTGTCTGTGATTCTCTCTGAGCACTGCTTGTGTGATCTGTGTACACAGTGGGGTGGCTGTTGCTGACTCATCAGCCTCCCTGCTCTCACCTCCCCCTATGTACATACAGCAGACAGTGCTCACTGAACTCCCGGGTGCACGCTGGAGGATGATTAGCATATCAAAAAAAGCGGGCTAATTAAAAACACGGCTGAGAGGATTAACAAATCCAAGGTATGTGTGGAATAGCCTTTCTAAAGGCTATTCAAATATATGCTTAGTCCTATAAAGCAATTGAACAAGTATGGCCGCGCTTATTAGGAGCCCTTAGAACTTCAGGAAATTCCAATTTAAATCAAGCTCTTGTTGCGCCTGGTAGGGCGCAAAAGAAGAATATTAACCGAGTACAATGGGCAGCGTCCACCGGCGACGACTCTTAGGTCGGAGTATATGATGCAAAATATATTGGGGAAGGGTTCCTCAATGTATAAACCAGCCACGCGCTCCCTCGGTGTAGACAAATATCGATACACAGATATGTAGACAAAAGTAGATTTTATTGTAAAAGATGACGCGTTTCGGGGTTTTTTGGTACTCTATGAGTGCCACCCCTTCATCAGATCTCTTATTGAAGCTGTATCAGCATGCTAATACATGCTGATACAGCTTCAATAAGAGATCTGATGAAGGGGTGGCACTCATAGAGTACCAAAAAACCCCGAAACGCTTCATCTTTTACAATAAAATCTACTTTTGTCTACATATCTGTGTATCGATATTTGTCTACACCGAGGGAGCGCGTGGCTGGTTTATACATTGAGGAACCCTTCGCCAATATATTTTGCATCAAATATATGCTTAGTTAAGAATGAGTTTTCCCAATGATAGAATCCCTTTAACCCCTTCCCGACATGATTGCTCCAGGGATATGGGTAATTATAGATTTTTTTTTAAATTGAAGGAAATTAGAAGTTAGGTGGAGGAGGAAGTTTAGATTAGGGGCTAATTTTTAGTTTATCCTGGGCAACCCTTTTAATTTATGTATATCTATGGTCTGATTTCTTTACCTGTGTGGTTTGGATGGGCTGTTACCTACATCTGGTGAGAATTTCATGTCAATAGCATTTTAGAAGTATATTTACTTACTAGCATCTGCCTGCGACTTCGTCTGCGTATTGGTGTTGGCGCTGAGCCGCCCATAGTTGGCCAAGTGCTGTTTGTCTGATCGGCTGTGTGAGCCCCTGTGCCGTCCCCGTGTTTGCCCCCGCCCCTCTTTCTGCCCCGCGGTCCCCCTACGTACAGCTCGCCCCCGGCCAGCCCTCTTACCCCTCCCGTGCCCCAGGCCCCCCTTGCCCATGGCCAACTGGCAACCCCCCTGCATCCGCCTCCCGCGGCACCCCCCCCTACCCCCTGCGCGCACCCCCCTTCCACATTTCTTGGATGTGAGAGGTGTGTAGCAGAAATTTCTCCAGGTGAAGATACTTTAGACACCTCTCAATGGAGTTGTATATGCATGTCACCATTTGCATTTCTGCAAATCACATACCTTTAATGGAGTGTTCCTATCCTCAGTATGTGCCACAGATATCAGATTGATGCAAGTCCTGCAAATATATAACTATAGTACATTCCAATTTCTTTGCTGTTATATAGATTATACAAAGCAAGTGATTGTGTTGATCTATATTTTAACATTATTTAAATGGATGTTTACTTCAATTACATTTTAGGATTAAAGAGATAGAAAATCTTAATATACCTGATGAAACTTTGAAAAAAATGGCAGAGCATGTTGAAGAAGAATTATATAGCTTGTATCACAATACTGGAATGAGATACAAATCAAAGTACAGAAGTCTTATCTTCAACCTGAAAGATCCTAAAAATAAGGTATATAGTCTAGTCTATGAAGTTAATCATAATTTCTTCGTATGCAAAGCAAGTCTGAAAACATACCCTGCAGTTACTAAGCGTGTATATATAGGTCTCACCACTTTAATTCTATTTTAGGTTTTCTTTTAAACAAATGGAACTTTTTTAATGTGATATTGTGTTTTATTGACGTGGAAATAAAATAAGTAAGTCAGTGGCATTAAGGTTTCTGTAGCCATAGTTAGTGACTTATCTTATTTATCTATAGTTTCAATGTCAGGAGTATGAACCCAGTTTCCCAAAGGAATACACAGGTCACACTCTCAAATTGTAGACTGCATTTGAGATTGTAATTCACTATTGTTCAAATAAGTAAAAAAATAAATAAATTAAATAGCTTTTGAAGGTCATATGGTTTACTCTTTTGTCAGGTTTTCTTTCGACGTGTAGTACTTGGCGAGATCAGCCCACAATGTCTTGTTCAGATGACCCCAACAGAAATGGCTTATCAAGAATTAACAAACTGGAGAAACCAAGAAAGGCAGCATGTGAGCTATTTCAACTATGGACATATAGCAGTAGTTTGATTTTATGATACCCAGTAGCCTAAACATACATATACTAAGAGTATAATTGCCAAAACCCGCCTATTTTAGAGGGGTCTGCCAAGAATCTTATGTGTATGGAGGTGCCCTGATAATGTCATGAGAAATGCAAAAGAAGAAAAAGAGACACTGAGCGCACTAAAGTGTAGTATACACTGTTGGAAAGTGACATATCTTGAGATAGTAAAGAACGACCAGTAGGCCTCGCACCTGATGGGGTTGTGATGGAGTCACAACACCCTAGGACACAATTGTGAAGTAAATGATTCTTGTGAGAGTGGCAGCGGTTCCGTCAACAAACACCGGATACCCGGGAGGTAGACAAGACAAAGAATGGAGACAAGGATCCGCGCTCGATGGTCGTGCATGAGAAGCGAGGAGCAGGAAACAATCGTATTGATAAGACCAACTTTAATGGAATAAAAAAACAGTACAGCACAACGCGTTTCGGGTTGTAAACCACCCTTTTTCAAGTGCACAAATCACTGATCTATTGCAGCGGATTTACATGAAGATCGAGACGGCAAGAGGATTCCCGAGGAGGACGATGTAAGTGATGTCACCACATAGTCATATTGTATCATGGGGATCCATCATTTATCTTCACATTCATTCTCACACACATCACCTCCTCAGCCTGATCTTCATGTAGATCCGCTGCAATAGGTCAGTGATTTGTGCACTTGAAAAATGGTGGTTTACAACTGAAAACGCGTTGTGCTTTTTTATTCCATTAAAATTGGTCTTATCAATACGATTGTTTCCTGCTCCTCACTTCTCCTGCACGACCATCGAGCGCGGATCCTTGTCCCCATTCTTTGTAATGTCATGAGTAAAAGACATGTTGAATTTCCGTATGTCTTTTACTTTTCTCTCACAGGAGATAAGGTGCTGCCCCAAGTGTTTAGGATCAACATATTCCACTCCCCACATTGAGAACACATGCATGCTCAACCACATGTGTATGAGGATGGAAAAAGGAATAAGTTTATAAAGGTATATAGCCAGCTTAACTTTTGTCCATGTTTGCTCTAGGCTCTGGAGATGATCGAAAGAACAGAGAAGGAGACAAACCTTAAACAGCAGATGACAAAGCTTACACACAAGGGGCTGATTGAAATCGATGTGGCACCAGATCAAATGTTTAGTTTGGAGGATTTATCTGTGAGTAAATATCGAAAAGCGAGTTATGCAGGTGTATTGTGAACACTTGGATGTGCGATAAATGTGTGACTTGTGCAATTTTGATTTTGGCTGGGAATTTGAAGAAGTAATGATTATACATTTAAAACTCGGCCCCAATATTTTTTTTTACAGTTCCTGCCAAGTGTTGAGATTCTAGTGAAATCCATCACCACTTTGCATTAATTAATTTCCATTCCACTTCGTTTGCCCCACCTCCTCCACATACCCTTACATGAGTTGACTCATTTCCTCTGGTTCGGGCAAAGAAAGCGAAGTAAAGGTTTATTATTGGAGGCTCCCTGTCTAGCCTCAGCACCAGCGTTCTTAGTCTGTGGGCTAGGATGCAAAGGCCCATAGCGCTCTCCATCTAGGTGTGTGGGGCACATGCCGGTGTGCTGCAGCCTCCACAAGATGAAGAGAGCTAGTTACGTGACCACACGGGACACTGGATCTTCTGGGCCATATTGAAAAGAGATGTACATTATGTAGTGACTAAACTAATGATGTTATTTTTTTAATTACTGTATAATCCCTAAACCAGTATAAACAGATAAATGGCCCATAGAAGAAATATTGGGAAAAGCTGTTCTGTGTAAAATCTCATGGCTTTTTAAGAGCAAAATATCATTGATTGTTGTGGAAATGTATAGAATACTTCTTTCTTTCAGTCATGCCCTTTCCCATTCCCTGGTTGAACTTGATGGACATATGTCTTTTTCAGTTGTACTATGTAACTTTGTAAGTGGAGCCCTACACTGTAGAAAACTTAAGATGTCACTTAGGAGAAAAAAGGGCCATAGCTCAGGAGAAAGCTACTGGATTGTCTAATTAAAGAAATATTAACTTTAAGGTTTCCTAATGGTAGAAATTTGCAAACTCCTTTTTTCCTTAGTTTATTTAATTATCAGGTATTGCAGCCTGACTTTTCTTGTGCTGGAAATTTTCCATAAGCTATTAGTCTTCACATTGAGGCTTGCTATTAGTATTCAGTGCTGGAACCTTGCTGTAATATTCCTATTGATTACAAAATGAGCCATATAGCAACACTTTGTGGTGATATAGGGACATGAATACTGATATCTTACACTTAATAGTATGATGCCGCACTCTTTTCTGTAACTTTTGTCCATAGGATGCACCTTGGTGTTCCAAAGATTTACAAAGTACAGATGTCAAAAACATAGAAGAAAAAACAACTGATACAACAGCACAACACAAAACTCACCTTCTGGACCTCAATTGCCTCATTTGCATGGGTAAGATACATACTTAGAATCCTCTTTATGGTAAGGATCCCACATTCGCAAACACAGCAATTAACAATACAGTACCTGGAAAGTGGATGGGAGTCTGGCTAATCCCATCCACACATTGCAGAAAAATATCCACAGCAGAAATGCTGCGATTTCAAAAAACAACGCTTTTATGTAAATTGCAGCATGTCAATTTAACCCACGGAAATGCTAGTTTTTTTCCTTATAGTTATAATAGGGACAGAAAGCCCTCAAGAAAACTCTGCAGACTTTTTGTGAAAAGTATTGCAGAAAAAAACATGATGCGTTTCTGCCGCGGTCTTTTCCGCAGTGCTATTATTTGTGGCCTAAGCCTACCTGTAAGTAGTATACATGCAAAGCCTTTTTAGTATACTCTAGTTCTTGTGCAGTCCTGCACCGTGACGGTTCTGGAAATTGCAGCATGTCCGCTGCATATAATTCCCATCCACTATACAGTGACTGTAAAAATTTGCATTTTTTTTTCTGCAGCATTTACGCCATGAGGGGCCACGGCCTTAGTCACTGTTCAGTCACTTTTTGTTGGTGGATAACCAGGACTTTCTCTGTCTTCCTAGGAGTCTCATCAGGATTTAGGCCGGTTGCAGACGGTCATGGCCGTGTTCAGTGTGCTATCCGTTTATTTCACAGATAACACACTGACCCATTTATATCTATGAGCCTGTACACATGCCATTAATTCATGGCCGGCAGCACACTTTTAGGGCCGTTCACACAGAGTAAACGCATGTATTTTAGCAAAATACACGTTCAGAAATAAGACTCCCATTGACTTCAATGACATTTTACACGTGTATTTTGATGTGTTATTTTTACATGTGTAAAAAAATGTAATTGAAGTCAATGGGAGTCTTTTTTTTACACGTGTATTTTTTACACGTGTATTTTGCCAAAATACACGTGCATTTACTCCGTGTGAACAGGCCCTTTACTTTGCTTCTAAGGCTATATCCACATGTTCTCATGGCCATAATACGTCTGTATTATAAATTCCTATGATGCTAGTTTAGGTCACTAGACCTTTAGCTGAGACTGCATTTGTGACTGTAATATAATGCAGGCATATTGTGGCCATTTGAGTTCAGACTTAGACTACATTCACATGATAGAAGTGCAAAATGGCTGTGAAAAACATCTAGTTTTGCAACCGAAGGGCACTGTTTTCATGGATCCCCATAATTTTGATGATCCGACACAACGGACTGTCAAAATATCATTCATGTGAATATCCTCTATTCAACTACAGTGAAATGAATGCAGTCGAGTGAAGGCTATTAAAAAAAATGTCCTTCACGTGTCCAATATTCGCTGTCTTGTGAATATAGGCTTAGTCAGAAATCCAGTTCCCAGTCATGTGCCCAGAACTCAGTTTTTCTTGCTCTGTCATAACCTGCTTCCACATAGGACAGCACAAGTCACTGGACATGATTGTTTTAATAGTGATATACTATTGTGTTGCACAGGTAAAATGAAACCTTCAGATATGATGGATATGAGCCAATGGACAAAAGTAAAACTAACTAAAAATCTACAAGAAAATGGCCATGGAGAGAAGTTACCATCCTCAGAGGCAGGAGCTGTTATTGATGGCATAGAAAAGTAATGTATTGTACTGTATTAGGAGTGCGCTACTGCTTCAGGTTATGAAGCCCTCTCCTCTCACTCAGTGTTTGCTTTTCTTTTCCAGGGATGTTATAGGTGCTAAAAGACAGAAGCCCTCCTTGTCCCAGTCTACAGCTTTATGGAAAGGCTTCATTCAGATGTTTGCCATTAAGCAATTTAAAGTGACAGCTGAACGGGTTTCTGGTTATTTCACCCACCTTTGTCAGGTCAGTGTTCTCCTCGTGTTCAGGTGAGAAACATTATAAATATCCTCCAGGCATTGTTTATTATCCAATGGTTATATCTCATATATAATGAGTTTCTGTCTGTTCTTTATGCGCGTCAAAACGATTGGATAGATCCTTACCAAGTTTGGCACACACCTACATCAGGTGTCCGTGAAAGTTTTAGAACAGGCTGCAGCTCTCTAGGATATACCATTCCTGAGATACAGTATTCCCAAAACAATTACCTGCATTAACCGATACAATCCTCCAAGTCTTTCACTCATATTCCAACTGCCATACACACGGTCATATATCCCTTATCAGCCAATAGAAGCTTTCAGGTGCTTAGTCTCCACATTCACGCAGCCTCACTCCCAGTTTCCATAGCAAACTAGCCATTTTTCTTCACTGATGTAGCTCAGCATTAAAGGGGCAGGGTGCTGTGGTTGACACTGTTACATAAGGTTGCATACACACAGTTTTACTCCAAGTTTCCATAACAACCGATTGCAGGTTTTTCACTGATATCCAAACTGAGATACACATGATCACATGACGCTTATGGACACACACACAAACACCAAACTTGGCAATTCTTATGGGTCCACTGCACACACAAAAAAAATGAAATCTACCTGTGCAAAGCCGGGTCCTCCTGCTAGTGTAAAAGAAAAGAGCAGCCAACCACTTTTTCTAATCTGGTGTTTTGGAATTTTTCCAGTTAGTTTTATTTTTAAGTTTTCCATTTGTGTGATATAACTGCTCTAATGCTTTTCAGTATATCTCCATTGTCTTAGCTGCAGCAGACTATCAAGTACCTACCGTATTTTTCGGACTATAAGACGCACTATAAGGTTTTAGAGGAGGAAAATAGGGAAAAAAAAATTTGAAGCAAAAAATGGTAAAATATTTAATATATGGGAGTTGTAGTTTTGCAACAGCTGCAAGACCACATTGACAGGTGACCGTGCTGCTGTACGGGGATGCATAGAGTGTTTTTTTTTTTTTTGCGGGGCCAGATTATACCCTTTTGGGGAATGTCTGTTGCTTAGATCACCTTTTATTGAAAAAAAACCCGGTGGTTTGGCACTTTTGATTTTGACGTTCACCGTACAGGAAAACTATGAGTAGACTGGGCATTTTTGGACACAGGGATACCTAATGTGTATGCGTTTGACATATGATTTTCTACTTTTATATGTAATCTAGGGAAAGGTGTTGATGTAGAACTTTTATTTATTTCATTTTTTCATTATATATTTTTAAAGCTTTTTTTTTTATTCCCCCCCCCCCATTTGATTGCAAGTCCCATAGACGGCAATACAACTGTATTGCCGTCTATGGGACATTCTGTATATTACTATTACGGCTGGTCATAGACTAGCCGCAATAGTAATATAGCAGTGACAGGCCTGGGAGCCTTCATTAGGCTCCCGGCTGTCACCTGAACAGGTCAGCTCCTGTGATATCGCCACACAGGAGCCGGCCTACAACTTTACAGGTAGGGATCGGCCCCGGGGGAGAAGGGGCTGCCAATACAGACCCGGCATCCGCTGTACTAGAGAGGCGGATGATGGCGAGGGATAGACGCCGTCACAGGTGCAGGGGCCTGAGACATCGCTACGCTCCTGCCCTGCATGAAGCCAGCAGCAGCAGGAGCGATGCTGATATTCTTGGCGGGGGGATGGAGGAGCGGAATAGCATCGCTCCTGCCGCTGCTGGCTTCATGCAGGGCAGGAGCGTAGCGATGTCTCAGGCCCCGGCACCTGTGCCGGCGTCTATCCCTCGCCGGCATCCGCCTCTCTAGTACAGCGGATGCCGGGCGGCCACATTCGGACTATAACACGCACCCTTCTTTTCCCCAAAATTGGGGGGGGGGGGGGGAGTGCGTCTTATAGTCCGAAAAATACGGTATACGTTCACTGGACTATTCCAATCCGAAATTATCTGCAATTGTCATAAAGTAATAAGTACCAACAAAAAGTTTCTGTCCTAATTGTATGTTATCCCAGCTCCCTAGAGTAGAGTTTATATATTACAAATCTATCACCTTGTGCATTTTGTAATAAGTGTGTTGTAACAGGCGGTGCCACTTCAGAAAGGTTTGTCACTTGCCTTTTGAAAAAAAAAAAAATGTTTTATTACTCTCTTGATAGACACAACTTATTTCTTGTTTCTCTTGGGAGTCTTCCCTTGTTGAATGGTTTGTCAGCTTACTTTTATTGCTTTGTATAGTCTGCAATTGATAGAAGAAAAAACGCTTTCTGTCAGTGAATATTATTATCTTTCTCAGCACTATGAGCTTTTATGCAGTAATTCTGACAGCACAGATTTTAGTTTTTGCACATAATTATTGTGTTACTATATAGACTCCCTGGGGCAAATTAAGCTACTTGCTCTTTTTCTGTCCTGTGCTTCATTTATGAAGCATTTGCACTTTTTTTGTTTTTTTAGCTGTTATGTTGCCCTCACCATTTTTGCCATTCATCAGACCAATGATGAGAAAAGGGTATGCTTGCAGGTTGATCACAGCTTTGTATTAAAGAGGATATGCCGTATTATATACCACTAGAAAGCCAATAGCGCGCTGAATTCAATGCCCTGTCAGCTTTCCGTTTTTTTTTCCCCAGTGCTGGGGACTTCATGGCTGTTAATTTCGGTACTCACTGTGAGAAGGGCCAACTTTACAACCTACTGTCATTGTTGGGTGGTAAGAAACCCCTGACAGTAGTTTTCCATAGATATATATTGTTGGGGGAAGGGGGGGGGCTGACACTAGGCTATAAAGCCCCCTTCTGACAGTGGGGAGATATTGGTACTGCAATTAACCATCACCAGGGAAAGCTGAATTCAGCACACTGGCAGCTTTCTAGCGGTTTATGATACCACATATTGATGAGGGCATGAAAGGTACTCTTTAATGGAAGTGAACTGAAAGGCTGTATGTACAAAGGAAAATAAACACTGATAAGGGCGGGTTCACACCAGCGCCCGATCTCCATTTGCAGGTTTCTGCTTTCTGTTGGCAGAAGACTGAAACCCGGCATTCAGTGTCCGCTGCTGAGCACCCGTGAGTGTCTTCGGCTCTCCGCGGCAAGACCGTTTATTTTTTATCCAGACACAAAGTCCTGCATGTCTGACTTTGTGTCCAGTTAAAAAATAACAGTTTCGCCACAGAAAGCAGAAGACGCTCACGGGTGAACACTTTGAAAACCCATTAAAATGAATGGGTTTGAAAACTGCATGCCGGTTTCTGTCTCCTGTCAAGTTTCTCGGGCAAGAAACGGAACCTGCAAAACGGAGATCGGGCGCTGGTGTGAACCCGCCCTGAGCTATATATGTCCCTGGGTAACGCCTTTGATGTTTACCATGCAGTTTGCCTTACTAAATTGCTGTATTGGTTAGATTTAATTGACAAAAAATAGATTTCATTTTTTGGGTATGTATAAATTTTCCTGAGTCAGACTTGATTGATCCAGTGTTGCTTTCAAGTCTCCAATGTTTTATGAGATTCATTTATGTTTTATACAGGAATTACCAAAAATAATCACAAGCAAAGGTTTCATCTGTCAGGAATCAGTCTGGGAATACATGGATCTTATCTGGCCTGCATGCACTAAGGTAGCAAACATTTTACTAAATTTTCACATGAAAGTTATTAGGTGTTGTTAACTAGAAGAATAATGAACTGTCGTATAATGGTTTACAACTACAGGTTGTATATTTTCCTCCACAGCTTAAATTAGCAATGCAAAAAAAAATTACTGGATGGTCTTGCTTTACTGTTTTTAGTCAGGTTGTGTGTTTGAATATTTTTTTTTCCTTATTGAGATTTTTGCTCTGGAGATTTTAGGTCTATAGGTTTTGCAGTTCCTAGAGAATTCTTTAGTTATCCATGGGGGCATGTCTTAAGGTTCACAGGCCCTGGTGCAAAAGTGCAGCTTGGGCTCCCAATGCAACTTCTCATAAACAGCAGCCATGCCCCATATATAAATTTACAACCCACAAAGTGCCAGCCATCAAAGGAAATCTGAAAGGAGATTTAAGTATTTGAGAGTGACCCGTGGAGACCCCTGGAACACTGCAACCCCTATAGTTACACCAGTGGTTATCCTGGCTAGTATGAGTCTCTCTACAACCGTCATGGGACCCCCGAACAGAGTACCAAACGCAATTGTAAGCGCTGTTTCGGTGAAAGCACCCGGACCCCATAGACTATAATGGGGTCCATGTGCTTGCCGCGTGCTGCCCGAATGAATCATGCAGACAGGAAAGTATATTGTGAAATACTTTCCTATCCGCATGTTCTGTGCGGAGATTTGGCGGCAAGCACACGGACCCCATTATAGTCTATGAGGTCCATGTGCTTTTACTGCACAACGCTTGCAATTGCGTTTGGTATTCTGTTCGGGGGAGTCCCCATACAAAATAACATACCATCTACCCTGCGCCCTTAAAGGGATTTTTAGAAAATGCAACTGTGTTTAAAATAGTTAATTATAGGGGTAAATAAAAAAAAAAAAGATATATATGACCCACCTCTCATCTATCATCAGCCACTCTGCTCTCCTCTTCTTGATATTTCTTTACTCAGGAAATGCCTGGAGATATCTGCTCAACTACCCAGTGGCTGAAATCACTCGGTTGAAACACATCACAATTTTTCCCGCGACACTTTTCAAAGAAAGTCCGCAGAGTTTTCCTCTGCAGAATTTCTGCTTCCATTATACCTACATGAACACCGCCAACATTTCCATGTAGGGTATAATTGACATGCTGCGATCTTCTGAAATCTCGACATTTCCTTTTAGGATTACTATTTGAAATATATGGATGGGATTAGCCAGAATCTCATACACTTTACAGTCAATGTAAAACGTTGAAGTTTTTGCCAAATTGTTTCACTTACGCTATGTGGGTTCCCGGTCTAAGTCAGTAATTGACTGTGGGCTTCTCTTAGCATTTCCTGTGCATGTTGGACTCCTGGACGTAAAAAGCCAATGGTGAATCAGAGTGGCAGAGATTGGCATCTATTATTATTATTATTGTTCATTTTTTGTATCTTTTATTGCCCAATGAAACTGCTTTTCTTTGTTAAAGAGTACAGCTATTAGATAGCAGTATGTAGCAGTAGAGTGCACGTGGCTAGGAGTATAGTACATGTAGTGCACGATGGCAGCAGTACAGTTTGTGTACTGAAATAGTAGTGCAGTACTTGTAGCACAGTTAGATAGCTCTACAATATAGTACATTTAGCACCAAAGTTGTACAGTAGTACAGATAGGATAACAATAATACATGTGGTACAGATATGTAACAGAACAGAGCATACAGTGCAGGCTGATAGCAATACAGTACAAAGTGGAAATGGCTGACAATTCTAGTGAATCCCTTAGGCACACTATTGTGGTTTTGGAAATTACATGATGTCAATTATACCTACAGAAACACTGTCAATTTCTCTATAGGTATAATGGAAGCAGAAAGTCTGCAGAGGAAACCTCTGCAAAGTATTGCACTGCCAACACGGATTTTGCGGCAGCCTTTTTTTTTTTTTGCTGCGGCTCACTACATGGGGACTTTAGCCTTAAGTTGTTTTACAAATTATTACCATATCCTAGAGACTATCACTATATAAGATGGGACTAACTCTGTAATATGCCATGTATACTTCAACCATAACCACATTTTTATTGCGACTAATGTCTGTAGCAGAAACCACAACCCTTTGCCAGATCCATTGCTTGACAGAGGGAACTAAAAGGGCCAGATAGATCCCACTGACTTACAAAAAGGTTACTTGGCTCTGTTAAGGTAGCTGTTGTTTTTACAGAAATGACGGAGCCTGATGTGACCAGAGCTTAAGTAAGTGTTAACAAGTCTACAGAAAATTAAGAACAGAACGCACAGCAAAGAAAAGTTCAGATTTCTTTGTATTCCTGGTTGTGCTGTCATACTAGAGGAATAATCTGTGATGTAAATACAGGCTGATGAGATTCTTATTACACTTCTACACGTGAAATCATACAGTAGATTTTGTTATGTTTATAAAGGAACAAGCTGATTCATAACCTTGTTGTTTCTCATTTTTCGTTATCTTTCTTGGCACAAACATTTCTTATTTATCTTCTCTCCATGCCTCATTTGTAGTGTACATTTGCAGCCTTCATTTTGAAATCACAAAGTTATCTGATCCTTAGAGCACTGCCTGCGTAGATTATCAATAGCTAAATGCTCAAGGCACTTGCTACTGTGTGATCCTAAAAGGATAATTTTATCTTCATGTAAAGTTCTTAAGATGCTTTTGGAGACACTATGGCTATGTTAACAGAGGAAATTTTCATCTATCAATGATAATTTCCATTTGGAGTAAGTATTTAACATGTTAGAAAATGTACCTCCCGCTGTGGAATATAGGGCTATTAAAGTGTCATTGGAGGATTGCATGGCTATATAAAAACACAAAGCTGCTAACCTGGAGCTCTTATGTACTACATATAACCTTGCAATGACAACATGTAATAGAGCATGTTTAATAGATTTTCAGACGGAATGTCATGGAAGTCACAGAGAAACCTCAGGTTTCTGATGCAAATTTCAAGTTTAATGTCTTGCCAAACCACACACAGACTAGCCCTATGTAATAGTGAGAAATTTGGTACGGCACTCTGGTCCTCTGGTCTAGTCTCACATTGTGAAAAAATATCTGCAGTGGATATGCTGCGAATTCCAAAACTGTTGTTTGTGGATTGTGGATGTGGATTTAAGACTTTTCCTAAATACATTGCCTTATCAAAACTGCTTTGTTTGGCCACTGAGATTCTTCACTTCATTGTTTACACTGTGTTTCCATAACCACGGACCTGGTGATGAGCTTATCTCCTCTGCCAACAAGTGACGTAGCTCCTGCTCTCAGGGAGGGGGGGTTGAATGCTCAGCAGCAGCTCTGAGCTGTTTATGTCTCTGCCACAGACAAGTAACGGAGCTCCTGCTCTCAGATAGGGGAGGGGGGAGGTGAGCACTCCTGCTTGTATTTCTTTTATCTTCTGCTCTTGCAGTTATCAGTCGGTTTAATTGAATTTGGCTGATAAGGGCTGATATAGGGAGTCCGTTACCTCTGTATGTAAATACAGACCTAAAATGAGTTTATTGAAATAAAATCCAGCTACATCAGCTTACTGACTGCAAACACACTGCTATGAAGAGAGCTAAGCAGAGCAAGTGAAACCCTGCCCACCAATGTACTGAGAAAACCAGGAAGTGAACAGTGCACACAGCATGCAGGTTGCTGAACAAGCCAGTTGGTAATACCCCTTTAATTCCACTTCAGTAAAATGTGCTGCGGGAAAAACTGTGGAGCAACGCATCACTTTTTTGCTGCAGTGGCCTGCTACGTGGGACCTTAGCCTTAAATGGGTACAGGATGAAAATGACAATATTAGAAAGTTACATCCCCGAAAATGCAATGATAAAACAACTGAAAAGTTACATCCTTAAGGGGTTAAACAAAAATCTTCATTGCATCATGCACAGAACCACTGGGGAAATAAAAACCTAACAGAGCGCCTGAAAACATGTAATGTTACAAAGGAAGTAATAGGAAATCATTAGCTAATGGACCTCTAACGGCATTGATTTACTTTATGAAGATAAAAGAAGCATGACACAAGTCATATTCATAAAGTCTTTTATGGGAAGCCGTAAAAATTTAGAAATGTCCTTTTATGATGCTCCACGGGTCAACATGGGACAAGGAATAGATACACAATTCACCTTAAAAATTAACATACACTAAGTTCAAAACAATATCGAGGGTTAAATATATGTAGTCATATCAGTGATGGGACTAGAAATAAATGAAAGCCAAGCATGTGTGGAATACTCTCCACTAACTGCAACTGCTGTTCACGAAACAAATTCAGGTCCCAGGGGTGAGACCTGCATCATTCAGACATTTATGGCATACCCTGTCGATTCTAGTCAGAAATGTCCAGGTGGGAATACCCCTTTAAATAAATTCAAATGTCATTTTGTTTAATACTTAATTGTTCACCTATTATTTCTAGGTGTCTAAAGTGTTAACAGCTACTGCTTTCCCAATTGCTACTGTTGGTAGCGAATGCGTGCGGTATAGAGGGGGTTCTCCACCTTGACCCTTGGCTTATTTTCTATGTCCTTTCTGATGCTCTTTGATCTGCTTGATACCTCTGCCTAACCTCGGCTTGCCCCTGACCACTGCACCTCAGCTGTCCTCCCAGATTTTCTGCCTGTTCTACAATACATGCCCACTCCACTCCACTCTGACTCATGGCCAGTAACTATGTTATACTCTTACCTGTCCTCTTGTGAAATACAACAGTGTCTCCTGACCACTGCAAAAGGTAGCAATTTGGGTAATGGTAGAATGCAAAGAAACAGCTCCATGCACGTGTACTTGCCATCTTCGGTATGCTGGTAAAACTTTTTTTTAAAGATGAAGAAATAAAGGTTAAATTTTAAAGTTCCTGGTGACGCTGGATCTTTTCTACCATTGCTGTTCTAATTTAGTGCATTGGAGCCCGTCCACGTCCGAGCAGCCCGGGAACCCATTCAACACATCAGGAAGGGTGAGCTGGATACTGGTTTTTCTAAATTAGCAATTTGGGTAGCCTCCCCACAGCAAAGTCCAGATGCCTGTGTTGGCATCTAAGGGGAAAACACAGGACACTATTTAGACAACGCCTTTGGTGACACAAAGGGCCCATAGCTTGCTAATCATTATATGTCCCTTTTATGTGTCACTTTTTTGGAATAATGCAGGGAATAGTCAGTGGCTGGCTACTCCACTGTACATTGTAAACTCAAAACTTACAGCCATAGCACTTTTTGTACTTCCTGTGCTCTCCATGGTCAGTACACATCCATCTGGTTTAAAAGTCTTTCGCCTGTTTACCAAACCCTTTGCATCAAATTTTTGATACTTTTGAGCGCAAAGGATTCAAAAACATTATTTATTCACTTTCTGTATTGCATGCCCTTCTTATTACTTACAGCCTTACGTAGATTGAACCAAAATTCAGTCCATGTTTGCCGGATTTACTTGCCTGAGTCTAGCCATTTGACTACCACAAAGGCTGTCCACAGGAGAGGGGACAGAAAACCTTAAAACACCTACTGATCTTTAAAAAAAAAAAAAAAAAAAAAAGCACAGATTTTGATATATAGTCAGCAAGGGAGTGCATGGATGGAATATAGCTTCCACTGGAGTTCTTTCTAGGCAAATACTCCTACTTATCCCTTCCCATCTGGGTATTATTTGTTCTTGGTTGTAGAAAACTGTTCCTTGCCTAATGTAAAATATATGCAAATCTATTCTCCAGATGTAATTAGGAGAACAGTGCCTCTGTATGCTGCCCTCTAGAGGGCAACCTCCTTAACATCATGCATGACATGATGCGGATTTAATTGCCAAATTAGTATTTCTATTCCAAAAGGAACAGCTTCCCAGCTATGGACAGCGCTGTTTCGGTCTTTTGGACCTCCTCAGCATAGCGCAGGGATACTGATTTAGCAGAGTGAAAGAATATAGACCAGGGTCAGGGGATAATCATACACATTAGGGAGAGTGTGTGCCTACATAGGCGTACGGAGACTTACAAGTCATTCCTGCTCCGCTAGGGATTCTGGGTAAAAAATATGCAAATCTATTCTCCAGGATGTAATTAGGAGAACAGTACCTCTGTATGCTGCCCTCTAGAGGGCAGCCTCCTTAACATCATGCATGACTCAGTTAATAAGCCTACTAAACATGATGCAGATTTAATTGCCAAATTAGTATTTCTATTCCAAAAGGAACAGATTCTCAGCTATGGACAGCGCTGTTTCAGTCTTTTGGACCTCCTCAGCATAGCACAGGGATACTGCTTTAGCAGACTGAGAGACTATAGATTAGGGTCAGGGGATAATCATACACATTAGGGAGAGTGTGTGCCTACATAGGCAGTACGGAGACTTACAAGTCATTCCTGCTCTGCTAGGGATTCTGGATAAAAAATATGCAAATCTATTCTCCAGGATGTAATTAGAACAGTGCCTCTGTATGCTGCCCTCTGCCTCATGTTTAGTCGGCTTATTAACTGAGTCATGCATGATGTTAAGGATGCTGTCCTCTATAGGGCAGCATACAGAGGCACTGTTCTCCTAATTACATCCTGGAGAATAGATTTGCATATTTTTTACCCAGAATCCCTAGCAGAGCAGGAATGACTTGTAAGTCTCTGTACGCCTATGTAGGCACACACTCTCCCTAATGTGTATGATTATCCCCTGACCTAATGTAAAATAGTGAATGAGAAATACAGCATATTTCCTTCATGCTTAAGGGTATATTCAGACAGCATAATTGGGTGCTGGTTTGACACAGATTCAGCCCTGAACCTTCATCCTATTGCAGAGATGGCAGAACACTGAAAAATGATTAATTAAATTAAATTTAAAAAAATCTTGCTGCAGATTTCATGGCTGATTCATCTGCAGGCCCCCTAAACCCCATTTTCTTGTTTTTAATCAGCGAGTGAGAGCCATGGCTGAAATGCGAAAGTCACACTCAAATTTTTCTTGCGTTTCCGCCATGTGGATGGCCCCTTGAAAATTCTATGCCAGTTAATGGTATGTCTAATGTCTGCTTGCATTTGAGAATTGTAAGTACTTGATCTGTATATTTCGCACACCTGCCATATTTGGATTCCATGCAGACTTTTCATTCCAAAATAACTTATTTCTTTGCAGTGCGTCCATTCACTTTCTGAAAACAACATTATCAAGCCTATTTTTAGTTTTTTTTATTTCACTACATTTCAATGATATCTGAATCACTTAATGGTCATGACAATTTGGCAAGTGTGACAGTGTCGGTAGACTATTCACAGATATACACAACTAAAACTAGATTTCCAGATATATTATAACCTCATATTCGTATTTTCTGAAAGCACCTGACACATAGTGAAAATTCCATCGCTTTCTAAAAATATGTGCCATCATTCAGTAATTGCATAAAAAGTCAGTTGTTGTTTGAAGTCTGAAGCAGGCACACCATTAGGCTAAGGCCCTGCGTAGTGGGCTGCAGCAAAAAAGTGTTTTTACCTCAGCGCTTTTCACAGAAACCTCTGCGGAGAGTCACTTCAAACAGTTAGCGCTTGGACTTTATAAAACTTTTGGTGTCATATGAAAGAGGAGATTCCCTTCTTTCATATTACATTAAGGTTGCAGTGCTATCTATTTAAAAAGATTATTTACAGAGATATCACTGGTTGAACACACAGTCGGGATTAGGGCATTTAAATGCAGCTGTATAATATATATGGTATAAAAATCACAATCCCCACCTATCTTCAGGCCAGCTCTGCCTTGTAAAGCCCATTGAAATGGGATTCAGAAAAATGCTGCAAAAAATAAATAAATAAATAGTGGTTTTGGTAGAGTTGGGAAGCATTGCTTGAGATGAAATCTGCCTCAAAGTCCAGCAGCAAAAAGCTCTTTGTGAACATACCCTGTACAGCACACATTACCAACAGAACAACTCTGAGGCCGGGGCACCACGGGTCGGAAACGCCACGATTTGCCCATAATGGAAATGCAGCGGGAAAAAATAACAGCGTTATACAGTAACAGCAAAGTGGATGGGATTCATGCGAATCCCATGCCCACTTTGCGTTAAAGTCCACAGCGCGAACACGCTGTGATTTCCAAAACTGGTAGGATTTTGGAAATTCGCAGCATGTTAATTATATCTACGGAAACGCTGGCAGCCTTCCTGTAGATATAATGATAACAGAAAGTCCGTGAAGGAAAACTCTGTGACCTATCGGCTCAAAGCACTGCGGGAAGAACCACGGTGCATCCCCGCCGCAGTTGTTTCTGCAGCGCTTTAGCACGGCGTTTCCGGCCTGTGGGGCCTTAGCCTGAATAACAAAGCATTTGTGTATGTCACACTTTGTCTCCTACAGTATTTTATATTTAAGCAATTTGTGATATGTACCATATTATTACAGGTTCATTAACAGGGCACCTCAGTAGTTACATAGGGAATTTGTAAGAGAAAAAATGTAAAAAGTTTTTAAAAATATTTAAACATTTTTTAAAAACCTAAAAGACTAAATTGCACCCTTTCCGTAGATCACATATAAATAAGCACATTAGACATCCCCCAAACAAAATACTCAAACTATCAAAGTCAATTAAAAAATTTCTCCGATACAGTTAAAGAAAAAATAATGAAAGCATGGAACTCACCTAAATATGGCATCAATAAAAACCGCAAATTGACCTGCAGTAAGATACCTTACACAGTTCTTTACACTGAGCGACAAAAAAAGTTATGATGTTAAAATATGGCAACTCAAAAAAATATTCATTCTTCAAAATTTAGAATTTTTGTAAAGGTATTAAAACATGAAAAAAAAACTACATAAAATCTGTAAGAAAATTGCACATTTCCGGGTTTTTTTCCAGTTTCACTCAATTTAGATTTTTTTTTTTTATGCCATTACAAAGTTTCAGTTTGTCCCGCAAAAAAAGAAGTCTTCATGCAACTCTGAACAAAAAAATAAAAAAAATGTCTTTTGGGATGTGGGGAGTTAAAAATGAAAACCCAAAAGCGGAAAATTGCTTTGTCCTCAAGAGGTTATTAGAGTTTATACTTCCCATTTGCTAATCTATTTTGTTTCTACTATATTTCTACTACTGAGAATTTATTTTTCACTTGTTATTAATCAATACCTTTCAAAATATATATTTTCATATATTTTCTTTTCATTTTAACCATTTTTATACTCAAAGACAGTATGCTGTGCTTTAATGTGTTAAATGTCAAAGTAAAGCATTTATCCAGGAGACTTAATGTACTAGCCTATTTGAATATTGATAGCTTTTTAAAAGTCCATAAATCCAATTAGACCGACCTCTGATAGTAGATAAAAGTTATCATTTATCACCAAAGTTCATTTTTTTTAACTAAAATTAGGATACCAAGACATAGAACTATATACTTTACAGTTTTAGTTTTGTTTCAAAAGGTACCGTATTTTTCGGACTATAAGACGCACTTTTTTTCCCCAAAATTTTTGGGGAAAAGAAGGGTGCGTCTTATAGTCTGAAGGTGGCGCCTGGCATCCGCTGTAATAGAGAGGCGGAAGCCGGCAAGTGATAGACGCCATTACAGGTGCCGGGGCCTGAGACATCGCTGCGCTCCTCTGCCCTGCATGAAGCCAGCAGCAGGAGGAGTGATGCTATTCCGCTCCTCTGTCCCCCCGCTGCTGGCTTCATGCAGGGCAGAGGATCGTAGCGATGTCTCAGGCCCCGGCGTCTATCCCTTCCTGGCATCCGCCTCTCTAGTACAGCGGATGCCGGGTCAGTATCCGTGGCCCCTTCTCCCCCGGGGCCGGTCCCCACCGGCCCCGTACCTGTAAAGTTGCAGGCCGGCTCCTGCGCGGCGATATCGCAGGAGCCGACCTGTTCGGGTGACAGCCGGGAGCCTAATGAGGCTCCCGGGTCTGTCACTGCTATATATTAGTATTGCGGCTGGTCTCTATGACCAGCCGTAATACTAATACACAGAATGTCCCATAGACGGCAATACAGTTGTATTGCCGTCTATGGGACTTGCGATCAAGTGACCGCAGGTTCAAGCCCCCGGGGGGGAATAAAATAGTAAAAAAAAAAAAAAAAAAAAAAAGCTTTAAAAATATGAAATAAATAAAAGTTCTAAATCACCTCCTGTTTTTTTTTCAATACAAGGTGATCTAAGCAATAGATATTCCCCAAAATGGTATAACTAAAAATTACAGCTGGCCCCGCAAAAAAAACGCTCTATGCATCCCCGTACAGCTGCAGGGTCACCTGTCAATGTGGCCTTGCAGCTGTTGCAAAACTACAACTCCCATATATTAAATATTTTACCAGTTTTTGCTTCAAAAATTTTTTTCCCTATTTTCCTCCTCTAAAACCTAGGTGCGTCTTATAGTCCGAAAAATAAAAATGTGTCCGACAGCTAGTGTCCGCTGCTAATATCCGTGCAAAATCTTGTGCGGACATTAGCAGCGGACACTAGCTGTGTCCATGACATTTTACATTGATTTAAATGGAGATCGGGTGCGTTCTTTTACTGTCCGTGCCTGTCCTTAAGTGTCCGTTTCCATAGATGTCCAACTTTTCAAGTGGACAGAAAAAACCTACATGTCGGGTTTAGCTGTCCGCTTGAAAAGTCGAACATCTTTGGGAACGGACAGTTAAGGACACCCACGGACAGTAAAAGAACGCACCCGATGTCCATTTAAATCAATGCAAAATGTCACGGACACAGCTAGTGTCCGATGCTAATGTCTTCACAAGATTTTGCACGGACATTAGCAGCGGACACTAGCTGTCGGACACCGACGGTAGTGTGAACGCTCTCTCAGTAACAGTTAAAGGGCTTAAGTGTACACACTATGTACCTGGATGTAGTTATAACTGTACTCAGTTCTGGGGTCACAAGTGCTGTTACTAATAAATAAGTGACATACTTATTAATTTCAGACTATTTCTCATTACTTCTTAGTAACAGCACATGTGTATAGTTCTAACTACATCCAGGTACCCTCTCAGTAATAAGAATAATAAGTGAATAATGAGAAGGGTGATAACATTAAGAACTCCTATAACAACCTGGGGTTCACTGGCAACTAGTCAGAGCGTGATAAAAATCTCACACATGCACTGTGCGTGACTAGCTGCTCTGGAAGCAGTGAAGAACTTCTTTAAAGAAGGGGGCGGTGAGAAACCAGGAAGGCTGATGATGCTGCAGTGCTCAAGGAACAATAAGAAGGCTTCCGGTGCTCCGTGCAGAGTAATTAGCAAATCAAGAAAACCAGGCTAATTAAAGAGGACCTTTCATCAGATTGGGCACATGCAGTTTTATATACTGCTGGAAATCTGACAGTGCACTGAATTCAGCGCACTATCGGCTTTCCCGATCTGTGCCCGGTGTAAAGTGCTATCGGTCCCGGTACCGTAGCGCTTTAGTGTCAGAAGGGCGTTTCTGACAGTTAGCCAGGGATGCCCTTCTGCCCAGCAGCGCCTATCGCGCTGTACTGTGGAGCGGGGAGGAACGCCCCCTCCCTCTGCTCACACAGCTCGTCCATAGACGAGTATTATCAGGAGCGGGAGGGGAGAGTTACTCCCCGCTCCACAGTACAGCGTGATAGGCGCTGCAGGGCAGAAGGGCGTCCCTGGCTAACTGTCAGAAACGCCCTTCTGACACTAAAGCGCTACGGTACCGGGACCGATAGCGCTTTACACTGGGCACAGATCGGGAAAGCCGATAGTGCGCTGAATTCAGCAGCTGATCGTGTTGGAGAGCGGGACGTTCCGCGTGTGGACTGTGGGTGGACGCCCTGTGTTAAGCTCCGTGTCAACCGCTGACAGCTCTGCAGCCTGCTCCCTCCTGACTGGGGCATGACAACACCAGGGCGGATTTCCTTGTAACAGGTTAATGTTGTGCATTTGAGAAAGAGCCATTCAGGGCTCGAAACACGTTGTGCAATAAAGCTTGTCCTACACCATATCGAGTGAGCGCTGGTGATCCTTCTGCCTGGTACTCCCAGCGGGCTGGTCCTATTCTTCTAAACGCAAACTAAAGACACATCTTTTCAGACAGGCCTATCACAATTTCTAACGCAAACCCTTCCGTACTATAATTAGAATCCCCAAAATTTAACCCTCCTCTGTCCCCGCTCCCGCATTACCTCACATGATATGATGCCATTTCAGGCTAACTTTATATGTCCAAGCTCCATCCACATGTTAAAGGACACCACTAGTGATGGCTCATAAAGTTTTGTTTGTGTAATGACAGTAACCTCTATTACAACATTGTCTGAATACTGTATAAGCAATGCCGCCCCTGCTACCTCTTGTGTCACCCCCTCTACCTCATAGATTGTAAGCTCTTGCGAGCAGGGCCCTCAGTCCCATTGTGTGAAATGACGTTCTTTGTTATGAATCTGTCTGTATCTGAACCCTACAAATTGTACAGCGCTGCGGAATATGTTGGCGCTATATAAATAAAAATGTATTATTATTATATAATACTGTGGGGTGGGGGGCGTACTGAGGAGCATATAATACAGTGGGGGGTGTACTGAGGAGCATATAATACAGTGGGGTGGGGGGTGTAATGAGGAGCATATAATACAGTGGGGTGGGGGGGCGTACTGAGGAGTACATAATACAGTGGGGAGTATACTGAGTAGCATATAATACAGTGAGGGGTGTACTGAGGAGCGCATAATACAGTGGGGGGTGTACTGAGGAACATCTAATACGGTGGGATGGGGGGGCGTAATGAGGAGCATATAATACAGTGGGGTGGGGGGCGTAATGAGGAGCATATAATACAGTGGGGTGGGGGATCGTGCTGAGGAGCATATAATGCTAAGGGGGGGGGGGGTGCTACTGTGGAGTTTATAATCTTAAATTTATTTTTAAACTATATTTCGGCCCTCTATTGGTTTGTGGGACAGTGAACTGGCCGCCTGTTTGAAAAGTTTGAGGACCCCTGCTCTAAAGGCTAAGCAAAGATATGCTTATTTAAAAATCGATTGAGCCAATGATAGACTCCCTTTAATACCTATAGAGTAATAGCAGGAAACATTTCCCCTATGGAGACAGATATTGAGGGGATAACACCAGACAACATTACCTGGCGTGCATTTCAGCGTATGCCTTCATTAGGGGGCCTTCGTCTAATCATTCATAGTCTAGTTGCTGAGAATGTACTTGCATACTTCCTTGATAGTGAAGAGAGACAATAGTTATCATTAGACAGGCCCAGTTTGGCGTCTTCTGTGTGTAAGCAGAAGTCTATTTTCATTTGCCACCATTGTTTGCAACTGATCTAAATGGAGCTTGTGCAGTTATCACTGTTATCACAGTAACCAGCTCCCAAATCAGATATTTATGTACCCGATTTTAATTTTACAACTTTATTGTTTTATTGTAAGTTTCTGACAAACTATGACAAGTTATGACTGATGAATTTTTACAACTATTGTGCTTTTGCAATGTATCCTATCACTGTTTTATACGTTTCTAAAGAAATGTTTCATATTTGATGTATTATGCAATAGGATATGTGCCTGCTGCGCTTCTGTCCCCAGACCTCCAGTGATGCTGTTTTCTATAGTCGGCTGTATTCCTACCTCAACCGAAAGCTGAGATATGTAATTATCAATACCAACAAGATGGAGGCCTTTATTATTCCACTACCAGCATGCCAACCAATTCCTTCTAACCTTCGCCCCTTAGGGGGGCCAGGTAAGAATTGTCAAAAGAAACACGAGCTGCACAAAAAAGAAATTGTATGAAATGTGAATGAAGCTGTCTAAATACTGACACGTTTCTAGTTGGAAGGCGTTGTTTCGTTGATTTGGCATATTGCTAGGATATATTCAGAATCAGAAAGGTGTGTATTTTCAGTTCTTCATGGCAGGACAAATATGACACATGTGGATCAACCTACCGGTGTTTCGATTCCTCAGAAACTTTATCAAGGCCTGATGGGGTTTTACACAGCCATGATTAAATTCCTCAGCAGACCACTCCAGCGATACAAAATATTTTATGAATTACACAGACACATTTAAAAACAGTATAAAAAGGTATATAAGTATAGGCATAAATATTTATAAAAATGATAGATTTTTGGCATGGCTTCAGTAATAGTATATCACAGTAGGTGGGACAGGGAACGCCAATAATTAACATGCATCACACAATTAGATATAGATAACGCTCAGACAAGCTTGAGCTTAGTAGATGGCACAGATGAATTCTGTGTGATGGTTAAAGAAGGCTCTACGCATTTCTCCTACCCATATAGCTAGGTTCATCAGGAGCAATTAACAGGGATGTAGATCGTAGATAGATGAAACTGCAATTCCTGGAGCACTGATGGTCGGCTGTGGTACTAAAATAGCCTTCTGTACCCATCACACAGAATTCATATGTGCCATCTACGAATCTCAAGCTTGTCTGAGCTCTATCTATATACAAATTAGATCAGTACATTCCTATACCACCTGCTTCTCCTATACGGGGATCTGAATTACTAAGGCACCTGAGCAGCTCTATGTGTAAATGCTATATCACACATTTAACTTGTAGAGCTCTGGGTGCTTAGGAATTTGTATCTGTAGTATATACACTGATGCTTCAGATAATGACCATGCCTTTTCCTATACACATGGGGAATTGATACTTCGCTGGATGGTGTAACATACATTATTTATTTTGCCCCCGGGAAGTTAGCATGGGTATCATAAAAAGGGAGAGAATATGGGATATATGTGCCTTGGGCTTGACTAGTAGTTACACACCACGGTCTATGCCTCATTCGGGTGGATCATTTGTACCTCACATCTCTTTTGTTCATCTGTTTGAGTATATCATTGGTTTGATTTAGTGCCTTCCTTGGACACTCTAGGATAGACAATGAGTATATCACTGGCTGTCCCAAGCATAGTGACTTTTGGAGTGCGAGAAATTTTACCCAAGCCGCATGTCCCTATTTAATGATTTCAAAAGCACTTTTTCATTCTTTATTCTTTGTTTCAATAAAAGTTATTTTTTATTATTTTCCCAAAGGGACCAACTCTTCTGTGGTGCGTGGCTTCTATAATAAGTTTTAACGGTTCTAAGGCCATCAATCATAATCCACCTTGTCTCATACTGCACACTTTCAATAAACCATTCTGAGAAGAAAACCCTTTTTTGTAAACCAAGAAAAGTCAATATTGCAATATATCCATTATGTACCTTCCAGATAATGAAAGAAGTTGTTCCTTTCCTTGTTGTTAAAGAGTATAAGTGCTCAGAGAATCGCTTGAATAAAGGATGAAATGTTTATCCAGTATAGAGATATTTGCATGAACAGAGTAACACATGGACTATAGAATCATAACATATAACCAATTGTGTGTTTTAAAGCACAAATATGGATATTCTGAACTGTCAGCATATTTTCCATAACCAGTTACTACCTTTTTGGAATGATTTAGTTAAAGGGGTTTTCCCATCTCAGTGTCTTAGCACTCTGCCTGCAGTGTCTGCTTCTCACTTCCTTTATTTCTCTCCTCCCTCTTGCTAAATGGGACACACAACACTTATGCAGGTCAAATAATATGCAGGCTCAGTGTTATCTATGTGTTTACATAGAGAGATAACAGGCTCAGCTTTATCAGCAAACTGCAATTAGCTGAACTGATTGTCCTGCCAGCAAGAGCCGTGAGTAAGTGACGTCACTTGTCCTATACATCCTTGGTTATTGCAACGCTATGAAAACAATGGAAGGAATAAGGTCACATAGCAGGCAAACAAAGCAGACTTTCTAACGCAATATTGTAAGACACTGACCTGGATTGGTTACGGCTGGGTGCAAATCCAGGAACGTGGGAGGAAACAGATTGGGCAACTTTCGCTATCAGAACCCCTGACTGAACCTGCCTAACCTCAGAGTAACTTCATTACAAGGACGCCCCTCACAGGAACCTAAAGTAGATTCCCTATAGTTACCCTAACAGTGGGCTGAGATGTAAAATAAAACTTACAGAGTATTATTAGTAGTGGCAGGTAACAGAGAACAATAGCTGTTAAGAGTAGTCAGGCTAGACCAGTGGTAGTTATAGGTAAGCAATAGAATACTGAAATAAACAAGGAAACTAAACAGGCAAGGAACAGGAAGGGAAAACAAAGCTTAAGTGCTGTAGCAAGTGTACAAGTAAAGTATACAGAACCTGGAAGTAAACTATTTTGAAACTAAATGAAGATGGGGAAGCAGAGCTAAATAGGAACAGAGAGAGATACAACCCCACCTATCGCAGATAGGAATGACTGGCCAGAAGGCCTGCCAGTCAAACCGACACCAAGGAGGCAACGTAACCCCTTAGTGTACTAAACACAGCCAGAGGAGTATCTGACACTCCTCCGGGGCATGCGCCGCATAGCAGGAAGGCCATGGCGTTCCCGAATCCTGACAAATATATTTAGGAAAAAGTTTCAATTTACATAAGCTACCAGTATAGATAGGATCCTTGAGATTGGACAACCCCTTTAAGAGAAGATTCCTGGAAAAAAAACAAGATCTCTGAGAATAAAGGAGTAGCACTGATATGGAATGGGATAATATACGGTTCACTACACAGCTGGGTAACAGGGAGTGCTGCTGTGCAGGAATAACAGCAGTGCAGTCCCTTTATTCTGTATCACTAGGTCAGATACCCAGCCATAATAAAGGTGTAGCATATGCTAATGATAGGGAATATCACTGTTGATCAGATGTTCAGGTAACATTTATCTCTGTGATATAAGGATCTGTACCTTTTCTATAAAATTAGCTTTAGTTTTCATTACGTCAGTTAAAGAGTTCTGATTGTGATCATACAGTAATATATGATCTACCAATATACTTCAGTGGGCACTCAATGTCAGGTTAATACTGTCCCTCACACATAAGTGAAAAAACCCCTGTAAACTTAAGTTCATTAGCCTATGACCACCATCGGTGTCCTAGTAAAGTACTCATCAGCAAAGAAGTTACGGATTTTAGAGACTCAACATTGGACTGGGTAGGAAACTCACATACTCCCTGACTGGCAATATACACTGTAGTGCAGAACAGGGACAAGAGGATGAGCAGCACAAGCCTGTAATGTTAAATACGTCCAGCAGTTTCATCTGTATGCCGCATATTGCCTGTACCTATTTCTCTACTAAATTTTCTGTCCTAAGAACTGACCAAATTATTTTTAGAGTGCCATTAATTCCATCATACATTTATGGTGCCCGAACAAGTACAATAAATACTAATCTAACTATATGATAGACCTCATACAAACGGGAAAGAGGACTCTTCTCAAAAGTGCAATCTAATATTTAGTTATGATGAATATATCATTAGGCCACTGCAAATTATTAATATTTGTCAGAAAAAAATGCTTCTTTCAAGTCGCTTGAGATGTGGCTGATTCACAATTTTTATTTTTTTTTCTGACAATGAAATTGTGGTGAACTATGCCAGGTAGTTTTTACAATGTATTGTAAATGTCCATATTTAAGCATGGCAACCAATTATATCATCTGTTTAAAACACCAGTTGTTTATTAGTTTATCGCTATATTAAAATAAAAAGAGCAAAGATTGTAATGTTTAAGAACATTCCACTGTATTTTACACAAACTGAAGAATATATTCTTTGCATTGTATAGGTTTGGATGATGACCATCCTCATCTTTTGTTGGCTCTGCTTCTTCCAAACCATCCATCCTGGTCTTCATGTTCAAGAAAGGTCAACAAGATACAAAAAGAGGAGGAACTGGATGTTCCTGATGACATATTTTCATCTATATTAGAAGATGTGGAAAAGGAGGAAAAGGAGATGGCAGAGCAAGGTCTCCCATCTGTAGGACAGGAGAGTACTGGGGTTGGAGAAGTGGGTATGCCAGAGCTGATGAATATCTTGTGTTTACTCTCAAATAACATGCAAGAGATAGCAGCCCAGAACAACAATAATTTTCCTATTGTGTCCCCATCTAGCCAGCCAGACTCCACACCGGTCCCTGGCTACAATATGGTTTGGCCACCATATGTTATGGCACCTAATTTTCAGGCTCCTGCCTATGATAATAATGCAAATGCCATGTTTGATTCATCAAGCATGTTTGGTTCATCTGGTTTTAACCCTATGTTCTAAAACTAAATCACCACTGGCATTTACATCTACAGTTTAGAAAACAGTTGAAAGAGTAGACAAGCTTTAAGTTGCCAGAATACAGTCAATTCCAATTTTAATTCTTACATTTTAAAGATTGTTTGTATACTTTTTGTGGAATTTCGTAAATATTGTTCTTATATTGTTTGTATTGTTTTAAAGTATATTAAAATATAAATCTTGAATTGTTTTCATGTTTTTCTATTGTCATTATTTTCCATTGAAATGTAGATTCAGAAATACACCCAGAGAAACATTTTTTCAGGTTACATGCAACAAACAGGAAAATGCAGGAATGGCACTGCCCTTCCAGAACTATTGGTAAATAGAAACCTCCAATAAGGGATTTAACCCCAATTTTCATTTTTGCATTTCCGTTTTTCCCTTTCCACATTCTAAGTGCCATAACTTTTTAATTTTTCAGTCACCTGATGGTTTATTGTTTGTGAAACAAATTGTACTTTGTTATGGCACCATTCAGTATCTTGTACAATGTACTGCATAGCTGGAAAAAAAAAAATCAGAGTGAGGTGGAATTGGAAAAAACACATTTGCGCCAGTTTCATATGAGTTTAATTTTTACGATGTTCTTTGTGTGGTAAAAATTACATAGTACCTGTATTCTGTGGGTCAGTACAAGCACGGTGTTACCAAATTTATACAGTATTTGTAATGTTTTGATACCTTTTAAAAAATGAAAAGAGGCAGTGTGTTGAAAAAATTGCCATTTGGCTATTTTGATTGATAAATATTTTAATAGTTTATGTTTACGTTTGTTTATATTTTTTCATTTTTATGTGCTCTTCCTATGGCAGCATGTAATAAAACTGATGTAATGACACTCCTGAGAGCCTTCAATAGGCTCCCGGCTATCATGGCAACCAATCGCCACCCTGCGCATTTGAGATGCCGTGGCATCTAAAATGTTAATAACTGTATTCAGTGTTTGCACCGATCGCAGTGGTTCTTGGATGCAGTATTATCCTGCATATATCCTGCACCAATATCCCATCGGGGCACATCCTGGGAAAGCAGACAGTGCTCTGAATTCAGCGCAATATCGTCTTTCTAGCGGTATATAACCACGTAATCTACCAGATAAACCCCATAACTAACATTTTACACCATAGTATCTTCTCCTGGGTTACTGCCATTATGGTGTACTTCTGTGATGCTGCTAATCATCCAATAACCTATATTTTCTAGCGGTATATAAGGCTGAATAATAAATCTGGTGCATCTGTCTAGACAGTCTAGTCTAACTTTACATTATGTATAATAAATGTGGTATGTCAGTTATATAATGTAAATTATGCCACAATTCTGGCATGTTTTCATTAATAAATCACCTCAAGTCATCTTTTCATACAACCCCAGTTTGTACAGCTGTGGGCTCTTGAAAAAGTGATAACTTCACAAACTAGTAGGAAAATCCTTTGAAATCTTGAAGAAATTGCATCACTGAATACACAGTAGATTAACTTCCACTGATTTCATCAGGCCCAGCCAAACATCAACATAGAAACAAGGAAGATAGGCAGCTCGCTGAATTCTTAAAATGTAACTTTTAATCCATTATTTTGTAAAATTACAATGCAAACAAGCAGAAAGTGAGAAAAAAGATAGTGGAAAAACAAGAAAAAGGCTAAAAACCGCTAAGAGACACATGGTCTCAAAATGTGTCCACGTTTTTTAGCCTTTTTCTTGTCTTTCCACTATCTTTTTTTCTTACTTTTTGCTTGTTTGTATTGTAATTTTTATTTTTTAAACTCATTTTATTGAAGAGTGCATAACAAATCAAATAATACAATTTAAGAGAATAGAATGGAAGCACAATCCCTAGCTCCTTCCCACTACCCGTACAGTTCACAGCAGAACATTACATATTATACCGACAAAAGGAAGCATTATTATTACAGAGGGAGCCATGAACCTAACCGGCACGAGCCACCCCTCACGGAGTGAAGGCATCAATAGCCGAACGCATTGAAGGGGCAGAATATTGGGTCATGGGGGAGTCACACCAAGCTCCCCAAACTTGATAAAACTTCTTGGGACAACTTCTCCCTTTATATATAATCTGATTAAACGGGAGAACCGCGTTAACCATTTTTCGCTATTGGGGAACGGATGGGGATCTAGGGACCATCCACTGTAAGGCAATGGCTTTCCTCGCATAAAACAAGCATTCCCGAAGGAAAATGCGTGTGTGATGCTGCCACAACTCCTCCTCCAACACACCAAACAGGCATACTTCAAGAGAAAATGGGACAGGATGGTTCAGGATATCTTTCAGGAGATTTACCACCCGCCTTCCAAAAGGCCTGAATAACCGGGCAGCCCCACAGCAGGTGCCAAAAGTCCGCCCGGGGGCAGGAACACCGAAGACAATTAGGGCCAGGTAGCCAACCCATCTGGTGTAACCGGACTGAGGTCAAATAACTTTGGTGTAAAATGAAAATCTGAATCAATTTGTTATTAGCCGAGGGTGAGACGTAGAGAGGAGATTCTAAAACCTCCTGAAACGTCTCCTCTGTCATATATTCTGGGATATTAGTACACCATCGCATCAATGTCGGAGCTTCGGCTAGAGATACCTTCACATGAATCAAATGATTATAAAGAAATGAAATAAGGCCCCCTGTGCCCTGGGATTGTAGCACACCAATAAGCGGGTATTCTGATATGGTACAGGGTTGGTGAGGGAATAATGAGGAAAGGGCATGCTGTATCTGAAGGAATCTGAAGAATTGGTGCCTCGGAATCTCATGAGAAGAGGCCAGGGAATCAAAAGTGACAAACACCCATTGTGAGTATAAGTCCCCCAGGGAAGACACCCCATATCTGGACCAGGACCTGGCATCTGGTAGCTCAAACAAATCAGATAGCCCAGGATTGTCCCATAAAGGGGTCGCCGCGGGGGGTGTCTGAGTACGAAGACACCTTCTGGGCTTGTTTCCAGACCTATGCCGCCAAGGTGTTGATGGGCAGCAGCTGACCTCTAACAACTCCCTGCCAGTGACTAGCCCATATTTTTCTCTGCACTATCTTATACATATAGAGCTAAGCATTCATAGGTTCCTTGTGTGTAAGCAAACGAAGGATCCCCCCTGGCTTACTAGTAGAAACTCACACAAAGGCATATTATTTTCTTCTTTTTTTTAATCAGGTAGAGAAATCATAGCCATTGTGAAAAAAATTATTGTTTTTTTATGTGGAAAGCAATGGCATATTCTGTATTACATTCCAACTTTACAAATAAGTAGGTAGGAGCAACCAAATGTATTCCAATGATTATGTTATTTCAAAGGTCAAATATAATTTTTTGCCATGTTGAGACAAAATAGTGACTGCACACAGTATGGTTATCGCACCTATAATCAGCTTCCAGTGAAAAGTTACAGGTTTTACATATATGAAACATCAGCTAGAACAAACACAAAAGCAATATAAAACAGCAGTTAGGTAAATGCTTTTATATTGTAATCTACACTGCAAGATGTATAGCCAGAAGCATATATATATATATATATATATATATATATATATATATATATATATATGCAGTGTGAAGGTGAATGGGAAAAGGACAGCATACTTCCAACAGGCCCGAGGGGTCAGACAAGGCTGTAGCCTGAGCCCAACGCTCTTCAACATCTACATCAATTAACTGGCTGCAGCCCTAGATGCCTCACCAACCCCAGGCCCCATCGTGAACAACCGGGAGGTGAAGTTCCTGCTATACGCCCACGACCTCCTACTCCTGTCCCCCACTGAGAAAGACCTCCAAGAAAGCCTGTCAGTGCTGGAAAAATTCAGCACCACATGGGCCCTACCCATCAACCACAAGAAGATCAAAATCATGATGATGATCAGAAGAAGGGCCACAACAAAGCCCCCATCCCACAATTCACACTGAACGGCTCCACACTGGAGAAAACCAACAGCTACACCTACCTGGGGCTGGAGCTCAACCAATCAGGAAGCT
The DNA here is from genome assembly GCF_031893055.1 of Leptodactylus fuscus. NCBI lineage: Eukaryota > Metazoa > Chordata > Amphibia > Anura > Leptodactylidae > Leptodactylus > Leptodactylus fuscus. Next base: position 136,453,740 of record NC_134266.1, on the reverse strand, counting down.
TCAAAGCAGCAATAGAAACCCTGAAAGTAAAAGCCTGCAGAACCTTCTACGCCATCAGAAGACAACTGTACCATCTCAAACCACCGGTGAGGGTCTGGCTGAAGATATTTGACGCAGTCATCGCCCCGATCCTCCTCTACAGCAGCGAGGTTTGGGGCCCAGCCACCTACCCAGACCAGCCAAAATGGGTTCTAGCCCAACAGAGACATTCCACCTGGAGTTCTGCAAATACCTTCTCCATGTCAATCGCAACACCTCCAACATGGCCTGCAGGGCAGAACTAGGCAGGCTCCCCTTATGGCTCACCATACAGAAGAGGGCGCTAGCTTTCCAGGCGCACATCCAGGGGAGCAACCCCAACTCCTACCACCACCAAGCATAGCTAAGCCACAAAGACCCGAGCAAACCCAACACCCTCCAATCAAACAACAGCCAACCACCAAACCAAAAACACCAACAGACGATAACCAAGGCCGAAATAAAGGCGACCACAGAGGCAAACAGAGAGCAGTACATCGAAGAATGGAGAAACTAAATAAATAACTCCAAGAAACTCACCATGTACCAATCCCTGCAAAGGGACTACACCACAGCCACCTACCTGGAGAGAATACCTCACCCCAAACACAGACAGAGCCTGAGCTGGTACAGACTGAGCGCCCACAGCTGGGGGATTGAAATGGGGCGGCATAGACAGACGTACAAGCCATGGGAGAACAGACTGTGCCAACACTGCGACCAAGGGGCCCTAGAAGACGAGACCCATTTCCTTCTATACTGCACCAACTACTCAGCGGTGAGGGCCGTCTACTTCCAAAGACTCTCTGCCCACATCCCAAACTTCACATCCGCAGACGAGAAAAGCAAACTCTACATCCTACTGGGAGAAGAAGAGGCCACTGTGGAGATTGCTGCCCAATATGTGTCCAGCTATCACCAAGCAAGAGGAAGATAAGACACATGGACTATCAAACCCCCTCAAGACCCCATGGACACGGAGAGAACATACAAACTCCTTGCAGATGTTGTCCTTGGCAGGATTCGAACCCAGGACTCCAGAACTGCAAGGCTGCAGTGCTAACCACTGAGCCACCGTGTTGCCCCCTAGCTCTGCATTATATAGTATAACACATCTCTGTAAATTAAGGTATGCTTTCAGTACAGTACCATTTAAATGCTCCTCCAAAAGACATGAAAGTTCTATATTTTGGATCTTTTAATAGTATGCAGTTACTATAGAATAAATAAATGAAAAACAATGCATTTGTTTTACCTTATTGCTCAATCCCTTCCAGCCACAGCCAGTTTTCGATTTTTGTTTTTGACTTTCTGCCAAAAGTCATAACCTTTTTTATTTTTCAGAACTGTTTGGAAGTTCAATTTTTGCAGGACAAATTATGTTTCCTTGTTATGCCATGTAACATTCTGTACAATGTAGTGGGAAGTTGGAAAAAAATCAGAATGGAGTGGAATTAGAGAAAAACTGCATTTGCACAAGTTTCTCACAGGACTTATTTTCATGGCATTCACTATACAGCCAAAATGAGATGTTACTTGTATTCTGCAGGTTGTTACGATTATGGCAATATATACACTATGTGATCAAAAGTATCTGGACACCTGGCTGAAAATGATTTACAAGTTTGTGGCGCCCTCCATAGGTAATGCTGGAATTCAATATGGTGTTGGCCCACCCTTAGCCTTGATGACAGCTTCCACTCTCGCATACATTCAATCAGGTGCTGGAAGGTTTCTTGGGGAATGGCAGCCCATTCTTCACGGAGTACTGCACTGAGGAGAGGTATCGATGTAGGTCGGTGAGGCCTGGCACGAAGTCGACGTTCCAAAACCTCTCAAAGGTGTTCTATAGGATTCAAGTCAGGACTCTGTGCAGGCCAGTCCATTACAGAGATGTTATTGAGAAGAAGGTGTTTAAAACATCAATGTAGGCCTGTGCTGTGATAGTGCCACGCAAAACAACAAGGGGTGCAAGCCCCCTCCATGAAAAACATGACCACACCATAACATCACCTCCTCCGAATTTTACTGTTGGTACTACTACACGCTGGCAGATGACGTTCACTGGGCATTCGCCATACCCACACCCTGCCATCGGATCGCCACATTGTGTACCGTGATTCGTCACTCCACACATTTTTCCACTGTTCAATCGTCCAATGTTTACGCTCCTTACACCAAGCGAGGCGTCATTTGGCATTGACCTGTATGATGTGTGGCATCCAATCACCTGACCATATTCACAGTCCGTGAGTTCCGCGGAGCGCCCCATTCTGCTCTCTCACGATGTCTAATGTCTACTGAGGTCGCTGATATGGAGTACCTGGCAGTAGGTGGCAGCACAATGCACAATATGAAAAACTGGATACTTTTGATCGCATAGTGTAGTTTGTTACTTATAAATAATCCAAAACTTTGAAAAAGAAATTATTTTGCAGTCACCATATTTTAACACCCATAACATTTTATATTTATATACATAGGGCAGCATAAGGCGCCTTTTGTAGTGGGATCAAATTTAGATTTATTTACCGTATTTTCCGGACTATAAGGCGCACATAAAATACTTCGATTTCCTCAGAAATCGAAAGTGCGCCTTATAGTCCGGTGCGCCTTATATAAGGCTTGAAGCGGCGGCACGCGAGGAGTTAAGCGGCGGCACGCGAGGAGTTAAGCGGCGGCCGCCGGCAAAGTCTCCATGCCGCTTCCATACATTGCAATGGGAGCGCGCTATTCAAATAGTATTCGTTCATCTCTAACTATTTGAATAGCGCGCTCTCATTGTAATGTATGGAAGCGGCATGCAGACTTTACCGGCGGCCGCTGCTTAAAGAGATTCTACTAGAGATGAGCGAGTACTGTTCGGATCAGCCGATCCGAACAGTACTCGCTCAACTCTAGATTCTACCATTAAAAGAACTTCTTCCCCCTAACCACGTCGGAATAGCCTTAAAAGACTATTCGTCTCTTACCTTTCCAGGCCAGCGCCGCCTTCTCCCTGAGCTGTGTTCGCGCCTTCCGTGTCGTCTTCTTTGGGCCTCATGGATGACGCATGCGCAGTCGGCTCTGGCTGCGAGAGCCTGTTAGAGCCGACTGCGCATGCGTCATCCATGAGGCCCAAAGAAGACGACACGGAAGGTGCGAACACAGCTCAGGGAGAAGGCGGCGCTGGCTATGGTAAAAAGGTAAGAGACGAATAGTCTTTTAAGGCTATTCCGACGTGATCAAGAAGGAAGTTCTTTTAAAGGTAGAATCCCTTTAACTCCTCGTGTGCCGAGCGCTTCCATTCATTTCAATGGAAGCGTGATATTGAAATGAATAGAAGCAGCTGGCACGCGGGGGGTTAAGCGGCCGCCGGCAAAGTCTGCCGGCCGCCGCTTTCAATCATATAAGGCGCACCGGACAGCGCTGCGCCTTGTAGTCCGGTGCGCCTTATATATGGACCTAGGCAGGACTATAAGGCGCTCATGGGTAATGCGCCTTATAGTCCGGTGCGCCTTATAGTCCGCAAAATACGGTATACCATTTTGGGTAATGTCTAATGTTTTGCTCTTTGTTTAAATTTTTACAGAAAGATGACGAAAAAATGGCATTTCGACTCTTGTTTTTTTTTTCTCGCAATGGTGTTCACCACATGTGAAGTTCGTAGTTAGGGAATTTTTGAATGCAGGTATATCTAATGAAAGGGGAGTGATTTGAACTTTTATTTATTTTTAAACCTCTAGGGTTCTAGAACCCCTGCTGATGTGATCAGTAATACAATACTCTGCTAATGCATTGCAATGAATTGTAAAATATATAAACTTGTATTACAGGCTGCCTAGATGATTCTGCATTGGATATGTGAAGTGAAAATGCTTTGGTGTTCTGTCATATCTGTCTTTTTCAGATCAGACATGATGGAGTAGCAGAGCAGTAGTTATGAATAAATGATTGTCCATCTGCCTGCTAAGTCAATCATTACGTGGCTATCTGAAGATAGGCAAGTGGACAATCATCATTCATTCATGACTACTGCTCTGTTTCTCTGACTGTCATGTCTGATCTGATAGTGACAGACACGAGTATAATAGAGCACGAAGGCGATTTCACTTCACAAATGCAGTGCAGAGCAGAATCATTCATATGGCATTGAAGGGAAAGAGAGAGAGGTGGGCTGCAGTGGATTACTCACACTCACTGTGACACTTTATTAAAAGCAGGACACAAAAGAGTCCACCCCTGACAATAACTTATAACGTTTCTGACTAAGCAGGGAATGGGAAGAGTCCTGATTTACAGATAGTGTCACAGTAAGTGTGAGTGGCCTGGCGTAGTCTGCTACTGGACTAACTGGCTGTAGAGGCAGTAGGGGATGGGAAGTAGAGATGGCTACACCTTCTTATTGAGGTGTTAATCACAGCCAGGAAAAATGGAGGTGTCCCTGTCATCTTCGACCTGAGGCAAGATGCTCATCTCACCTCATAGCAGATACAGTCCTGAACGCAAGTGCAGCCTGAAGCCTAAAGGGCACCATTTCAGTTTTTGCCTCAGGCAGCAGAAAAGCTAGAATTGGCCTGCCTGCATGTGTATACATTTATTTATTTATTTTTTTATGTATGCAAAAGAGAATACCAACATAGACTATTGATGCACCCCAATGTGCATATTGGAATTCCACAGGATATATTATGTCAATATATTTTACCAGGATCAAAAATGCTCAAGAAATCTTGAAAAAAAACCTACAGAAAAATTCAAAGTTGAATTGCCAGTATAATCAAAATCCATAATTATCACAAAAAAAGTTTAAATCTCAGACCATTAAAATATAGGTTATCGGAAGATTAGTAGCATCACAGAAGTATAGTATAATGTCGGGAAGCCAGGAGAAGATACTATTATATAAAATGTTAGTTATGTGGTTTATCTGGTGGATTTTTTTTCTTCTATTAAAAGTTTATTGAATTTTTACATAGTAAAGAACATTCATGCTAAAATAAAGATGATAACAGTCAAAAGTGGGACAGGGACAAGACGGGAGGGCTGGAGCAAAGAAGGTGAGGGGGTGTACAAACTCAAGTACAAGAGGGTTTGTGGGGGAGGTAAGGTGCAAAAAGCAGAAAAGGGAATTCAGATGAATCAGGTAACATAAGCTGTGACGCAGCAGAGTCATCAGCAAAAAGGAGAGCAAAAACAAACTGTGCATGGACAGTAACAAAAACAGACACAAACCTGGGGAGTTGTGTGTATATAAAGAACAGAGGCGGAGGAGAAAAGGAAAAAAAGAGAAGAAAAGAAATAGAGCTAACAGTCTATCTGGAGAAGGACCAGTTAGGAAGGAGAGTGAGTAATGGAAGTCTGGAAAGTATAAGGGTAAGTTTCAGCTCGCGATTCAGCCTGAAGACTCATTAGACCTGGGCCTAATCATGAGCAGAGTGCGCGACTAGATGCCGGTGCACTGCACCGGCTTTCAGTTGCGGTTACCCAGTTTTTGGTTCAGAATCTGAGGCAGCCTCCGCCTCAGGTTCCGGAACAAAAACCCTATATGAACTTACCCTAAGAGTTGTAGAAGGAGAAGCCACACCTGTTGGTGAAAACTGTCCTCAGGTTTGAGTTCAGCAAGAGGGTTTTCCATGTTCCAAAGATGCAGGACTGTGGATTTCCACAGTCTAGGGACGAATGACCTGGCCACCACTAATAGGAAGCCAATCAGTCTACACACAGCTTTATTTATGTTCTGGGGGAATATGGACAGGAGCAGGATCACCATTCAGTTCTACACCAATAACTATATGAATGATTTTACATACATCACTTCAAAAAGGGTTCAGGAATGGGCATCTCAACCATATGTGCAGCATAGTCCCCCAATCAAAGAGTTTTATCTAGAGCAGGGGTCTCAAACTTGCGCCCCATGGGCCAACTGCGACCCTCGGGACAATAGTTTGTGGCCCCCACCTCAATACATAGCTCCCAACCGTCCCGCATTTAGCAGGAAAGTCCTGCTTTTATACTCCTGTCCCGTGCAGCTCCCTGCATGTCCCGCTATGCCCCTTTAGTGTTGTACTTAACAAACTTTCCTCCGATCACCCCCCCCACACACACTCTTATAACAGTGATAAAAGCAATGTGATCGGTGGAAAGTTTGTACCACTGTAAACTGAAGGACATGTGTGTGACGTCAGACGTCATGTGACTAGGGAGGCGTGTCTTAGTGTGCTGGCTGGAAGATGAAGGTATGTAAAGGTACTGAGAGGAGATGGGAATGTGAGACGCAGGGTGGAGAGTGTGCATCTGTGTGTGTCTGTGTCTTTGTGTGTTTGTCTGTGTGTGTTAGGATTGGGTCCCGCAGGGTTCTCTCTCAGCGCACAGCGCCACCTGTGGGTCAATCTAACTCTTGCCTTCGGCCTCGGGTAGTGAGGTGTCTGGAGTGTAAGTCCAGCTTTCGGCCTACTGAGCATGCTCAGACATTTTGGAACCGCTCACAGGCTAAGTGCCACTCTTTCCTTACTGAGCATGCTCAGACATTTTGGAGCTGCTCAGAGGCTAAGTCCCGTTTTGCCCATACTGAGCATGATCGGTGACATCATGGCCACCTCCCTGTTGGGCGGGGACTAGCCTTTATATGGTGTGAGCCGACGCCCGGTGCTCACACTTTGACTAAGTACCTTGAGACAGTAGGTTAGGGCCAGGTTCCAGTTAATGGTAGGAGCAGTCTCTAGGGATCTAGGTAGGATTCCTTGGCTCTGCTAGTGGGAATCAGTAGCCCATTTAACTGTCTACTCACTTTGTAGCTCTTAGCTGTTGCAGAGCATGTTCTGTTGCTGACCTGGGGTGACGCTTAACCCTTGGCAGCCTTGCTGTTTCAGCTGTACTGTGCACCTGTCCAGTGAGGTTAAAGAGGACCTTTCACCATTTTTCACACAGGCAGTTCTATATACTGCCGGAAAGCTGACAGTGCGCTGAGTTCAGCACACTGTCGGCTTTCCCGATCTGTGCCCAGTGTGAAGAGCTTACGGCCCGGTACCGTAGCTCTTCTATGGTCAGAAGGGCGTTTCTGACAGTTAGCCAGAGACGTCCTTCTGCCTCACGGCGCCAATCACGCTGTGCTATGGAGCGGGGAGGAACGCTCCTGATAATACTCGCCTATGGACGAGCACTGCGAGCAGAGGGAGGGGGCGTTCCTCCCCGCTCCACAGCACAGCGCGATTGGCGCCGCGAGGCAGAAGGACGTCTCTGGCTAACTGTCAGAAACGCCCTTCTGACCACAGAAGAGCTACGGTACCGGGCCGTAAGCTCTTCACACCGGGCACAGATTGGGAAAGCCGACAGTGTGCTGAACTCAGCGCACTGTCAGCTTTCCAGCAGTATATAGAACTGCCTGTGTGAAAAATGGTGAAAGGTCCTCTTTAACTGGCAGGGTGTTGTTGCAGCCTGTTCACATTGTGTACCGCGGCACATGACTGCCAGTGCAGTTTAACTGGTAACACGCTGTTCAGACTTACAGCCGCCCATCTGGGCCTGTGGACCTCATTGCAGTGTCTGCAGACTAGTGGTTCTGTAGTTAAAGTTTATTACTTTTTATATATACACAGAACCATAACAGTGTGTCTGTGTGTCTCTCAGTAACCTAGGGCCACAGATGGAAGGGGAACATAACACTGTGGGCAGATGGAGGGAGACATGAAACTGTGGGCAGATGAGGGGGACATGAAACTGGGGGCAGATGAAGGGGGCATATGAAACTGGGGGCAGATGGAGGGACGACATGAAACTGAGGGCAGATAGAGGGGAACATAAAATGGGGCAGATGAAGGGGGATATGAAACTGGGGGAGATGAAACTGGGCTAGATGAAGGGGCACTTAAACTGGGGACAACTGGAGGGGGCATTAAACTGTGGGAGTAGCTGTAGGGGGACCTGTCTGCCTCTAGTTGCCCCCAGTTTAATGTCACTGTCCTTCTACCCCTACGGTTTAATGTCTGCTTCTAGCTGCCCGAGTTTAATATTCCCCTCTAGTTGCTCCCAGTTTAATGTCCCACTTCAGCTGCCATTAATTTATTGCCCCCCTCCAACTACCCCCACTATTTAATGTTCCCCTCCAGCTGCCCCAGTTTCATGTCCCCTCTAGTTTCCCCCAGTTTAAACTGGGTCACCAGGAGAGGGACTTAATGCTGTGGGACAGTTGGAAGGGAACATTATAATGTAGGGACATATAATGTATGGGTGATTGTAGGAGGATTATACTCTGTGGGGGCACATGAAAAATTAATGAGAATGGGCGGAGTCAACATAAAGTGGGCGGAGCTAAATTTTCTGCGGCACACATAGCTTGTGGAAAACCTGATGCGGCCCAGCCTCACCCAAACTTTACCTCCAGCGGCCCCTGAGTAAATTGAGTTTGAGACCCCTGAGCATCTATCCGAGGTTGTCGGAAAGTTTGTATAGTACAGCAGGGATTCTGTAAGAACGGGAGAGAATTTTGTAATTCGTTTCATGGGCTCTACAAGAAATAGAGAATTTGTGGCAGGATTAAAATATTGAAAGTCACACATCTAGTGGAAAGAAGGTCCCTAACTCCCTCTCCCAACTCCAAGTTGTTGGATGTATTTTTATCCGTTTTGAATATTGCTTTGCAGATTGTGATTTCATACTATACTGTTTTGCCCTGATTCATATATAATTATAGTCTTTGCTACAGGGTTGATACATGTAACAATATATTGATTACAAGCATTTATTTTGAAGACACTTTATGCAGTGACCTACAATAATGTAGCATTCTTGTCCTGTGGTACTGTTAATCAACGTCTAAGCCATATTTAAGGGTCTGAATTTTTAGTTTTTATGATAATAAAGATTATGTATTTTGGTTATACTGGTATTTTGAACTTGAAATTTTTTGTATTTTTATATACTGTGTAAATGTGTATTTATGAACATGCATAGTCTAATAACTCACTGCATCGTGTATTCAGTGGTGACTGTGACCGGGTTCGGAGGCTTACAGAGCCCACTGCCAGCTGGAAATGGCTAGCGCCCTGAACCACCATAGTAACGATCAGGGAACCAGACTATGCAACTATGCAATTGTGTAGCATTGCATTAAACAGTATACATCAATAACTGCAGCCTCTTTGTAAAAGATCTACATAGCAAGGAATTGATCTATGAACATCGTAGATTACTTTTGTTTCATAATAAACACATCTAATGTGTCAAAGTATTAACATGTCAGTGACAATGCAACAGTAATGTACAAATGCAGTGAGAAATGGGAATCGAAAGATGTCTGTTATTAGCCAGCACAAAAGAGGGTGAGGCAGTATTAGGAGAGAGAAGAGGGGGGAAAAGGGAAATGTGAACACTGCTGATCCGCAATCCTGTGCCTCACATGAATTCCACAATTTTAATTTTCCCTGCAGATATTGAATTCCTATTTTATCACACTGCCTAAGGATAATCTGAAGTTTCTTAATGAGTTATTCATTAATCATTATCCAGAGAAACTTTTGTTTGACAAATTTAAAGTAACGCTAAACACAGGAAATACACAAAAGAGTAAAAAAAAAATAAGATTATTCTTACTGGTAATTGGATTTCCCATTAACTTCCACAACAGCACCAGTCGGAGGATTTCCATGTCCCCAGGGATAGATAACAACGGCACATCAAGTCTTCAAATGGTACCTTCTCCACCATCACTCCAGTAGTAACTGTGTACCAGGAAATATATGCTAAAATACACAATCAGACAATGGTAAAACATGTGAAAAAAAATAAAATAAAACCAGAAAAAACTGAGGAAAAAAATCCTGTGCCATTGCGGAGGTTACAATGGCACCAGTAGAAGGTATAACAGAAAAATACAAATGGGGGGGGGGGGGGGGGGTACAGCAGACAAGTGTTTGTGGCCAATAGAAAAGTCACTGTTAGAGATAACATCAAGCTTGTAATGTCTCTAGAAAATAGACAGGTTGGCCCAGGTGGCTGCCTGACAAATTTGTTCAATTCTCTCCCGTTTTTCTCTCTCTTCACGCTCTTGTTGCTTCTGTGCTATCAGCTCCATCATCCTTTTGGTTTGCCTTTCTTTCTCTTCCTCGGGTTAAAGAAGATCTTCCTGAACTGGTATCCATTTCTTGTGAACCTGTTTCCATTATTTGTGGATCTTGCTCAGTTGGTGTCTTGTACAATCGGCTCATCTATGTCAGGGTCATCATGTTCCATCAGCCAGTCCATGGCAGACTCTAATCCTTGATTTCCTGTGGCAGCCACTGCCTTTTCCGCTCTGTTTGGGGAGAATCCCATCTCTATGAGGCTTTCCAGTGCTGAACACTCAGACATTCGGCGCCCTGTCCAGGTGCTGCGTCACGTGTTTCCTCATAGAGTGCCATATCCTCAAAAGGCGAAGATTTTTTATTCTTGCGAATGGAGCATTGTCCTTCGGAGTATCACCCCAAAGAGCTGCGTCTTTCCTATTAAATATCCTAGGACTAGGAATTTTCCTATCAAGCCCCTTCTATTCCTTATCAGTCATTCGTCTTATGTTCTCATGGAGCGAACATGAAGACTCTAAGTTTCTTCTTCTCTAACCCCTGAAACATTTGATCATGGATGGAGAGCGGCTCTCTCAGTTCTTCAAAAAGGGTACAACTTCAAGAAGGGAGTCAGTTTCTTCCTCCAAAAACAGAGTACGACCCACAGTCTCTTGAGAGGAGTAAGAGTCAACCACTTCGTCATCTTCCTCATCGCCATCAGAAATCTGGATCAATTGCTGATGCCCGAGGAAAGAAGTTGAATGTATAGCAGCACTGGAGTCTACAGGAACAACCAGGTACTTGTCCACCTCTTTAATGACACTTATTTTTTCTTTCTTACTATCCTGAGACAGACTGTAAAACAACTGGCTGTAGCAGAAAGCTATTTGCAGTGCATTTTCTGCAGTATGACAAAATGTTAAGCTCCACCCCCTTTTGTAAGCTCCACCCTTCTAGCCAGCATGGCAGAAGGTAAAGTTAATCAGCAGTAGAATAACCTGTGTTCTTTGCTGGATTTGTACAAAACTATGTTGGAATTTTATTGTGGTCCACTAGAGGGTGCTGGTCTCATGGGTCTCCATGATTAGGTAGGTGCTGGGGCACAGGCAGGATATGGCAGAGAAGGACCCCATGTGATAACCAGTGAAACAAAATAGTTTGTGTATGAATAACAGAGAGTGAGGAAATGCTGTGGGTCTGGGCAGCCTGGCTACAGGAAGACCTAGTTTGAGTTTCCAGAGACAGAATCAAGCTCTTGCTTGGGAAGCAAGCTGAGATGTAGTGGCACTGTCCTGTGCACATCTATTTTCCTGTCAGTGGTACCATAGAATAGGGGGTCAAGGTTCCGGGAGGAAAGAAGAAGATGCGCACAGGCTGTTTGTAGGAGGAGGATATGCTGCCGGGAACCTTAACCCCTATTCTATGTTTCCAGTGGGAAGAAAATAGAAGGTGTGCACAGGCTGTGTGAAGTGGAGGCCCCGCCCACCCTAACCCTGCTCTGTAAGTACAGAGCAACAGCATAGGGACTGGTGTGTGAGGAAAGGGAATATTAGCTATTACAGTAATAGGAAACACACAAAACCATGGTATACAATGTGAGTGGGGACCTAAATAATCAAACCTATTAGTGGCATGGACCCATCATTCAACTGTAATTCACCCTAATAAAGCGCCCACACTGAATAAATAGAAGCCAAGAACCGAAAGTTCGTGTTGGAGGGAATGATGTAGAAACCAGATGGTCCAATAGAAAATGAATTTATTGTAGTATAGCACGACGCGTTTCGGGCCAATGTGGCCCTTTCTCAAGTGCAAACAGGAAAAACTCCAGGTCTTGAGTCATTGTCCATGCTTAACAATAGAAACAAAAGGAACAAAATACTCCACAGGATCTTCCATTCGATTTATAGTTGCTAATTCATAGTGCTAGTTTGCTTGGTTACAGGATTCTTGAAGATACAGAGAAAAAGAGTGAAAAAGGAAAGATAAAGGTTGCTCCCAGCTTGGAGCACTGTATCAGGCAGCCACACACAAGGCAGTGCCAGGAAATGTATCGGAAGTGCGTGGCTGGGTCGTTGTATCCCACGCGCGCACTCCTTAGCGACGCCACGAGGATACTGATCGACGTCTGTGACTTCCCCCGGTCTTCCCGATGTATGGCTAAGCGCTCATTGTCGAGCGGAGTGAGCAGCAGGGTCGCCATCAGGAATTTTGGGGCTCCATACAGCCTAAGTGTCTGGCCCCCCCCTCCCCCGCCATTTTTGCTTTGTGCGCCGCGGGAAATTTAGCCCCACCCACTGTTATGTTGACTCCGCCCACTCGTTAATTTTTCATGTGCCCGCACACAATATAATCCTCCTATATATTATTATATAGTTTATTATAGTTTAATAATTATTATATAATTATTATATATTATATGTGCCCCCTCTATCTCTCCCCCAGTTTCATATACACCCTTCATCTGCCCCCAGTTTCATGTCCCCCTTCCATCTCTGCCCCTAGATTCATGTCCCCACATCTCTGCCCCCAGTTTCATGTCCCCTCCATCTCTGCCCCCAGATTCATGTTCCTCCATCTCTGCCTCCAGATTCATGTCCCCCCAGATTCATGTCCCCCCTCCATCTCTGCCCCCAGATTCATGTCCCCCATCTCTGCCCCCAGATTCATGTCCCCCCATCTCTTCCCCCAGATTCATGTCCCCCATCTCTGCCCCCAGATTCATGTCCCCTCCATCTTTGCCCCCAGATTCATGTCCCTCCATCTCTGCCCCCAGATTCATGTCCCCCATCTCTGCCTCCAGATTCATGTCCCCCATATCTGCCCCCAGATTCATGTCCCCCATCTCTGCCCCCAGATTCATGTCCCCCCATCTCTGCCCCCAGATTCATGTCCCCCCATCTCTGCCCCCAGATTCATGTCCCCCATCTCTGCCCCCAGATTCATGTCCCCCATCTCTGCCCCCAAATTCACGTCCTCTCCATCTCTGCCCCCAGATTCATGTCCCCACAGTGTCATGCCGTCCCCTCCTTCATCTGCCCCCAGTGTCATGCCGTCCTCTTTTTCATCTGCCCCCAGATTCATGTCCCCACAGTGTCATGCCGTCCTCTCTTTCATCTGCCCCCAGATTCACGTTCCACCTCCACATTAAACTTACCTTCTCCTCCGCTCCCTCGCTGCTCTCTGCGTGTCTCCCTCGCTGACACATGCGGCTGAAGGAAGGAGCTGACACAGGTCAGCTCCACGCTTCGCCGCAGGGTGTCTCTCTCGCTGACACATATGCGGCTGAAGCGAGGAGGGGAAGAGGGGCATTCTGGGGGATCAGCGCTGGTGTATTATCCCTCATAAGCTCTAAATATGAAGGGGTCCCTGAAAACACTTGCACCGCTTACACATTTCCTTCTAGTCGCAGCCACTTATGTCCTAATGATTTGGCGACTTTTAGGGTTTTTGTCTTCACATTGTACAAGCTAGATTTTTATTTTTATTTTCTGGCAATGTGGCCATATGAGGGCTTGGTGTTTGCGGTATTAGATGTGCTTCTCAATGCCACCATTTTGGGGTGCCTGTAACTTATTGACTACATTTTATTAACTCTTTCTGGGTGGGATGTAAAAGGAAACATCAATTCTTTTTTTTTTTTTTTTTTTTAAATGTAGATTGTGAGCCCCATATAGAGCTCACAATGTACATTTTTTCTTATCAGTATGTCTTTGGAATATGGGATGGAAATCCATGCAAATACGGGGAGAACATACAAACTCCTTGCAGATGGTTTTTATGCCCTCGGCGGGATTTGAACACCAGGACTCCAGCGCTGCAAGGCTGCAGTGCTAACCACTGAGCCACCGTGTGGCCCCCAGGAAACATCAATTCTGGCATTGCTTTTTAGCATTTTTTTTTTCCCGTGCAGCGTACACTATAAGTAACATGTTACCTTTATTCTGCGGGTCGGTACGGTTACGGCGATACCTCATTTATATGATTTTTTAATGCGTTGCTATTTGTGCAGAATAAAATTCAATTTAGGGAAAAAAATCATTATTTTTGCATCGCCATCTTCTGAAAGGCATAACATTTTTATTTTTCGCTACACAGAGCTGGTTGAGGGCTTATTTTTTTGCGGGAAGACCTCTTCTTTTTATTGGTACCATTTTGGTTTTCATCTGACCATTTGATTACTTTTTATTGAACATTTTGTATGGGAAAGGTGGTGAATAATCATTATTTTGTGCGGTTTTCTACGGGTTTTTTTTACGCTGTTCGCCGTTCGGGTTAAATAATGTTTTAATTTTATTGTTCAGGTTATTACGGACGCGGCGATACCAAATATGTAATGTTTTTTTTTCTATTTTTCTTTATTTTACATAATAAAACATTTTATATGGGGAAAATGGGATTTTTGGGGCTTTATTTATTTCTATTTTATTTTAAACTTATTTAAACTTTTTTATTTTTACTTTTTTCCAACTTTTTTTTTCTGTCCCCATGGGGGATTGAAGCAGTGATCGGCTGATCACTGCTTCAATAGAGATACGCTGCAATACACATGTTACACGTGTATTGCATTGTATAGGAAGCTGTCAGCTTGTGTAGACGCACAGGCTGACAGCTTCATTTACGGTAGGATCAGCCAGGTGCGAGGACGGGGTAAGTGATGGGGCAGACCCGGGGTCACTGATCAGACCCCGGGCTGCCCCCTACGAACACCGGCACCCCCCGAAACCGGCGCGGGGGGTGCCGATTGCCACAATTTTGAAGTGAAACCCCGGAGGTGCCGGCGGTCATGTGGACCGCCGGCATATCAGGGGTTAACACCCGCGATCGGACCCGGTTCCGAACGCGGGTGTCACGGGGCATTGTCAGCCATGTATTACGGTTGTCACCCGCAGTGCATGGTGCACCATGCATCCGCAGTAATAGTACGGCGGTTTGCGGGAAGCCCTTCCCGGCAGCGCCGTACTATTACGGCGAATGTCGGTAAGGGGTTAAAGCATGACGTGACATGCTGTGTTTGTTAAAACTGTTGTTGACATTGCATCTATGTTGACTGATGCGCTGTCTCAAAGGTCTGGTTGTTCTGCTCATGTACTGGAAGCCGCAAGGCAAGACATGTTCGCCCCCTGTCCATCTAGGGAGCAAAGTTTGCTGATGAGAACTTCAGCTTGAAGCACCTCGGACCTGGCATCCTGTGTATGGCAAATGCTGGACCTAACTGAAATGGCTCCCAATTCTATATCTGCCCTGCCAGAACTGAATGGTTGGATGAAAAACATGTGTTGTTTGGCAAAGGAAGGCATGGATGTTGTAAAGAAAATGGAAGGAAGGAAGGTTTTGTTCATTTTCCATTTTCTGTGGTGTGCAGAACATGATAGATATTTAATAAAACAACATATAATGAAAAAAAAACAACTTTTGGGGCCCACTAACTCCACTGCAGGGGGCAGCGGCAGATGGGACAGACTGGGTTCTCTGTATACCAGGTACGGAGACATGTATGGTGGAATTCATGTCTGCAGTCAAGGCGAATGATGGTCTCTCCTTCTTCATATTCCATGAGGCATATTACACACAGCCCCCTGATTGCAGTAGAGTCACAATGTAGGTGGGCAGGTCATCAACGGCTTGAAGTAGCCTCCTAAGAGCCTGTCGGGTTCTCCTGCCTGGCAATGATTGTTGATGTTGTCCGTTGGGCTGAGTATTTAGAGGAGAGCGGCTTCTTCCTCTGCTTTCTTGTTGGTTCTCGTCTTCTCTGCCTCTGTTCTTGAGGTCTCCTTCGTGTAGGGGAGCCTCTGGTGCGAGCAGTGACACGATCAGGTGGCTGCTCTCTTGGGGGACGGCCTCTTGTACGAACAGCAGTACCCTCTAGGGCAGACCTGGGCAAAGCCCGTCCCCCAGGCCATATCCGGCCCTCTGACTGATTCAGTCCGGCCCGCACAGCTTGACTAGGGAGGCGTGTCTAGGGGGGCGTGTCTTAGTGCCGGCAGGAAGATGGAGACGTGGTGTGTGTCATAAGGTATTGAGAGATGTAAGGTGAGATGCAGGCTGGAGAGAGTGTGTGTGTGTGTGTGTGTGTGTGTGTGTCTCTATATGTGTCTGTCTGTCTCAGTAACCTAGGGACAGAGATGGAAGGGGAATGTTATACTGGGGCAGAGATGGCAGATGGTGGGGGGAGATGGAGTGGGGGGACATGAGACTGGGGGAGAGATGGAGGGAGGACATGAAACTGGGGGAGAGATGGAGGGGACATGAATCTGGGGGCAGAGATGGAGAGGACATGAATCTGGGGCAGAGATGGAGAGGACATGAATCTGGGGGCAGAGATGGAGGTAACATGAATCTGGGGGCAGAGATGTGGGGACATGAATCTGGGGGCAGAGATGGAGGGGACATGAATCTGGGGGCAGAGATGTGGGGACATGAATCTGGGGGCAGAGATGGAGGGGACATGAATCTGGGGGCAGAGATGGAGGGGACATGAATCTGGGGGGCAGAGATGGCAGATGAAGGGGGGACATGAAACTGGGGGAGAGATGGAGAGGGGGCATGAAATGGGGCAAACAAAGGGGGATATGAAACTGAGGGAGAAATGGAGGGGGGACATGAAACTGGGGGTAGATGAAGAGGGCACTTAAACTGGGGACAACTGGAGGGGGCATTAAATCGTGGAGGAAGCTGTAGGGGGACCTGTCTGCCTCTAGTTGCCCCCAGTTTAATGTCACCCTCCAGCTACCCCTACGGTTTATTGTCTGCTTCCAGCTTCCCGATTTTAATGTCCCCCTCTAGTTGCCCCCAGTTTCATTTCCCGCTCCAGCTGTCAATTTATTGCCCCCCTCCAACTACCCCCACTGTTTAATGTCCCCCTCCAGCTGCTCCAGTTTCATGTCCCCTCTAGTTTCCACCAGTTTACACTGGGGCACCAGGAGAGGGACTTAATACTGTGGGGCAGTTGGAAGGGAACATTATAATGTGGGGACATATAATGTACGGGTGACTGTAGGAGGATTATACTTTGTGGGGGCACATGGAAAGATGATTGAGAATGGGCGGAGTCAGTGTAGAAGTGGGTGGAGCTAAATTTGCCGTGGCGCAGCCCTCTAGCATAGTTTTAATTTCTTATGCGGAAAATTAATTGCCCACCCCTGCTCTAGGGGCTGGGTCTGAGGCCTTTGCTGTCCCCGAGGTGCTTCAGATGATCTTCTTCACTTATATTTCCTGTTTTAAATAAATCACAACAATTACAAAAAAATATATATATGTTATTCTACTTAATATAAAGTATATTCTACATTCTATCACCAATATCCCTTACCCCTTAGTGGAGAATTTTCTGTCCGGTCCATATCTATACACACTTTCGTTTAGAAATTTCAGAAATTTCGGATATTCGCAATGGTTTGGGGGTAATTGCTGATCAACTACACAGAGATTCTGCTGCTGAAGTCTTGTATAGAACTTCTGAATGATGATGTCGAACATGGAATCCAGTGATGTGTCAGGTCAACTTATTATGAAGAGACCCCAGTGTATAATAATTTCCATTCTAGTTCTATTTTAACAAGTTTGGACTAAAATGGGTGTCCGCTTTAAACACACGATGAAACAAATCGTCTAGGGTTCGCCCATCTATAGCCCATACTGACTGGCTGGGTCTTCCCATATGTGCCAGATATGGACTGTGCAGACAACTATACTTTACCCTCATTGTCCCATAAGAGACCCCTATATGTGTTTACAATTTAGTTCAGTGTACGAACCATATACACAAAGCTTATAAGCGCCCCCTAGTGGTGGCCAGAGATAGAGAGAATTGTATCCTCCATATCTAAGGCTACATGCACACGACAACACAGAGACTGACCTAATGGGGTTTGCTGGGTTCCAACAGAGTGTCCATCATTTTACCCAAAAAAAAATAGGTGACTAAATCTGTGAGAGAGACTTCTGAGCGCAGTCCCTGTAACATTGCTGGCCTGTTAAATGAAGAACTATTATGTTTGCCTTGAGCAATAATTTTATGGATAGATATAGAGCTCAGTACCAGAATATGGAAAGTGAGTATTTAAGTTAGAAAAACTGATCTAGCAAGTCCTAGGACAGTTCTCTCCGAGAGTAAAGGGGAGTAATTCAATGTAATGACTCAGTATTAGAGAGTCTTCTCAATGAGCGGAAAGTCGTGAGTAGAGAGAGCAGCTTTTTAGAGAATTTTTTACTATCTTGTTCATTTGCTAGATCAAGATAAAAAAAAATATATCTATATGAGTTGTGTTTATATGAATGTAGTACACAGTTCTCTCCACTAGGGGCACACATGAGATGATTTTAATCTTTCCTATTGGGTCTCTAGTGATGACCATCCATGGACTGCCTATGTGCTGAGTATGTTCTTAGTTCCCAGGTCACATCTGCAATGAAGCCTCTGATGTAAACAAGATAGCTCAGCATGCTATACTATGTAATGGGATAAAATTCTGGATCCCATGATGGAAATCTGACAGACTCCATTATAGTTAGTGGGATCTGGCAATTCAATTACTTTCATTGCTCTGTTGCTCCATTCACATAGATTGGATTTTCTGCAAATAATTCAATCCAGGCTCCATACGGAAAATCTGCACAACTGCTAATTTTTGGCACAGATTGACTGCAGCAGATTCCAACAGCTTACAGCCTACCTGTAATTTGTCTGCCTGTTCAGGTCTCTGCGTCACCCTTCACTCGCACGATGGGGCGCAGGAGGCGTGTTCAGTTTTATTATTTGCGGTGAGGAACACCCCCTCCCCTCGTGATAGTACTCATCCATAGATGAGTACTGGGGGGGCGTTCCTCACCGTTCTCACAGTACAGCGTGATAGACGCTGCTGTGAGGAAGGGCGTTCCTGACTGACTGTCAGAAACGCCCTTCTGACAGTGCAGAGCTACGGTACTGGAACCGATAGCTCTTCACCAGGGGCACAGAAAGGGAAATCCGATAGTGCACTGAATTCAGCGCACTGTTGGCTTTATAGCTGTGTATGCCTCAGTTTAAACTAGCAGAAACTAGAGAGGGACATTAAACTGGGGCAGCTGGAGGGGGACATTAAACTGGGGTGGCTGGAGGGGGGACATTAAACTGAGGCAGCTGGAGGGGGGCATTAAACTGGGGCAGTTGGAGGGGGGGGTTTAAGCTGGGACATTTGGAGGGGAGCATTAAACTGGGGGCAACTAGAAGCCAGATACATCCCCCTCCAGCTACCCCCCACACATTTAATATGCTCCTCCAGTTGACCCCAGTTTAATGTCACCTTCTATCTGCCTTCAGTTAAATTGCCCTCTACATCTTCCCCCAGTTCCCTCCTCTTGCTCACACATACTGTCTCTTCTCACCTCCTTATCTTTCCTCAGTCTCCATAGCCTAGTGAGTTAAAGGACCTGTGATGGATTTGCAATTTGGCATCTATCTGGGTCCTAGATAGATGCCGAATTGCAAATTAGCTAAAGGACCTTTGATGACATCATCACAGGTCCTTTAACTTGAGTTAAACGGTGGTTGATGATACTTAGGTTAAAAAAAAAAAAAGTTTTGTGGCCGCTGCCCCCTCTGAAAGTGCTGCTGCACTCCTGGACTTTCCACCAGTTCCATTGTGGTTTGTGAAGTCTCCCCCCTGGCACATAAAGCACAATGCCAAGACAGCAGGAAACTTTTTGGCATTGTGTACTGGGGAAAAGGATTTGGCTACAAGGGATTCATCTTTCATAGAGTCATTCCAGGCTTTATGTGCAAAGTTCGCAGATGAGAACTTCAGCTTGAAGCACACTGGACCTGGCACCCTGTCTATGGCAAATGCCATGGATTTGCTATTAGCTTCCTATTCTGCCATACAGAGCAGTGATGAGGTGAGCGAGATCTCCTCCTGCACAGCCTGTGCGTATCTTCTATTTTCTTCTATTTTCCTGTCAGTGGTACCATAGAAGAGCTGGCAAGGTTCCAGGTGGAAAGAAGATGTGCACAGGCTGTTTGTAGGAGGAGATACTGCCGTGAACCTTGACTCCTATTCTATGTTTCCAGTGGGAAGAAAATAGAAGGTGCACACAGGCTGTGTCAAGAGTAGGCCCCACCCACTCCAACCCTGATCTGTAACTACAGTATAACTATACAGAGCAATAGTATATGGACTGGAATATGGGGAAGGGGACTATTAGCTGACTATTACAGTAATAGTGCCCCCCACAGGTAACAACATTACTTATAGGGGAGGGGCTGTTACTAATGGAGGGGGAAACTATAACATGTCAGGTGGTCCTGAATCCAAATCCAGCCCCTAACCAGCAGATCAGTGGCCTCAGCGGCCGGTCATGCCCGGGGGTGGCATTTTTACTGACCCTAAGCCAGTCCAGGACAAGCTGTGTGTGAACTGTCCTGGACTGGCTTAGCATTACAGCAGGGGAAGAGAGCGCTAGCTTGAGGCGGCCCTGTGGACGCAGCGCTGCTTTATCACTGACCTATTAGCAGCAGCACTGCTCCAGTGGCCACCCCTTATCCTTAGCAGAAAGCAGGTCTCCCTGCCTGCTCTCTGCATGCTAACACCGACCCCCCCTCCTCCCCCTCCCCAAATGCCGGGTGACGTAGCCACGTAATCAGGCCCACACCTGACGTGTGCCTACGCTCCTACGCGGTCTCCAGTCATAAGACCGCTGCGCAGGCTGAAGAGCAGCAGAAAGTATGCTTCTGCTGCAAAACTATAGTGATAAAAGTGATTTTTCAAGTATTTATCCCCTTTCCTACGGATAGGTGGGGTGGGGTTGGAGTGCTGGGGGGGTGCTGGGGAAGGGGGATTGTTTGGGGTGCTGAGGGAAGGGTGCTTTTGGATGTGTGTCTAGCCCTTCCTTGGGCTTAAGAACAGTTTTTTTTCCACCCACTTGCAATTCTTGCACTTGCAGGCTGAATATAGGGTATATGTAGTGCTCCTATTAACCCCCAAGGGCAAGAATTTCAAGTGGTTGAAAAAAGACAGTCCTCAAGCCCATGGAAGGGCCAGACACACATCCAAAAACTCCCCTCCCCCTTCCGTAGCACCCCAAACCCCCCCAGCACTCCAACCCTGGTGTGATTTTTATATTGCCCACACCTGTTACTTGCCTGGCAACTATGCATATGGGGCTTTGCCCACTGGTACAGATCAGCCTGCTCACTTGACGTAGGTCAGTATTAAAGGTCTCAGTATTTTGGCTGTAATATGGACAATGAAATGCAACTGTATTTCAGCCATTTGAAAGGAGCTTTTTTCACAGAATTGATCATGTTATTGTACATGTAGTAGGAATCCAAACTGCAGGGAAAGCAAATTCCTTACTGTTGTGCATGTTATCCATCTGCAAACTATGAGCCATCATTTACACTGAACAGGCTGCAGCATAGTTATGGGTAATGTCATTTCTCTGCTGCTTCTACGCTTTAGCGACACAATATTCCCACTAGTAGTAAGAGTGATTCAGTTAGTACAGGTATTAAGCATATTGCACTTCCTTAATACTGAATATTATCTTGTATGCCTCAGCATCATTATTATGCATTGCTTTGCATTAAATCTATCACAATCTCATTTAGTCTATAATGCAAGAAAACCAAGAAATGTCTATTTGTAGCAGCTGCCACTGTTCAAACATATCTAGACTGTTTATAATTTGCAGTCTTCTATGTCACTGCTTCTCTAAGGATGTTAGTAAGTAGATGAAGTAGAATTTTATTTGAGCAAATTAATCTCCTATAGCACAATGGTTAGGAATATGGACTGATAAGGCGGAGAGCATGAGCTGGTAATAAGGTTTCTCAGTATATAAAGCCATAACCTGTGATTACCATACAGCATAAATATATCGCATTGTTCCTGTTCTCTCCCAGGAGATACCTCACATCCAAGCTGTGGACATCTCATTACTGTGTCCACACTATGCTCATCATATTGCTTTCTCTGGAATGGAAAGATGTCTAATAAGAAAAAGCAACTCTGCATGTTAACTGCTTTCCAGGAAATGTAGTTACCTGTTATTACAGTGATATATTAAGGTGATTAACCATGGAGAGGATAAGAGACATGACATGGTATAAGGTATCATTTTCAATTTAGATTGTTATATTAATGTACTTAATGTCTGGTTAAACCCTTAGGCTGCGTTCACACGTAGTAAAGTGGAGCGCAATCTGGCACGTATACGGCGTGTCAGAGTTTGCGTGCTCAAAAAGATCCCATTGATTTCAATGGGAGTTACGAACGTATACGCCGCGTTATTTTGCGCCCTTCACTGCAATGAGATCTTTTTGAGTGCGCAAAATGCTGACACGCGTATACGTGCCAGCTTGCGCTCCATTTTATATCGTGTGAATGCACCCTTAAATGCCCTGATTTGGCATAACAAGCTGGTTAAAAGGGTAAATCAAACTAGTATTCTTCCTATTAACTACAGCTAAGTTTATGTCCATTTAGAGAAGTACCAGCATCCCAATGGTTACAGTGCAGAGTTTCAATTTGGGCGACTGTATTTTGTTTTTCCCATTATTGTAAATCTAGGTTATTCTCAATTGCTAGACCCACTTGATCAGCATGTATCCATGGGGCATATAATATGAAAATAAGTTTTTACTGAACAACCACTTGAAAACTAAGCTTTTCTCTAAAAGGCATTTTCAAATCATTTAGAATTCTGCATTCTTATTACCAGAGAACAGTGTATTATGGGAACTAAACTTTTAAGAAACATGTCTACCATATAGCAAAACAATTGTCCAATGAGTTCTGATTACCAGGGCATTGATGTCCACATACCACCACACTATTACTGCATGCAACAATCTGGAACAATTATCACTCACTGCACATAGTTACTTATGGTTTTGCTGCAGTGCAGTAATGGTGCAGCTCTTTAATGACCTCCAATTATAGGCTAATTTCCATCAAATTCAAAGATTTTTCAGGCTCATTTCCTTCTGCCCTCTGAACTGTTCACACTGTGAATTCACTTATAAAATCTGTCTCCAGAGAGAGAATGTTCTTCAATTTGATTGAGAGATTAGGTTACAGCAGCCCATAGAAGCATATGGAGAGCAGAGAGGGGTATGGAGCAGGGAATAGTTGCTATGATGTCTCTCACATCCATACAATACCCATCTATAACACTTTGAGAAGCATAAAAAGCATACAGCATGTAGAAGTAAAACTAACGTAGCTGTGAATTCAGGACTGGACCCTGAACAGTTACTAAAAGCTGCAAGGCCATTTCTATGTTCTTTCTGACATTCTCTTTCTGCAGCTGTTCCCTCTCCATAGACGTCTATCGGAAGTATGTAATCTGATCTCTCATTGAAGCTGATGTGCCACTGCTAAGAGAAAACAGATTGTACCAATGAATTTAGAGTGAGTGAACAGTTCAGAAGCAGAAAGGAGCCTGATAAGTGGATACAGGCATTTTAATTTAATAAGATGTAACTTCTTCAGAAATTTGTGCTACAGTAGCTCTTCAGTGGGATCAGACAAGACAGACTAACCCTCAGTCCTCACAGTCATCAATAAGCCTTGAGTGCCAGTAAGCCTTGTGTTTCATTGGATTGCTTGGTGGATATTAACCATTGTATATTGGGATAAACCCACAAGACCTGCCAGTCATCTTGCCTTCACAAATCAGCCATTATCAGAGTTGCTCTGATACTTATTTTTGATCTTTTCTCCTGTTTCATCACATCAAATATAAGAACTGAAAGTGGGGCAACAAGGTGGCTCAGTGGTTAGCACTAGAGATGAACGAATACTATTCGAAACTAGAGTTTCGAATACCTTGCTCCCATAGGAAATCATGGGAGCGGCCGTACGGCAAGGGGTTAAGCGCCGGCTGTTGGCGCCGGCCGCTAACATGCATTCCTATGGAGCGAGGTATTCGAATCTAGTATTCGACTCAACTCTATTTAGCACTGTAGCCTTGCAGCGCTGGAGTCCTGGGTTCAAATCCTGCCAATAACATCTGCAAGGAGTTTATATGTTCTCCCCGTGTTTGCGTGGATTTCCTCCCAAATCCAAAGACACACTGATAGGGAAAAATGTACATTGTGAACTGTATATGGGGCTTACAATCTACATTTTAAAAAAATTAAATTATAATTTTATATATATATATATATATATATATATATATATATATATATATATATATGTACAACTGAAAGTCACATGATTTGTAGGAGAGTAAACCACTTCTATTCAAGAGTGTATTCAATAATGTACATCTTACATTTTTCACAATGTTCTACGGACAAATGGGTCAGAAAGAAATCGGTTTACTCAGGATCCTTTTATACATTTAAGACCATTATATAGTAGATAAATTAAGAGGTTAATAGCCTCTATATCAATTGTCTGTAATTTCTTGCTTTTATTAGTCTGTCTGCTTTCCTTCTCATACATGTGAGGAGGATATGCACAGCTGACATTCCTCCTATGTGCGCTCTAAAGGCACTCTATTTGCACAATGGATTCACCGCTTATGAATAATACATAAAGGTCTGTCTGGCCGGAGTCCATTCCATGCTTAGACTGGCTAAATGATATCGAAGTCCTGACTCCAGGATCAATCCTACAAATAATAAAGGTTTATCCCCCACAATATCCTGCATCCTAGATCCAATGTTTCTATTACTTATGAGAATGTTTTAACCCTTTCTATATTCACACCTAATTTTGGAGCAGCTAAGTTGTCATAGCGGCACAGTCGGCCCTGTCATTAGGTAACCTCAGGAAGATACTAGTGATAGGGACAGGATTGTTGCTATAGTTTTCCGTAATGCTGCTAGTTCCAATAATGCCAAGTTTAAAGCGAGGATATTAGTATTTGATAGTCGCTCACATACAGATGGTATAATCGCTTGTAGAAGGAATGAGGAGAGCGCAGTTTCAGCTCTTGTCTCTGGCACAAGAGTACTAGGCCTACCACTGCATAACATTATATACACTTATCATTGGGAAACAGCCAAGAATAGATCATTATAAGCCGTATGAGTAAAGTTTTGACAACAACGTTGATATGGTTCATTAAATGTATAGATCTACTTGGCAATGTTTAGGTTAACAGGCACATTGTTGAGCTCCACGCCTCAGGTCGGGGTTGTGAAATCTTTGCTGCAGTTGCAGAGAAAGAAGAGGCAGTGAAGACGCTGCTCTTAGGACCCCCTGATGTTCACATAAAGGAAAGAAAATGTAATGGACAAGGAAAGAAGCCGCAAACAGTGGGGATGAAGCTGTAAGAGGCAGCAGATAATGGAGAGCAGTTAGTAATATCTAGCAGATTGCAGACTCTCTTCGCTGACCTCTGCTTCTGTAAATAGAAGCTAGTGTTATCCCTGTCCTCAGTGAACCATCTTTTGTATGATCAGATGCTTGCTCACCATCTCTCAGCAGCAGCTCCTATCCCCCACCCTGCTCCGCATTAATGTCTCTCCCAGCCTGACACCAGGTCACAGACAAATTGATTTCTTTTCCCTGCTCAGACTTGGCTTTAATTCTGTGTATTTGCAAACTTTTTTTTCCGACGACTTGGCTTGTTTAGCTACAAGGATTTGAGGACAACAACAAACTGTTTGCCCCCCCTTTGCTACAAAACGCAGAGTCCATTTTTTGCCTTGTTACAATCCAATATAGTTCAAGTTTTATTATTTAGACACACAACTTTTCTGCTTTAAAGAAATTCATTTTTAGATTGGATACCCGACCTCTGACTTTAAGGCAGTATTTGTTGTATGACTTGGTATGCTAGCTTGACTTATCAAATAGATTTTAGAGTTATTGGGAAACAACTAAAGTTGCTCATTTTAACTGCCTCTCCCTTTTAACTTATTTCAATATCTGAAACTGTAAAATTAATTGAAAAAGGAAAAAGAAAGCCCTTTATTCACTCCTTAAGGAGTATAATCTAAATCTCTTCTAATCCACTTATATACTGTTGTGGGGTTGGTTATTGGCAGAGTGAACATAACTTTTTTGTGTCAAAGTGCAATCTTGCTGCTGAGAAACTCAAGAGGACCCAGGCCATGGCCATATCTTCCAGATCACTTGTTTTTCCCCATGGCCATTGCACATTGTGACCTGTCAATCAATAGGAGGTGGCACAGGGTGGCAACCACAGGCAGAAACATGTGCTCCAGCAGATGCACTGAGCAGCTTCTCTGCATACACATTAAAACTTGATTTTTCAGTAAAAAGTTTGCACTTTGACACAATGTTCATTAGGTGCAGCCAAGTATATGATAATCACCTTTTGGTGTAGCTAAGGGTGCATTCACACTGAGTTTTGTGGTGCTGATTTTGCTACAATAACTTGAGTAAAGAATCAGCGCTGAAAAACAGACTCCCATTGAGTTCAATGGGTTCCGTACACATTGAACTCAATGGGAGTCTATTAGTCTATTTTTCAGTGCTGATTCTTTACTCGAATTATTGTGGCAAAATCAGCGCACAAAACTCAGTGTGAATGCACCCTAATACGGATTGGGGTTTCTTGGAGTCACCACCCTGTACTATGCAGAACTTGTGTACTCCTACATTTCTGGAGTCAGTCATTGTCTCAGCAACTCTGACTCCACAGCCCTGAAGCCAACCACTTTCCACTATGGTTAACTAATTGTTTAGATTTATTTAGTACAATTTTTGATACTGTGTAATGAATTCAGTCATCAGCTTTTTAATGAATTAGAGGATTTTTTCTTATACTGACTGACCATGGATGCCATTTATGAAGAAGTTAGGATGACAAATAATAGAGTCATGGGAGACCTGACCTAGCGACTCCATAACACCGGTTGACTTCAAAATCAGCTCTAAATTTGGTCTTCATTTGGACATTGACAATCTTAAAGGCCAAGTATTGTGTCAGGGCCTGGGTCAACCAGAGTGTCTTTTGCCAGGATATTAGGTACTCGTTGGAATGTTAATGCACTATACTAGAGAACATTGCTGAAAAAGTTTCATACTATACCATGTAATCATATACTGTATATTTATTAGAGGAGCTCTTCATACTGGACCATGTGACCTTAAACCTGGGTTACCACCATTCATGGGGTTAATATACTGCCTGCAACTAAACTAATCTGAAGAATGAATACCACATTTAGTGTAAATGCATTAATACTCTATTTTTCAACCACGTTTTCCTCAGTTTGCTGCCTAGAAATGGTAATAAATAATTCTCTTTAATTATCAGATGCAAACATAACAGGCGGGCAGTTCATGTAATAAAACACCCATCCAGGGGTCTCTTGGGGAATGAATGAGTTATCGAAAATGTTTGATTTTGATAAACAACCGTCATTTGAGTCGAACACTTTCACATTGCTCATAGCAATTGTTAAGTTGTGCCCTTCGGGAGTTGGCATCTTTTTATTCATTTTTTTTCTTAGTAAGGAAGAAGAGGAGGTATTAGCTTTTTTCTTTTTAGAAGGGAATAAGTAGGATACATTCTCATGTCCAGCGTTGATTTGTGCAAAAGATTTGGTGCATCTTGGTAGACAAGTTAGACAATTTTCCCTTCTTTATACCACGTCTTGGTTGTCTTACTTTAGATCAATACTTTGTGTCAATATGTTTGCGTTATTTGACACATTAAGACATTCCACATGTTCTTAAAGTCACACAGGTTTCTATATACTTTTACAATGATCTAGTGAGGGACAAAAATTGTGTAAAATGCATATTAAATCTGGTGAAAGTTCTGTACACTTTTGGTGTAAAATGAACCCGATTTCTGGCACTTATGAACTTAGTAAATTTTCATCAATATGTCTGAAAAGTGCTTGATGCTGTATCCTGTAAAGCTTTGTGGCAGAACACCCCATCTCAACTTTCAACTATGATATGAAAGGGAAGGTACGAATCTGTTTTGCTACAATGTGTCTTCTATTCTGTTAAAATAACGGTAATGGCACATATAAACATACCCTTATGGTATGTTCCCACAGAGTTTTGTGCAGGCGGATTTTAACGCGGAATCTGCCTCAAAATCTGCCTTCAAAAAGACCTCTCATTCATTTCAATGGGAGTCCCTCACCTTTTTTTTTCCCACTAGCGATTTTTTTCAGTCCATTGCTCAAAACACACTCCTGCTTAGGCCCATTCATTCAGGCCTAATCAGAAGCAGGATGCCACGACCGGATGCCGAAGCAGTAGCCGCGCAGAAAAGTCACACGTTGGAAACCTTTTCCGCCATATGAACATACCCTTACACCTCTGTACTCTTTTAACAAGCAGAACTGGGATTTTGTTAATGATAGGTGACACACTTTCCAAATTCTATCCTTATAAAGAAATGTTTTTTTATTACCATGTATATACAGTGAAGCCTCCTTAGCAGATTGCTCCTCCCCTTGTACTCTTTGGAGCTACCTCTCCACCCCCTTATCCAAGCAAAGAGCAAAGGTATTGGGAACCTCTTCGAAAACACCACGCTGGTAGAGATGAGCGAACACTGTTTGGATCAGCCGTTCCGAACAGCACGCTCCCATAGAAATGAATGGAAGCACCTGGCACGGTGACCGGCCGCCGGCAAAGTGTACGTGCCAGGTACTTCCATTCATTTCTATGGGAGCGTGCTGTTCGGAACGTCTGATCCGAACAGTGTTCGCTCATCTCTACACGCTGTGGATTTAAAGCACTGTGAGACCAAAATGGCCCCAGCTTGGTGCATCACTAAATTACAGCAAGCAAGAGACTTGTAAGGGACATCAAGTCAGAAAAGACGCTACACCACACTACAGCAGAGAGTCCATGTCATGGTCAATGTGTGACTACTGAACAACGGGAACTGCTATCTGACATTGAGGTGCCAAGCAAAAATACCAATAGTAATAATTTTTTTTACATGGAAATCACAGGAACTGGTTTACAAAAGGAATAGGTTTCATGGAAGCACAACGCTAAAAATGGGTATTTTAAGGGTAAGTTCACACAGTTTTTATGTCAGGATTTTGAGGCCGTATCCGCCTCAGAATCCTGACCAAAAAGACAACTCCCTTTGAAATCAATGGGAGCCAGTCAGTTCTGTTCTTCTGGGAACCGGTTTCTTCCGGCTCCCGGAAAAAAGAAGCGAGATGCTCATTATTCAAGCCCTTTCCCCTCGCGATTCAGCCTGAAGACACTCCCTCCTCCTGACTAGGCCCATTCATTGGGCCTAATCTGGAGCAGAGTCTGCACACACGTGCTTTTTAAACCCACTAGATATTTAACCTGTATTTTCTATACTTTCATCGTTGAGGGAACAGTATAAAAGGCCATTTTTCAGTGCAAATTTGAGTGGTCTGTTTATAGAGGTTTCACTGGATTACTATTATTATTTCGATGACACTTTCTATAATAGCTATATACTGTTATTTATATGTCATGTATGCAGTTCCATAGACAACCAAGTAAATAGTACTTTGCATCTATACTAATGAAAATTGAGACAGTTCTTTTACTAATACATGCATTTACTGTAAATAATGGGTTTGTGACTTACAGATGTATATAATAAAGATGAAAGTTACACTGTAGCAATATCAATAGCAAACATTACTTACATACAGAACAAGCATTTATGGCATTTTACATAATGAAAGAGACAGGTGCTACTATAATTGCCGCACAAGAAAGTGGAATGACTGTGCATACTTAGAATGTGAGGTTTACTCTGGAGCTTTCACATAAGATAGGGATGCCTAAGTAAGCAGCTATACCCAAGTGTACATTTTTCAGCTCTGTACCATGCAGATATAGGCCATAAGGATCTGTCTGAAACAAAACTAACTCTGCAATACATTTTGTTGCAGTGCCAGACAGTTTAAGGTGCTATGATACTTTTTTTTATCTACCTGCAATTTCTATTACATTTTTTCCTATGCAGTAAACAAAACACAACAATAATACCGGTAATACTCAGGGCATAACATAAAACAACGTAGTGGTGAAATAAAAAAGTTGGTGTAGGTAAGTGTGCTAAAATGACAAAGAAAGGACAGACAGGGAAATACAGGGCTGTAGGGAAAACCTTGTAAGTATCCAATGGTGATCAAATTGAGTCAAAAGCAGTAACTGTATTGTTCATGCTGGCCGACAAGTAATCTAAATTGTGGATGTCCTATATGTGATCAAGAAGGTCAATACTAGACAGGGGGTTAGTGAACTTCTATCGAAGAGCTATGAGCGATTTAGCTGCTGCACAGAGGTAGAGAAAGAGTTTGGAATATTTCTTACCTATCTGTCTCACTGAGAGGTTAAGTAGGTGGGTGAAAGGGTATTAAGGGATTATTAGTCCTTGATCCTGTTCCCGAAACCTCTTAACAATAGACAGTCCCAGAATATGTGATACCCACAGTACCCACAGCTGAGTTGCATCTCCAGTAGACTGAGAGTACCGTGGAATTCAGGGAATGCAATAGGGCTGATGTATGGTACCAGTGCATCAAGAGTTTAAACTGTCGCTCCTTAAAGGGGCTCTATCATTGGGAAAAGTCATTTTTAACTAATCACATCCTTGCATAGGCTTTAGAAAGGCTATTTCACACCTACCTTTAGTATGTAGATTGCCTCAGTGGTTTCTAAATAAGTCCGTTTTTATTCATCAGACATAAGCACAGATTTCCACTGGTCTAATGTCCATTCCTTGTGTTCTTTAGTCCTGTCCTTAGCAGTGGTTTTCTAGCAGCTATTTTACCATGAAGGCCTGCTGCACAAAGTCTCCTCTTAATAGTTGTTGTAGAAATGTGTCTGCTGTTAGAACTCTGTGTGGCATTGACCTGGTCTCTAATCTGAGCTGCTGTTAACCTGCGATTTCTGAGGCTGGTGACTCGGATGAACTTATCTTCCGCAGCAGAGGTGACTCTTGGTCTTCCTTTCCTGGAGCAGTCCTCATGTGAGCCAGTTTCTTTGTAGCGCTTGATGGTTTTTGAAATTTTTCAGACTGACTGACCTTCATTTCTTAAAGTATTGATGGACACTTGTTTTTCTTTACTTAGCTGCTTTTTTTTGCCATAATACAAATTCTAACAGTTTATTCAGCAGGACTATCAGCTGTGTATCCACCTGACTTCTGCACAACACAACTGATGGTCCCAACCCCATTTATAAGGCAAGAAATCCCACTTATTAAACCTGACAGGGCACACCTGTGAAGTGAAAACCATTTCCGGTGACTACCTCTTGAAGCTCATCAAGAGAATGCCAAGAGTGTGCAAAGCAGTAATCAAAGCAAAAGATGGCTACTTCAAAGAACCTAGAATATAAGACATATTTTCAGTTGTTTCACGCTTTTTTTGTTAAGTATGTAATTCCACATGTGTTAATTCATAGTTTTGATGTCTTCATTGTGAATCTACAATTTTTATATTAAAAAATATTAAATTTTTGGTCTGTACTGTAGGTAGGTGAATCTATTGGGACCCAGAGCCTTCCCTCTATCTCCTCGTCATTGAACGGAGCATTAACAGTAGTCAGGGCTTCAAGAGGGAGAGCAGATAGGTGACAAATTGTTAGGTAATCTTGCAAGTGCCGTGTTGAAGCGTGGCTGGAGGGGAGATTGTACAGCTTAGCATAATAATCATGGAAGGCTGCTATGATAGGTGCTGAGAGAGACCTCCGGCATCTTGCACAACATGAGTGGTTGAGGAAGCATAAGAGTCTCTCAGGATTTTGGCTGCTAGAATATTAGCCTTGTTGCCCTGTTTGTAGTAGCGTTGGTGTGTGTATAGAAGGAGACGGTGCGGAATATGGTTCACAAGATCTCTCAAATCAGCTTGGGCTGCCACTAGATGATGGAGAAC
This sequence comes from Leptodactylus fuscus, assembly GCF_031893055.1. Taxonomy (NCBI): domain Eukaryota; kingdom Metazoa; phylum Chordata; class Amphibia; order Anura; family Leptodactylidae; genus Leptodactylus; species Leptodactylus fuscus. The sequence continues at coordinate 136,421,892 of NC_134266.1, read as the reverse complement.
CGGGAAGCAGGGGCAAGACTGTAAGCGAGTAGAGATGAGCGAACAGTAAAATGTTCGAGATTTGATATTCATTTCGAGTAGTCCCTCAATATTCGACTACTCAAATCGAATATCGAACCCTATTAGTCTATGGGGGGAAAATGCTCGTTTCAGGGGTAGGCAACATTCGATCAAATTATTCTTACCAAGTCCACGAGTGAGGGTCGGGCTGGATCCTCTGAGAAGTCTCTGTGCAGCGTCCCCACGGCATCTTCCGGCTCTGAATTCACTCTGCCAGGCATCGGGCCTGAGCAGAGGGAATTTGATGGTCCCTTAACAGTTAGAGGAGGGGACAGACATGTCTTTTCTGTCTCATCTTAGCCATAATTGCCTCTTTCAGGGCAAAATTGTGCATACAGTAGATAATGTCTCTGGGGGGTCATCCCCATGCACTGCGTATGTCCGCACTACAAGCGGGCATGCGCAGTCGGCTCTGCCCAGGCCCGATGCCTGGCAGAGTGAATTCAGAGCCGGAAGACGCTGCGGGGAAGCTGCACGGAGAAGACTTCTAAAGGTAGGAGAAGAACCAGCATTGATTGGCCTACTGTATAGCATTCGGCCAGTCAATGCCGGTTCTGCATCAAACTTTTCCATTTGAATAGTGAGTGGTACTCGATCGAGTATGAGTATTTTGAATACCGTAGTATTCGATTGAATACCTACTCGATCGAGTACTACTCGCTCATCTCTATAAGCGAGCAGAGAAGGACAAAATTTTATTGGTAATGGCACATTCTCTAGCCACTCTGTCTTTTTAAAGCTGCATTGTTAAGGCTATATATTGCCCCTACATGACCGCCTTATGGGCTTTCAATATGACAGAGTCCAAGGATACAGATCCCTAATTTTCCTGACCAGAGGGTAGCTTTGAATAAGGGGTTTCTAAGAAGGGGAGAAAGTGCTGCTTAGTGTAGGAGTACAGGCTTTTAACATTCAAGGTCATGCACCTAACCATTGTGAGGCAGAAGAGGAGGAAAGTGCAAATGTGAGGACAAATCTCACCACTTCAGTAGTCACCCAAGGTAGTCCAGATGGGAGTGTGGTACATAGGTAAAGGACCAAGGAGGGACAGTAGATGGCCTCCGAGCCTAAATGGGATAAGGGAATAGAAAAAGGGACGGAAAGGGAGAGACAGGGGAGACAAGGACAACATGCAGAGAACAAATAATCAAATACAAGACAGAGCTTAGGTGGGACGTGGGATCCTGCAACTGGGTATACTATCAGGAGAAATAAATCTCCTGACATGGGGCAAACAGGTAGAGTCAGTCATGGTAGCCAATGAAGGACCATAAGGATCCCTAAAAAGGAAACTAAGCTGGTCAGAGCCTCTAATGACTGGTGGCGGCCGTGGAGTCTGGGCAGAAGCATGTAGAAGCCTTATGGGCTAAAAGTAAAGAACAACAAATACTTAATCAAAACCATGGGTGTGAACTAACCCCTTCTGCATCACTCCTTAAGGCTGAGGCCCCATGTTAAGGAAAAGCAGCTTTTTTTTGTTGCAGATTTAGTTGTAGTTTTTTGAGCCAAAGCCAGAAGTGGAATGAGCAAAAGGGAGAAGTATATGAGCTTGCTATATATTCCTCATTCCTTTTGTAGCCACTCCTAGGTTTGGGTCAAAATCCCCCAGCAAAATCTGCAATAAAAGTAGCTGCTTTTCCGCAATGTGGGGCTTCAGCCTAAAATGTTTAAAAGAAAAGCATGATGTGGGACCTGTAACAGAATCCTGAGAAACTTGGACCTGAGGAGAAAACAGTTAGAGTCATGAATGAGGAGAACCAGCTCGAGGTCTCCGTGCAGATGGTAAGGGCAGCAATAGCTGTCATGGATTCAGTGTCTGCTGATGCCAAAGCTGAGGCGGTGGTGGCGGAGGAGTACTCAGGTCCTAATCTGTCAGATCCAGATGAGGTATCTCAAGAATCTCATAGAAGGGGTGTAGATCAGAGAAAGACCTCAGCGCAAAGGTTCGGCGGATTTTCAAATCATCAGAGCAAAGGGGAACCCCTATCTATAGGGAATTTGATGGTCCCTTAACAGTTAGAGGAGGGGACAGACATGTCTTTTCTGTCTCATCTTAGCCATAATTGCCTCTTTCAGGGCAAAATTGTGCATACAGTAGATAATGTCTCTGGGGGGTCATCCCCATGCCTTTGAGGTGCAAAGTTCTATGCGCTGTATCCAATTTAATCTTGTGAGAGTTGAACTCATGCAGCAGAATGTTAAAGATGGCCTCAAGCGTGGAGAGCTTCCTTACAAGTAGCCACAAGGAGCCCTTTGATTCTAATGTTATCGCGCCTATCTCAATTATTGAGGTCCTCCAGATGACGATGAATGTCTCTGACCAGTGTGGACTGGGAGGCAACAATGGTTTGTAGTTGGAAAATGTACATTTTCATTGTGTTGTTCGTGGCTGTAGCTCAGCCCAGCCGCACTGTTTCATTCCACTACACATCTATACGCACGTGCGCCGGCTAGCTTTATGTGTACTGAAGAAATATACAGGTGCCATAAGAATAATATACTGAGTCCAGTGGCACAACCAGTTTATGTCTTCTACTTACAGCAAAGGTAATACTCCTCATTTTAATCTATTTTACAGCAAGACACTATTTCTCAGGATGGTCCAGTATTTACCTATGTAGGTGATGCTATTATAAACACCACTACCAACCCTCCATATACTTCATTATGCATTTAATACACCTTATGTACTGTATATAGGAATATACCTCTGTATCACCCCTCATAATGAATTTAGGTTATTATGTGCATATATGAGATTGTATCTTCATGAATTCAGGTTGTTCATAATATTTTGATGATTATTTATATATACCTATGAAATGTACGTACTAAAATGTATTTTAAAGTCCTGTAATATATGCACATTAATTAACTCATTAATACCTGTGTGTACTTTGTGTGTACATCTACTGATTTGGGAAAGTGGTGTACCCCGGAAATGCATATAGTAGGATGACCTCGTTTTGACCACGGTTTGGTGAGAAGAGCGGAGCCTGTTTTTTCTTTACCCTAGAGCCTGTTGGTTCTATATGCAAACTCTCCTTTGTGTGTGGAAACGTCTTTGTGTCTGGAAACGTTTGGTTTCTGATTTCACTTTATTAAATCCATTACAATTCGCTCCACCAGTGGCCCTCGCATGACTTTCAGTTTAACAGCCTGTCATATCTGCAGCTGCTGTTGTGCCCTCAAGCACTAAGCACAGTCTAGATAAATGACAGGACCCCTTTAATCTGCCTTTGTTTTGCTGGGTCTGATTAATTAAACATTAATATGAAGATATCTGTGATAATATGCCTGGCACATAAAGGGAGAGACGGAGCGATCTGCTCCCAGGTTCAGTTACGATAAGGCAGACATAGAGAACACAGAAATCTGCACTGCTCTTGTCTTTATTGGAAGGCCACAAGAAATGAACATAGTTCAACAAGCAAACCTTGCTTTCTATTCCTAGAATATAATCAGTATGCCATATGTACTGCATGTATACATGATGTAGCCGGAACAGCTCGTGATGATCACTTAGAGTGGACAAAACCCTAAATTCCAGACATCATTTCATTCACTCATTTTTATTTTTAAAATTCTTCATAATTTTTTTTATCAAGTTAATATTATTCTACTGGCACAAATATGGCAATACCAAATATGTTGAGATATTTTCATGTTTTATTACTTTGTGGAACAAGTTATTTTTGTTTCACCACATCCTGAGATCACCTAATCCTGCCTTCTGCACTTCTATGGACTTGTACTATATAATTTGTCAATGTAATTTAGTTGGTAAGGTCCCAAGACCTGAACACAGCATTGCAAATGTTATATCATTAGACTGTATACGGAGGAATCACTCCCAACCAGTAGGTCCAAAGGACTTAACTTGAAGCTCTTGAGTCCCAACGAAAAGCCTATAATGGAGCCTCTTCCTACCTTGTACCATTTAGAATAAAGGTATTTTATGTGACAGAGGATCTCTTCCCATATAGCTATGGATCAAGCTACAAGCTTGATTGTTGCTTGACTGCATGTTCTATGCAGGCATAAAAATCATTGGCTGTCGGCAGCATATACTATAGGGGCAGCAAAGTTTTCATCTTTTGGAAGCTGAAATCAAAATCTGAACTCTGCAGCTTGGGTTTCAGATAGAATTGGTTCACACATCAGTATGCCATCCATCCGTTTGAATTCAGTTTGAGACTAAAAACGGACTGATACACATACTGATTGTATACTGACACTTTTTTATGCTGATAGCAAACACTGTCCTTCCCCTAGAAGACAGATAAGGGCTCGTTCACATCTGCGCCGGCACGCCGTACTTCAGGTTTCCTGCCTAAAACAGAGGCAGGAGACGGAAACCTGCAGGAGGCTTTCTCACCCATTCATTGGGTGAGAAAGCTGTCTGGCCATGAGTGGCGGTGAGCGTTTTAGGCTCTCCGCCGCAAAACCGGGTTTTATAATCCGGACACAGAGTCGGACATGCAGTACTCTGTGTCCGGATTAAAAAAAACGGTTTCGCGGCGGAGAGCATAAAACGCTCACCGCTGCTCACGGCCGGACCCGGTCTATGGTTTCCGTCTTCTGGCATGCAGAAGACGGAAACCATAGAATGGAGACCCTGAACACAGGTTTGAACCTAGCGTAAGGGGATTAAAAGTAGAAAATTGTAAACAGAGTAGAGATAAAGAGGACATAATATACTGTAAATGTCTTTATCTCATATAATAAATGTCCTTATCTTTATTCTGTTTACAATTGCTACTTTTAATCTCCTTACGCTAGGTTCACACCTGCGTTCTACTCTCCGTTCTGTGCTTTCCGTCTTCTGCATGCCAGAAGACGGAAAGCACAGACCGGGTCCCGCCATGAGCGGCGGTGAGCGTTTTATGCTCTCTGCCGCAAAACCGGATTTTTTAATCCGGACACAGAGTACTGCATGTCCGACTCTGTGTCCGGATTATAAAACCCGGTTTCGCGGCGGAGAGCGCAAAACGCTCACCGCCGCTCACGGCCGGACATCTTTCTCACCCATTCAAATGAATGAGTGAGAAAGTCTCCTGCAGGTTTCCATCTCCTGCTCTGTTTTATACAGGAAACGGAAACCTGCAGAACGGACACCTGGGCGCAGATGTGAACGAGCACTTATCTGTCCTCTAGGGGACGGACAGCGTTTGCTATTTGCATAAAAAGGTGTCAGTATACAATCAGTATGTGCATCAGTCCGTTTTTAGTCTCAAACTGAATTGAAACGAACAGATGGCATACTGATGTGTGAACCAAGCAATAGTTTGATAAATCCCCCCCCCATAAAAAACAGAGTGTTTTACAGACAATAATGAAACTGTATGTACCAAGTGGTTCACACAGAGAAAATTGGAACCAATTGTAAGGTAGATTCTGCCTCAAAATCCAAATACACCTGAAATCAGCTGGCAGAAAAAAGAAGAGTCCTGCTCATTCTCCTGGCCAATTCTTCCTGAAACTCCCATTGGAAAGAATGGAAGGTAGATATTGGTGATTTTTTAAACAGATTTTGGAGCATATTTTCAGAATCAGCATCAAAATCAATTTCCAAAATCTGCTTCAAATTCCTTGGTGTGAACCATCCCTACCCAAGTTACAGTAGGCCATAACAAGCTACTTTCAGGCATGCAGCCTACGAGACGCTCAGAGCAAAGATAGGATATCTCTGTAAGGCCTAGTTTACATCTGCGCTCGATATTTGGTTCGGGTAGTCCGCTTGGGGACCCCTCGAATGGAATACTGAAAGCATTAAAAAGCGGTTAGCAAAGAAACCACACGGACCCCATAGACTATAATGGGATCAGTGTGTTTTCTGCGCAGTGTCCGCACGAATCATGCAGAGAGAAAAGTTGTGCTTGCAGTACTTTTCTCTCCGCATAATTTGTGTGGACACCACGCGGAAAACACATGGACCCCATTATAATAATGCAAGCACCACTTTTCTTTCCGCATGATTCGTGCGGACACCGTGCGGAAAACACACGGATCCCATTATAGTCTTATATATTATAAGTCCGTGTGGTTTCTTTGCTAATCACATTTTAATGCATTCACTATTCCATTCGGGGATCCCAAAGTGGACTCACTGAACAGAATACCAAACTCAGATGTGAACCAAGCCTCAGATTACTGATTCGTGCCTCCTAAGCCGGGAAGTAGCATAAAAGTTATTGTGGGAAAAACCACGGTGGTGCTGTGGGAAAAAAAAGAAATTTCCTTTGTGGACTTTCTATTTCAATTATACCGATAGGCAAACTGCGGCATTGACTCCACGTGTGGCCCCGGCCCCTTACTGAGGTCACAGTATCTTACGGAAACTACTGGAAAAAAAGAGGCTGTAGCCCCGTTTTTGTTAAGGTATCAGGTTTAGGTAAGCTGAGGAAAAAACCCAGCATTTTTCATTGTTTTTTTTGCTGCATTTTTCTCTGTGTTTCTCTTCCCTTATTCAATCTATAGGACAATACTTGCATTTAAAGATAGATAGATTTGACAGAATTGAAATGCTGTGTTTTTTTTTTTTTTTTTAAAAAGCTGCTTTTTCCCAGTTGTTTTTTCCACAATGTGTGGATGGAGTTAGTTAGAATCCCATTGACTGTCCTGATACTATATATTGCAGTAATTTTTTTCCGTTGAGCCTCCCTTATCAAAAACAGAGCATGTCAATTTTTACCACAGAGCAAAAAATACAATAAAAAATGCTGCGATACGTTTCCGCTGCGTTTTGTTCCACAGCTTTTTTTTAGCTGCGTTCTGCAATGTAGATCTTAGCCTTAGGCTAAGGCCCCATGTTGTGGAATCCCTGCTTTTTGTGTTACAGATTTTGCTTCATTTTTTGAGGCAAAGCCAGGAGTGGATTGAGCAGAAGGGAGAAGTATAAGTACTTCATACATATTCTCCATTCCTTCTGTAGCCACTACTAGATTTGGCTCAAAAAATACAGCAAAATGTGCAACAAAAAAAGCTGTGCTTCAGCAGCATGGGGCCTTAACCTTACAAATATTCCTTTAAGTGCCTCTTTTAAACTCTTGCTTTTGTATACATGGAATATTCCAAACAGCTTAAGACATATTGGTGTATACAATAATTACAAGATCTCATTTTATTGCCATTAGTAATTTAATAAACCAACAAATTACCATTGTCCCTAGTTATAAGCATTAGAGATGAGCGAACAGTGTTCTATCGAACACATGTTCGATCGGATATCAGGGTGTTCGCCATGTTCGAATCGAATCGAACACCACGTGGTAAAGTGCGCCAAAATTCGATTCCCCTCCCACCTTCCCTGGCGCCTTTTTTGCACCAATAACAGCGCAGGGGAGGTGGGACAGGAACTACGACACCGGGGGCATTGAAAAAAATTGGAAAAAGTCATTGGCTGCCGAAATCAGGTGACCTCCATTTTAGACGAATAGTGGATTTCAAATCCGGGTCATATGAGAATGTGAACTTTGTGACTATGAGACAGGGATAGCTGTACAGGCAGGGATAGCTAAGGATAACCTTAATTTAGGGGGGAATGTTATTAAAAATAACTTTTTGGGGCTCTATCGGGTGTGTAATTGTGATTTTTGTGAGATAAACTTTTTCCCATAGGGATGCATTGGCCAGCGCTGATTGGCCGAATTCCGTACTCTGGCCAATCAGTGCTGGCCAATGCATTCTATTAGCTTGATGAAGCAGAGTGTGCACAAGGGTTCAAGCGCACCCTCGGCTCTGATGTAGCAGAGCCGAGGCTGCACAAGGGTTCAAGCGCACCCTCGGCTCTGATGTAGGAGAGCCGAGGGTGCACTTGAACCCTTGTGCACCCTCAGCTCTGCTACATCAGAGCCGAGGGTGCGCTTGAACCCTTGTGCACACTCTGCTTCATCAAGCTAATAGAATGCATTGGCCAGCGCTGATTGGCCAATGCATTCTATTAGCCCGATGAAGTAGAGCTGAATGTGTGTGCTAAGCACACACATTCAGCTCTACTTCATCGGGCTAATAGAATGCATTGGCCAGCGCTGATTGGCCAGAGTACGGAACTCGACCAATCAGCGCTGGCTCTGCTGGAGGAGGCGGAGTCTAAGATCGCTCCACACCAGTCTCCATTCAGGTCCGACCTTAGACTCCGCCTCCTGATGTAGCAGAGCTGAGGGTGCACAAGGGTTCAAGTGCACCCTCAGCTCTGCTACATCAGAGCCGAGGGTGCGCTTGAACCCTTGTGCACACTCTGCTTCATCAAGCTAATAGAATGCATTGGCCAGCGCTGATTGGCCAGAGTACGGAATTCGGCCAATCAGCGCTGGCTCTGCTGGAGGAGGCGGAGTCTAAGATCGCTCCACACCAGTCTCCATTCAGGTCCGACCTTAGACTCCGCCTCCTCCAGCAGAGCCAGCGCTGATTGGCCGAATTCCGTACTCTGGCCAATCAGCACTGGCTAATGCATTGTATTGGCGTGATGAAGCAGTGCTGAATGTGTGTGCTTAGCACACACATTCAGCTCTACTTCATCGGGCTAATAGAATGCATTGGCCAATCAGCGCTGGCCAATGCATTCTATTAGCGTGAATTGAGTTTGCACAGGGGTTCTAGTGCACCCTCGGCTCTGCTACATCAGATTGCTACATCTGATGTAGCAGTGCCGAGTGTGCATCAGATGTGTAGTTGAGCAAAACTGACTCAGCACTGCTAAGTCTCTGCATTCGCATAGGAATGCATTGGCCAGCCTTCGGCCAATCAGCGCTGGCTCTGCCGGAGGAGGCGGAGTCTAAGGTCGGACCTGAATGGAGACTGGTGTGGAGCGATCTTAGACTCCGCCTCCTCCAGCAGAGCCAGCGCTGATTGGTCGAGTTCCGTACTCTGGCCAATCAGCACTGGCCAATGCATTTCTATGGGGAAAAGTTAGCTTGCGAAAATCGCAAACTGACAGGGATTTCCATGAAATAAAGTGACTTTTATGCCCCCAGACATGCTTCCCCTGCTGTCCCAGTGTCATTCCAGGGTGTTGGTATCATTTCCTGGGGTGTCATAGTGGACTTGGTGACCCTCCAGACACGAATTTGGGTTTCCCCCTTAATGAGTTTATGTTCCCCATAGACTATAATGGGGTTCGAAACCCATTCGAACACTCGAACAGTGAGCGGCTGTTCGAATCGAATTTCGAACCTCGAACATTTTAGTGTTCGCTCATCTCTAATAAGCATGGCATCTGGAAAAAAATCATTTACTTTTGCAAAACTATTGGCTGAAAGGTTTGTAAAGATACTTCTTTAACCACTTCAGTACCGGGCCAATTTGTGGTCCAGGACCAGACACATTTTAGGTTTATTATGTATGTGCGGTTTTGAGGTCTGTAAAATTTTTCTCGTATGTCTTAGTCAACTAATTTTTGCGTCTTTTTTTCGGGGACACATAGGGCTTTATTTTTATGTTATTTTTATTTTCAAATGTGTTTTAATTTTTTTTATATCCAGGAAAATATAAACAAAATAGGAGGGAAATTGTGTCTGGTTTTCAATTTATAATTTTTTTTTTATTTAATAACACAAAGTGTCACTGAAAAACTTTATAATATAGTTTTTCCTCTCCGTTACGGTAATTTTTATTTTGTATGGTGTCGTCGGGGGTGGGGCTATAACCTTTAATAACGGCGTTTTATTAGCGTATTATTTATTTATTTTTTATTATTATTTTATTTACATTTTTTTAAAACTTTTTTATTATATTTTTATTTTATTTTTTTCCCAGATTGTGTCCCCATAAGGTGATAAGAGACCTTTGGGGACATCTGATCACTTATTTTTTTGTACTGGAGGCTGATTTCTCCTATAACTGAGGCTGCTACATTTAATCTCAGTTACAGGAGGAATACAGCCTCTTGCACACTGTATACACAGTATGCAGAGCTGATCTGAGTCCTGTAGAACCCAGAAGCTCTGGCAGGACACTGCTCCCGTCAGATCACATGTCTGCCGGGTCAGAGGGCAGCTGATTTATGGCTGCGTCCATAGCCGTGTATACAGCGCTCATTGAGCGCTGTATACACAGCGATCGAGATAGCAGAGCAGGTAATAAACCTTCCCTGTTATCTCTCTGGGAGCTCAGGCTGAAGTTACAGCCGACTCCTAGTGAAAGCAGCTGAACGATCTTGTGCAGCTGCTGTGTTCTGGCTTGGACGTACAGGTACGTCCTGGCAGAACTAGACAACCACTATCCGGACGTATATAGTCTATGGGCGGTCCGGAAGTGGTTAAAGGGGTTGTTCACTTTCAGACCAATATTAAGAGACAAATGTTATTATTTGTACAATAAAAATACATACAATTTCTCCGATATACTTTCTATATGAATTCCTCACGGTTTGCTAGCTCTCTGCTTGCTGTCATTCATTCTGTTTTCTAGTGAATAAAAATCTGACCATGGTCATGTGATTTAAAGTCCATGGTCATGTGATTTACGGTCCATGGTCATGTGATGAGTACACAGGTACACAGCTGATTACCAGGCAGATGTCTGATTATTGTGCTGTGACTATAACGAGTGGCACCTGTGTATCATCACATGACCATGGACCGTAAATCACATGACCATAGTCAGATTTTTATCCACTAGAAGTAACAGAATGAATGACAACAAGCAGAGATCTAGAAAACCGTGGGGAATTGATACAGAAAGTATATTGGAAAATTGTACGACTTTTTATTATACAAACCATAACATTTGTCTCTCAATATTGGTCTGAAAGTGGACAACCCCTTTAATTTCTTAGCTAAACACCATAATAGTTTTAAGAAAGAGATTAAAAAAAAAATGTTTGTAATCCCTTTAAGTTATAATTAATTTCACTTGATTTTGAAACCATGTAGTGATAGAAATCTATACAGTACTAATACAGTACAATGCAATATATTTTGTGGCCAGCAGAGGGTAGTATACTCCTGCACAGCACTCAGAGCAGACATTCTTTGTATAGAAAATGTAGTGTATGGCATACTACATTTATCCTAATTCTATATTTAATTATTTACTTGCATCCTCCGCCAACCTGTGGGTATATTTACTGTTACAAAATATCTGATTAGCTATGTAATTCTTACTTGCCTTACATGTTCAAAGTAGTGTACAGCAGACATGAAATAACCTTCCAAAAGTTCCTTTTTGACTCCCTAGGAGGTCAATCAGTCCAATTTACGAGTCTCAAACCAGAAGAAGCTTTTGATTCTATCATCTTCATTTAAAACGCATGATTCACCGAGGCCATTTTCAGATTCTTATACTTATAAGTCTACCTGAAAGGACCTACCTAATATATTGTTATAATGAAGTATGAGAAAAGTATTATATGCAATGGCTTAAAGGGGATGTCAAAGTTAAACAAATTGGAGGGCAAGTAAAAAATAATAAAGCAAGGCTATACTTTCAGTATCTCTCCTCCGGAACTGACCTGGGATCTCTTTAAGATGGCTGCAGCAGGGAGATGTCTGCATAAACAGATCACTGCAGTGGTCAGTCACCAGCTTCAGTAGGGAAGTGCTGAGCACTACTGAGACTAGGGACTGGCGGAAGCAGTGATCTGTTTATACAGACACCTCCCTGCAGCAGCCATGTTAAACAGAGTCCCTGCAGGTCAGCACTGGACATGGCAGATGGGATAACAATTTAATATGAATTATTATTTTTAATCAGGTTCTCAAACTTCCCTAAATTTATATCACTTGGACCACTACTTTATCGTCAAGCTCTGGGACCCCAATGTGAAGTATTTATTAGGGCCCCATGATCTGCCATGAGCCATTTATAAAACCAGTGTCATCTTATGTTGCAGAGGGACTTTTGGCTGTCCTTGAACACCAGTGCCCGAGACTGCCCGTCACTGCCACCTCTGCACCCTTTATATAGCTGTGCCCTTAATTATTGGGGTCCCCATTACGTTCACCTTTTCCCCTTGGAAGAGTGATTTGAATCTACTTTCAATGAGAAATTCCTTAATAGGTAAACTTTCCAGGATTATTTTATGGAAGTTCCCATTATGGAAAAACAGGGTTTATTTTTCCTACTTTGGGGACATTTTTTTTTTTTTCAAAAATCATCTCCATCCTGGTAATATCGTTCACTTTGTAAAAGCCAATTTGTTCTGCAGTCATATTTTTGAGACAGTGGTCTGTTTCTCAGGACTGTCTATCTATAATAAAGCTGCTATGGCAGATATATGGATATAGCAAGAGGGATTTGCCGGAACTTACATTTGGGTGTTAGTATGTTACTAGGCATCATGTCTGCTGGTTACATTATACATCGCGTCTCTGCCTGTGCTCTTGGATGTTGTATGAATATTTGATCCATCATATCCAAGGGAATATGAAAGAGGAAATATCCATCTCAGGAAGAGAGGAGCAGTGTCAGGAGTGTGAAGAGGAGAAAAGGCGTGCGGTTATTGCTCTGATGTCCCCAGGGAGGGGGAAGGCTCTGAATTTTGTCATATTAACGCACATGTACAGGAGGGGGAGGTGAGCTGGTACGACTGCCTTGCTCTCAATGGATTTTCTAAGGCCACAGCTAGCTAAAACCTTTGTGAAAACAATTTAAAAGGAAGCGCAAGAGACCCCGCAACATCTCTGTACAAATCAATCTACACAGCATTAAAAACAAGACACAATTTAGCGGCAGGGGAATGACAGCAGATTAAAGGTACTCCTTTGTTCAGCAGGTGTCAAAAGTGGCAGAATTATCTTCTTTTCTTAAAGGCATCTTTAGATTTGTGCTAATGTTCTCATTAGGACGTACTTAGAGGATGTATTGTTTCATGCTGGTAAATTGATGCTAACCTCTTTATGTTACAATATAACATAAAAATAAAGTCAGTTTTCCATGTTTTCAAATTGATGTCCTATTGTCAATATGATTAGAGTGAAGCCCCAGTTAACATCTTTCCCCTCTGTCTCGCTATAGGTTATGTTATCAGTAAATGGAATATACCTGTCCTGCATCTTAGTTATTCCATATTTACTCTGTGGGCAGTGTTAAAAAAAACCCCCATCTTGCCAATTGTGAGCTGTGAACAAACTGCTGTTATACACATCTGTTCTTATGCGTTCTTAGTTCTTCCACAAATATCTTTTTCAGGACGGGTTCACACCTGCACCCGGTCTCCGCTTTGCAAGTTTCTGTCTTCTGCCTGAGAAACTGGACAGGAGATGGAAACTGACAGTCAGTTTTCAAACCCATTCACTTGAATGGGTTTGCAAAGTGACCACCCGTGAGCGCATTCTGCCTCTCCGCAGCGAAACCAGTTATTTTAACCGGACACAAAGTCAGACATGCAGGACTTTGTGTCCGGTTAAAAAAAACCCCAAAAAACGTTTTCGCCGCAGAGAGGTACAAGATGCTCACGGGCAGACACTGACTGCCAGGTTTCTGTCTCCTGTCCAGTTTCTCGGGCAGAAGACGGAAATCCACAAAGCGGAGACCTGGCGCAGGTGTGATTTGAGAATAAATAACACTATGGAGTTGATTCTTCAGGGGTTATCACAAGCTTTTTGGTTTTAGGAAAGAAAAATGTTAATGCTTCAGCACTAGGCAGGGGCCAGTGCAATAGGCCCACTCTACAGTGCCTGACAAAAGTTCTGTCGCTTATCCATGTTGTGGAATCAAAAGCTCATAAACTGACTTTAAATTCATCTATTGGTTTAAGAAATGACTCATATGAAAGCTGAAACCCTCCAAAATGTTTTTTTTTTTAAGAAAATAAATTGACTTCACTGGCGAAATATTGATCATTTAATGAACACAGAAAGGTCAGATTTTGGCAAGACAAAAGTTTTGTCGCCTTGTCATATAATGCCCCCAATCCTAGTCTACAGCCTCGCCGGTGCTCAGTAATTGATCAGTTAATTAGTGGGTGTGTATAAAAAGAACTCCAACACCCCAGACCTTCACTTGAACTACAACTTCACCTCTGATAACAAGCCAAAAATTAACCCTGCGACCAAAGCCTTGATTTTCAAGAGGCTGAAGACCAGATCCACCGCAGAGGTGGCTGGCACCTTTAATGTGTCTCAGTGTCAAGTACAAAGAATTACAAAAAGATTTGAATAGACTGGAGATGTTTTTGACAAGCCCAGGTCCGGCAGACCCCGTAAGACAACGGCTCAGGAGGAACGTTTGTTGGTTAGAAAATCAAAAGCCAGCCCCTCTTCCACTGCAGCAGAGCTCCAACAGGCCTGGTCACCTCAAGTCCCTGTGTCAACTAGAACAGTTTATAGGATTCTGTCTCAAAATGGCCTCCATGGTGGAATCAGTGCCCAGAAGCCAGCACTGAACAAAAGGTAATTAAAGGCTCACAGCCTACTAAACGGATGTAAGCTGGAAAAGTGGCAGAAGGTGGATTTCTCAGATGAATCTTCAGTTGAATTACATCACAGCCTCTGCAAATACTGCAGGAGACCTACTGGAGCCCGTATGGATCCAAGATACACTCAGAAAACAGTTAGATTTGGTGGTGGAAAGATCATGGTCTGGGGCTACATTCAGTATGGGGGTGTGTGAAACATTTGCAAGGTGGAAGGCAATATCAATAGCCTAAAATATCAAGAAGTATTAGCTTCCTCTTACATTCCCAATCATAAAAGGGGTCACATTTTGCAGCAGGATGGTGCTCCATCTCATACATCCATCTCTACATGAAAGATCCTCAAGGCAAAGAAGATGAAGGTACTCCAGGACTGGCCAGCCCAGTCACCAGACATGAACATCATTGAGCACGTTTGGGGTAGGATGTGAAAGAGGAAGCTTGGCAGACATCGGGGAGGCATGTAAGACTGTATTCTTTGCTATTACTGATGACTTCATCAATAAATTGTATGAATCATTGTCGAAACGCATGGATGCAGTCCTTCAAGCTCATGGAAATCACACAAAATATTAAATATTGCTCTAATAGCACCACAACCTCATTCACCAATGTTACGAAACATATCTTTGTATTTGCACTGAATTATTGGTTTGATGTTCACATTACTTTAGGTGAGCGACAAACCTTTTGTCTTGCCAAAATCTGACCTTTCTGTGTTCATTGAATGATCAATATTTCAGCGCTGAAGCCAATTTATTTTCTTAACAAAAAAAACATTTGGGAGGGTTTCAGCTTTCATATGAGTCATTTCTAAAACCAATGGATGAATTTAAAGTCAGTTTATAAGCTTTTGATTCCACACCATGGATAAGCGACAGAACTTTTGTCAGGGACTGTATACACGCCAAAGAGTTTTTACCCCGGGTTTGGCGTACTTTCCCCTATTCTGACGCATCCAAAGTTAGGGCAGCTGGACTTTCCGCTCATAGAATGCAGTGATGTTGCAGCCAAGAAACGCACTCTACTCAGGCAGAGCTTTAACTGAGGTCACCAGCATTTACTGAAGTAGATATTTGGCATAACACATATTAAAGTTAGTAGGAAAGAGCTGGGATCAAGATGAAATGCACACTCAACAGGAACAGAATACTACTTAAGTGTGAGAACAACAGTCCTGTGGCAGACACAGTGATTGATGGACAAGTTCTTACAACGGACTTGGCTTTGTAATTGCACCGCACAAACAAAAAGCTGATCTGGTAGGTGGGAGCATTATGCTATGCAGGGGTACTAATGTGGTATTATGCTGTGCAGGGGACACTAATGTAGCATTATACCATGGAAGGGGACATTAAGGAGCATAATATAGTGGGTGGGGGGGATTATGGAGCACTATACAGTGGGGGCACTAATAAGCTATTATTGCCATACAGTGTAATGTCCCATTATTGTGCCTCCTCATAGTATCCCCCTAGGCCCCCTCCACAGCATAATTCCCCATTAGTGCCCCTATACATAATTAGTAGAGATGAGCGAGTACTGTTCGGATCAGCCGATCCGAACAGCACGCTCGCATAGAAATGAATGGACGTAGCCATCACGCGGGGGGTTAAGCGGCCAGCCGCCGTCAAAGTGGAAGTACCAGGTGCATCCATTCATTTCTATGGAGCGTGCTGTTCGGATCGGCTGATCCGAACAGTACTCGCTCATCTCTAATAATTAGCATTAACAGTGGCCAAGAGGAACATTCATCTCCCGACCGCTGTACCCAAGCCCTGACATCAGCAAACATCCCTGCTGCCTGTGTAAAAGTCCTCATGTGTGAAGGCAGCTAGGGTTGTATCTAAAATGGAGTTGCTCCTGGTAGGACTTCCCTCCATCAGCTCCAATCTAGTCACTTCACTTGTGAACTTTCTAGAATGGAGTTGCTGGAGGGATGACCTACTAGGACCAAATCCAATCTAGACAGTTCATTACTGAAATAAGTAAAATGTAGTTGCTGCAGGTAAGTTCACGGTCCTGCTGTATCCTGTAGTTACTATAAGTAGGTCCTCCATACAACTCCCCTTCCTCACACCCTTATTAATAAAGTGCCATGTAAATTCATCACTCCCCTCCCTTCAACCTCCTCCAACATACAGTCCCATGTAAAAAAAAATGTCACTCCTATCCCCACTACCCCTTCCCTTTGGGCATCACACAGTCCCATATAAAAGTAGCACTCCTCTTCCCTTCAGCCTTTCCATCAAACAATCCCATGGTAAAACATCACTCCCCTCCCCTTTGGCCCTTCCATCATGTAGTCCCATGTAAAAGCATCACTCCACAGAGAGGTGGATCACTAAAACATCACCCTTTGGCCTTTCTATCATGCAATTCCATGTAAAAGCATCACTCTTCTTCCCTTGCAGCTCTTTCATCAAATGATCCAATGTAAAATTGTCTTTCCTTTCTCTACTGAGCCGTCCGTCATACAGTCCTATGTAAAAGCATCATTTCTCTCACCTTTGGCCTTTCCATCATGTAGTCCCATGTAAAAACTTTACTCCACAGAGAGGTGGACCACTAAAACCACTGTTACACACAGAGCCCAGCACACAGTAACTAAAGTCTTGTGAGCCCTAGTGCAAACCCTACCCATTCCCTACAGTGAATTCTTGATAGTGATAGTTACAGGTGCTACAGTGATATCTCAGATACTTGAAAGAGATATAGCTTTAGTACTAAAAACTGCAGTTATCAAGAAATTGGTGCATGAGCAGTGCAGCGCCTGGCATGGAAACAATACTAGGAGTTGCATGCTGTGGGAAATAGCTGATCTGCAGGGTTCTTACAGTATAAATGATGTAAGAGATTAGCAGGGGCCCCTGCTGATCAACTCTTTGAAGATACTGTGATGCTTTTGTGAGCGTCGTGACTCCCTCACTATTTAAATCGCACAGTATCTGTTTTATAATCACCATGCAATGTTAATACAGTCTGTAGTAATAGTGCACGGCTGTTATAAAACATATGGCATGTGATTTGAATAGTGAAGAGGCCCCACACAGTATAATATGCTCAACAATGTCACCACACAGTATAATATGCTCCACAGTGGTATCCACACAGTATTATATGCTCCACAGTGGCTCCAATAAGGTATAATATGCTCCACAGTGGCTCCAATAAGGTATAATATGCTCCACAGTGACCCCCACACAGTATTATATGCTCCACAGTGGCCCCCACACACTATAATATGCTCTCCACAATGGCCTCTCACAGTATAAAATGTTTCAAAGAGCCCCCTAGAGCCACTTCAGGTGAACCCCATGACATTTATAAGGTTCCTCCACTTTTATTTTTGTACTCTGGCATCTCTGAGGAAGTGATTAGAAATAACAAACACTTATGCTCACCTTGCCTCACCTCTGCTGGGCATCCTCACTCCATCTGGCTCTGGGTATCCTTGCTCCATCCAGCTCTCTCTGGCATCTTCTTTGGTTCTCTTCTGATGGTGACTGAGGTAAACATGCCCCAGATGATACTGCTAGGGCAGTAGTGCTCAATACGTCAATTGCGATCTACCGGTCGATCGCAAAGGAAGTATGGGTCGATCGCGTGACATTTTTTATTTTTTTTTAAACTTTTTTTTGTTTGAACCAGCGGAGGAAAGCTGCTGCTCTCCTTGCGCTGGTTCAGACGTCTATGTCTCAGCGTAGGTGGCATCATCACGCCGCCTACGCTGATACGCAGACGTCTGCCAGGAGAAAAGGATGTGGCGGCAGAAGCAGGAGCAGCAGCAGCATCGAGGTTGGTAAGTATGAGAACTTTATGTTTGTTTGTTTTATAATAGGCCGCTACCTTCTGGATTATTCCCAGCAAGTAGCGGACTATTTACCAACCTCCCCGGACCTGTTCACTGCCGCCCCCGCTTCCCCTTGTACTATAGGCCGCGGTGGGTGGTAGTGAATAGGCCCGGGTCAGGCTGCGATTCCACTACCGCTATTACTATATTCGAGGTTTTTTTCGGACCCCCGAGTAAAATAATAGGAGCCCCAGGGGAGGTGAGAGAACATAATAAACAATGTTACTTACCTCTCTGGGATCCGATGTCAATCTGACAATACTGCGGCCCAGGCCCTGACCACAAGACCCACCCACTGGCCCCGCCCACAAGCCCCGCCCACAGGCCCGCCCACAAGGAGTGGGTAGTAGATCTTTTGACTGGGTCATTTTATAAGTAGCTCGAATGCAGAAAAAGTGTGAGCACCCCTGTGCTAGGGCCTGTGATGTCTGGGGTGTGTGACCTCAGTCACAGTTCAAAGGAACCCTGGAGAAGATGCTGGTAATTGTCAGCAAACCTGTAGAGGTGAGTATATGTATTTCTTATTTTTAGTCACTTCCTCTTGGCTGACATCTATTTCAAAGGGGCCCAGCAACATGTCAGGCCACTTTCTATTAATACTATGTCGGGGCTTTCCCGACTGCTATCATGGTGATCCAGGGCACAAGCCATTTCCAGGTTCTCTCTGGACTCGGGTGTTACGCCACTGTCGGCAGTCCCTATTGACTATAATGAGGTCCATCGAGTGTCCTTTGTTTCTACAATGAAAGCAGTGGAGAAAGGGTCCTCTGGTGGACACAGCGGTGCTGATATGAATGTAGACTTAGTAGATAAAGAGCTTGCAGCCAAGAATTATGTAATATTTGTGAAGACTACATGTAACACAATGCTCTGCAAGGTATAAAGTAGAAAATGGATGCATAGAAAACAATGGTTTAGCATTCACAAGGCAGGCAGCACATGGCAGTCTCCAAGGCCTTTAGAAAAGGCCCTATAGCAACAGCATCTTCTCACTGCTCTGAAGCTCTAGTATGAGAAATGTAGGAGAACAGTTATGTTTTAATAATCTATTAATAGCAAAAGCTTTGAGATGTGAAATCTGCGTTATGGAAAGAGATGTTCTGTGCCTTTTCAGAATGCAGATGTACATTAGGATTTGATGTACAAATCAGAGATTCTAAGGGGAAACTTAGGGCACGAGGATTAGTGTATTGATAGGCGTCTTTTCCCTTGCAAATGCAAATGCACTGATTTTCTGAATAGAGGAGGTAAATGTGTGTTTTTGGTGCAGTTGCAGTTTACTGGTGGTACATGTTTCACTTGTACACCCTGCAACTGTATCATAAATGCATCAAAACACATGACGTTTTAATGCACTCGGGGAATAAAGATATACAATGTGGCCAGTATGTCATCTAAAGTCCCACTCACCCTTGGCAGCCAATGGGTGTACAGGGCATTAAATATGGTGGTAGTTTGTGTGTTCTCACCCTCATTGAGTTTTCTAGTGAAAGGCTCCCAAGCACTTAATGAAGTAATTTTACTTACCCATGCAGCACCAACAGCTCATCTCTACAGCCTTGAAATAGGCTATAAAGCAGACATGTCTCTGCAGTATGGAGTAACCAATTACTTCATTTCACTGGATCTTTTGGAGGGTCACCAGTTTAGATGTATATTCAATATATATATATATATATATATATATATATATATATACTATATATACACATAATCATTCTTCGCACTGGTAGTGGTGCAATGTAGACATGCCAGAAAGGACGAGCTGACAATTTATATAGTGGAACCAATCCCAAACAGACTTGATGATGTTGAGATGAGGTCTCTGTAGGTGACATACTCTTCCTGTAAAGGGTGGTCACAGGAAATATTCAATTGATATTACTTGGTCTTTTGCTCATTCTTTTAATTTTGTGAATTGACAAAAATAAACTATTAACACCTATTTTTTAAAGGATTCTTACTTTGCAGCATTTCCTATACCTGCCTAAAACATTTGTACACTTGCACAGTACTGTATGTCTAGCCTACCAGACGTTTTCGAGTCTAAAAATATTGATGAGCTATCTTAAAGAGGACCTTTCATGTCCTCGGGTACACACGGCTTTATATACCACTAGAAAGCTGACAGTGCAGTGAATTCAGCACACTGTTGGCTTTCCCATGATTTGACCCGAGGCAAGAGATTTCGGTGTATTTACCGATAGCTCTTCACTGTCAGAAGGGCGGGGGAACGCCCCTCCTGACAGTACTGTGTGTACTGCGCTATACTGTCAGAGCGGGTGTTCCTCATCAGTCAGCCATGTCGCTGAGCGGTGAGGAATGCCCCCCAGTACTACTCTATGGATGAGTACTGTCAGGAGAAAGGGGGGTGTTGTTCCTCACAGCTTAGCGTCATGGCTGGGTGGTAAGGAACGCCCCCTCTGACAATATAGCGCTACACACAGTACTGTCAAGAGGGGCGTTCCCGGATAGACTGTCAGGAACGTCCTTCTGACAGTGAAGTTATATTGGCAACTACACCAATATCTCTTCCCTCAGGGCATATAACGGGAAAGGCGACAGTGTGCTGAATTCAGTGCACTGTCGGCTTTTTAGTGGTATATAAAACCACATGTACTCGAGTACATGAAAGATCCTTTTTAAAGATAGATCACTAAATGTGATCCATGGGGGTGGCTGACGCAAGTTCCATTGATTATTTGTTCTCTGATACGCAAAGAATGGCGCACTTAGCAGACAGCTATGATCACTCTTTAGTGGCAGAATTGAATCATTGCAGCTTAAGTCCCATCCAAATGAATGGGGACTGATCTGCAATACCTTGGTGTGGCCACTACACATAGAACAGAGCTATGTACTTTCTACTCCATTCTCTGTGTATCAGCTGCTGAGAATACTTTAGTGTTGGGTGTTGGACTCCCACTGATCTGGTATTGATCACATATCCTTAGGATAGATCATCAATATTTTTAGCCTGAAAAACTCTTTTATCTTCATTACACTTAACAACTACCATCCAACAGCTTGAAGCTAGGATAGCATGTGTAAAGCAATGGTGTAATGTGCCGTAATTTCACCTACAACGAGAGTCCACTACTCCTATGTGAGACTTAATAATAAGAATTATATATAAAATCTCATCAGGGATTTTCTGCAATCTCCTGCACTGGTCTGTGATTGATATGTTTCACAGGTATGCAATAAATGATAGAGAGTAGACATAAGCCAAATAACGTATTGAACGTAGGGAGCCATCAAATGACTGCTGCCTAGTGATAAAAAATGAGAAACAAAAACATAGCACGGCTGAGGGAAATACCTATATAAAATCAATAGTCCCACGTGTACTTAGCCTATACCCTTTTTAAATTCATGTTGTTACCTCCATAAGAAGCTACAAATGGACCAGGACAAAAATGAGGTAAACACTACACTCAACATATTATTATTATTATTGGTGCAAAAAAAGCGCCAGGGAAGGTGGGAGGGGATACAAATTTTTACTGCGTTTGCCTCGTGGTATTAGATTGTAATCGAATACCTCGAACGGCCTGATATTCGATCGAATATGTATTCGATTGAACGGTGTTCGCTTATCTCTACTTCACATGCTTTCCTAAACATACAGTGACACAATAAAACCTGTATGGAGGGACAAAGTGTAACCAAAGCTCAGTTGCTTACCCATGATGGTAGTTAAATGGGGTATCCAGAATATCCACAGACCGACTACCCGATGCGCGTTTCGGTTATCATGCAATATTTTGCTGCTGTTATTATACGATCTCCTTGCGGTCTATTTAAACATTTATTCACAATAATTGGTGACTCAGTGTGAGCTCCATGAGATAATATGTATGATTACTTCATGCCCATTTGACTATGATGTGGAGTATCCTTTCAAGAGAGAACATATTGTGATCATTATTTATAATGGAATTTATTATCCACTGTAGCACCGACCCTTTGGGAAATTTCCCAATTTTCAATAAAAGCTTTTTTATTTTTTTCATATATGTTGAGTGTAGTGTTTACCTCATATTTGTCCTGGTCCTAGTGATAAAAAAGTTGTTTCTATGCATTTCACCCATCCTGATATTATAGGGGAGAACATCAGCAGACCGGTACGCAGATATTTATGCAAACTGCAATTCTGACCTGGTGGGAAACCAACAAGAGGACTTCCGATGCTCTGCTCCTTCTGATGATGTTAGAGCAGGACATATCCTGCTTTGCGACATTACAACAAGATGGAAATCAATAGGATACAGAAGGCACTCAGATAACACTAGGATGTCATCTAAGAGACTTCTGCTATAAAATTGCCCCGATTCGACCTACACACTTAGTCAAGTGCATGAGGTCAAAGGGTCTACTGCGCCTAATTATTAGTGGCTATTCACACAAGGTTTAAGGTGTTTTATTTTCCTACATGACCACATTTGAACCAAATACAATAACAGTTACATGTAACATGTGATATATTTACTGCATATCTTCACTATGTATATATTTATGAAATCTAACTGTTTTGGGTTCACATTACTTTCTACTTTATAGGGACTAATTGGGAGATAATTTGTGGGCCACATCTTTGGTATAGTTAATTTACATCTGTACAGTTTACGATTAATAGGGAGCTTAATATTCATTTGAGCGGCTTTACATTCATTTGTAGGTTTAATCTTAATTAGGGTTGTTAACAATTATTTGGGGGTGTAGGCAATTTAATCACTTTTTAAGCAGTCTGCTTTCTGCTGAGGTGTTTTTTTTTTCATTTATTACCCATAATTTGAGAGATATTTAGTTGCATATATCAGGAACAGATTGTACTTAACTATTAAACAACCTCTGTTATTTTTAGAATTTAAGCTAAGCAAACAGATTTCCACTTGATACCACACAGCGTCTTTGTATTGTCTGATGAGCTACGGAAACACGGGTTGTTGAAATCTGACGATGGCTGGAACAAGCAAACACTGATCTAGCGCTCAGCACTGCCATTACCTTAAGCTGAGTAATACAATAAATCATGATGTTTTCATGTGCTGAAATATTTAGGTGTGCACATACAGTGTTGGCCAAAAGTATTGGCACCCCTGCAATTCTGTCAGATAATACTCATTTTCTTCCAGAAAATGATTGCAAGCACAAACTCTTTGGTATTAATGTCTTCATTTATTTTGCTTGCAATGAAAAAACACAAAAGAGAATGAAAAAAAAGTCAAATCATTGATCATTTTACACAAAATAGGTCGGACAAAAGTATTGGCACCCTCAGCCTAATACTTGGTAGCACAACCTTTAGACAAAATAACTGCGAACAACCGCTTCCGGTAACCATCAATGAGTTTCTTACAATGCTCTGCTGGAATTTTAGACCATTCTTCTTTGGCAAACTGCTCCAGATCCCTGAGATGTGAAGGGGGCCTTCTCCAAACTGCCATTTTGAGATCTCTCCCCAGGTGTTCTATGGGATTCAGGTCTGGAGTCATTGCTGGCCACTTTAGAAGTCTCCAGTGCTTTCTCTCAAACCATTTTCTAGTGCTTTTTGAAGTGTGTTTTGGGTCATTGTCCTGCTGGAAGACCCATGACCTCTGAGGGAGACCCAGCTTTCTCACACTGGGCCCTACATTATGCTGCAAAATTTGTTGGTAGTCTTCAGACTTCATAATGCCATGCACACAGTCAAGCAGTCCAGTGCCAGAGGCAGCAAAGCAACCCCAAAACATCAGGGAACCTCCGCCATGTTTGACTGTAGGGACTGTGTTCTTTTCTTTGAAGGCCTCTTTTTTTTCCTGTAATCTCTATGTTGATGCCTTTTCCCAAAAAGCTCTACTTTTGTCTCATCTGACCAGAGAACATTCTTCCAAAACGTTTTTGGCTTTCTCATGTAAGTTTTGGCAAACTCCTGCCTGGCTTTTTTATGTCTCTGGGTAAGAAGTGGGGTCTTCCTGGGTATCCTACCATACATTCCCTTTTCATTCAGATGCCAACGGATAGTATGGGTTGACACTGTTGTATCCTCAGACTGCAGGGCAGCTTGAACCTGTTTGGATGTTAGTCAAGGTTCTTTATCCACCATCCGCACAATCTTCCGTTGAAATCTCTCGTCAATGTTTCTTTTCCGTCCACATCTAGGGAGGTTATCCACAGTGCCATGGGCTTTAAACTTCCTGATGACACTGCGCACGGTAGACACAGGAACATTCAGGTCTTTGGAGATGGACTTGTAGCCTTGAGATTGCTCATGCTTCCTCACAATTTTGCTTCTCAAGTCCACAGACAGTTCTTTGGTCTTCTTTCTTTTCTCCATGCTCAATGTGGTACACACAAGGACACAGGACAGAGGTTGAGTCAACTTTAATCCACTTCAACTGGCTGCAAGTGTGATTTAGTTATTGCCACCACCCGTTAGGTGCCTCAGGTAAGTAACAGGTGCTGTTAATTACACAAATTAGAGAAGCATCACATGATTTTTCAAACAGTGCCAATACTTTTTTATGTTTGGTGTGGAATTATATCAATTTGGCTTTTTGACAATTCTTTTTGTGCTTTTCCATTGAAGTCAAATTAAATGAAGATAATAATACCAAAGAATTTGTGATTGCAATCATTTTCTGGAAGAAAATGAGCATTATCTGACAGAATTGCATGGGTGCCAATACTTTTGGCCAACAATGTGTGTGTGTTACCGACAATGTATGAAACGCAGGTATTCTATAGAATGCACAGAATTTTTAGACTATATATGAAATGGGAGAATCCTTACATACTTTCCCTAGGCATTGTATGGAATACCTAGGCATTCTATAGAATGACAAATGCTATTTAGGCAAAGTATGAAAAACAAAACAGCATGAGAGTGCCATTTAAAAAAAAAAAAAAACTTGATTAAAATACAATGAAAGTCGTACGAAACAAAATTTATGCCTTTCTTATTAAGGAAAACAAAATTTTCATACAAAGAATAAGAAATTAAAATGAACCTACTTGTTGCAACATGGTAGGCTCGAATGACAGTTTGAATTATGTTTCATTAAATTTTTCACACAAAGACATCTCATATTTTGGCACTTTGTTGTACACATACATTTGATGAATCCTTGGCCGCTTCCACTGGACTGAGCAATTGCAACTGACTGGAGAGGAATTTCATGGTCAGGAGTATCTTCAATTCGAAGCAAGTTCTTAGGGACTATATACAGTGAATTGGGCGGTGGGTTCAAAGTCACGTGCCTTGCTTCCCGGAACGCAGCACAATCGGAAATGCTTCTGCCTTTGCGCAATTGGAGATGCTAGTGCTTTGCTGGAATGTACAAAGGGATCCTTGGAGATGTCACCTATTTCATACTTTACCGCTTTCTCATTTGGAATTCTACAGAATGCCTAGGCAATGTGTGAAATGATGCTGGCTAGGATTTCATACATTGCCGGTAACATATATATTGTCTACCAATAAGTATTTGGACACCTATGGTATAATAGAAAAACAACATTTATTCATATTCAATAGAGATGAGCGAATACTATTCGAAACGGCCATTTCGAATAGCACGCTCCCATAGGGATGAATGGATGTGCCGGCTGCATCCATTCATTCCTATGGGAGTGTGCTATTCGAAATGCCCGTTTCGAATAGTATTCACTCATCTCTAATATTCAATAGTTGGTAGAACCCAGCAGATGCCTATTGAAACTCCTGGTGTATGTGAGCCACTGGTTGGGTGCGGTTTCTCTGGCCAGCACTCGTCAGTCTCTATCTCCCAGTTTCGGGGGTCTGCCGACTCAGGGCACATTCCGGCAATCACCGTTCACCTTCCATTTCATAATCACATAGGCCACTGTCGATTTTGGGGAATTCAGTTCACTTGCTGTGTCCCTTAAGGATTGACCATATTTGTGGCACCCCACAATTACCCCTTTCTCGAAATCCAGCAACTCTGCACTTAAGGGCATCTTACATGAGACTAATGCTAATGCCAATGTCAATGCTGTTCCTATTTAACGTCGGAAGGCGTGACGTACATCACGACCGCAGATAGCTTCATTTGCATGGGAGTTCAAATACTTATTCGTAGACAGTATATATACTGTATATATATATATATATATATATATATATATATATATATATATATATTCTTTCTTCATCTATGTGTGTGTACATATATATATATATATATATATATATATATATATATATATATATATACACTCACCGGCCACTTTATTAGGTACACCATGCTAGTAACGGGTTGGACCCCCTTTTGCCTTCAGAACTGCCTCAATTCTTCGTGGCATAGATTCAACAAGGTGTTGGAAGCATTCCTCAGAGATTTTGGTCCATATTGACATGATGGCATCATACAGTTGCCGCAGATTTGTCGGCTGCACATCCATGATGCGAATCTCCCCATCCACCACATCCCAAAGATGCTCTATTGGATTGAGATCTGGTGACTGTGGAGGCCATTGGAGTACAGTGAACTCATTGTCATGTTCAAGAAACCAGTCTGAGATGATTCCAGCTTTATGACATGGCGCATTATCCTGCTGAAAGTAGCCATCAGATGTTGGGTACATTGTGTTCATAAAGGGATGGACATGGTCAGCAACAATACTCAGGTAGGCTTTGGCGTTGCAACGATGCTCAATTGGTACCAAGGGGCCCAAAGAGTGCCAAGAAAATATTCCCCACACCATGACACCACCACCACCAGCCTGAACCGTTGATACAAGGCAGGATGGATCCATGCTTTCATGTTGTTGACGCCAAATTCTGACCCCACCATCCGAATGTCGCAGCAGAAATCGAGACTCATCAGACCAGGCAACGTTTTTCCAATCTTCATTTGTCCAATTTCGATGAGCTTGTGCAAATTGTAGCCTCAGTTTCCTGTTCTTAGCTGAAAGGAGTGGCACCCGGTGTGGTCTTCTGCTGCTGTAGCCCATCTGCCTCAAAGTTCGACGTACTGTGTGTTCAGAGATGCTCTTCTGGCTACCTTGGTTGTAACGGGTGGCTATTGGAGTCACTGTTGCCTTTCTATCAGCTCGAACCAGTCTGGCCATTCTCCTCTGACCTCTGGCATCAACAACGCATTTCCGCCCACAGAACTGCCGCTCACTGGATGTTTTTTCTTTTTCGGACCATTCTCTGTAAACCCTAGAGATGGTTGTGCGTGAAAATCCCAGTAGATCAGCAGTTTCTGAAATACTCAGACCAGCCCTTCTGGCACCAACAACCATGCCACGTTCAAAGGCACTCAAATCACCTTTCTTCCCCATACTGATGCTCTGTTTGAACTGCAGGAGATTGTCTTGACCATGTCTACATGCCTAAATGCACTGAGTTGCCGCCATGTGATTGGCTGATTAGAAATTAAGTGTTAACGAGCAGTTGGACAGGTGTACCTAATAAAGTGGCCGGTGAGTGTATATATATATATATATATATATATATATATATATATATATATAGTATATATATCATTCAACAAACACGATGGAAGAAACCTTCCATCATGTATTTTAGTTTTCTGACGAACGAAAAAGTCGTACCTTTTTCTACCATTGCTAAAGTAAATGAACACAGTGGAACAATCTGAGAAAAAATATTTTGTCATGCTTCATCCTATTTTATGAAGGTATCCCTGGGAGGAACAGGCCAGAAAAATAAATTCTTGACTGTTGTTGCTGTAGTTTTCAAGGAGACAGAAATTCATCAGCATTTACCCATGTGTGTGTGAACTGTCCGCAATTTGTGGATAAATTAATCTGCAAAAGCCTTGTCCATTGCATTGTCCGCAAATAAGGTCTGTAGTAGTGTACATCCATAGTGTATCATATTTGCGGATCCACAAAAAAACATGGAAGGCTAGTCTTGATGTAACTTGATATAGGTCATGTGATAGTCCTGACTCTGTTTCTTGGACCATTTTGGATTGTTAACAGCTATGTCGGATTCCTTTCCCTGATCATGCAGAGATTTTTAGTGGATCTCTCTGCAAACATGCCTTTCTCTTGTGCGGATGTTGCTTTCCTGGACTAGCTTGTGTCTCAGTGATTGGGATAGCAGTCTACTATTCTGGAAGAGGAATCGGAGGTATTGGGTTCACCCTTATTATCTCTTAGTGGTGCACGGAGGGTCATTTTCACACCCTTTGCAATGATTTTTGACAGCACCAGGACAAGTTCCATACCGAATTTGCTGTTGGACCTGCATCCTGCACTCAATTTCCAGGCTTCCAAAATGCAATCTCTCCAGAAGAATGGTTTATAGTCACCCTTAGGTAAGTACACTACAGTCCCCTTTTCTCACTTGGCATCTTATTGATTCTATGCAAACTTTGTTTAAAACCTTTTGACCTTAGTATTGTTTGTATTTGCTCTTACTAAAACAGATTTCTGGCTAAAGGGCATTTGCATGCCTCACTGCACTTTGAGTTCCTGTTGGGGCGCTCAACTATTTCATGTATCATCAGCCACATCTGGGAAGTGATTTGGTAGCTTTCTTGATTGAAATAGGGGCTTTTGGAAGCTCAGCTGATGTTGATATCTTCAGGGCTTCCAGAATGTGTCAACATTAGAGATGAGCGAACAGTGTTCTATCGAACTCATGTTCGATCGGATATTAGGCTGTTCGGCATGTTCGAATCGAATCGAACACCGCGTGGTAAAGTGCGCCATTACTCGATTCCCCTCCCACCTTCCCTGGCGCCTTTTTTGCTCCAATAACAGCGCAGGGTAGGTGGGACAGGAACTACAACACCGGTGACGTTGAGAAAAGTAGGCAAAACCCATTGGCTGCCGAAAACATGTGACCTCTAATTTAAAAGAACAGCGCCGCCCAGGTTCGCGTCATTCTGAGCTTGCAATTCACCGAGGACGGAGGTTTCCGTCCAGCTAGCTAGGGCTTAGATTCTGGGTAGGCAGGGACAGGCTAGGATAGGAAGGAGAAGACAACCACAACAGCTCTTGTAAGAGCTAAATTCCAGGGAGAAGCTTGTCAGTGTAACGTGGCACTGACGGGCTCAATCGCCGCAACCCAGCTTTCCCAGGATCCTGAATGGAATACACTGTCAGTGTATTCCCGTATACCCGATATATACCCCCGATACCCGTTCCAACGGTGTGCCCCCCCACCTTCACCCCAGAAATACCCTGCAAGTCCCCTAGCAATAGAATTGGGGCTATATACACCCACTATTTTTACTACTGGTATACAGTGCCATTGTCTGACTGGGAATTCAAAGAATATATTGGGGTTACGTGCACCCACAATTTTTACTACTGGTATACAGTGCCAGTTTCTGACTGGGAATTCAAAGAATATATTGGGGTTACAAATACCCTCATTTCTTGCTACTGCCATATAGTGCCAGTTTCTGACTGGTAATTCAAAGAATATATTGGGGTTACGTGCACCCACAATTTTTACTACTGGTATACAGTGCCAGTTTCTGACTGGGAATTCAAAGAATATATTGGGGTTACAAATACCCTCATTTCTTGCTACTGCCATATAGTGCCAGTTTCTGACTGGTAATTCAAAGAATATATTGGGGTTACGTGCACCCACAATTTTTACTACTGGTATACAGTGCCATTGTCTGACTGGGAATTCAAAGAATATATTGGGGTTATAAATACCCTCATTTCTTGCTACTGGTATATAGTGCCATTGTCTGACTGGGAATTCAAAGAATATATTGGGGTTACGTGCACCCACAATTTTTACTACTGGTATACAGTGCCAGTTTCTGACTGGGAATTCAAAGAATATATTGGGGTTACAAATACCCTCATTTCTTGCTACTGCCATATAGTGCCAGTTTCTGACTGGTAATTCAAAGAATATATTGGGGTTACGTGCACCCACAATTTTTACTACTGGTATACAGTGCCAGTTTCTGACTGGGAATTCAAAGAATATATTGGGGTTACAAATACCCTCATTTCTTGCTACTGCCATATAGTGCCAGTTTCTGACTGGTAATTCAAAGAATATATTGGGGTTACGTGCACCCACAATTTTTACTACTGGTATACAGTGCCATTGTCTGACTGGGAATTCAAAGAATATATTGGGGTTATAAATACCCTCATTTCTTGCTACTGCCATATAGTGCCAGTTTCTGACTGGGAATTCAAAGAATATATTGGGGTTACGTGCACCCACAATTTTTACTACTGGTATACAGTGCCAGTTTCTGACTGGGAATTCAAAGAATATATTGGGGTTACAAATACCCTCATTTCTTGCTACTGCCATATAGTGCCAGTTTCTGACTGGTAATTCAAAGAATATATTGGGGTTACGTGCACCCACAATTTTTACTACTGGTATACAGTGCCAGTTTCTGACTGGGAATTCAAAGAATATATTGGGGTTACAAATACCCTCATTTCTTGCTACTGCCATATAGTGCCAGTTTCTGACTGGTAATTCAAAGAATATATTGGGGTTACGTGCACCCACAATTTTTACTACTGGTATACAGTGCCATTGTCTGACTGGGAATTCAAAGAATATATTGGGGTTATAAATACCCTCATTTCTTGCTACTGCCATATAGTGCCAGTTTCTGACTGGTAATTCAAAGAATATATTGGGGTTACGTGCACCCACAATTTTTACTACTGGTATACAGTGCCATTGTCTGACTGGGAATTCAAAGAATATATTGGGGTTATAAATACCCTCATTTCTTGCTACTGCCATATAGTGCCAGTTTCTGACTGGGAATTCAAAGAATATATTGGGGTTATAAATACCCTCATTTCTTGCTACTGGTATATAGTGCCATTGTCTGACTGGGAATTCAAAGAATATATTGGGGTTACGTGCACCCACAATTTTTACTACTGGTATACAGTGTCAGTTTCTGACTGGGAATTCAAAGAATATATTGGGGTTACAAATACCCTCATTTCTTGCTACTGCCATATAGTGCCAGTTTCTGACTGGTAATTCAAAGAATATATTGGGGTTATAAATACCCTCATTTCTTGCTACTGGTATATAGTGCCATTGTCTGACTGGGAATTCAAAGAATATATTGGGGTTACGTGCTCCCACAATTTTTGCTACTGGTATATAGTGCCAATTTCTAACTGGGAATTCAAAATGCGCAAGGCTCCCGGAAAGGGACGTGGACGAGGCCGTGGGCGAGGTCGGGGGAATGGTTCTGGGGAGCAAGGTAGCAGTGAAGCCACAGGGCGTCCCGTGCCTACTCCTGTGGGGCAGCAAGCATTGCGCCACTCCACAGTGCCAGGGTTGCTTGCCACATTAACTAAACTGCAGGGTACAAACCTTAGTAGGCCCGAGAACCAGGAACAGGTCTTGCAATGGCTGTCAGAGAACGCTTACAGCACATTGTCCAGCAGCCAGTCAGACTCTGCCTCCTCTCCTCCTATTACCCAACAGTCTTGTCCTCCTTCCTCCCAAAATTCCCAAGCTTCACAGAACAATAACCCCAACTGTTCCTGCTCCCCAGAGCTGTTCTCCGCTCCTTTCATTGTCCCTCAACCTGCCTCTCCACGTCACGATTCCACGAACCTAACAGAGGAGCATCTGTGTCCAGATGCTCAAACACTAGAGTCTCCTCCATCTCCGTTCGATTTGGTGGTGGATGACCAGCAACCCACCCTCATCGACGATGATGTGACGCAGTTGCCGTCAGGGCATCCAGTTGACCGGCGCATTGTGCGGGAGGAGGAGATGAGACAGGAGTTGGAAGAGGAAGTGGTGGATGATGAGGACACTGACCCGACCTGGACAGGGGGGATGTCAAGCGGGGAAAGTAGTGTGGATGTTGAGGCAAGTGCAGCACCAAAAAGGGTAGCTAGAGGCAGAGGCAGAGGTCAGCAGCTTAGGCGAAGCCAGGCCACACCCGGAATCTCCCAAGATGTTCCAGTTCGTACCCAGCCCCGAAAAACTCCCACCTCGAGGGCACGTTTCTCGAAGGTGTGGAGTTTTTTCAAGGAATGCGCCGAGGACAGATATAGTGTTGTCTGCACAATTTGCCTCTCGAAATTGATTAGGGGCTCTGAGAAGAGCAACCTGTCCACCACTTCAATGCGCCGTCATTTGGAATCCAAGCACTGGAATCAGTGGCAGGCAGCAACGGCAGGACAAAGGCCGCCTGCCGTTCACGCCACTGCCACTGCCTCTGCCACTGCCTCTGCCTCTGCCACTGCCACTGCTGACTGTGCTGGCGATGCACTCCAGAGGACGAGCCAGGACACCACTTCATCTGCCTCCGCCACTTTGTTGACTTCTCCCTCATCCTCCCCTGTTCCTGTCTTATCTCCTTCTCCTGCACCATCAAAGGCACCATCAGGCGCTTCTTTACAACAACCCACCATCTCTCAGACATTGGAGCGGCGGCAGAAATACACTGCTAACCACCCACACGCGCAAGCCTTGAACGCCAACATCGCTAAACTGCTGGCCCAGGAGATGTTGGCGTTCCGGCTTGTTGAAACTCCCGCCTTCCTGGACCTGATGGCAACTGCGGCACCTCGCTATGCCGTCCCTAGCCGTCACTACTTCTCCCGGTGTGCCGTCCCCGCCTTGCACCAGCACGTGTCACTCAACATCAGGCGGGCCCTTAGTTCCGCGCTTTGCACAAAGGTCCACTTGACCACCGACGCGTGGACAAGTGCATGCGGACAGGGACGCTACATTTCACTGACGGCACACTGGGTGAATGTAGTTGAGGCTGGGACTGCTTCCCAAACTGGCCCGGTGTACCTCGTCTCCCCGCCTAACATTCCTGGCAGGGACACGAGAAGAACACCCCCCTCCTCCTCCTCCTCTACCGCCTCCTCCTCCGCCACCGCCTCCTCCTCCGCCACCGCCTCCTCCTCCGCTGTTAGATTGACCCCAGCTACGAGTTGGAAACGTTGCAGCACTGGCGTTGGTAGACGTCAGCAGGCTGTGCTGAAGCTGATCAGCTTGGGGGACAGACAGCACACTGCCTCCGAGGTGAGGGATGCCCTCCTCGATGAGACGGCAATATGGTTTGAGCCGCTGCACCTGGGCCCAGGCATGGTCGTTTGTGATAACGGCCGGAACCTGGTAGCAGCTCTGGAGCTTGCCGGACTCCAACATGTTCCATGCCTGGCCCACGTCTTCAACCTAGTGGTGCAACGTTTCCTAAAGAGCTACCCCAATGTTCCAGAGCTACTGGTGAAAGTGCGGCGCATGTGCGCCCACTTTCGCAAGTCGACAGTAGCCGCTGCTAGCTTAAAATCTCTCCAGCAACGCCTGCATGTGCCACAACACCGGCTTTTGTGCGACGTCCCCACACGCTGGAACTCAACGTTTCAGATGTTGAATAGAGTGGTTGAGCAGCAGAGACCTTTGATGGAATACCAGCTACAAAACCCTAGGGTGCCACAAAGTCAGCTGCCTCAGTTTCTCATCCATGAGTGGCCATGGATGAGAGACCTTTGTGACATCCTACGGGTGTTTGAGGAGTCCACAAGGAGAGTGAGCTCTGAGGATGCGATGGTGAGCCTTACAATCCCGCTCTTGTGTGTTCTGAGAGAATCCCTGATTGACATCAGGGATAACTCAGATCACACAGAGGAGTCAGGGATAGCATCCGATCCGTCACAGCTGGAGAGTAGGTCCACACATCTGTCCGCTTCATCGCGTTTAATGGAGGAGGAGGAGGAGGAGGAGGAGGAGGAGGAAGAAGAGTTGTCCGATGATGTGATGGTGATACAGGAGGCTTCCGGGCAACTTCGAATCGTCCCATTGTTGCAGCGCGGATGGGTAGACATGGAGGATGAGGAGGAAATGGAGATTGAACTTTCCGGTGGGGCCAGAGGAGTCATGCCAACTAACACTGTGGCAGACATGGCTGAGTTCATGTTGGGGTGCTTTACAACCGACAAGCGTATTGTCAAAATCATGGAGGACAACCAGTACTGGATCTTTGCTATCCTTGACCCCCAGTATAAAAACAACATCTCGTCTTTTATTCCGGTAGAGGGGAGGGCCAATCGCATCAATGCTTGCCACAGGCAATTGGTGCAGAATATGATGGAGATGTTTCCAGCATGTGACGTTGGCGGCAGGGAGGACAGTTCCTCCAGTAGGCGACCAAGTTCTCACCGGTCCACACAAACGAGGGGCACACTGTCTAAGGTCTGGGACACCTTGATGGCACCCCCTCGCCAAAGTGCCGCCACAGAGGGTCCTAGTGTCACCAGGCGTGAGAAGTATAGGCGCATGTTGCTGGAATACCTTTCCGACCACAGCCCTGTCCTCTCCGACCCCTCTGCGCCCTACACGTATTGGGTGTCGAAGTTGGACCTGTGGCTTGAACTTGCCCTATATGCCTTGGAGGTGCTGTCCTGTCCTGCCGCCAGCGTCCTATCTGAGAGGGTGTTCAGTGCAGCCGGTGGCATCATCACTGACAAGCAAACCCGTCTGTCAGCTGAGAGTGTCGACCGGCTCACTTTGATAAAAATGAACCACCACTGGATAGAGCCTTCATTTTTGTGCCCACCTGTGTAAAGCACCCCAACATGAAACTCCATGTCTGTACTCAACCTCTCCAATTCCTCCGCATCCTCATACTCATCCACCATAAGCGTTGCACAATTCTGCTAATACTAGGCTCCCTCCAACATGATTTCCCCCAACTCTGCTGGTTAGAGGCTCCCTCCACCCTGATTTCCACCAACTCTGCTGGTTAGAGGCTCCCTCCACCCTGCTTTCCCACAACTCTGCTGGTTAGAGGCTCCCTCCACCATGAATTTGCCCAAACTGGGCTGGTTAGAGGCTCCCTCCACCATGAATTGGTCCAAATTGGGGTTTTTAGAGGCTCCCTCCACCATGAATTTGCCCAAACTGGGCTGGTTAGAGGCTCCCTCCACCATGAATTGGTCCAAACTGGGCTGTTTAGAGGCTCCCTCCACCATGAATTGGTCCAAACTGGGGTTTTTAGAGGCTCCCTCCACCATGAATTGGTCCAAACTGGGCTGGTTAGAGGCTCCCTCCACCATGAATTGGTCCAAACTGGGTTTTTTAGAGGCTCCCTCCACCATGAATTGGTCCAAACTGGGGTTTTTAGAGGCTCCCTCCACCATGAATTGGTCCAAACTGGGGTTTTTAGAGGCTCCCTCCACCATGAATTGGTCCAAACTGGGGTTTTTAGAGGCTCCCTCCACCATGAATTTGCCCAAACTGGGCTGTTTAGAGGCTCCCTCCACCATGAATTGGTCCAAACTGGGTTTTTTAGAGGCTCCCTCCACCATGAATTGGTCCAAACTGGGGTTTTTAGAGGCTCCCTCCACCATGAATTGGTCCAAACTGGGGTTTTTAGAGGCTCCCTCCACCATGAATTTGCCCAAACTGGGCT
The DNA here is from genome assembly GCF_031893055.1 of Leptodactylus fuscus. Lineage (NCBI taxonomy): Eukaryota > Metazoa > Chordata > Amphibia > Anura > Leptodactylidae > Leptodactylus > Leptodactylus fuscus. The sequence goes on along the minus strand of NC_134266.1, from coordinate 136,386,239 downwards.
GTTTAGAGGCTCCCTCCACCATGAATTGGTCCAAATTGGGGTTTTTAGAGGCTCCCTCCACCATGAATTGGTCCAAACTGGGGTTTTTAGAGGCTCCCTCCACCATGAATTTGCCCAAACTGGGCTGTTTAGAGGCTCCCTCCAGCATGAATTGGTCCAAACTGGGGTTTTTAGAGGCTCCCTCCACCATGAATTGGTCCAAACTGGGGTTTTTAGAGGCTCCCTCCACCATGAATTGGTCCAAACTGGGGTTTTTAGAGGCTCCCTCCACCATGAATTGGTCCAAACTGGGCTGGTTAGAGGCTCCCTCCACCATGAATTTGCCCAAACTGGGCTGTTTAGAGGCTCCCTCCACCATGAATTGGTCCAAACTGGGCTGGTTAGAGGCTCCCTCCACCATGAATTGGTCCAAACTGGGTTTTTTAGAGGCTCCCTCCACCATGAATTGGTCCAAACTGGGGTTTTTAGAGGCTCCCTCCACCATGAATTGGTCCAAATTGGGGTTTTTAGAGTCTCCCTCCACCATGAATTGGTCCAAACTGGGGTTTTTAGAGGCTCCCTCCACCATGAATTTGCCCAAACTGGGCTGTTTAGAGGCTCCCTCCACCATGAATTGGTCCAAACTGGGTTTTTTAGAGGCTCCCTCCACCATGAATTGGTCCAAACTGGGGTTTTTAGAGGCTCCCTCCACCATGAATTGGTCCAAACTGGGGTTTTTAGAGGCTCCCTCCACCATGAATTTGCACAAACTGGGCTGTTTAGAGGCTCCCTCCACCATGAATTGGTCCAAATTGGGGTTTTTAGAGGCTCCCTCCACCATGAATTTGCCCAAACTGGGCTGGTTAGAGGCTCCCTCCACCATGAATTGGTCCAAACTGGGCTGGTTAGAGGCTCCCTCCACCATGAATTGGTCCAAATTGGGGTTTTTAGAGGCTCCCTCCACCATGAATTTGCCCAAACTGGGCTGGTTAGAGGCTCCCTCCACCATGAATTGGTCCAAACTGGGCTGGTTAGAGGCTCCCTCCACCATGAATTGGTCCAAATTGGGGTTTTTAGAGGCTCCCTCCACCATGAATTGGTCCAAACTGGGCTGTTTAGAGGCTCCCTCCACCATGAATTGGTCCAAACTGGGGTTTTTAGAGGCTCCCTCCACCATGAATTGGTCCAAACTGGGCTGGTTAGAGGCTCCCTCCACCATGAATTGGTCCAAACTGGGTTTTTTAGAGGCTCCCTCCACCATGAATTGGTCCAAACTGGGGTTTTTAGAGGCTCCCTCCACCATGAATTTGCCCAAACTGGGCTGTTTAGAGGCTCCCTCCAATATGAATTGGTCCAAATTGGGGTTTTTAGAGGCTCCCTCCACCATGAATTTGCCCAAACTGGGCTGGTTAGAGGCTCCCTCCACCATGAATTGGTCCAAACTGGGCTGGTTAGAGGCTCCCTCCACCATGAATTGGTCCAAATTGGGGTTTTTAGAGGCTCCCTCCACCATGAATTGGTCCAAACTGGGCTGTTTAGAGGCTCCCTCCACCCTGCTTTCCCACAACTCTGCTGGTTAGAGGCTCCCTCCACCATGAATTGGTCCAAACTGGGCTGTTTAGAGGCTCCCTCCACCATGAATTGGTCCAAACTGGGTTTTTTAGAGGCTCCCTCCACCATGAATTGGTCCAAACTGGGGTTTTTAGAGGCTCCCTCCACCATGAATTGGTCCAAACTGGGGTTTTTAGAGGCTCCCTCCACCATGAATTTGCCCAAACTCTGCTGGTTAGAGGCTCAATCCACCCTGATTTTCAAAACAAATGTTGGTGCCAACCTCAACTTACTACAAGGGCCAAATTCACTGCTGGTGACAAGCTCTCCTCACTGCAAGTGCCAAATACACATGTTTCAAGGTGTTTTCCTACTGTCAGAGAGGTGGTATTGAGTGTGTAAAGTGTGTAGTTGTTAGGCTGTGATGTTGGGGTAATAGAGGGTCTTTGGTGTGTTAGATGCCCCCAGACATGCTTCCCCTGCTGTCCCAGTGTCATTCCAGAGGTGTTGGCATCATTTCCTGTGGTGTCATAGTGGACTTGGTGACCCTCCAGACACGGATTTGGGTTTCCCCCTTAACGAGTATATGTTCCCCATAGACTATAATGGGGTTCGAAACCCGTTCGAACACACGAACAGTGAGCGGCTGTTCGATTCGAATTTCGAACCTCGAACATTTTAGTGTTCGCTCATCTCTAGTCAACATCTTACGTCTAATCAGCTTGGCCTTCCTGAAGTTAGAGAACTGCCTGATTCTTGGGGTCCTCAACCACTATTTGTGATAGTTGCTGATCAAGGTATTGGATTTTCGTGTAGACCAAACAGGGCATGGCTGTCCTAGAGCAGCTGGACTGTCTGTACAAAATCTCTATTTGGATTACTTTATCTCAACTTGTAAAGCTGTCCAATGGCAGATGGATGCTATTCATGGTGTTCATTCATTTTTTTTGCTAGTTTAGTTTAGTTTTTCAATTTTCAATTTGCAGAAAATGAGGACCCTTGGAGGGAGCCTATGTCTAACAATCAAAAAAGGTTTTGCATACAGAAATAAATAGAAATACATAATTCTTTATCTAGAGTGATTGAGTAACAATAATATATCAGATATCAAGACAACAGGAACAAAAAACCCATTAAAATTACACATTAGAATAATCAATGCTGAAAGAGAAAGGATCAAAGGACTGAACACAAGATGTATCCCAGCATAAAATGGTCCAGAGGTATAGGATTATGTTGGTTTATAACTATATATAGGCTGATGTGGTTGCTGATATTGGGCCAAATATGTTTGTTTGTGGCACAGGAGATACAGTTGAATACGGTTATGGGGCAGGAGGGCCAACAATAGCTGGTGGGGGGGCAGGAAGGGCTGCAGTATTTTGCACAACATCAGCAACCTGCTACTATTAATGCTGCATGTAGCCGAACAGCACCCCAAGAATGACTGCCTCACAGCATAGCCTTTTAGCTGGGGTAAAAACTTTTCAGATGCTCCCAACAGTCTGTCCAAAGAGCTTCTTAGGGCTGTGTTCACATATGTTGTTGAAGTGTGCCAGAACCTAGGCATCTATGTGTGCCCATGTCTTGGAGCAGCTTGGGGCTCTTGTGGTGACTGTTTCCTCCACAACCTCAATGGGTTCCACAGATGCTGCAGAACATTCGGCAGTCCCGGAATGAAATCCAGGATTATATTTAGGTAGCTCTTCTGAATGTGCTGGCTGATCCTCCAGATTGTTCTGCAATCTATCATGAGAAAATGTTTTTTTGTTTTTTTTTTGTTAAAAGTAATAAAAGGATGCAAGAATGGCAGAGTACAAGCCTTACAAGCCTAACATAGCCATAGACATCACTAGTCTCTGAAAGGATCAAGAAAAATATTGTTTAAAAAAATAACATAAGGGTATTTACATTTGTACATCCGTGACATAGCATAAAAACATATGCCATGTGTAGATATATTGGTGCTTGGCCAGTCGACCAGCACCAATTTGCCCCTTTTCTTTAAGTTCCTGCCTAACTGGCCTCTGCAAATATGTCAGCAGGTCTTGGTGCCAATTGCAAAATGATATTAGTGATACATTCAGAAAAATGTAAATGACATGGCTGATAAAGACATGAGTCGTGATGATAATGTAGCAAAACTACAAGGCACTCATAAAACCATTAGTGGTTTTACTAGATATGCACAGTACGTTCCTGTAGTTCAACGGAGTACAGAGCGTAAGCGACCACAAAAAAATGGCCGTGGGCATGTGCTGTTGACTCTGCCTGAGGCACGATGGCAGAGCTGACTGCGCATGCATAGAAGTTTGAACCCAGCGCTAGAAGAAGACGCGGAGAGAAGCCATTCCAGACGAAGATGGAGGTGGCGCTGGAGATTTCTCTCACAGCATTGGGGACGCCTCCAGTGCTGTTTGAGCCCTTGGGACTGCCCCCAGTGCTGCAAGAGAACCGATTTGCATGCCAAAGTAAACCGGGATTTCACAGAAAGTCTATAGACTGTCTTACTTGTGTGTTTCATTTTCATTTTTGATTTCTATTATTCCTTGATATTGTTTTAGTTGTGTATGTACTGCTATATCCTACTTGTATAATTGTTGGATCGATACAGGTTTGTCGTTCTTTTCTGTTTTTCTTTATTGATAAAATCCTTTAAACAAACAGTTTAAAAAAAAAATAAAAACAGTCCATAGCCTTTTCCTCTGTCGACTTTCTGCCCCTATTGTACCTATCCGGAAAACACCAGCATTTTCCATAGATATAATTGACATGTTGTGATTTTCAAAAACATAAGCGTTTTTGCAAACACAGCTTTTCCGTGGCGGATTTGATGATGCAAGAGTTTCTTCTCTATAATCCATCAGATATTACTGAATGGCTGTCTTTTCCTTAGAGGAAAGTTTTATTACTGTCGATAAGAGAAACAAAATAATAGTCTTGAGGTATTATACCTTGTAATGGTGAAAAAACAAATGATGTGAAATAGCAAACTTACAATATAATTTAAATGGCTTTACTAGGCATGAAACACATATGCGGATGCAAGAGAAAGTAAGTGAACCCTTTGGAGCTGCCTGGATCTCTACATTGATTGCTAATAAAATGTGGTCTGATTGTATTTGTCTATTATTGTGACTCATATCACAATCTAACTAAACTAATCTGTCTGGCTTTTATTTCATTTCTCTTACCGAGAGCAATGAAACATTTTTTTTAATGGCTAACAGGGTACCAAACTTTATTCTTTTTCTTTCAAAGAAATTTGGCCCGCAAGACATTTATTCTTGCAAACTCTTACTCCTACTTACTGTGATAACCAGGTATAATCTAATATAATTGTTCTTGCTTTTCTTGCCACAATGAAAAAAAAATTGACACAAACATCATTCTGATTGCAGGAAAAACCTATTTAGCCTGAACGCTTCCATCTGAATGCGAAATATTCTGCTGATTAACACACAACAAGAAACACAAGATTGGTAACCTGCAGAGGAATTTTTTTTTCACATTTTTTCTCATAACTGACTGATGAAACAGATGCTTTCAGGGCGATGGCTATATCAACATAAACACACATGATTGGTCTTTTTGACAAAGTTGTAAAGCTAAAACTATGTTGGTGCATCTAAGGTTATGTTCACACGGCGAAATTTGCATTCTGTGTGTGAACATTCCGCGCGGCATTCTGCTTCAGATTAGGCCCAAGTGAATGGGCTTAATTGGGAGGGAGCCTCGCGTCATGAACACTGCGGCTGATTCAGCTGCAGAATTTTCGGCAAGAAGGGCCATCTCACTTCTTTTTTCTGCTACTAACTAGCGGAAAAAAGAAGCAAACGGCTCCTATTGAAGTCAATGGGAACCAGTTTTGGCAGCCAATTTTGAGGTGGATTCCGCCTCAAAATCTGCTAAAAAACGTGTGAACGAGCCCTAATTGATACCCGTCCATACTAATCTTACATAGCAATAATAAGAATATGTTAGCCGTAATGTCAATGCAGAATCCTGCATGACCCAATGATTGAACGTCATCAATTTATAGTTCAGGCCTTATGGTGCAATGCTTTATGTCCATCCCTAATAATCCTGTTGGTTATTCATCTTTTCTAGTGATCGTTTTGTTGAGCCATGATTGATTATCCAAAGGCTAAAGCTGGTTGTCTATCCATTTATTTTACTCTGCTGGCCCACTACATTACCATTCTGGAGTTTATACTGTAGGGAGCTTAAAAGTACAACTTGTCCCAAACACATATAACAAATAAGTTATGACAAAAAGTTATGAAAATTTGTCCTAAAGTAGGTTAGTATCGACAGTATGCCTGGTATTAGGATTTTCCTAATACTCATGATAGTTTACGGATTTATTGTAAAGTATACTTTAAATTGGCTTAAAATTATATCTTATTCTATTGCAAAATATTTTCCTTCAAATCTGACCGCAACTACTGCATGATCTGTGACTACATATCTGAAATCCACATCCTATATGATCAATGGTTCAGACAGTTACATTCTCTCTCCCTTTTGCATCTTTGCTTCTACAGATTGTTGCAAGTATATATTGTATATGTATGTACGTAAGATTATCAGGGATATGCTGCACATATACTCAGCAAAATAAGTCTTGGTAAGGCTGGGGCCCCGCACGTGGTGTAAACTCTGCGGTTCCTTTAAGGCAGTAAGTTAAGAAGCAGACAGTACCTCCATTTAAATTGAGAGCCATTATGAATGTGGCGCAGTAGGCAGGTTGTGATGTCAGGCACAACAATGGTAATAGCTATTCAGAGTCAGTGACGGGTTGCTCCTGGTTCTGCTCCTGAATAACAGTAATAACAGGACATTTCTTTTGGAGCCACATCAGGAGAAACAGCCTAGATATAGTCATAAAATTTCATTTATTGAAAATGGAGCATGCAAGACTACACATTTCGAGAAGTCACAGCTATATTTCTCAGCATTGACCTTAGACTTACATGCATCATTTTCAGTAAATGAAGTCTTATAATTACGTCGGAGTTTATGACTCCTCCTGATGTTGCGTCCGCAGAAAGGCCCTATTGTATGTGCTATTCTTGCTTAGATCGATAATCTTGGGTAGATAACTACTCTAACAGTGGCTACCTTTCATTAGGTTCAGTGTTCAGAACTAGGAATTGTGTAAAAGCACCAGGGTTTGTAGCACTGCAGCGAGAAGGTCCTGATTGAATACACAGATTGCGCATCCTAAAGTGAAATTCAGGGTGAGAAAGGGGGCACTATGCTGCTGCAAATAACCAACCAGCTATAAAAAAAAAAATGTACAGTATAAATAGCAGCTGTCTGACAGGGAGACAGAAAGAGACATAATCATGTACAGAAGGTAGTTAAGGCAGTTACTTCTTTGTTTAACCCTGATAGCTGCACATTATTGCCTGCAGGTTATAAAACCACTTGCTCATGCATACAGACAGAAAAACACAAGATATTCTCTATTTTAATATCATCCTTTTGACTCTTGGGGAGGCAGAGGATATGTATCACTAAGGTTACTATTAGGACTGAACAGTGTCATGACATACATTTACAAGGACAATTGCCCACTAGTCACAATGACACCCACTGGTCACAATGACACCCATTCTCAAAAGACCATGAAACCAAATGTACTATGCATGTTTTGCTGAATAAATCTTATGCTTGCAGTTCCTATTGACAGTCTAAAGAATATAATTTCGCAGACTATTATGTAAAAGCATATGCACAGTATGATGCTAAGGCAACTTTTCTTTCGAATATAGTTGAGCTGGTGTAGCCTAGATTGCAGTTAAAATAAAACTATTTTACCCATTTTCCGATTTTCATTTTTGACTTCCCGCCTTCCAAAGCCCATAACTTTTTCAGTTCACAGAGCCATATGGGGGCTTATTGTTTGCAGGACTAATTGTTCTTTATATTGGTACCATATTTATAATTCTGTACAATGTACCGGGAAGCAGAAAAAAAAAATTCCAAATTGGGTATAATTGGAGAAAAAGTTCATTTGTGTGCCTTTCTTATGGGCCCTGCTTTAGAACAAGAATGACAGGGTAGAAGCGCTAGGAGCCTTATGTCAGTAATCAGTGGCGTAAACTAAACTCTTTTGGGTCTTCGGTGCAAACTTTTACCAGGGCCCCCTCCCTAAAGTGTACTCTTTTTTTTTTTTTTTTTTTTTTTAAACTCGTTTTATTGGAAAAGGTACAACAAACACATTATCTCAGTTACGCTGTACTCTTAATAGCAACATTTATAGGTGCTGCAGCCGTATATAAGATACATGGAAAGGATACAACAATAGTACCTACAACACCAGTCATCAAGAATTTGGTAAAAGCAGCGCCCATTATGGATAGAATACTGTTTGGTAAACATCTTACTTCTAGAGTCCTAGCAGTCTAAGAGATCAGGGGGTCTAACACCAAGGGCCCCTGCTCATCAACTCTTTAAAGGGACCATAGTGCTTTTGCCAGCACCCTCACCTCTTTACTACTTACATCACACCAGATCTGTTTTATAGTAACTATACTGTAATTAAAGCATGTAATAATAGAGCACTGCTGCTATAAAATAGATGGGGTATGATATAAATTGTGAAGGGGGCACACATAGTATAATATCTTCCCCGGAGCCCTCCATAGTATAATATATCACAGTGGCTCTTCACAGTACAATATGTTCTACAGTACCCCCTTCACAGTATAATATGCTCCACAGTGACTCCAACACAGTATAATATACTCCATAGTGGCCCACAAACAGTACAAATACTTTACAGTGGCCCCCACACAGTATAATATTCTTCACAGTGGCCTCCGCACAGTATAATATGCTCCCCAGCGTGGACCCAAACAGTTTAAAATGCTCCTAAGAGTCCCCCTTGAACCACTTATGATGAAACCCATGACATTTGACGAATATCTATGAGGGTTGTCATTCCAGTTAGTTTTGGTGCTATTATTACACATTGGAGTCGCCTCAGACTCCAGAGTATAATAATCAGAGTCCCAGAGGAGGTGATGGAAAATAACAAACCCTTACCTCATCTCTCCTATGCATCTTGCTCCATCCGGTTCTCTGCAGCATCCTCTGTGATCCTCTTTTGCCTACAACTGTGGTTATGCACCCAGAGCTGGGGCCTGTGATTAGTCCAATCAGGGGTCCCAGCAGTGACCTCTGAGGTGCATGTCCTCAACCATAGGCCAGAAGAGCCCTGAAGAGGATGCTTGGAACGTCAGAAGCCCAGGAGAAATGAATAAGTGTTTGTTATTTTTAATCATCTCCCCTGGGCAAGCTATTTTTAACAATATGTATAACAGTTGGAGACCTGGGATTTCCCTGATCTCTATCATACTGCTGCTGGGCCCCAGCAATCTGCAACTGGCCTTGGGGCCCCTTACCACTCCGGGCTCCATCGCATTGTTACCCTCTGCTCACAATGTTCCAGTAAACACAAGAAAGCTAGCACATAGACTGCAGAAAATAGAAATTATCAGCTTTCTCTAACTGCTCTGATGGCCGGTGTAAAGACTGTAACCAATAAAGATTTTTAAACATTAATGATGTGAATTAAAAAGAAATAAAATACCTAAAATGTTTGAGATTAAAATGTCATTTACATAATTTTTACTTCTAAATTTGTAACTGAGCTCCCACAAAGCACTGCCACTAATAGGATTTAAAGCAACATAATACCTATCCACCACCTATGTACTGAAACAGCCCTGTCCACCTGAAGATGTCCCAGCTGTCAAGTTTATTTAGGACAGTGATCAGGATAGTTTGGAAACAGCAAACAGAAATCTGAAGCTGTCCAGCTCCTTCTATAACACTTGGGAAACATGACCACAGTGTCCTCATAACTGGTATGTGACTATTGAAACCCTTCTCCATGGACACTGATTTGCAAATTTGTTCCACCGGATATATTTACGTTCGTTAGTCAAACTGTAATAATTGCCAGTAGTTTTTTTTTTTTTTTCATGCAGAGATAATAAATCTAATTGGAGTCGAACAATAGAAGGATTTTCCCCATGAACAACATTTATTACCATTCCCAACATTCGGAACTCCAGTGATCCATGAGTCCCCTGGGTACATTCGAGCAAAGAGTTTTACTCATCTTTCTTCAACGGTCCCATAAAAGTGAATATTGTTGTGGTCATGCAATCACACCTGACCTTTGCTATGATGCTCGTTATCGTTACTAATATTTCTGTTGCTGAAAAGTCAAGTTATAAGCCTTTAAAACCATATGCAAATGTACCTTAGCCGTTCACAGGAGGCAGGGAGCAACTTCATCTAGTCACACAGTTACCATGCTAAGTCACACCCTGTGAGGCCAGCAGTTAGATAGGTTATCAGGCTGACATCAGACAGTGAGTGGGGGTAATGAGTGACTGGATCACTAGATGAAGCTGCTCCCCCAGTAAGGAAAATTTGCGGATTATGCAGATCTATGGTTTTAAGCTTATAACCTGACTTTTCATCAACATAAATCTTAGTGAGATACACCATAGGAAAAGTCATTACTTGATGCCGCACACACTGTTAACAGCTTTGTGCAGACAAAGCACCTAGTAGGTTTCCTTTACTTTTGGGTTTACAAATAGCAGTAGAGTGCCATGTGACCAAATACAGAGCAAAAAATTCCTACACATTTTACCGCAGATTGCTTCACAATGGTTTTTAGGCGGCCAATAACTGCAATGCAAACCGCAGCAATAGTTCAACGTCTATGGATTTGCCCCCCGGTTTGAGTTTATCCTTAGACCAATTATACTGTAGATGACACATATACTAATTGACATCTATAACTGATGACTCCCTTGCAGCTGGCTTTTTCATTGGGATTGAGTTACCTATTTACATCAGTTTTGTATCATGTATTCACTCAATACATTTTGCTTTGTTCCTTAATGCTTTTCTGTTAATTTCAATGCCTAGATGCTTGTCCATTTTATATCTGTTCTTGTAATCTCAAAATCAAACGCTGCACACAGAAAACAGGTTAGAAGTATTAGCACAAAAGTATGGCTAGTGCATGCAGGCTTGTGACTGGTAGAAGGATTTCTGTAGATTAGGTGGATGTAAATAAATCAGCTTTGTGAAGAGATCACACAATTTCTAACAAACGCACAATTCCAGCTGCAGGCAAGCAGCCTCTGACGTGGGACCTGCTGAGCTTTTAATCCATGTTCTCATACAAATTCCAGGCCAGTCACTGCTCCATCTCTCTACCCATTGTGGAGACCAAAGTCTTAAGTTTATTACATGTAAATACTCCCTGTGGAACAATCGATCGCAACCAAGCGAGCCTGTGAAATGCATAGTTAGCAGAGCGTTATATAGCATAGTTTGCACAGAGGGACTCTTTGCTACGATGCATTATGCACATATACTATCATATTTCTATTGTGTTATCAGAAACATACATTGTTCTATAATGACAACAAGGTGCTTATACTAGGAGATGTACTTAGTGTTATTATTGAAATTCAGATGCTGAGATATTTCTATGGTCTTACAAATGCAGACTTAAAAGTATTCATAGACCAGTCAATACGCGTGATGTACACAGAGGAGATTGTCTGATGACCTGCTTGTGTATTATTGATTTGAGAAACCGTATGATTTGTATATTATTGAGATATAACTAACCTAAATCTGGGATGCAAAAAGAAGAGAACAGCACCAAACAAAACAGAAGACTGGGTGCACATTCTACAGTCCAATCCAAATACTAGGAGACACTCCAATATAAAAAAAGGCTCACAGACTTGTCATTGCAGTATATCGTATGATTGATCAAACCTCATAGGGTTTAAAGCTAGGCAGATCTGATCTACCTTCTCACCATGTAATAATACATACAGATGAGACTTGAGAAAGTCTGGGATAAGTCTGAAATGTTGCCTGTTATTCATCTATTAACCGTATATATACCTTGATATTGTAGTAGATGGATTGATTCTACCGTAAAGTACATAAACTTACAGCAGCTATATATTGCAAATATTAATAAAATACTACTTGGATTACCATTGACATCAGATTGTACTATGGTTTCTTGAATTTTAAATCAACCTCATAGGGAGACTAAAATAGAAAGCTAAAACATTTATAACCTAAAATAATACAAAGTGATATCACCCCTTCTCCACATTTTACATGTAAAAATAAATAAAACACCCTAAGTAAACATTAGTGTGACAGTTTCCTAAAGTGCTTACACTACTAAAATATTTAAGTATTTATCTTGTGTGGTGGATGCTGTAATGGGAAAACCTAAAAGTCAGTCCAGGGGTAAATTTTAGAGCCAAAATCAGGAGACAAGCATATTTTCAGTAAAAACCCAAAGGTCAATATAAAGCAGTTCAGCACAAAATATCAGGCCATAGAAGTCACACGAGGTACAAGCAAATAACAGGCACCTCACTGAGGAGGAAGAGGGTTTAAATATCCTTCCTCAGCTGCTAAATGTATACACCTAGGAGAACCTCTTAACACTGCAGAAGCCTCACAGATTGGCATGGTAACCTTAGAGTAATGGCAGCTAAACTAAGATTCTTGACATCTGCATTAAAAAATACATGAAACTTCTGGAAGTGATACAATGTTAGGCTAAGGATATATATCGCTGGTCCTGCACACTCAGTGGTAATAATATTGGTGATGCTTGTTGAAGGGCCCTCCAACCCACTGTTTAGTGGATAGATATTATAGCGCACACCTTAGATACTGCATTAAATAATGTATTTTAATTTTTTGTTTTTCCAAGAGGTATAGCTAATATTTAATTTGCTTGATCTGAAGACATAATGTATAAAGGACAACATTAGTATAAATTTATTATACATAATACAATTATACGGGATTGCATTATATAAAGCCAAATCGGGGTACACAGTTTCTATGTATAACAACTATAATCATCAGGGTGTGTAAAGTAGTGGGGAAAAACATAAAGGGCGATATGTGGGAAAAACTACAAAAAAGTGTGGAAAATAAGAAAAAAGGGGATAAAAAGGCAGGTGGAAATCCTTTCCAGGAAAGTGTAGGGTTAAAAGGAAAGAGGAAAGCAGAATGGGGGAGGAAAAGGGGGTGGGGTGCAAAAAAAAAAAACTATAGAGCAATGTGGGGAGGCAAATTTAGATAGTAGGACACAAACATAAGTGGAGAAAAGGATATGTGAAAAAAGAAGGCTATGACCACTCATTCAAAAGGAGACTAAGACATGGCAATGGAAGAAATTTTAGTGAGAGGGGGCACATAATAAACCAAAAGTAAGGTGTATAGGAGCAATAAGCATACTTCAACAAGGGTACCAAGAAAAGGGGGAAGTAAATACATATGGAAATCTAGAGAGAAAATAGTAATGTCAGGAGATATATAAAGCCATACAATATGGCTAGGAGCACACAGCGTGGGTCCACATGACCAGAAGTGGTGTGTCATTGGCCCCGCCTTCCAGCTATAACATGAGTGATGCGGTCTGGCAGTGGACTGCATCACCAGATGTAAAATAAAGTGGAGGTCACAAAACTTCCTGTCAGCTCACAACCATGCTAGAGGAGGGGGCTTGTGACCGTATAGAGATGGTGGATGCCATCTTGTTAGTGGGCAGGAAGGGAAACGGGCAGATTAGAAAATAAGGCCAGTGTAAGGGTAAAAAGGGAGTGATGGGGGACAATGTACTGGGAATAAGAGAACTAGTAAATATTAGAGGTATAAAAAAAGGGGTGTAGTCGGACTCGATTACCTACAGAAATGGGGGAGTATACACTGGGGGCAAAAATGTTTTAAACTTTTGACTTTCATATTTCACCATCCACTACAGCTCTGAACATGAGAGTACCATCACAAACCTATTTGTCTCTAGGTGACTTCATTTATTTGATATTCTTATGTATGACTCACATGAATTTTTTTCTGCTTCAGACAATAAAGTTTTCCCCATCTACCAAACAGGGTGTGGTATAACCCATATATATAGCTTAATTGGTTATAGTATTTAGCCTTTTTATTATCCTTTGAGTAACCCATTTATACCCCTTCCCCCCTCGTTAGTGTTTTGTCTTCTTCCCCTTATCTTGCTCTATTTATCTCTGTGTTCCTTCCTCTTTTGCAATATTCTATGACCTCTTTTCATGTATATTCCCACATTCTAGTCCTCATGTTCCCAGTACATGGTCCCCCTTTCCTCTCCTTTCAACCCTCCATTTTCCTGGTATGGGTTTTCACCTGTCTTTTTCTCCCTTTTTCATATTTTCCACCCTTTCCACCCTTTCCACCCTTCTTTTTTAAGTTTTTCCTTCACATTGCCCTTTATTTTTTCCTGACTACTTTATATACCTTGATAATTTTTGTTGGTATACCTATAAAGTGTGTACCCCATTAGACTTTATATTATTCAATCCAAGATCATCTTCTTTTGTATATGTTACAGGCAATGTATAAAATGGAGATATTCTATAGAATGCCTGGCGTTTTTAGGCAATGTATAGAATACCTAGCCATTCTATAGAATGCCAAATGCTATTTAGGCAAAGTATGAACCCCCCCAAAGGAGCCGTTTCGTGAAGTGTTATGAAATCTAGTCATAACAGTTCGTGACGCAATACTGGTTAGTAGTACTAATGCCTTCTTTAACAGGATAAATGAGTCGACTTTTGTTTCCTACAATCATTACATTGTAGCGATTCAGCAACCAATAGTCCCTGGGTTCCTTCTTAGTAGTCATTTTGGCTTTTTGGACATCATTGATTAACTTCCGGTAAGTAGTTTGGCTTAATCAAATACTGTTTTTGGCAGCGTTCCCTCGAATTTTGGACAGTTCCTCGTCAAATTGTTGTTTCATGTCCTTCTCCGACTCTCCAACTTGCTCCTCCCCCTTCCCACATTTTAATTCACAAACAAAACCGAACTAAGTGAAATTTCAAACGCCTGAGGCAACGGCAGTGCAGAGAAGACTGTCGGGTATCATTCTAGCAAGGCGAAGCAAAGAGCGAGAGAGAGAGATCATCGGAGATGCTGCTGAACGAAGTGTAAGCCTGAGGCAACGGAAGAGAGAGACAGTCGTTTGTATCGCATGTGCGTGGAAGCGGCAGTGGCTTCATGCTAGAAGCGAAGTGAGAACGAAGGTCGCATATTATTTCATACTTTGCCGGCTTCTCGTTCGGCATTGTATAGAATGCCTAGGCAATGTGTGAAATGACAAATCGTTTCATACATTGCCGGCTAGTTTTAGGCATTCTATACAATGACTAGGCATTGTATAGAATGCCGGATTTCATACATCGCTGGTGACATATATACGATTTATACTTATGTTGTTCTATATATATTATATCTTCAGATCAAGTCAGGCGATGTATGAAGTCTCTGCTTTGGAGGCAGTTTCGCTTTGACCATAATAAGCGTGTCTGTGTGGGGAAGACAGAGGTGATCGTAGTGAGTAAGGAATATCGATTACTCACTTCGCTCTTGGGCAGAGATAGCCTAAGTCCACGCGCATGCGCGAGTTCTGAATGAAGGTGTGTACGGAGTGACCAATAGAATATGAGATCTGACTCCGCATAGTCACGAGACCTGTAGGAAGATGATTGGATGCATAGTGTGCATGCGCACAGAGGTGTGCGCTGTACGTGGGGATGATTGGACCGTACGGTCATGGATGGGTGTGGAAAGAGCTGTAAATAGTCCGAGAAGGGCAGGGCAACTGATTATTGAGTGGCGGTCCTGCCCAGGGTCAGTTCACCTACCACTGACTTTGCGACACAGCACTGTTTTAGTACTGTCCAGTTGCGAGGACGTTGCAAATAGACCCCTGATGAATCTCTCTTTTTAGAGATGAAACGCGTAGGGTCAGTGTAAATAGTTAATGGTGTGGTGCTCACTCACTGACAATTTGAACATAAATCTGGCCAGTGGTACCTCCCCTCTCTGTTGGCGTGGCATTTGACCAGTAACCTCGGAGGGGTGGGGGAGTAATCCACTGAGCCCCACGAATATATCTTCTGTTCTTATCAATGTCTGTTGAGTTCTAACGCACATATTATGTTGTAACAGGGAGGTAGTAAGGAATAAATTGTAGGGTATGCACCTGCAATAGGGCCTCCCTCCTTCACAACACGTTTTGCTGTAAAGTTGGTTCACGGTGTGAGACATGTTTTTATACTTTCCTTTTTAATGTTTTTATGGTAACTTAATAAAAGTGAAGTTTCATTATTAATAATATTCCTTTGGTGGATTGGTCAACTGCTTTCTGTGAATCAGGTGAAAGTCATGGATTGCCCGAAACTTTGCACTGCTTTTTGATCTGCATCTCGAGTATTATACAAATGTATACCATAGCATATCTTGTTGTAATGTGAAAAATTTAACATTACCTACACTTCTTAGAAAAACAAAATATAAAATACATTTTTTAATACAATGTGTGCTGTGATATCTATCTACTACACAGTGGGTTGGCAAACTCTTCCACAAGCACCACCATCATTACTATCAGAGAGTGTGCGGGAACTGCGATATACACTCATCGGCCACTTTATTAGGTACACCTGTCCAACTGCTCGTTAACACTTAATTTCTAATCAGCCAATCACATGGCGGCAACTCAGTGCATTTAGGCATGTAGACATGGTCAAGACAATCTCCTGCAGTTCAAACCGAGCATCAGTATGGGGAAGAAAGGTGATTTGAGTGCCTTTGAACGTGGCATGGTTGTTGGTGCCAGAAGGGCTGGTCTGAGTATTTCAGAAACTGCTGATCTACTGGGATTTTCACGCACAACCATCTCTAGGGTTTACAGAGAATGGTCCGAAAAAGAAAAAACATCCAGTGAGTGGCAGTTCTGTGGGCAGAAATGCGTTGTTGATGCCAGAGGTCAGAGGAGAATGGCCAGACTGGTTTGAGCTGATAGAAAGGCAACAGTGACTCAAATAGCCACCCGTTACAACCAAGGTAGCCAGAAGAGCATCTCTGAACGCACAGTACGTCGAACTTTGAGGCAGATGGGCTACAGCAGCAGAAGACCACACCGGGTGCCACTCCTTTCAGCTAAGAACAGGAAACTGAGGCTACAATTTGCACAAGCTCATCGAAATTGGACAATTGAAGATTGGAAAAACGTTGCCTGGTCTGATGAGTCTCGATTTCTGCTGCGACATTCGGATGGTAGGGTCAGAATTTGGCGTCAACAACATGAAAGCATGGATCCATCCTGCCTTGTATCAACGGTTCAGGCTGGTGGTGGTGGTGTCATGGTGTGGGGAATATTTTCTTGGCACTCTTTGGGCCCCTTGGTACCAATTGAGCATCGTTGCAACGCCAAAGCCTACCTGAGTATTGTTGCTGACCATGTCCATCCCTTTATGACCACAATGTACCCAACATCTGATGGCTACTTTCAGCAGGATACTGCGCCATGTCATAAAGCTGGAATCATCTCAGACTGGTTTCTTGAACATGACAATGAGTTCACTGTACTCCAATGGCCTCCACAGTCACCAGATCTCAATCCAATAGAGCATCTTTGGGATGTGGTGGAACGGGAGATTCGCATCATGGATGTGCAGCCGACAAATCTGCGGCAACTGTGTGATGCCATCATGTCAATATGAACCAAAATCTCTGAGGAATGCTTCCAGCACCTTGTTGAATCTATGCCACGAAGAATTGAGGCAGTTCTGAAGGCAAAAGGGGGTCCAACCCGTTACTAGCATGGTGTACCTAATAAAGTGGCCGGTGAGTGTATATCCTTAACCTAACACTGGGGTATGGGGGCACTCGTCCACATTAGGGAGAGTGTTCGCCTACATAGGCAGTACGGAGACTTACAAGTCATTCCTGCTCTGCTAGGGACTATGGGTAAAAAAATATGCAAATCTAGTCTCCTGGATGGAATTAGGAGAGCAGAGTGCACTCTGTACACCACCCTATAGAGGGCAGCATCCTTAACATCATGAACGACTCAGTTATAAAGTCTTTTAATCATAATGTGGATTTAATTGCTAAATCAGTATTTCTGTCCCAAAAGGAACAGATTCCCAACTATGGACAGCGCTGTTTCGGCCTATTGGGCCATCCTCAGCATAGTGTAGGGATACTGATTTAGCATGGTGAGAGGATGCTGCCCTCTATAGGGTGGTGTACAGAGTGCACTCTGTTCTCCTAATTCCATCCAGGAGAATAGATTTGCATATTTTTTTACCCATAGTCCCTAGCGGAGCAGGAATGACTTGTAAGTCTCCGTACTGCCTATGTAGGCGAACACTCTCCCTAATGTGGACGAGTGCCCCCATACCCTGGTCTATAGTCTCTCACCATGCTAAATCAGTATCCCTACACTATGCTGAGGATGGCCCAATAGGCCGAAACAGCGCTGTCCATAGTTGGGAATCTGTTCCTTTTGGGACAGAAATACTGATTTAGCAATTAAATCCATATTATGATTAAAAGACTTTATAACTGAGTCGTTCATGATGTTAAGGATGCTGCCCTCTATAGGGTGGTGTACAGAGTGCACTCTGTTCTCCTAATTCCATCCAGGAGACTAGATTTGCATATTTTTTTAACCTAACACTGTGTCACTTCCAGAAGTTTAATGTATTTTTAATGCAGCTGTCAGGAAGTTTAAAAACCAAAGTCAGAAAACAAATGCAGAACAGGAACCAAATTTTACGTAAGGGATTGTTACGGATATTGATTGTGTTTTTTATTAACAGGGGTAAAATGTCACATGTGGTGGAAACTTCTGGAAGAAAACAGCAGAGCTGCAGGACCACACTGGGAGGCACCACACCACCAGGGACAGGTGAGTATGTTTTTTTTCTTTTTTTGATTTTACACCTTCTCCAGCCTAAAATAATAATAAAAAAAATTATATTGGACAACCCCTTTAAGGAGCAGTAATGTACACCACAATTGTGCCACACAGTTTTATATAAATTGCAAAACAGTTCATAGCTACTGAATTATAAACTTAGACTAAACAGTCTAAAGATGCACCAGATTTATTGTCCAGTCATTGTGATAAACTCAGGCTGCATTTTTACAATGTTCACACTAAGTATTAAGAAATGTGGGCCATTGTTGTATCTTAAGCCACAACCCCTTTAACCTAAGCCACGCCTCTTGTCAAAATAATTGGTATAAATTATCAAAGACTATATGCACCATCTTTTTGTGCCTGAAATGTACCTACTTTTGGGCAGAATTTAGGCGCAGTCACCATAATAAATTCTTTTATTTTCAGAGGGCAGGATTAACATTAAAGGTAACTCTTCTATTATAAAACTGATGGCAGATAACACAGGATAGCTCCCTTGACAAAAGATGGTGGCCACAGCTCTCCTGTTCAGACAACTCCCTGCACAGAAATCTCTGCTCAGATTTGCAGTTACTTCAGAACATAAAATTTTAAATAATAAATTAAGGTGATACATTCCCTTTAAGAATGTTGGTGGTAACATTGAAGCTCATTGACCTGTAATATAGCACTCAGGTAGGGACCATATGTTTTTATATAACCAAACAACTCCCTGGAAACTGGAAACCTGCATAGTTTTTATTGCTACGATTGACCTGGCATGGCAAAACATAGCATGTCAGTGTGAAATGGATATGATACACAATCTTTGAAATAACTGTGATTGAAATAGGATGACTCCATGCTCTAGAAGGAAATATTCCTAGGTGTAACAACGCTCATTATAAACCAGTTCACACCAGAACTGTGTACACAACAGGCATCTATGCTACAGCTTCCAGCAACTTTATGTTCTCTGTAGTTGGAAGTTACTATGGTCTTTGAAACTCAAGGCAAGGAGCTGACAGTAGTGTAACACAGCAATAGCCTCATAATTTAACATTTTACTGGTATTGATCTAGGTATGTCTTGGGTCAGAAAACACAAGATATTTCTTAACCACAGTAAGTACTGTCTGAAATTGTGACGTTGGTGGTGACAGAATGGTGTAAATGTGAAATCATGTAACATGGATTAGGTGCATATAGGGACAATCGAACCATCTTGGATCGAACTGGATTTGATATGAATTTTCATACTGAAGCTGAAAAATTTGGGGTTCATCACCCATTAAATACTATTTACTCTTGGGTCTCTTCAGAGCCTGGAGCCCTGATGGCTAACTTATGACACGCGTGTCCCAGATAACACACTGAGATATTTTTGCTGACATGTAGAAAACGGACAGCAGGGCAACTCTCCTGCTTCATGCTGAGAGCGTTGTGCAAATGGCGGCCATCTGACCTCCCTTAGTGAAGTTCTGCTAGGGTTATGCAGTGAAGAAGTCAAAAGTTTGCTAGTTACACCACTGACATCACACCACTTTACGCCACTGAAGAGTCCCCAGAGTATAATATTTGCTGTTCTGGTTCTTGCTGAACAAGTTTGGCCTAAAACGAACTAGAGACATATTCATTGAAACAAATCTCTTTAGGTTTGCCCATCTCTAGGTGCAAACAAAGGTACAATAAGCAGGGGGCACAGAGGTAGCAGTCACTACTGTTCTCTGAACCCTAAGGGGCCCCCAAAGGTCCCTATTGTAAATCAAATTCACCACTATTCTTAGAAAATCTGATATTTCATTTTTGATTCAACAAAAAAAACAGCAAAAGTTATTACAACTATTTGGAAGTAATACATTTAGATCTTTAAATAAAACAAATGCATCTCAAGCTCTTCTTTTCGTACAGCTAGAGACATTTTAATAAAGTATGATGGAGTGCCATGAATAAAGAGGAGAAACATTTTTCACAGAGAGAGAAAAAAAACATAAAGAGGAAATGTTATATGAAAAGCATGATGGTTCTGCAAAATGATGAAAATTTTATTCTGTGCAAAATTGTTTGGCGTAGATACCCAGCAGAGACTGGAGCTGAAATTCTCATTGAGATACGCATGCAAATCTTTCATATATTATGCTAGACAAAATATCAAATGGAATCTGTGCTTATTAAAAGGGCACAATGGGTGGGAAAGGCAGTTCTCATCTGTGGGTTCCACTCGATATACCAAACATGACTCGTCAGCAGAAGCCTGTTAATTGTTCTCCTGCTGGATAATAGGGCAATTCAGTAGCCTCTTACTGCAAAAATCCAGCTTTCCCAAATGTCAGCTTTCCACTGGGAAATCTGCTATTAACCACACAACTCTCTTTTTGTGATTCTAACTCTGTTAATGCGCAGGCCAGGTTTATGAATAGATAGAAGTGATAAAAGTGACATTATTAAGTATATTTCTCTATAAGTAACATTTAAAGGTTAACTCTGTGCATGGCACCTCTATTACTCTATTATTGTTCTATTTTATATTTGCTGGTGGCCTGTGGGGCTAACCCTGGGGATTCTGTACTATTAACAATACCGGTGTATTCAGAACAGCGATATAGTTAAAATACATCCTCAAACACTTTTGGTTTGTGATTTAGAAAACGCAGTGAACACAGATAAGATACAGACATCCTATGGTGGTGACGGCGCCCTGCGGTAAGATATAAGAAGTAGAGGTGGCGACAGCTCTGTACACCAAGGGACCGCAGGCAGGAGAGTATAACTTTTATTTAAATTTATTAGGGCATTTGGGGGCATTATGACAACAATAAAGGTGGGGGGCAAGAACATTTATGTAAGTGGGCATTATGACTACAGGAAGGAAGGGAGATCATTTATATATAGGGGTATTATGAGTATGAAGAGGCCCATTTATATTAGGAAGCAATTAAAAAAAAAAAAAAAGCTTGCACCATGTGAAGAGGAAAAATATATCTTTGTACCGTATTAGCCAGTGGATATGAAATAGAAAAATAGAGAGTCTTGAGCAGGGGCGTAACTACTGGGGTAGCAGCGGTAGCGGCTTCAGGCCTACTTGTGTGACGTCCCTGACGTCACAAGACCGGGTCCTGCATTCTTATGCATTGCGACGCAGGCCCCCAGGTCACGTGACGTCCTGTACGTCATTTAAGATGGCCACCATCAGCCAGGAGTGCTGCAAGGCCAGGGATAGGTAAGTAACAGTGTTTTTTTATGTTTGTATCTGACCTGGGTCTCCGATTATTATACTCTGGGATCTTTTCAGAGCCCAGAGTATAATAATTGTTCATGGGTGTCCACAATGGGGCATAATACTGTGTGCAGGGGCCACTATGGGGCATAATACTGTGTACATGGGCCACTATGGGACATAATAGTGCGCGCAGGAATGCAGGGGTGGGGGAGTCGGTCAGTCAGGGTCTTTGGCGTCGGTTGGTGGGCCCCATGTCAATAGTTCGCCTCGGGGCCCTGTCATTCCTAGTTACGCCACTGGTCTTAAGTAGTTGATACCTTTTTAATGGCTAACAGAAATGAGGACAGATTACAAGTTTTCGAGATTACTAGGTCTCTTCATCAGGCATGGTATAACACAATTTCTGAAGGCATACATATTTATACACTAAAAGGACATGGGAATAAAGTGTTCAGTGCAACAGGTGATGGACAGCAGTACACACGCAAATAAATAAATATGTTAAAAAACAAATGATCAGTTCAAAGGATGGCCCTCTGAGTTTTGATGATCCCTTTGATTGGTGATGTGATGCTTAGCTCTTGTAGAAGGACATAAATCCATGCGACAGATTTAAACCCCTCTGGAATGTGTTAAAGGTGATCATGAGTTTATATTCCCATATTCTCCTGTCTCTTTTACATTTGAAATTCCCCCTTAAAACCAAAATCTTCATGTCATTGATGATATTATGATTTTGATTGCAGAAGTGTTCAGGCACAGGGAGGTCCATTCTCTGCTCTGTAATCGTGTGGTGGTGTGAGTTCTTCTGTCCTCTGAGTGTCTGCCCTGTCTCCCCTACATAAAGGCTGCCAGTGTGGCATTTGGTACATATTATTAAATATACCACATTAGGTGTGCTGCAGGTGAAAAATATGACGTCCAAAAACCAAACTGTACTCCAAAAACCAAAATAGTGCCCCTTCCCTTCTGTGCCTGGCTGTGCCCAAGCAAAAGTTTATACCCACTTATGACATTGTTAAGAACGTTATCCTGGGTACACCAGTGTCACACATAGGTCCATACTGCAGTTTGGGTACACAGCAGGGCACAGATGTGAAGGAGTGTGCTTTTGGAGCGCAGAGTTAGGGTTGGTTCACACTAGTCCTTGTATTCTATCCGCAAGGAGTCCGCATGGAGACACCCCCCCCGACGGAATGCAATCGCATTTGCAAGCGATGTGCTTGCAAAGCACATGGAGCCCATAGACTATAATGGGTTCCGTGTGTTTGCCGTGCACTGCCCGCACGAATGAATTGTGCGGGCAGTGCGCGGCAAGCACACAGAGCCCATTATAGTCTATGGGCTCCATGTACTTAACTGCACAGCGCTTGCATTAGCGTTGGTATTCCGTCCGGGGGGGGGGGGGGGTCTCCATGCGGACTCCTTGTGGACAGAATACAAGCGCTAGTGTGAACCAACCCTTAGATTGTTAGTTTTTGGAAGCCATGTCATGTTTGCAGAGACCCTAAAATAGCCCCTATGAAATGGGGTCACTTTTTGGGGAATTCCAAATTACTGGCTCCTCCGGGGCTCTGCAAAAACAACATGGCATCCAGAAAGAAAATGCAGTGCCCCTTCCCATCTGAGCCCTGCTGTCTGCACAAAATCAGTTTATACCACATATACAACTTTCTTTGTATCCAGGAAAGCCCAGTGCATGTCTCTGATGACACAAAGTAGGCGCAACATATTGGACAGTGAAATTGCGTTTTTCAGGCCTGACCTTCATACATTAGACACATTAAGACACTGATGCAAATGCAGGCGACACATTTGTGCCATTAAAAGACAATTGCGATATTGTATTTACTGACTGCTAACTCTTCAGCAAAAGTAGGCACATTGTTACTTGCTGTATTTCATGTTAGTAATCTGCACAAAAGGTACTCTTTCATTAATAACATAAAATTATTAGAAGGGACAGAAATAATATTGAAATACATACTAGATGGATTAGTACTGCTTCTCTGTTTACATTATTATTCTGTCCCTGCTGATATAAATATTGTGGCTGAACTGCTTAGTAATAGACACAATTAAAATGATTTGCATCTATAATTTTGCATTAAATTCACAGAGGCACAATAGTGTAAATTACTTTGTCGTATAAATGTAGACTATGATCAAGAATGTGTTTACAGTTGGATGTTCTAGGAAATGTGTGGCAATATACCTTAAATTAGGAACCGGGCCCCACATTGCAAAAACACTACTACTTACATTAATTGCAATTTGGATGGGATTCTAGCAAATCCCCTCCACACATTGCAGAAAAATATCCACAGTGGACATGCTGCGATTTCAAAAATGCTTACGTTTTTTCAAATCGCAGCATGTCAATTAGACCTACAGAAACAATAGCGTTTTCCATATAGATATAGTAGAAACAGAAAAATGCTGTGGAAAAAAAAGTGACGCAAGTAGGAAATTGTGTCATAAATAAGTGATGAGCAGTTCATGAATGATCTTCAAAGCAGTGGCGTAACTAGGAATGGCAGGGCCCTGTGGTGAACGTCTGCCCCCCCCCACGACCAACCACCCCTTCTGCATTCCTGCATGCACTATTATGCCTCATAGTGGCCCCTGCATACAGTATTATGCCTCATAGTGGCCACTGTACACAGAATTATGCCTCATAGTGTCCCCTGCATACAGTATTATTCCCCATAGTGGCCCCTTCACAAAGCATTACGCCCCATAGTAGCCCTTTAACAATTGTATTATGCCACATTGTGGACCACCCATGAACAATTATTATACTCTGAGGTCTTTTCATACCCCAGAGTATAATAATCGGAGACCCAGGGGAGGATACAAACATAAAAAACAATGTTACTTACCTCTCCTGGGCTTCGGCGCACTCCCTGCTGATATCTGTATTTGTGGACTCATCATTCCCCAGATTATTATTCAATGGTTGCTCAATTATAAACCCACATGTATATATTGTGTATGGTTTTCCTTTACTGGTAGATGGCAGAGGCAGGAATTCTACTTGCCGAGTATAGATCCCTAATGGACATCATGGAGTATTCTGACTAAACAGACATATGTAAGGATATATGAAGTGGTTTGTATATCTGTTGGAATGTGCAAATCTGCTGAACTTAATTTTTTTCGCCATAGCTGTCTATATTTTGTTGCATTGTTATTTAATGCCTTAATTTGTCAAACAATGGGACCCAAGGAAAAGTGTTTGCCATAATAGCATAGAAATGTGTTCTCAGTTATTTTACAATTTGTATAATACTGTGTGTTATTTTTGCTCTAATGGGCCATTTATTTTACTGCTACAAATATTGGTTTTATAATAAGCGGTGCCAAAGGAGATGCATTTTACTAACTTTCCACCTCTAGCACCACAAGTGTCATTGCTGAAAATACTTCACATTGGTGAACATTCTACAACATACAACTGACAACAACTGACTCGACTGACATTTTTCCCACTTTGTATTAGGCCGGGTTCACACGGAGTTACGTGCCGCGAGATTTGGCACGTAGACGCCGCGTGACCCTTTGCGTGCCGTACACGCTCCCATTCATTTCAATGGGAGCGGGGAGCGTATGCGCCGCGCTAGTTTGCGGCCGTGCATTTATTCACGGCCGCAAACTAGCGCGGCGCATACGCTCCCCGCTCCCATTGAAATGAATGGGAGCGTGTACGGCACGCAAAGGGTCACGCGGCGTCTACGTGCCAAATCTCGCGGCACGTAACTCCGTGTGAACCCGGCCTTATATTAAAGCTGGAATCAGGTGTTGCTTCTTCAACAGCTCATATGGTTTGCTCTCCTTAGTTGAAAGTCATTATTTCCTCATCCATACTTTTAAGTATGTTAGAAAAAAGCAAGATTTCCTTCATTTAAAGTGGCTTCAGGTGACATGTGAGGCCTATATTACATCACATGCCTCATGACTTGATATCACCACTGCAGTCAGGTAAACAAAGCCTGGCCATCAGTATGGAAGTGATGTGTTACACTCTGGGCCGGAGCCTCTTCTGCGCTACATGGAGGCTGCTGGCCCACTCTATCTTCTGCGCCGGGTCTGGTGCTTTCGGTCCCTAGACGGGGAGAGCTGGAACCTCCACAATAGTCTGTGGAGGATTACGGTCTTCTCCTGGGACCAGAACTACACTTCCAGGGTCAGAGGGATCAGCAGCAGGTCGGAGGCTATTTAGGCCTCATTCTGGTTATTCAGTTTCCCTGTGAATCAGCTCTCTTCGTCTCACTCCTGCCTATTTGCTTTTCCCTTGCCTTCTTGTATGGCTCCTGTATCTGGCCTCTGTGTCTGACCCTGCTTGCCTACTGGACCACCTCTCCTTGACTTCTGATTTGGATACCTCATGACCTCCAGTAGATGACCCCGGCTTGCCTAAAGAGCACCTCTCCTTGACCTCTAATTTGGATACCTCGTGACCTCCAGTGTATGACGCGGCTCTTCTCACTACTGTCCTGCTGCATCCCCTGTTACCTCCTGACCTCCTGTGTACCGACCCAGCTTGTTTGACTACGTCTTGACTACCCCTGGATTCTGCGTGACCTCCTGTGTGCTGACTCGGCCTGTACGACTTTCCTGTGATCTCCTGGCGATCATCCATACTACATTCATCCCTGAAGACTAGCTGACTAGCTTCTCCTCTTTCTTCACCCACTGAGGTGAGTGGTTTTCGGGTTGTCTGGTTCCACTGCAACTTTGGGTGTACTGAGAGGGTGATGCTCTCTGGGTGGCTGCAGTTCTGGGTCCAAGAATTTACCAAGTTCAACTCTGGGGCCTTTTTCCACTCCGGTTTGGAGAGCGTTGGACACTCCGTGCTGTTTTTGCCTTGGTGTGCGGGGAATTCTGGTTGCCTGGGACTGTCTGTTATTATTGCACTAGGTTCCTAACATGATGGATTTGGGACTGGAAAACTTTTTTTGTTTTAAAATGCTACCCACCCCTCCTGTCTCTTCAGATTCTCAGACATTTTGTTTTTAAATAAGTGGATATAATTTGTATGTATGCTCTGATGTTCTGAAGATAATATCTGAAATCTTAGAATTCCTTTCATATTGTCTAATCTCTGATGTTCTTGTGGTCTCCGGGTTAAAAGCTGGCATTTCTGAGCATTGATTTTCTAACCTGAAATTTCTACCAGTCCTTGAAGTTTGTACAATGCTGGAGACAAATATTTGTACATTTCAGTCGGAATTAAAGTATCATTGACAAAAGATGTTAGCTTCACTTCCTTTGTCTTTATCTTTATCCATTAATACGTCAGAGGATACTAGATACCCCACAGTTGCTTCTATTTTGAGATCAAATAGAATGGGAGACATACAACACCCGTGTTGCAGAACCTTTATTTGTATTAAAAGCTTGATACAAAAACACTATGTATAAGCCCGCTCCTTTGGAACACTATCAATTGCTTTAACATGTTTTTGAATAAAACAGGTTTATTCCATGTGTACGGTATCCATGACTAGTGCATTGTTTATCATGGCCTACTTGCCAAATGCCCTCTATTTGCCACAGTCATGTCTTTTTCCTGTTTACAGCAAATTCTAAAGCACATAAGTCATTTACCATCAGGGCCCTCTTCTTCCTTGTCGTCACACATTCTTGCAAGTGGCCAAAGGTCAGGGTGTTATTGACCTAATCCTGGTTGGAATATGAGGCTTGTACATTTCATATGGAAATATTAGGATTCTGTTTTATTTGAGCATCCCAGGATAACCAAATGTAAGCACTTAACATCTATGACCATTTAAATTGGCAAACCCATTTCTGAATTATAGAGAATGGCCCATGAATTCTTCTCCTGAATACTCAATTGAAGAGATGTTATACAAATATTCAAAGTGAGGTAATCCTTTAAAGGGGGTCGCCCATCTCCTTGTTTCAGCAGCTGTGACTGTTGTGTCTTCTTCTCACTTCCTGTGACCCTCCTCCCCCAGGTTGCTTAACAGGACACTATGAAGTATCACAATACTTATGATTACTAGAAATCTAATATAAATGCACATCAGATCAGCATGTGGTTCTAGAGAATGGACTTAGTGTTATCTGTGTGTTTACATAGAGAGATAACAGACTGGGCGTTATCGACAAACTGCAATTAGCTGAACTGATTGTCCTGCTGGCAAGAGCAGTGAGGGAGTGACGTCACTTATCCTATCTCACAGGTCCGTGGTTATGGAAACGCTGTGTACACAATGGGAGGAATAAGTTCACATAGCAGGCAAACAAAGCAGCAATGCAAAAGCAATATATTTAGGAAAAATCTTCAATTCGCATAAGCTACCAGTATAAGATAGGAACCTTGAAATGGGAATAATCCTTTAAGTCAATACATGTTAGGGAATTGCTAGGACAGCAATTCCCCGGTAGCTGTTGAACCCTGGGACAGGACAAAAGAGACAGTGAGCCCTAAGCTGAAGCCCCCAACTGACCCTTCCTATTGCCAGGCCCTATCCTACGTAATAGGTGGCAACCACGAAGACAGTCCCTTCCTGGATATGTGAGACACAAAACGCAGACAAGACGGACAACAAAAAAGGGAGGTCAGCTAGCCAAGGGTCAGTAATCAGTCGAGCGATGCAGTGCCAAATCGGAGTCCAAAGAATAGTCAGTAGGGAAAGCCAGAGGTCAAGGATTAGAATGCAAGCAAAAATAGTGACAGTAAGGAGCAGCTACGCACAAGGCAATAGCAAGCACTGGTGTGAATGAGAGCCAAGGCTAATGGTTAATCAGGGCAAGGCCAGATTAACCATTAGAGGAGCAGAGAAAACTTATGGTGAAGAAGATGGGTGTGGTGGAAAATCAATTATCAAGGTGAAAGAATACGGCAGTGTTCAGACAGTGCAAGAAGAACCCAAAGGAATAAATCACAACCGAACACATCTCCTGCGCCGCAGCATGCGGCCGGATGATGACGCCAAAGCTCAAACGGGCAAAGATGTTACAATACATGACATTGCACTTGATTAATAAAATAAAGTATTTCTCATTAACTCTTGATGTTTTATGATGACCCATATGGTAGAATAACTTATACTGTAGGTATATTGTAAGGCATAAAAAAATTCCTTCCCTGTGGCTTCCTGATATATAGTATGAAACTAGTCAGTAGATGGACAGCACATTTATTTCACTATGAATACCTCTCCCTAAGTGGCAAATTCATTCTTCAGCCCTATATTTAGTAAATTCTGCTATTCAATTTAGCCATGTGCAGTGACACATAAAGATAGTCCGTGATCATCTTGCAACTTCTAAAAGTATTTTTTTTCATTCTGTGTTCGCAGAGAATTTTCTCTATTCTTGCAGAGGTAATATACCTCCAGCATTAATCTTTCATAAATCTCTCTGAGTAACGCCAGTATATAATCCATCAAGGTTTTCTTTGTAGTTGTCTAACACACTCAGCATTTATACCAATGTTTTCCTGAGCAAACTGTGTTTCTTTCCTTTGAGGGGTGAAACCTGCATGTTAAGGTTCAGTTAATTTTATTTAGCTGTACTGTATAGAGCTGTTTCTTTAGAATTCATATTGTGCAGATTTATTTTTCATTTATTTATATGGCAAAGCAAGCAATCTCCGTAAACCCTTACACCTAATCTGTATTCTAGATTTGTAGTGTAGTGTTCCTACAGAGTGTATGTATTTTCAGCTGGTCTTCCTATATATATGGTAGCTGATGGGACTACATGCCATGAACCTTTATTTCTTAATAGAATCCAGCATGTTCAAATAAATCACAGAGACACTTGCTTTGGGAACATTGAGACTACAGGAGAAGGAACTTCTGCGGGATTATCACTGTTGTCTGCAATGTTTATATACATATACCAATGTGACAGGAACAATACATTCGGGTGGATGTTGTTCTTTGCTGAATATTAAAAGAACCTTGTAGTAGCTACAAGCCCTCTCTATTAACTGAATGGAATTGTAAAATAATATTATGATTGCAATCTATAGCGTATGGTATAGAGTGGAAATTGAAGACAGCATGATAAAGCTTTAAGTATATACAGATTATAGAAATTATGTGTGGCTACTTTATTGGCACAAACGTAGTCCTCTGACCTCTGTTCCATTTTTGGTTTGTGTTGGAATAAACCTTTAAACCCTTGACTAGAACAAATACTGGGGATAGTCATAGTTATTTCATTTTGCAGAGAGCCCTGGATCCATACAAATCATGTTTGCTTATTCCTGCAATGTCATATGGTGACTATTTAGTTTTACATCAAAGTCCTGTCCATTATGTAATACAGTATTGTGGTCAAGGACTTTATGGTGTATTTAAGAGTTTCATGAAATACAATGTTGGCTCTTATAAGTAAAAGAGATCCGCAACCACAATTGATTTGATTCTGGCTAAAATAAGGTGCATCATTCCTACCTTTTTTTTAACTGTAGAACTCCCGTATGGTCTTTTCTAGTTGGATTCCCAGGTCACTGAAGTGACCAGTTGATGGTGAGCATGCTCTAAGAATGAAGATCGTATGTGTGAATACAGCCCAACTCACGTCTACCATGATATCAGCTTGGAAATCCTTCTCTGTGCACGGTCTCCTGTCTGCTTGGCTGGAATAATCAGGAGTAATCGTATCACAGCATAGATTCAGTTAGTTCGGTGACGCATTTTGGAAAGCTTGGTTCCTTACTCATAACATTAGACTACTCAGATTCACAGGCAATGCTATTCAGCTGGACCATCACTTCATGACAGCATCATGGGTCAGGTGTCATAGAGACAAAGTGTGGTCTGTGGCTGTGTGAGGCGCATTGGCAGCTGACTGCAGGTAGTGGAGATCCATCAGAATGAGACACATAAAACATACCGTATATACTCGAGTATAAGCCGAATTTGTCAGCACAGTTTTTGTGCTGAAAAAGCCCCCCTCGGCTTATACTCAAGTCAGCAAAAAAAAAAAATCCTTTTTTTTTTTTGAGGGGGGGGGGGGGTGTTCTATGACCAGCCGCAATATCAACGTATAGAATCTCCCATAAATTAGTGGGGAAAAAAGAAGCTTTAAAAAAAAATAAAGTTGTAAATCCCTCC
The DNA here is from genome assembly GCF_031893055.1 of Leptodactylus fuscus. Classification (NCBI taxonomy): domain Eukaryota; kingdom Metazoa; phylum Chordata; class Amphibia; order Anura; family Leptodactylidae; genus Leptodactylus; species Leptodactylus fuscus. The sequence goes on along the minus strand of NC_134266.1, from coordinate 136,355,564 downwards.
TTTCCCTAGAATACTTATAAAAGTAGAAAATTACTGCAAAACACATACACATTAGGTATCCCTGTGTCTGAAAGTGCTCCTGTTCCATCGGGAAGGGGTTAATAGGAGCACTGCAGATACCCTATATTCAGCCAGGCTGAATTACAAGTGGGGGAAAAAAACCCAGTGCTCAAGCTCAGGGAAGGGGCAGACAGACAACCAAAACACCCCCTCTCCTTTCCCAGCACCCAGCAACTACTGCACCCAAAAGCTCTGACCATTTTAATTTTTGAAATTTTCCAGTAGCTGCTGCATCCCCTCCCCCTCGGCTTATACTCGAGTCAATAAGTTTTCCCAGTTTTTTGTGGTAAAATTAGGGGCCTCAGCTTATATTCGGGTCGGTTTATACCCGAGTATATACGGTACATGTTGCTTCTTATCTCTTGACTTCTCTCTCTTTATACCACAGTATATGTCAGCAGTTCAGCCCATTGTGCATGTTAAAAATGTTAAACAACTATGACCTGTAGGTTTTTTTTCGATGGCTAAGAGGTTTTTATGCAACAGCTTTGTATTCTTGTATCCACACTTTAGTATGCTCCATAACCCTTCAAGTCAGGTGACTGGGTCCATTTCTAGTTTGTTCATATTTGTGTAAGACTTTCCTCCTGTAATAAATCAGCATTATAATACTAGAGAACATGACAACATGATATTAGCTTTGTGTAGAAACCAGTGGACAAAGAATAATGCACATAGCAACCAGTAATGTCGAAGTCTAACATGAGGAGGATTGCCACTTGGATTGCAAATTTTATGATGTTATTTTTAACCCATTGATGAGTTTAACATGTGTTCAAAATGATGTAGCCTATCTATATAATCCCCATTTAATTAAATTTGCAAGGCATTCTGTATCCAATTACATATTTCTAATTAAAGGAACAATCATACAGGCTCCATAAGTCCCTTTCAGCAGTTCTGATTAGTTCGATGGAGGGTGCAGGTCTACGGTTAAGTGGGGGTCTCAATGATGATAATTAGAATGTAATCCATGGAATTCCAGGCATATCTGGAGGTGATGAGAGATGGGAGGGAGTTCTCATTCTGTCTGAGCAGGTGTTGTATATAAGTCAAGTGAAGAGATTCATATCATTTCACTATTTACTACGACATGTGCTACATCATTTATGAAGAATGAATAGTCACAGATAAATGAACTTAGCAAATACGTTAACATAAAATTAATCTTTTTTTTTTTTTTTTACCGTAGATACAGTCTTTAAAAAATTACCATGACTTATTACAGTTATTTGGGATTAATGGCCGAGTTTCTACTTTCTGATTACTTCAAATTTACCAAATGGTCAAACTAACCATTCTTAACAAAATTCTCATTCTTTTTTCTCATACTTTGCTTTCATTCATACTGTTTGTGTTTTAACATTATAGAAGTCAATGTTATTCATTATATAAGACCAACAGTCAGTTTCAGACCCAGGATGTCTAGGGTCCACCAGTAGAATTCATTCTAGGGGCCCTACGTACTGCTACTTGCATAGAAGCCATACAAAAAAGTCACACCACTTTTCTGGTGGCCATCTTACCTCTATTAATGAATTTGGTTTTAGGGTTAGGCAGTGAAGACAGAGCTCCCACTTAGTGGTGATCCTAGCCTCTCTGTTGCCTGAGGCGGATGATCAAAAGACGGTGGTTGTCTTTTGATCATCCACCCCAGGCAGCAGAGGGGAAGGGGCCCCGGGGGAGGGGGTGGTCGTGGTAACATTACAGTGAATAGAATGCAGTAATATTTTGTTACTTACAGGAGACGTCTTCTCACATTACCTGTCTCTTCCCTTTGGACCGCCATGAGCACTTCTTCCAGCTGTGACTTGACTCTGTAAAGTTTGCAACAGAGACATCTTCGATTCCTCACTTCTCCATGCACCCAACCTATATATATATATATATATATATATATATATATATATATATATACACTCACCGGCCACTTTATTAGGTACACCATGCTAGTAACGGGTTGGACCCCCTTTTGCCTTCAGAACTGCCTCAATTCTTCATGGCATAGATTCAACAAGGTGCTGGAAGCATTCCTCAGAGATTTTGGTCCATATTGACATGATGGCATCACACAGTTGCTGCAGATTTGTTGGCTGCACATCCATGATGCGAATCTCCCGTTCCACCACATCCCAAAGATGCTCTATTGGATTGAGATCTGGTGACTGTGGAGGCCATTGGAGTACAGTGAACTCATTGTCATGTTCAAGAAACCAGTCTGAGATGATTCCAGCTTTATGACATGGCGCATTATCCTGCTGAAAGTAGCCATCAGATTTTGGGTACATTGTGGTCATAAAGGGATGGACATGGTCAGCAACAATACTCAGGTAGGCTTTGGCGTTGCAACGATGCTCAATTGGTACCAAGGGGCCAAAAGAGTGCCAAGAAAATATTCCCCACACCATGACACCACCACCACCAGTCTGAACCGTTGATACAAGGCAGGATGGATCCATGCTTTCATGTTGTTGACGCCAAATTCTGACCCTACCATCCGAATGTCGCAGCAGAAATCGAGACTCATCAGACCAGGCAACGTTTTTCCAATCTTCAATTGTCCAATTTCGATGAGCTTGTGCAAATTGTAGCCTCAGTTTCCTGTTCTTAGCTGAAAGGAGTGGCACCCGGTGTGGTCTTCTGCTGCTGTAGCCCATCTGCCTCAAAGTTCGACGTACTGTGCGTTCAGAGATGCTCTTCTGGCTACCTTGGCTGTAACGGGTGGCTATTTGAGTCACTGTTGCCTTTCTATCAGCTCGAACCAGTCTGGCCATTCTCCTCTGACCTCTGGCATCAACAACGCATTTCCGCCCACAGAACTGCCGCTCACTGGATATTTTTTCTTTTTCGGACCATTCTCTGTAAACCCTAGAGATGGTTGTGCGTGAAAATCCCAGTAGATCAGCAGTTTCTGAAATACTCAGACCAGCCCTTCTGGCACCAACAACCATGCCATGTTCAAAGGCACTCAAATCACCTTTCTTCCCCATACTGATGCTCGGTTTGAACTGCAGGAGATTGTCTTGACCATGTCTACATGCCTAAATGCACTGAGCTGCCGCCATGTGATTGGCTGATTAGAAATTAAGTGTTAACGAGCAGTTGGACAGGTGTACCTAATAAAGTGGCCGGTGAGTGTGTGTGTATATATATATATATATATATATATATATATATATATATATATATATATATATATAAATACTGCTCAAAAAATTTAGGGGAACACTCAAATAACACATCTTAGATCTGAAAGAACGAAATATTCTCATTCAATACTTTGTTCTACACAAAGTTGAATGTGATGACAACAACATCACACAAAAATCATCAATGGAAATCAAATTTATTAACCAATGGAGGCCTGGATTTGGAGTCACGCCCAAAATTAAAGTGGGAAAACACACTACAAGCTGATCCAACTTTGATGTAAAAACATGTCAAAATGAGGCTCAGTAGTGTGTGTGGCCTCCACGTGCCTGTATGACCTCCCTATAATGCCTGGGCATGTTCCTGTTGAGGTCATTTTGTGGACAATATCTCTTTAAAGCGTTGCAGAATATGATGGCACTATATAAATAAGGAAAATAAATAATAATATATCAGTATGGCACTGTTCTGTATAGAGACTTCACAAGACAGGTATACAGGTATTTTTCCATTGTAAATGCATACACTGCTGATGTGGACTGTATGCAGCAATGTATGTCGAATGTCATTTGAAATTGCTATTGTCCAAGAAAGACCATTGTATGTTAGTGATTTTATAACCTTATGTATTACTGTATATACTCTAGTATAAGTCGAGTTTTTCAGCACAGTTTTTGTGCTGAAAAATCCCCCCTCGGCTTATACTTGAGTCAAGAAAAAAAAAAAAAAAAAAATATATTTTTTTTGGGGGTGGGGTCTATGACCGGCCGCAATAGTTATGTATAGAATCTCCCATAAAATGGTGGGGAAAAAAAGAAGCTTTAAAAAAATATAATAAAAAATAAATAAAAGTTCTAAATCACTCCCTTCCCTAGAATACATATAAAAGTAGAAAATGACTGTGAAACACATACACATTAGGTATCCCTGTGTCTGAAAGTGCCCAGTCTACTGAATATAGGGTATCTGCAGTGCTCCAGAGCTGGACGTTCGCTGAGCTTGGCTACTCCGGAGTAGTCGAGCTCAGCGCACAGCCCGATGTAGCAGTGCTGGCCAATGTAGCAGTGTAGCAGTGTCCGATGTAGCAGTCCGATGCAGCAGAGCTGAGTGTGCAGCAGGGTTCAGCGCACACTCAGCTCTGCTAAATCTCTGATGCAATAGAGCTGAGTGTGCAGCAGGGTTCAGCGCACACTCAGCTCTGCTTCATCTCCGGTGTAGCAGTGCTGAGCGCATGGCCAGCACTGCTACATCTCAACATAGGAAAGCATTGAACAGCGTTGATTGGCCGAATGCTATAACATTCGGCCAATCAATGCTAGTTCTGTCGGTGGAGGCGGAGTCTAAGAGCGGTCCACAGCAGTCTCCATTCTGGTCCGATCTTAGACTCCACCTCCTCACAGACGAGCCTCCGGCAGAACCAGCATTGATTGGCCGAATGCCGTACTCTGTATGGCATTCGGCCAATCAACGCTGGTCAATGCATTCCTATGGGAAAAAGTCAGCTCGCGCATATCGCAAGCTGACAGGGATCCCGACCAAATAGAGCCCCAAAGAGCTGGGTGAGTGACATTCCCCCATAAATAAAGGTAATCCCTAGCTAACCCTGCCTGTACATCTATCCCTGTCTCACAATCACATAGTTCACAGTCCCAAATTAGTCGAATGTTAAATCCACCATTCGTCCAAATTGGAGGCCACCTGATTTAGCCAGCCAATTACTTTTTCCGATTTTTTTCGATGCCTATGTTGTCATAGTTCCTGTCCCACCTCCCCTGCGCAGTTATTGGTGTAAAAAAAAGCGCCAGGGAAGGTGGAAGAGGAATCAAATTTTTAGTGAGTTTGCCACCTGGTGTTCGACTCGAATCGAACATCTCGAACAGTCTGATATCCGATCGAACATGTACTCGATCAAACGCTATTCGCTCATCTCTAATCATGACCTATCTTCAGCCGGATTTTGTCTCGCAAACTCCATTAAAATGAACGGAAGGCAGATAAAAAACCTGTATTTTGAAGCATTTTAATTGCAAAGAACGCTTAAAAAATTGCAGCAAAAACACCTCTAGCATTTTTTCTACCTCCCATTCATTTCAATGCGGTTTGCAAGACAAAATCTGTCATAAGATAGGTCACGATGCTTCTTTTTTTTCTCTAGAAATCAATTGGAGAGTTGGAAGTGTTTTTTAAGGCAGATTTTCATGCTGATTGCACCTTAAAAGACTCTATGTGAATGTACCATGAATTCCCTATGAGTATGTCTTTTGAGCTTATGCCAAGTCTCAGCTGAAGATAACACTGTCTATCTCTGACTGATATTCACATTTACTGCAGTTTCTTATAACCTCTGTTTTGTACAAAATCATATTCTGCAACTAGTAAGCTTAATTTAATCTCCTTGTAAATTTTTTTTTACAGTTTCTGGTCAGGCTGAGAATTCCTAGCAACAGAATTAAAAGCTAAAGCACAAATTGTTTTGGGATTACAGATTTCTTTTAATGGTGGGAAACAAGGGGCTTAGGCAGGCAGCCATGATTAGCTTGAGAAGATAGGTTTTCGTTTGGAGGGGTTTAACATTGCTTCTAAATACTCTACCTTGCCAAACTGCTTTTTCAGAAACTTCATGTGTAATGCAACAAAACAGAGAAGTCCCTGTGGAATGAGCTACAGTATCGTGTGCTCTGATTCTTGTAAAAGCTTCCAGGTAGAAATGAGTTTTTTGTATCATGTACCAGACTCATGGGAAACCTATAAGAAGAGTGCAATTCCATGATCTACCTGCAGACTTCTCTTTTGGGAGTTGGAAGTCTACCCTCTAGATCTACCTCAACTGTTACGGATATGGATACATGCAAACTTCTTTTATTCACGTTCAGGAATACTCCAGATGATATGATGATCCTTCACAACTATTTAACAATTGTTTGATGTTTTTGATAGACTTGCTAAGGACATAGTCCATGAAGACTCTAGAAGATGTTAATTGACTTTCTTAGCCTAGCCACCGTTTACAAGACACATATAAAGAACGCTTTGTGTTGGCTTGGCTTTGAACTGGAGGACATTTTTTGCAATTTGTTGCACACAGTGATAGTTTGTGTAGAGAGTGGACTTTGGAAAGCTGTGTGCTGGCTTGTAGGTACATTGTGGAATGGTTCGGCTGTGCATTTGCTTATATTCATTCTTTTTGACATTTCTCCTGTGGTCTTGTTTCTCCTGCCAGAGATACTTTTAGGAGCTTCTTTATTCATCTTGGTGGTAACACAGAAGCTGATTTGGGTTGGACTATATACTGGATGGTTGTTATTCATGGTCACCATATTTTTCTGCTTTCAGCTACTGATCTTCCTATTATTTGGAATGTCTCATATTATTTGGCTAATTCCACGGACTTTTATTAATGGCTCCATTTATTTGCTAACGTTAGTTGGGAGATCAATGGAATTCCAAAACTTCTGACCAGATTGTATGTGTTTATAAGGAACAGTACATCCTGAAGATCTTTTAGTTTTTTAGCAATTATTCTTAAACCTTTGATGTTACCATGTTTCATCCTTGATATAGAAATAGATGACACTACAATGCAAAATAAACTAGTGACAGAATTGATGAGAATTTCTGACAATCATGTCAACCACCTCTACCATCTACTGCAGAATGGAAATGATTTCGGCATTGAAAAGAAGCAATCGAACATTCTAGTGCTGACATTACAGGAGCTGAGCAATTATTAAGCAATAATGAAGGAGTAATGTGAAGAGGCTGATATAGATAATTGTTTCATTTACACTTGTAATTGAGAAAGGAAATGTGGGACACAAAAGAAGAAAGAAACTTTCGAGAAGAAATTGTTACTTGGGGTGTGAAATTAAGAGAAGCTTTGGGGATGATAAAACTAGCTTGTAATCTTTTTCCCAGCTGCAATTGAAATGCATGCATGGATCCAACCATCAATGAGACCAACCACAGATATAACTCCACAAGCCTAATTTCATCGGCAGCAGGATGATATTATTTAGGACATACTGTATCAAGTGAAAGTTAAAATTACAGGCTGCAACAGCCATGACTTTGTTTCCAATCGTGTAAGAGACTTGGCATGCTTCAGCAAGTAATGGGTTAGCGACAATAAGCAGGTGGCTACAGTATGCTTTAATCCCCACCTCCTCATTATCAGAGGCGTACTTAAGGTTCAATCAGAGACTTAATGGACCCGTGCGAATTATGAGACTAATTAAGTACATGCCGAGCTTGTAAAACAAAACAGCTGTGGAGACTGCAGGAATGAGGGACATTCTTCCAAATCCAGCTTGGAAACAAGGGTGGGACTCTACACAACGATCTATGAGCTGTGGGATTTGGACAAGCTAGCAGCCTTTATTTTAAGATGCAGCAAATGAGCACTTAGCCACATCACAGTGATATCATTTGCAGTTTCTTTGTTTTGGAAGTATACTTACCTATTGGTGTTATGCATTTGCGGTATTATTATTAACATTTATTGATATTGGTCTGTAAGAAATTGAAAAGAATTACGTGTAGGTACAAATAAAGAGAATGGGTTATACAAAAATAGTTTGCCCCCCAAATGTGAATAGACAATCTATGTGTAAAATGTGTACAAGGAACCAATAATGGTAAAATATTATTAATGTTAGGAATTATTTGATACATGTCAATTCAAAATTTCCATTGATATGTATATGCAGCAGTCCTATATAATAGGAACATTTAGATGTCAAGACATGTTGATTATACAGGATGTTAATAAAATCTGTATCATCAGCACATTCTAAAATGAGAGTATGCTTACTATACAGAACAGTTCTGTGTCTGATCTGCTTCTTGAGTGTGAAGAGACTTGCTTTCTACTCCACAGATTGATCCCATAGCAGCTCCCATTACTCATCTTTCCCAATCTCTTTCATGGTTTATTATTACCTATTCCTTTGTCGAGCCTCCATTCAAATGTATTAAAGGCACAAAGTTCTCCCAAACCTATTGGTCCACTTTAGGACTATATGATGGTTGCATCATCTTATACTAGCAACATGTTAGGGCCCCTTCACACGGCGTAAGTGCTCGGCTCATTCCGAGCTGTACACGCGAGCGCTTCTAAACACTTCCCATTCACTTCAATGGGAGCGCGCGTAAAGCCGGCTTTACGAGCGCTCCCATTGAAGTGAATGAGAAGTGTTTAGAAGCGCTCATGTGTACGGCTCGGAATGAGCCAAGCGCTTACACCGTGTGAAGGGGCCCTTACACCAAATAGTTTTAGAAATTGAAATTAATTTTTGACATTGTTGAGAAATGTCTTCACATACATGCTTCAATACAGATGCACTAGTACATTTGTGAGCATTAATTCATTGTAGGCCTTCCATGGCATCTCTGTGGTGCTTCCAGTAATAGTTTTGAATATGTCGACCCTTGTATATTATACTCATTCAGAAGAAGAATTGCTGATCCTCTCTCTGTCTCCTTGGTATTGTATGGTCAAAAACAATGACTATGGTTGATGTTTCATACATCTGCAATTCTTTGGACGTGTTTGACCTTGTGCTAAGGAAATCAATTTACTCTGTAGGAAAATGATCCATGCACTCCGTACACCAAAGGCATGATCGTGTCAACCGAACCTCCCATTTTCACTTGTGGTCACCACACTTTGAGACCTGTCAGTGTTTATGTTACAGGGGCTTATTGGGTGGCAGCCACAAGTGTAGATTGGTGCTCTGTCAGGAGCTGGGTGCACCAAAAAGCTCATTTGCATATGGATTAAAAGTACGTTTTTTTTTTCTTTAATGTAGATTGTGAGCCCCACATAGAGCTCACAATGTACATTTTTCCCTATCAGTATGTCTTTTTTGGAATATGGGATGGAAATCCATGCAAACACGGGGAGAACATACAAGCTCCTTGCAGATGTGTTTTTGCCCTTGTGGGATTTGAACACCACGACCCCAGCGTTGCAAGGCTGCAGTGCTAACCACTGAGCCACTGTGTCGCCCCTCAGACAGATTGTACTTTGACACAAAGAAGATATGTTCACTAACAACAGCATGTAAGTGGTTTAGAAGATATTTTGGTGGTGTTTGATGCCCTTTAAAGAAGTCATATATGTCATGAAATATTCTTTGAACAGCCTCAATATAGGTTTGAATACATGATAAAGGTTGCAGATTTTGACATTATATATTTCAACTTGTTAACTACTTTTTTCAGTTGACTTATGTAATGTATTTTTTCTTAAACACCTAGAATATGCCTTTGTATGGTACAAAATTTGTTTCTAATCTGGCACCCAGAGTCTGGTTACTTATCACTTCAGCATCCCATGTTTTATAGATTATATTATTCAATTACAGTGGTTCTGATGGTTACTTCAACCTAATCCAAAAATCCTCATAGGTGAAATTAGACACCTTCCTTTGTGAAATCTGTATACATGGAAGCAAACTGGGAACACCAAATGTAAAAAACTCATGAAATGTTTTTTTTTATTGTTTTTTTTTTTTTTATTTCAAAATATCACCTTCAATGCATAGATCCAAAGACACCAAGGTCTAGAGTAAAAATAATTTCTCAAGTTTAAGGTTACATGCACATGAACGTGCATGTGTAGCTGGGACTGCACATGCACAGGAAATGGACAGGAATAGGGCCTGTCCTCAGGTTTACCCCAGGCTCATAGCCCCATACATGTGCCCATAAAAATACATGGTTGTGTCTATGGGGGTCATAGAAATGAATGGGTGCTAGCCATGAAAAATACAGTGCATAAGGTCTAAATCAGGGAACCATCACATATAATCTTAGTCTGGTTTTATTCCATAACACAGCAGGATTTGTTAGAAAATGATTCGAAGGACCTATCCTCTATCTGCAAAGAACATGTACATGTCCACTTGTAATTGGTCATGAATAATATATAAGTTGCTTATGAAGTACATAAGAAATATTGTAAACCGGAGTGACAACTGATTGGTTCTAAAGTCAGATCCACGTGATGTTGTCTTCAGTCAGACCCAGTGGCGTAACTACCACCATAGCAGCGGTAGCAGCTGCCACAGGGCCCGGGACATTAGGGGCCCGGTGACAGCTGCTACCGCTGCTATCATTATGCTCGGAGGTCTTTTCGGACCCCCGAGTATAATGATCGGGGCCCCCTGTTGGTGGAATACTTTCCACCAACAGGGGGCCCCGAAGCTGCAGCAACGGCTGAGACACAGGAGCTGCAGGTCTGGCTCCTGTCAGCGCTGCAGGACGTTCCCCCCCTCTCTCCCCCCTCCCTTTCTCTGCTGTCCTCTGCCCACCAATGAGAGGAGGAGGCGGGGCTTATCCCTGCCGTCCAGCACAGAAGAGAAGAGGAAGAAGCTGCTCCAGGAAAATGAAACTGAAGATACACAGGTACGTACTGGGGTTACTTATTACTATCAGGCATTTGGGGGGATTACTTGTGTTTTAGTAACTCCATGTGCCTCATAGTAATAGCAGTTAACCCCATCATCTCCCTCACATTAACCCCTGTTTGCCTCGCCATAAGAGTTACTGATATGTGAGACATATGGGGGCAGTGGCGTAACTACCACCATCGCAGCAGTAGCAGCTGCCACAGGGCCCGGGACATTAGGGGCCCGGTGACAGCTGCTACCGCTGCTATCATTATGCTCGGAGGTCTTTTCGGACCCCCGAGTATAATGATCGGGGCCCCCTGTTGGTGGAATACTTTCCACCAACAGGGGGCCCCGAAGCTGCAGCAACGGCTGACACACAGGAGCTGCAGGTCTGGCTCCTCTCAGCGCTTCAGGACGTTCCCCCTCTCTCCCTCTCCCCCCTCCCTTTCTCTGCTGTCCTCTGCCCACCAATGAGAGGAGGAGGCGGGGCTTATCCCTGCCGTCCAGCACAGAAGAGAAGAGGAAGAAGCTGCTCCAGGAAAATGAAACTGAAGCTACACAGGTACGTATTGGGGTTACTATACTTATTACTATCAGGCATATGGGGGGATTACTTGTGTTTTAGTAACTCCATGTGCCTCATAGTAATAGCAGTTAACCCCATCATTTCCCTCACATTAACCCCTGTTTGCCTCACCATAAGAGTTACTGATATGTAAGACATTTGGGGGTAATAGTAATGAAGATACTTTATTATTACCTCCATGTCTCTCACATATCAGTAACTCTTATGTGAGGTACACAAGGCTTAATGTGAGGGACATGATAGGGTTAACTGCTATTAATATGAGGCACATGGAGTTACTAAATTGTAATGCACAGGACCAGATTTTTTTTTTTCCATAATTTGTCCTGGTATAGCGGTCAGCGGTGACAGTATTTAGTCCTGTAGGGGGCCACTAAGGGACATAATACTGTGTGCAGGGGCCACTAAGGGATATAATACTGTGTGCAGGGGCCACTATGGGACATAATACTGTGTGCAGGGGCCACTATTGGGTATAATACTGTGTGCAGGGGCCACTATTGGGTATAATACTGTGTGCAGGGGCCACTATGGGACATAATACTGTGTGCAGGGGCCACTATTGGGTATAATACTGTGTGCAGGGGCCACTATTGGGTATAATACTGTGTGCAGGGGCCACTATGGGACATAATACTGTGTGCAGGGGCCACTATTGGGTATAATACTGTGTGCAGGGGCCACTATGGAACATAATAGAGCGCGCAGGAATGCGTAGGAGGGACTCGGTTGAGATCTTCGGTGTCGGGGGGGCCCCATGTCAAAAGTTCGCCACGGGGCCCCGCCATTCCTAGTTACGCCACTGTATGGGGGTAATAGTAATGAAGATACTTTATTATTACCTCCATGTCTCTCACATATCAGTAACTCTTATGGTGAGGCAGACAGGGGTTAATGTGAGGGAGATGATGGGGTTAACTGCTATTAATATGAGGCACATGGAGTTACTAAATTGTAATGCACAGGACCAGATTTTTTTTTATCCACAATTTGTCCTGGTATAGCGGTCAGCGGTGACAGTATTTAGTCCTGTAGGGGCCACTAAGGGACATAATACTGTGTGCAGGGGGCCACTATTGGGTATAATACTGTGTGCAGGGGCCACTAAGGGACATAATACTGTGTGCAGGGGCCACTATGGGACATAATAGAGCACGCAGGAATGCGTAGGAGGGACTCAGTCAAGATCTTTGGTGTCGGGGGGGCCCCATGTCAAAAGTTCGCCACGGGGCCCCGCCATTCCTAGTTACGCCACTGGTCAGACCTCTTATTATGTTATGACTTGTGCATTGTGGTGGGGAGGGGACTTTGGCTTTGCTCTTTGTGTTCCAATAATAATGAATTCTGTATTTAAAACCAGAATCCGTTACTTGTGCTTAATGGGAGTCATGGGTCATGTTTGCAGAAAGATTAGCATGTGTGTCTATATTTACTTTGTCCAGTGTTTTAATAAAGGCTGCAATAATAAGCCTAATAAGTGTCGCTTGTGATCTGCTGCGGGGTTGTCGCCAAGGAAAGACCTTTATTTGATCCAATGCCAGTAACTCATTCTCTTTTCCTGAACAAAACAGCAGCTAAATCCTGACATGACTTTGCACTAATTGAGCCAGCTGAGCTGCATAATAATATAGCAATACTTTAGGAACAGAAAGTTCATCAAATCGCTCCCAATGACATATAATGCACCAACTGCATGTCATTATCTCCTCATTGTACAATCTCTATGATCATGCAAAGGTAATATATGAACATATAACTATATGTTTCTACATGACACTATCATTCCAACTTCTCATACAAATAGCTATGACAAATTGCTAGCATCGAGGAGGGGAATGAGATATTGCTCAGGGGGCTAAATTTCCTATTCCTCTTAAAATTAGCATCCATTATCTGCTCAGCAAGCTGAACATGTAGAGGACAGTTCTCTTTTTGATCTATAATTCTAGCATATTATCATTACAAATGTTAGCTAAATTGGTGCTACACTTGGAAGTAGAAGATCACTGGCTGCTACAAGCTCTATGTGCCTGCATGTACCAAGCATACATAGGGACTTCTGTATTCTGACTCTGCCTGACCATATCACATCATAACTTTCCAGGAATTCTGTGTAAATATTAAAATAGAAAATGTCATTAAATACACTGTTCTCAAGAGTAGAATGATTATATTAGAAAACTAAAAGATGCAATAGTGTGAGCCTTCTTGTCATAGGGAATCGAGACACTAGCATTGAGCAAACTGGTTCTTAAAGTACCAGGCTCGTTACAAAATTTTCAAAGATCACTTTACAAGTTTTTCACACCACTTTGGAAAGGAGCAAAGGGAATGGGTAGGTGGGCTGCTGCCCAACTAATATATTATAAATTATAATAGAATCCCTTTAAGTAGTTTTCTATCATTAGAATACCGTATTTGACTAAATACACCTAGGAATAGACTTAAGAAAGGCTATTCTTCTCCTACCTTTATTATTCTAATCCACATCGCTGTTCTTGAGAAATATCTTCTTTCTTCCTTATATAAATGTGTTTTCTCTCAGCATTGGGGCTGTTCCCCTGTGCTTAAAGAGGACCTTTCACCATATCTGGGCACAGGCAGTGTTATATACTGCCAGAAAGCTGACAGTGCGCTGAATTCAGCGCACTGTCGGCTTTCCCGATCCGTGCCCGGTGTAAAGCGCTATCGGTCCCGGTACCGTAGCGCTTTACAGTCAGAAGGGCGTTTCTGACCATTAGCCAGGAACGTCCTTCTGCCTCGCGGTGCCAATCGCGCTGTGCTGTGGAGCCGGGAGGAACTCCCCCTCCCTCTCCTGATAATACTAGTCTACGGACAAGCTGTGTGAGCAGAGGGAGGGGGCGTTCCTCCCGGCTCCACAGCACAGCGCGATTGGCGCCGCGAGGCAGAAGGACGTTCCTGGCTAATGGTCAGAAACGCCCTTCTGACCATAGAAGAGCTACGGTACCGGGCCGTAAGCTCTTCACACCGGGCACAGATCGGGAAAGCCGACAGTGCGCTGAATTCAGCGCACTGTCAGCTTTCTGGCAGTATATAACACTGCCTGTGCCCAAAAGTGGTGAAAGGTCCTCTTTAAAGGGATTCTACCATTAAACTACCTTTTTTTCTAATGAACACGTTGGAATAGCCTTAAGAAAGGCTATTCGTCTCCTACCTTTAGACGTGGTCTCTGCTGCGCCGTTCCGTAGAAATACCGGTTTTAACCGGTATGCAAATGAGCTCTCCGCAGCAATGAGGGCATGCCCCAGCGCTGAAAGGCCGATGAGCGCATCCCCATTGCTGCCCGAGAGCTCTTTCCTGTGCCGCCTCCTTCTTCTGCAGCAACTCCACCTCTTCTGGCTTCTCTTGCTCTTGTAGTTTGATACAGGAGCATAGAGAGGCCACCCCAAAATGGCCGCTGGCCAGCTCCTGTATTGAACTGCAAGAGCGGCTACCCCGCCGGCGGCCATTTTTGGGTAGCCGTTCTTGCAGTTCAATACAGGAGCTGGCAATCCCTGTACTGTCTGAAAACTCTTCAGCGACGCCTCTGTCTTCTTCTCCGGACCGCTTCTTCTCTCACGTTCCCATCATTTCTTCATCCAAAAGTGACAGGAAAATGTTCAGCCACAGGAAAATGGCCGAAGGATATGTGCAAATAACAAATCTCCATTCCAGCTGGGGGCAGCACAGTGGCTCAGTGGTTAGCACTGGAGCCTTGCAGCACTGTAGTCCTGGGTTCAACTCCCACTAGGAATAACATCTGCAAGGAGTTTGTATGTTCTCCTCATTTTTGTAGAATGGGAGAAAATCCATGCAAAGACATACTGATAGGGCAAAAAAAAATTAAAATTGTGATCCTCATATGGGGCTCACAATCTACATAAAAAAAATAAAAATAAAATTCCATTCCAGCCTACATTGCTGTTCTGCTGTCCAACATCATAACCTTTGAGAGTGGTGGCATGAGGAGGACACCTAGCTCATAGCAAACACCTTTCGATGTTTTTTTCTGTTTGCCACCTTAACTTTGGGAGGTGACATTCAATGAATCAGAACATACTTTTAACCAGATGATCCATCTGTGCACAGGTTCTCCCCTGCACTCCACTTGCTATCATCCTTGTTCATCATTGTTCTCCTAACCACCAGGACATGCAAATTTGCACAGTGCTGATATCTTGGGCTAGGGGCACAGCATTTTGCTAGAATGACAAACCAAGGTCTCTCAGTACAAGGATTCTCTCCGTCTTAGTTTGTGACAAGTAGCGATTATTGGCACAGCGACAAACAGGAGTTATCACACATACTGTACATCTCACACCACTTGATCCAATTTTTGATGTTTAATTGGCTAACAAAGCTTACCCTCAATCTGGTTTTTATGCCACTCCCACGTGGCATAGATTGGAGTTAGACGCTAGAAAATTTTCTTATTTGCAGATCTTTGTGACACCTGCTACTTCCTTGTTTTCCGTACAACTTTTCCTTCTTGCAAGTTCAATGTTGTAGAGTGTATAAAGATGTCTCATTGTTGTAATTAAACAGCCATTTCTACCTGTTTTCTTTTCAGGGCTGAAGATTTATGTTGAAAAATACTTGGCATTTTCAGAAATAATATGTTTCATTCATCATTAATCCATCCATCGACCCAACCACCATTCCATTCCCTATTTCTGTCGTTTCGCACTGATATTGTACTCAAGCCAGGGCCAATAAAATTAACACACATCTGTATCAGTGTCATGTAACTAATCAGTTACCCATAAAACCCGTCACTGCCGCCCTGGCACTAAGAAATCATTTAATTAGTGTATTGATTGGCTAGAAATAATAAGACATTACAGATCACCTGGCATTCCTAATGGCTTCTTATGTTCCGTTATTTCCACTGCATGATTATCTACAGGCCATTAGCTATGGCTCACTGCCCCTCATTTCCAGATTCTTTTCAATTATATTAGGGGTAACTATTAACTATTTCCATACCATGTATTCAATTGATACAGATGCAATGAGCAATAGTAGCGGTTGCATATAAATTTCATAAATATTCATTTCAGATATCTTAGATGTAAATAACTGTGTTGTCCTCAAAATTACTTGTTTGTGTTCATGCTGGGAAACATGTCGGAAGACATTTAGCTTGAATATTACTATCACATATTGTTGTTCTATGTATTCTATGTTGGCATATGAATAGCCTACTAACATGTGGCTGTGTGAGTCCGAGTTTAATATCTGGAACATGGAGGGGACCATTATAGATTTATTTGCTGTATTTCCTGGGTTGTTCTTACAATTCACATCACTCATGCCTTGAGATTGCATTGCATTGTCAATATTGACAGCTGAGTGTCTGGCGATTCAATACAATGAAATGGAGACGTTAGAACTCATTTGGTTTTCCTGACTTCTTTCGGCTGAACATTTTAATTTGAGAGTTATGACAGTGAAGCTGGTTGGTGTCTGTCTGATAATTATGACAATCCAGATGTTCCTTCTTCTCATCTACATGTGGAATTAAAATGTCTTCATTTGCTGTCTAAACAAAGCATCATTTTGTGCGCAGTGTTGCACTTGATGCAGTGACAATGATTGATGTGCATCAAATTGGGGATCAGAAAGTAAACTGCCTTGTGACTTGTGTAATTTTTCATAAAATCACACAGCAATTGAATGATATATGTGAAGATAATTAGTGAAAATTGATACATAGTATAGGAACATTGAAATATAGTTTTCTGATGGGTAGATATCTCCAAATCTTTTCTATCTGAAATAGCTTCTACCCCGTTTATGGAACTATTTGCTGTTTATGTATCAAATCCTTTTTGGTCCAGGCCCCTTTGGTTTGCCTCTTGGCAATAACAGTAGAGAATTTTTCAAATTATTGGTAAAAGGCTATATGCATTATTGAGTACATATACTCTTTAGAAAGTCAAAAATTGGCATTTTTATAGTTTTATAGGTCCTGTTTGGGGATGTTTTATTGAATCTTTCTCGCTAGCATCACCACTCCCATGGTCCCCTCTAGGCTTTGTTTCCAGATTTACAGAGGTGGGACTGGCAAGATGGGGATTCAATAAGTAAAAAATGTTTATTTTTGTGTTTTACATTATCCCCTGTCTGAGCCCCAATTTTGTCTGATCTTGAGCAACCCTTTGAACTATACCTTTTTGTTAGAAGGCTCCCTTGAAAATAAAGTGATGGCAGAGTGTCCCATTGCAGGGGCCAAACTAATATCTGTAACCTGAGAGGGAACCTGGCACCAAGTCTTCAATTACTATTAAGACAGGTGAAATTAAGCATTATACAGTTCCCATTATCAACAGACATTGCGTAAAGTATGGACATTGTAGGTCCTCCAAATATACTTTTTAGAGCCCCTCTTCTTTCCTGTTAAGAATAAGATGGCTCAGCAGGAAAACAGCCACTATTAATGTAACAACTCTATAGGACATTTAAATTGGGTTTTTAAATCTGACAATCCTTTAAGAGTTGTGCAGAAAAAAATCTGTTGCCATAACATAAAATGTAACCAACTTTTACAGTTGCTAGTATTACAACCAAGTATCTTTTTGTATCTACAGACAAGAAGGTCAAGAAGATCTCACCTCCATAACAAATCATGGAAGAGACAAGTGATGGTCAATTTTGTAAAGTAATGAGGTTTGAAATGCCTTTCTTAACAAATGATTCAGCTAGCTGAGTTCTATTAGGTTGTTAATATGGGTATGTTCTCTTTCTAACCCTTCCTTTTTATTTTTACTCTAAATACTGTACGAATACATATATGTATCGGTTATTTCAGCTGACAACAGCAGGGGGAAAGTAAAGGTCTCTAATAATTGAAGCCTCTTCCTACTTCTAGTATTTCACTCTGAATTTTCATACCAGTCATATCCTGTTATGTTTTAAACTGGATCAATGAAGGCACATTTTAAGACCTTATTCACATGTGACAGACATTTTTTGTAATGGCTGTCAAATGGCCTTTTTGAGGATACATGATTTCACTATGTCTATTCATATATCCGTTTTTTTGACTAACCATTTTAAATGGCTGTCAAAAAAACTGCTATGCTCTTTATCCATTTTCATGGGCGTAAGGACCCAATAGAAATCTATGGACCCTTTTTTAACAGTTGATGTCCATTTTACGGCTGTTAGGGACCCTTCACACGGAGTAAATGTGCGTGTATTTTTGCAAAATACACGTGTAAAAATACACGTGTAAAAATAAGACTCCCATTGACTTCAATGACATATACAGACGTATCTTTACACGTGTAAAAAATATCATTGAAGTCAATGGGAGTCTTATTTTTATGTGTATTTTTACACGTGTACTTTGCAAAAATACACGTGCGTTTACTCTGTGTGAAGGCTCCCTTAAAAATAGATCAGTTGAGTCAAAAATAAGAAAAATCAATGAACAGATAAAAAGTGATCTAAAACAAATGACACTCGATCATCAAAAATGGAGTAATGAAATGGATCCAAAATGGCCATTAAAATCAGACATGTATGTACGTTTTTAATGGCCGTTAGCCCCGTAAAAAATGCCAGTTTCGCGTGAAAAAGGTCTAAGAGGAAAGTTGTAATGAGCAGCATGCACAAAGGTTTCCTGTGTGGTTATTATCTGTTTTGTTGATATGCTGTCAAGTTAAGACGTTGGCTTAAGCAAGGTAAATAAAGCAACGATCCTAATGAATGTTATTATTTATTACATTAGAAGCCGGCCACGTTTTATATTCAGAAGCTAGGTTGCTACAATCGTGTAACAAATATGAAAGTTGTGATTGTGTTCAACAAAGCAAACAAAAGCAGAATAAAACATTTATTGTAAAGATAATTGGGTTGTGCATAACTTCCGATGAATGCTGAGCGCCTTTCAAGCAGCAATTTTAGTTTTAGAACATTTTCTGTCATGCTGAGCTATAATCAAGGTTAGTTTGGAAAACTTGGCTTGCATTTGTCTCACAAAATCACATAGATATAGAAGAAAGCCCAGTATCTTCATTAATGTATTTCTATGCACAAAACTATGGAGAAATTTAGCCAAACAAAACCTACATTTGAAGAGCAAACAGAGGTCAGTCCCAACTTCCAATTCTTTTCTACCTAATTGCTTCACGGACGATATTTGTGCAGTAATTGCAACTTAATTATCTCTGAAATAAACATATTTGGGCTGAGCAGACAAAGCAGCAGTCTTCCTAGAGATGAAACAACTTTTGACTACATCACCCTTTCTCTTGTCGTCTGTCTCACAATTTCTTTCATTTCATTTCTGTACAGTTCGTTCTTCACTTCTGTGACTCAAATTCATTTATCTCTGTGGGGTCTGTCATTGAGCACACAATAGACACGTCAACCCGAAAAAGCATCCGGTGTTACTTAAAGGGGAAAGATATTTAATAGGAAAATTACTAAATATTAACACTCATTACAATACGCAGTGGTGTTAAAAGTATTTCCATTCCTTTCAAGAATGTATGCTATTACTAAAGGAATAAGTGTTCATTTCCTCTAGTTATTAAATGATTTGTTTGCGGTAATGAAGCTCAATGCGGCAGACATCATTGGAAACTTTCTAAGTCTGTACAGTAAACTCTAGTGTTGGGATTCTTCACTAGGTGTATGGCAGCGAGTAAGCTCAATGGCTCAGCATCAGAGATCTGAGCCCTATGTGTTGTAACCTATAATGCTACTCTTATTCACACTCAAAGGTAGAACCAGGAGCGTAAGAAACCCACAAAGGGACTTTAAGATCACATAGATATAAAGATAACGGTGATTCTATTCTTATATCAAGGTAGAAAGATCTTCAGTTTTTATTTTTAATGGTTAAACAGATAATGAAAATGGCAAAATAGGTGGATAGGAATTTACACTAAAATACACAGGATAAAAAATATTATTTTTTAGGCATGATATGTGACATCCTATAAATAAATAGACAATATATGCATCACATGTATTGTACTCATACATATTGATAAAGCCACATAAGAGGTATAATACACAGATGTAGGGATCAGGTTTATAATATACATATGAAAAGCGAGTAAGAAAGGATGCAATAGTGAGTGCTAAGGTGCCTGTATAGTATACATGCCACTGGTATATAGCTTTA
The DNA here is from genome assembly GCF_031893055.1 of Leptodactylus fuscus. Classification (NCBI taxonomy): domain Eukaryota; kingdom Metazoa; phylum Chordata; class Amphibia; order Anura; family Leptodactylidae; genus Leptodactylus; species Leptodactylus fuscus. The sequence goes on along the minus strand of NC_134266.1, from coordinate 136,335,235 downwards.
TTTCACACAGAGAAATTTGCCTTTATTTCATGATATAGTTATAAATTTGTAATTGTGCAAAATATACTTTCGTGTGGTTGCCTTGGCAGCAGTAGTGATCAATTTGCTGGCTGCATCTTTTTTTTTTTTTTTTTTTTTTTTTTAAATGTAGATTGTGAGCCCCACATAGAGCTCACAATGTACATTTTTCCCCATCAGTATGTCTTTTTTTTTTTAAATATGGGATGGAAATCCATGCAAACACAGGGACAACATACAAACTCCTTGCAGATGGTTTTATGTCCTTGGTGGGATTTGAACACCAGGACTCCAGTGCTGCAAGGCTGCAGTGCTAACCACTGAGCCACCGTGTGGCCCCCTGCTGGCTGCATCTTCTTCTGATGGAAATACAGATATTTATAGTTTTGAAGTGTACTTTATAAGACTATATATAGTCCCATGGGTCCAATGCCTTGAGATTACCCTGGACTCCGACCTATCCTTCAAGTCGCACATTCAAACCCTTAACGCTTCATGCTGCCTCCAACTCAAGAACATCTATCGAATCCGCTCCTTCCTCACCCCAGAAACTGCTAAGACGCAAGTCCATGCCCTCATAATCTCCAGCTTAGATTACTGCAACACCCTTCTCCATGGACTCCCAGCAAACACCCTCGCCCCCCTCTAGTCCACCCTAAACTGTGCTGCTCGCTTAATTCACCTCGACCCCTGTTCTCCATTGGCTGCTCCCCTTTGTAAATCCCTTCACTGGCTACCCATTGCACAGCGAATAGAATTCAAACTACTAATGTTAACATACAAAGCGATCCACAACTTGTCCTCTCCATATATCTACAACCTAATCTCACGCTACCTGCCCACACGTAACCTCAGATCCTCCAATGACCTCCTACTCCGCTCTACACTCATCCACTCCTCATACAACTGTCTCCTAGATTTCTCCTGTGCATCCCCCATAGTCTGGAACTCCTTACCAAGACACATAAGACTGACCCCCACAATCACAAGCTTCAAGAAGTCTCGCCTATTCAGGAAGGACTACAACCCCCAATAACACTACTTTCACCACACCACCATCTGAACTGTCTCCCCCTCACTTTCTGTCTCTATCCCTCTTCCCTCATAATAGATTGTAAGCCCTTGCAGACAGGATCCTCTACGCCACTGTGCCAGTCAATCATTATTAGTATTATATGTGTTTGTATATTTTGTGTACTGTATGTAAACCCCCAAATGTAAAGTAACATGGAATTAATGGTGCTATATACAGTCCTATGAAAAAGTTTGGGCACCCCTATTAATCTTACTCATTTTTAGTTCTAAATATTTTGGTATTTGCAACAGCCATTTCAGTTTGATATATCTAATAACTGATGGACACAGTAATATTTCAGGATTGAAATGAGGTTTATTGTACTAACAGAAAATGTGCAATATGCATTAAACCAAAATTTGACCGGTGCAAAAGTATGGGCACCTCAACAGAAAAGTGACATTAATATTTAGTACATCCTCCTTTTGCAAAGATAACAGCCTCTAGTCGCTTCCTGTAGCTTTTAATCAGTTCCTGGATCCTGGATAAAGGTATTTTGGACAAACAATTCAAGTTCAGTTAAGTTAGATGGTCGCCGAGCATGGACAGCCCGCTTCAAATCATCCCACAGATGTTCAATGATATTCAGGTCTGGGGACTGGGATGGCCATTCCAGAACATTGTAATTGTTCCTCTGCATGAATGCCTGAGGATTTGGAGCGGTGTTTTGCATCATTGTCTTGCTGAAATATCCATCCCCGGCGTAACTTCAACTTCGTCACTGATTCTTGAACATTATTCTCAAGAATCTGCTGATACTGAGTGGAATCCATGCGACCCTCAACTTTAACAAGATTCCCGATGCCGGCATTGGCCACACAGCCCCAAAGCATGATGGAACCTCCACCAAATTTTACAGTGGGTAGCATGTGTTTTTCTTGGAATGCTGTTTCTTTTTGGACGCCATGCATAACGCCTTTTTTTATAACCAAACAACTCAATTTTTGTTTCCAAAATGAAGCTGCCTTGTCCAAATGTGCTTTTTCATACCTCAGGCAACTCTATTTGTGGCGTACGTGCAGAAACGGCTTCTTTCTCATCACTCTCCCATACAGCTTCTATTTGTGCAAAGTGCGCTGTATAGTTGACCGATGCACAGTGACACCATCTGCAGCAAGATGATGCTGCAGCTCTTTGGAGGTGGTCTGTGGATTGTCCTTGACTGTTCTCACCATTCTTCTTCTCTGCCTTTCTGATATTTTTCTTGGCCTGCCACTTCTGGGCTTAACAAGAACTGTCCCTGTGGTCTTCCATTTCCTTACTATGTTCCTCACAGTGGAAACTGACAGGTTAAATCTCTGAGACAACGTTTTGTATCCTTCCCCTGAACAACTATGTTGAACAATCTTTGTTTTCAGATCATTTGAGAGCGGGCTGTCCATGTTCGGCGACCATCAAACTTAACTGAACTTGAATTGTTTTGTAGAAAGAAATGGTCCAAAATACCTTCATCCAGGATCCAGGAACTGATTAAAAGCTACAGGAAGCGACTAGAGGCTGTTATCTTTGCAAAAGGAGGATGTACTAAATATTAATGTCACTTTTCTGTTGAGGTGCCCATATTTTTGCACCGGTCAAATTTTGGTTTAATGCATATTGCGCATTTTCTGTTAGTACAATAAACCTCATTTCAATCCTGAAATATTACTGTGTCCATCAGTTATTAGATATATCAAACTGAAATGGCTGCTGCAAACACCAAAATATTTAGAACTAAAAATGATTAAGATTAATAGGGGTGCCCAAACTTTTTCATAGGACTGTATATATATATATATATATATATATATATATATATATATATATATACACATGTCACAAAGATCACTCAGGAAGTTAAATTAAACTATTATTCAATCAACAATCCATACATTTCCTTGCAAGACCATACTTGCAATTTCTGAAAGAGTTCTGTCGGCCTTGTCAACTTCATGAACCCAATAATATATAATCAGAAAATGTTGTTATAGAGTCTGAAATGTTATTATGCAGCTGTCACATAAAACTTACTAGCATATGTGATGTAAGGAAGTACTTAAAAAAAATAGGTTTGCTAAAATTGATATTATCAGGATAAAGCAAGGGAGAACTGGAGACACTCTGAATAATAAGCCAAATATACCATAAGCAAGAGTAAAACAACAGAAAAGACACAAGGGTATGTAAAGCAAGGCCAGAGTCAATTGTAGACTACTGTAGATTGCTAAACACAACCATGAAAGACAAAAGCACTTAGGCTAGGTTCACATCTGTGCTCAGATTTCCGTTCGGACAGTCTACTTATGGACCCCCTGAACAGAAACCTAACCTGCATAAAAAAGCAATTACCTTAGGAAACCTGTGGGGGTGGATTCTGACGTGGATTCAGCACGAAAATCCACCCCCTCTTGCCCTGTGTGAATGAGCCCTAACTGTCTCTAACTGTTTATTTTGTGTTGGTATAAAATGTATATTATATAAAGGACTGATAGCAAATGATGGGAACTGTTTCTGCTCATACAGGTGCCATTAGCTATTGAGATTACTGGGTGATTTCTCCAGGGCGATAAGATTTTTGTGTAACGTTACTTCTTTCGGTAATATTTTAAAACATGTATTAATTTATGTATTTCATTTTCTTTTGGTTAATATTACTATTTGTTTAAAAATCAATGTGACAAATGTAAAATAGCGTGGAATAAATTTTGATTTCGCTGTAAATGTAAGCCATTGTCAATGATTCAGTGCTAAGCAATGTGACATTCACAAATGCTGTACAGCTTTCAGTTTGCTGTTAATACCAGTTTAAGGTTTTTAGTCCTTGTCCTTGGCGTTGTCTTATCTGTTTTCTCTACTTTGTATTAACATAGAAAGTCAGGAAAGTGAAGGTGGGTAACAAAAGTCTTCTTGTGTGAAATGAATCTCATCTGTTTTGCTAGACGTACAGTACTTGCTGTTCCATGACATTACATTTAAGAAGGTGTACAATTAAAGTGAATTGCAGGCAAGTCTAATACATTGATATAAAACCAAAATTATTGCACTGTATTACTATTTACATGTTCTGTACTGACATCCCATAAAGACATAATCCCTATAGTCCAGAAAATTTGGACTAGTAAATTAGAAATTGTTCAACATGTTGATGTTTCCATCCAATTCTTAATGGGCTTGTACAATTTCTTTTTACAATCTTACCATCACTACAGATGCAACCCAAGGGAGAAAATAGGTTAGACTGAATATTATACATTTATTTCTGAATACATTTTCCTGTTATAATCCAAGTAGCATTTTTGGTACAAAAATTGTTCACGTAGTTGTGAATTCAAATACTTAGTCTCATAGACTACACCGGATCACTATTGGCCCTTCCAGTGGACACCTCATGAAAAGAATCACCCAAAGTATATTATGATGTTAATTCTAAATTAACATGATAACTGTCTGAGTGGGAAATCTATGGCATTAAATTACTCATCATCGAGCACATATACTTGGTGACAGATGACCCATTGTGCTAATAGAACAAGAGGAGTTTGCATGCAAGAAAACAATACAAAAACATTTGTATCATGCTGACAAGGTGTAATGATTTGTTTGTGTTTCTAAATATCTCTTTTGTCTCGAACATATTTCAAATTATAGAAAAGACAGCCTTTATCTTTCAACAATATGTCACTGTGACATTTATGATGGTGAAATCTGTGTATGTGAAAAAGCTACGTATTTTCTCGAAATATTGCTGGTTGTTGAAGGGCTGTGACAAAGAGGGTACATTGTTATGCATAAAAAAATAAGTTTTTTTTATTTCAACAACTACATTACAGGTCAGCTAAGTAGTGATTGGTTACAATACAGAACAACCATGGCACATGGTAGTAGTGTATTACTATGTAAAGGCAATGAGCTGTACTGTGGTTGCAACATTCACGTACACAGAGGCATTTATTTAAAGAGGACCTTTCATGTCCTCGGGCACCTGCTGTTTTATATACCGCTAGAAAATGGTATTCAGCGCCCTGTCAGCTTTCCTGTATATGTGCCCAGAGTGAAGAGAAATTGGTGCATTTAGGTTTTCACTCTCAGAAAGACATTCCTGACAGTCTACTGGGAAAACCCCTCCTCACAGTCCATAGCTCTATACTGTGAGGGGGCGGAACGCGGTGAAGAACTTCCCTCCTGTACTCGTCTATGGTTTGTCACCGTTACGCGTCATGGGTAGGTGGTAAGGAACGCCCCCTCACAGTATAGAGCTATGGACAGACTGTCAGGATGCGCATTCCTAACTAGAATGTCAGGAATGACCTTCTGACAGTGAAGAGCTATCAGTAACGGCAGCTCTTCACCTGGGGAACATAACGGGAAAGCCGACAGTGTGCTCAATTCAGTGCACTGTTGGCTTTCTAGTGGTATATAAAACTGCAGGTGCCCAAGGACATTAAGTATTCTAGATGTACATGTATGTTCCCAGAGACAGGAGGATATCACAGCAAAAGGCCAAACAATGTGCAGCATAAGGAAGTAGCTCTGTTCATCTCTCCTGCGTTTAGTCACTTCTCTTGCTGGCACCTGAAGATTTGGACTCTGGTGAGTTTTGCTCAGGTGGAGGGGAAGGGAGACTTGTAGGTATAAAATGCGAGAGATAACTGTGCCTGGTCTACCATAGGCAACTATCATAATAACAATATTAACTATAACATCCTTATGCTTTATAAAAACACTGAGAAGATGACATCCATTTTTCTACCGTTGCCCATGTGGACAGTACACAGACACGCAGCTGTACGGGAGCTTCACACAGAGTAAACGTGCATGTATTTTTGCAAAATACATGTGTAAAAATAAGACTCCTATTGACTTCAATTATATTTTTTACACGTGTAAAAATACACCTGTAAAATGTCATTGAAGTCAATGGGAGTCGTATTTTTACACGTGTATTTTGCAAAAATACACGCGCGTTTACTCTGTGTGAAGGCTCCCTAGCTTTGAATTCCATTTTTAGTCCAATAAGAGGTGCAAAGATTAATGGATCCAGTACAAGGGTTCAGTCTCTTTGAGATGTTCCAGAGCCACAAAGTAAGTAAGTGAGTAAGTAATGGGAAATCATTGTTTTCTTGTGTAAAAACATATTTTCATTGCTCCCTTTTCTTAGCTAAGTTGTAAAAAATGGAAAAGACAGCACATATGAAGAAAGGGCAATATTAAGAGAATATTGAAATGAATAGGAAGGATAAAATATCATGCATAAAATCTCTGCTTCACTTCTACATTTTGCCATAGTAAATGACCTCTGCTGTCATCTAAATTAAATGACCTTAAAATTGAAAATGCAAATTGATTCATAAAAAAGAGCTACTAGTACTATTCACAGATATATATGCAAAGCTTGACAGAAGCTTAGTGGAACTTAACACCCTGTAAACAGTACTGCAAAATACAATTACATTTCCATTTTTATTCTGTTTTGTTGAATTAAATCACTGCATGTATATAGCAATGAAGAGCCTCGCACAGCATTTCTGTAACTCCATCTCCTATACTGTACATATAGCCCCCTTATAAACTGGGCCTTGAGCTGCACACCAAAAGTAAATCCAGTTAAACACAGGTAAAAGTGTGTATCATTCGGAGCCTTTGTAAGATGACTACTGTATTGAAAGAAGCCAACTCCTTCCACAGGATGGCTTCAGGTGAAAAACTTTGTTAAGCATTTGTCTAAGATTATCCTTTATTTCTATATTATTTCTATATTTGTATAGTCTCCAGTGCTTTTTGAGAAAGCACTGGAGACTTCTAAAGTGGCCAGCAATGAGTCCAGACCTGAATCCCATAGAACACCTGTAGAGAGATCTGACAATGGCAATTTGGAGAAGGCACCCTTCACATCTCAGGGAGCTGGAGCAGTTTGCCAAAGAAGAATGGTCTAAAATTCCAGCAGAGCATTGTAAGAAACTCATTGATGGTTACCGGAAGCCGTTGTTCACAGTTATTGTGTCTAAAGGTTGTGCTACCAAGTATTAGGCTGAGGGTGCCAATACTTTTGTCCGGCCCATTTTTGGAGTTTTGTGTAAAATGATCAATGATTTGACTTTTTTTTTCATTCTCTTTTGTATTTTTTCATTGCAAGCAAAATAAATGAAGATATTAATACCAAAGAGTTTGTGCTTGCAGTCATTTTGTGGAAGAAAATGAGTATTATCTGACAGAATTGCAGGGGTGCCAATACTTTTGGCCAACACTGTGTGTATATATATATATATATATATATATATATATATATATATATTATTCTATTTTATCTTGGCTTAGTTTGTTATTCTGTTTCAGAAGCCCTTTAACTTATTTTCTTTGCTGTGTTCCTGCTCATTGAAAGGATAGGGATCAGTTTCTGTCATTATTTAGCATACATGTGGTGAGTTCTCTTTACAGAAACATTTATGTGCCAAATTTCAGCCTCGGCTTCCATAAGCCTGGATTAACAGCTCTGCCACTTGTGTGTTCGGCAGGCTTTCCATCTGCCCGCTGAATACAGAAGGATAATAAAAGAAACATCCCCATCATGTGGGCACCACTTGGAAACGTTGAGAGCCCAGTATTAAAGCAAAATTATCACCTTATTAGACATTGTGTTTAATTAAATACCATGTGATGAGACACTTGTAGACCATTGAAAAGCACCAAGCATCTTGTGTGATGTGGTGGTTTTATTGTAATATGATCAGAAAATCTTGTATTAGAATACTGTGGTTCAATGTAATGTAAAAACAGCGTACAGCCATTACACAATCATCAATGTAAGGTTAAACCTCTTCTGGCCACGGGCATTTTAAGATTTTCATTTTTGACTCTTCCCCCTCCAAACCACATACCTTTTTTATTTTTCTGCTCTCATTCTATACAATGTACTGGGAAGCTGGAAAATATACAGAATGGGGTAGATTTGAAGAAAAATTGCATTTGTACGACCTTCTTATGGTCTTTGTTTTTACAGCGTTCACTCTGCAGCCAAAATGACATGTCACCTGTATTCTATGTTTCAGTGTGATTCTGAGGATATCAAATTTATATTTACATTTTGATCCCTTAACAAAACACAATTTTTTTTTTTTTTATTTTTTTATTTTTTTTATAAAAGCCATATTCTGACCCCCAGGGGGTCTGATCACTAATGCAATGCATTACAATGCTAATGCATTGCAAAAATACTGGCAGTTCTATTGTAGGCTATATAGAGTAGACTGCAATAGAGCAAATTGAATGACAGGCCTGGGAGCCTTCACAAGGCTCCTGTCATAACAACAGGACGCGGGCCCCGGAGCTGACTCTAGGTGCCGGTGATCAGGAAAATGGCGACATCCATGCCGGTACAATGGTGCCTCGGTCAGCTTTGACTAAGGCTCCAGAGGGGTTAATGCTCACGATCAGTGTGGGCACTGATCGCAAGCATTAATGTGGTGGCTATGGCGGCCGCCATCTTTAAACACTTACCATTCGCTGTACTAGTGTGGTGGATGTCAGGAGCATGGCATACTGTATAGCGGTGGGTCTGATCAGGAATTTATACAGCAGCAGTAGCCACTCCGTAGCTGAGCTATCTACAGCGGCATCTATACGGCATAGTGTTGTTTTAGACAAATCCACATTGTTTTTTTTGTTTTTTTTGAATGTGCAACAGAAATCTAAATCTGAAACTTCTTTGCTGTAGATTGGCCAGTGAATCATTATGCAGAATCGGTACCTAAATCCTGAGAGGGTCCTTAATATGTAAACCGTCATAGACTGGAAAAGAGAACTAGCAATAAAGGTCAACCTTCTAAGCATGTCAAAAACTCATAAATAAGAAATCATCCAATACACTTTGTGATACTGCAATAGCTTTATCTTTTGCTCCATGTTTCTTTAACCCTTTAGTTCAGAGAGACGGACTCGGGTGTTTTCAACACCAAAATTTTCCATCAGGGATCACAAGCCGTAGCTTTTGTCCTTAGATTCACAAGAGTTCTACTTTAGAAGCAGAGAGAGGACGCTAAACATTTAGTACTACAGGATGAGTGACATCTTAACCAGGTTGTATAAAAGCAAGATTCTGCATTAAAAATGTAACACTTCCATCATTAAAGAAGTAAAAAATGACTCCCATACTACAGATACTATCTAGATACCATTTCTGAGAGATTAGAAGGATTTCAGTGGTTTCTCAGTGTGCGCAGTTGGCTGCAGTTCTACACTTTGATTCAGAAAGTTGATCATTACATTTTCGTTCCTTAGCATTGTTTGCATCTTTTTGCTTATTCTTAAGACTTTGAGCAACATATCTAGGAATTCTTGTTTCGTACAAAATATGTACATTGGAAGAAAGTTGGCCTTTGATTAGATTTGTTTTGGGTTGAGCAAGTTTGGTACAACACATAGAGGCACATTTATCAATAGAAGTCTGACACTTGTCTATCTACATTTGCAACAAAATGTACGGTGCACAGCATTTATGGCATATTTATGGACAATGTGCACCAGAAAGAACAAAAAATATAACAGGCTCAACCCTTTGGAAAAATGTGCTGCAGAATGGGCGTGGTTTAAAAACTTCTGACTTTACAACACATTTATGAAACAGAAAAGAACAAATATGGCGAAGATTTTCTGTGCAAAGTAGAACTAGTCTAAAATCGTGTAAAAAAATGTACGCCAATTTACTTAGTGCACCATAAATTCCTGTCATGCACTAGGTATTTGCCTCTTCAATAAGTAACAGATAATTTTTGACTGCTTATGTTGTGCCAAACATTGTAGGGTTTTTGATGACAAATATTTGTTCCTTACATTCTGTGAGTTATTTTTGTCTTCAGATTTGTTTACATGATCTGCGCAAAATATATGTCTAGATTTTTTGTACCAAATATCTGTCTCATGTTACCCTGATTCAGTTGCCAGGTGCTAATAACAAAAGAATCATCATTATTGGCAATATCATCATGTTCCCCACTTTTTGTATGATGGCCATGGGATTTCTGCACATTTTCATAATTTTCACCTCCATATTTCTCCCTACCTCCCAATCAGAATGACTACCATTAGTAGTACCATACCCCCTGACACTACTATCTCCACCACTAACAATCATGTCTTCCTCCTCTGCTTTCTCCAATGCTGACTGTTCTCATCCAGTTCATCAAAAAATGGAGGAAGAACGCTGTGACTAGGAGAAATGGATTTCTCAGCAGGTGCCACATCACTACCAGGGATCGGTCAGTGAATAATATGAAGGAGACATGGGTGACAGTCCACAAAGGCCCTGTGGAAAATTGTGTTATATAAGAGGAGTAAGAAGAACACACAGAATCCTGACTCAGGATCACATCATCTTGGGTACAATATCCTCCTGTAATTGAGATGAGCAAGCTAAGTAATCAAGCATTTTCATTCCGGCGGTGCCACCAAGACCAGAAGTAGTGTTGCTGTTGGACAGGCTCATTTTTACTGTCTCCTGGCCTGTTATTTCCCAGTCATTATTTTACTGCAAAATGTTTAGTTATAATAGTGATTGGCCACAATTCTGACATTATGTGGATGCTTTTTATTATTATTATTATTATTATTATTATTATTACAAACAAGCTTGTCTCAACCAAACCTCCTACTACTCCCCCCCCAAAACCTACCCACCATTAGCCCGTACCCCATCCTGTCTCACTAAACACCAGCAAGACTCTAAAACTTATCTAACGTATTCACTGACTCCACTCTGCCACCAGATTTAGCTTTTGGAGAGGCAGTTTCTCTTTATGAGCAGATTTTGGTGCCATTCCTGCGTTTAGCTTAATAAGACGTCACCCAAATGCAAAAGCTTTTTATTATTAAATACTTACATATGCTTGTAGTGCGTCAGACTCACTACACCAAGCCAAGAATCTCACCCCTTAAATCATGACTATACATCCATATTTAAGCCTTGTTATCAGCCGAAAGCAATTCTGACAGAATGTGTAATAAAATAAATTCCACACATTACTATTTATGCCAGCATGGAATGTTTTCTAATGCGCTAAAATTGGCTACTATTAAAATACACAAGCCATATAGGCACATATAGGCACTTCTCTTCCACAACTCCAACTTTCAATCCACAAAAATAAAAATTCTTCTGGGAAGGTGTCATCTAAGGGTATTCACAGTAGAGAGGTAGATCACACCTCCCATAGGAAATTAAAAATTAACCTTTATTTCAACCTTTTAAAATCCCGGTTTATGACAATACAACATAAATCCAATAATGAGAAATTACCAGTATTTGTATTGGGAGCTTACTACCATGGCTGTGTATACCCTGATAGTTACTGCCTCCCTAATAACAATATGCGGTCTTGACTCCTCATAGAGGTCTTTAAACAGGGGACTGATTGCTTACAGCTCAGTGTACACTACCCCACCACTTGGAGGTTACTGGCCTTATGCCACGCCAACCAAGGGGGGAGGGGGTCACTGGCTACGTCCCCGTTCAGACCCAACATACGAGGGTGAAATACCACTAGTCTTAACTTAATTCTGACCCTACGCGTTTCATTTTACTCATCAGGGGTCTACTAATTTCTCAAAGTAATAGCAGTAATAACTGCTTTGTTTTAAAGATAATATGGGCGGTTGATACGCTGACCGCCAGCAGGACCGCCGCTCTCACTTTCATTGCTAAACAAAGGCCTCTTGGAAGGTCGGGCATGAGGCTAAAGGGAGCAGCCATTATTGGGTTATTTCACTGGAATCCTGTCTTAAGACAGGCTTGCACATTCCAGTGAGCGCCCTCTATTGGTTTGCAACAATGAGGCAGCAACTGTCTTCCTAATTACATCATGGAAGGCGGATTTGCATATTCTTCCCATAGTTCCTTGCAAAGTGGAGTGCTAAAGGCTTAACAAGTCTCCACACACCTATATGGTGGTCTCTCCCTAAGGAGTGACAATATCCCCCGAACCCTGTCTAAGCCTCTCACCTCTACCAGGTTATAGTCCTCTCTACATTGGGCTGATGAGATCCAACCAGATCGAAACAGCTGTCCTCGATTGAGAGACTATAATCTGGTAATAATCCCAGCGTCATTGCTAAACAAAGGCCTCTTGGAAGGTCGGGCATGAGGCTAAAGGGAGCAGCCATTATTGGGTTATTTCACTGGAATCCTGTCTTAAGACAGGCTTGCACATTCCAGTGAGCGCCCTCTATTGGTTTGCAACAATGAGGCAGCAACTGTCTTCCTAATTACATCATGGAAGGCGGATTTGCATATTCTTCCCATAGTTCCTTGCAAAGTGGAGTGCTAAAGGCTTAACAAGTCTCCACACACCTATATGGTGGTCTCTCCCTAAGGAGTGACAATATCCCCCGAACCCTGTCTAAGCCTCTCACCTCTACCAGGTTATAGTCCTCTCTACATCGGGCTGATGAGATCCAACCAGATCGAAACAGCTGTCCTCGATTGAGAGACTATAACCTGGTAATAATCCCAGCGTCATTGCTAAACAAAGGCCTCTTGGAAGGTCGGGCATGAGGCTAAAGGGAGCAGCCATTATTGGGTTATTTCACTGGAATCCTGTCTTAAGACAGGCTTGCACATTCCAGTGAGCGCCCTCTATTGGTTTGCAACAATGAGGCAGCAACTGTCTTCCTAATTACATCATGGAAGGCGGATTTGCATATTCTTCCCATAGTATATTTAAATAGGAAATTTGATATAATTTGTTACATACAGTGAGTTTGTCATCTAAGGGTGTATTCACATGGAGGAAAATTGTTAGGAATTTGGTGTGGAATTTCAGCCTTCCATTGACTTCAATGGGTTCCTTTTTCTGCTAGCAGAACTGAAATTCAAAGAACAATGGGAGGCTTTTTTTCAGCACTGAAATTGAGTAGCAAATTCAGCGCCATTTTCCTCCATGTGAATGGTCCCTTAGGCTGTATTCACACTGAGTAACGCTGGTGTTTTTTGTGCTTATTTTTGCACATAGCGCCGCGTTAACGCCGGTCAACGCCACCGCAAAATAGCGCGGCGTTAACGCGGCGTATACGCGGCGCTACGCGGCGTTAACGCGCCGCTATGTGCAAAAATAAGCACAAAAAATGCCAGCGTTACTCAGTGTGAATACAGCCTTAGAGATTCCAAAACTTAATATCTAGTATTAATAAAATTATTAATGGATATTGTCTCTAGCCGATTCCATCTTTTAATCCAAAAACAAATTCTAACTGGAAGTGTTGTCTCTGTAATTCCAGCAGATTTATGCAGTCAATATAGATGTCAGCTAATATTAATGTATCCGCTAATAAACAAAGTTTCAACGTCCCTGTACCAGGTCAAATACAAAAGCTGTTTCTAACATGTCATGTACCCTCTCACTACTCTGAACAGAACTTCATGTCAAGGATTCCCGAGTGAGGAGTTGAGGAGCATGTTCCATCAATTCCCTTTATGGTGAGACACTGCTGTAATCCTAGTTACCCACATAACAGATCCCACCATCCTACAGCTACTTTCTCGGCTACCATAATCTTCCTTCAGCATCTGGTCTGCTGTGTAGGCTCTGAAGCACATTCAACATATCTGATTTGCTTATGTTAATGAGTGGTATGAGACAGGCCTGCCCTGTTTCCCTAATATTGTTTGATATGTTTGTAGGGTCCCTACCCTGTTTCCCCGAAAATAAGACGGTGTCTTATATTAATTTTTGCTCCCAAAGATGCGCCTTGTCTTATTTTCAGGGGGTGTCTTATTTTTTTCAAATAAGAATTCACATATATTGCTAAATATAACATTAACATTTATTAAATACTGTACAGTATAAAAATATTTTTATAGATTTGTAGAGCAGGCAATTTGGACACAGAGATACCTAACATGTACGGTATGTGTTTCACAGTACTTACATACTTTTATATGTGTTCTAGGGAAATGGGTTGATTTGAATTTATAAAACATATATATATATATATATATATATATATATATATATATATATATATATATTTTTTTTTGCATTTATTAACCCCCTGTAATACATTACAGACAGGCAACCTGCCTTCAAAAGAAATGACGATTTTTTGCAATGCAGTTGCAAAGGTCTGATCACTAATGCAATACAATGCATTAGTGATAAGACCTTTGCAATTGCATTGCATTGCAAAAAAAATCGTCATTTCTTTTGCAGGCTGCATAGAGCAGCCTGCAAAAGAAAAGCACTGCAGACAGGCCGGGGAGCATTTACAAGGCTCCCGGCTGTCATGCCAACATGACGTCGGCCCTAGAGCATGCTCCAGGTGCCGGCAATCACCGGCGCCAGAAGGGTTAATGCCCATGGTTGGTGTGGGCACCGACCGGAGGCATTAGCGCTGGATGTCTGCTGACACCAGCAGACACCAGGCGGCTATGGCGGCCGCCCGACTCCCGGGTGGCCGGCATATTTAAACACCCGGCAGGATGCCGGGTGTTTAACTATGGCGGCCCCCCGGGAGTTGGGCGGCCGCCATAGCCGCCTGGTGTCTGCTGGTGTCAGCAGACATCCAGCGCTAATGCCTCCAGTCGGTGCCCACACACACTCCCATAGAAATGAATGGAAGTGCCCGGCACGCCGATTAACCCCCCGCTTTCCGGCTACTTCCATTCATTTCTATTCACTACGTCTTACTTTCGGGGGAGCGCCTTATATTAGGCAAGGCAGCAAAATGTCTGCCATGCCTTACTTTCGGGGTACGTCCTATTTTCGGGGAAACACGATAGCTATTGTTATTAGAAGAGATGATCTGGTAAAGAGTCTTGGTTGTGGGTGAAGTGGGGATAAAATCCTGTTACATGCTCTGTTTGTTGGACTCTATTCCTAGAGTGTTGGAGATAATGGAACAATTTGAATGTTTATCTGGATTTGAGATAAATAGGTCAAACTCTTGTGTGTTACCAAAAGATGGTAGTTCATTGAGTTTTGAGACCAACAAATAGTTTGGAATATTTGGGGGTGAGGATTAGTACTGAACCATCAGACTTGTGACTTTGAACCTGTTACTTCTGATCTCTAGAATTAGGTTAAAGATTTCAAATTGGCTTAAACGTCTGTTGTCTAGTGCGGACAGAATTTGATTGTTGAAAAGGGTGTTTTTACCTGAAATGTTATACCTATTAAGTACATGTCTGGTATGGCTATTAATTAATTAAAGTTATTGTGGGTCTTTTGAGACCTCAGAGTATAATAAGCAAAGACCAAGGGAAGTTAAGTAAACATAACAAACAGTTACTCACCTCTCCTGGGCTGAAGTGCAATTCCCAGTCTCCCTCAGACCTTTTTTAGTCTTCCCAGAGTACTCCCCAGAGCACAATAATAGCAGTTCTGGTTCAGAAGTTTTTGGTCCCAATGAAATTTCAGAGTGAACATCATGAGTATTCAGAAATCAACCTTTCATGGTTATCCTACGATTACGTCCAGTAGACTCCTACAGTAAAGATCTGTATCAATGGACAGTTGGGCAATTACTTGCCTTTAGGTCACCTTGCAGCCTAAGGCTTCAGGCTGAAACCCATTTGGCCCTTATTGTAACCCACCTCTGCATAACATAGAAAGATGTCAACACTCGCATGAGGGTACCTAATTGCCATTTTGTCAGTTATTGATGAGGGCAACTACCTGGAACTGTAAAGGCTCATTGAACCTTTACATAAATGGATCATGGCATATGTCACAATGACGCTTCCAAACAGCCAAGGGCAATGACCATTAAAGGGCCCTGTCTGATGGACGGACATTAGATAATTAAATTGGTCAGTTAGGTACACAACGGTACATGGCAGGTAACATGCAAACATTGTGCGGCAGCAATCTAAAGATAAGGTGTATTGGAAATGAATAGCAACAGTAAGCTGCCACCTTGAAACTGTGTTCTGCAGCATATTTCTCTGCAAGTTGCCACAGCAAAAAATAACCATATATATATTTTTTTTTGTTGATGTTGTTGTAGCATACCTACAGGCTTCTCTGTAATACAAAGTAGAAAACTGCAAGTAAATCCTTTAGGCAAGGGCCACACTTTGCTAAAACGCAGTGTTTGGGCAGCGGCAGAAACACAATGGCAAAAATGCTGTGTTTTACATTAATTGCAAAGTGGCTGGCATTCTGGCTATTCCCACCCACACAATGCAGAAAAAATCCACAGTGGAAAAGCGTCAAAAGTTTTTGTCAATCGCAGAATTTATATCTACAGAAACAGTGGCATTTTCCATATAGGTATAATAGAATCAGAAAGCCAGCAGAGGAAAACTATCGGCGATACTGTGGTCTTTTCTGCAGCGTTTATTGTCTGTGGCTCGCTACATGGGGCCTTAGCCTTAGAAAAAAGCTTCACTTAACTGTGAAAAAAATGCAGTGAAAACACATTGCATTTTTTCTACAACTTTTTTTCGTTGAATTTTTGCTGCTTTTTTTCTTCCCCATTAAATATATAGGGAATACGCTTGTGATTTGCTAAAATTAACATGCTGTGTTTTTCATAAACGCTTGAGTTTTTGAAAATGCAGTTCTTTTTTCTACAGTCATGGCCAAAAGTTTTGAGAATGACACAAATCTTATATTTCCACATGATCTGCTGCCCTCTGGTTTTTATGTGTGTTTGTCAGATGTTTTTATCACATACAGAAATAGAATTGCAATCATATTATGAGTAACAAAAGCTTATTTTGACAGTTAGAATGAGTTAATGCAGCAAGTCAATATTTGCAGTATTAACCGTTCTTCTTAAGGACCTCTGCAATTCTCCCTGGCATGCTCTCAATCAACTTCTGGACCAAATCCTGACTGATAGCAGTCAATTCTTGCACAATCAATGCCTGCATTTTGTCAGAATTTGTAGGTTTTTGTTTGTCCACCCGTCTCTTGATGATTGACCACAAGTTCTCAATGGGATTAAGATCTGGGGAGTTTCCAGGCCATGGACCCAAAATCTCTATGTTTTGTTCCCTGAGCCATTTAGTTATCACCTTTGCTTTATGGCAAGGTGCTCCATCATGCTGGAAAAGGCATTGTTGATCGCCAAACTGCTCTTGGACGGTTGGGAGAAGTTGATCTTGGAGGACATTCTGGTACCATTCTTTATTCATGGCTGTGCTTTTAGGCAAGACTGTGAGAGAGCCGATTCCCTTGGCTGAGAAGCAACCCCACACATGAATGGTTTCAGGATGCTTTACAGTTGGCATGAGACAAGACTGGTGGTAGCGCTCACCTCGTCTTCTCCGAATAAGCTGTTTTCCAGATGTCCCAAACAATCGAAAAGGGGATTCATCAGAGAAAATGACTTTACCCCAGTCCTCAGCAGTCCACTCCCTGTACCTTTTGCAGAATATCAGTCTGTCCCTGATGTTTTTTCTGGAGAGAAGTGGCTTCTTTGCTGCCCTCCTTGAGACCAGGCCTTGCTCCAAGAGTCTCCGCCTCACAGTGCTTGCAGATGCGCTCACACCTGCCTGCTGCCATTCCTCAGCAAGCTCTGCACTGCTGGTAGCCCGATCCTGCAGCTGAAACACTTTTAAGAGACGGTCCTGGCGCTTGCTGGTCTTTATTGGGCGCCCTGGAGCCTTTTTGCCAACAATGGAACCTCTCTCCTTGAAGTTCTTGATGATGCTATAGATTGTTGACTGAGGTGCAATCTTTCTAGCTGCGATACTCTTCCCTGTTAGGCCATTTTTGTACAGTGCAATGATGGCTGCACGTGTTTCTTTAGAGATAACCATGGTTAACAGAAGAAAAACAATGATGCCAAGCACCAGCCTCCTTTTAAAGTGTCCAGTGGTGTCATTCTTACTTAATCATGACAGATTGATCTCCAGCCCTGTCCTCATCAACACCCACACCTGTGTTAATGGAGCAATCACTGAAACGATGTTAGCTGGTCCTTTTAAGGCAGGGCTGCAATGATGTTGAAATGTGTTTTGGGGGATAAAGTTCATTTTCTAGGCAAATATTGACTTTGCAAATAATTGCTGTTAAGCTGATCACTCTCTATAACATTCTGGAGTATATGCAAATTGCCATTAGAAAAACTGGAGCAGTAGACTTTGTAAAAATTAATATTTGTATCATTCTCAAAACTTTTGGCCATGACTGTACAGTGTATAGATAAGATTATTCAGAATCTCATTCACTTTGCTGGTACTATAAAAGTAAATTTGTTTCCAATGCATTTCCACAGCAGCCAAAACGCGGTGTGTCTGCAATGTGGGCCTTAGTCTTAAACCTCGCAGTGGCATTCACTCTGTGCTGTAGATTTTAGTCACTGCATGAACTGTGTTGTTACTGTAGATCACAGTGCTTAGCCACTAGCACTTTCATTGTGGCTGATATACGTAAACCATCCTCTGTGTGAACTCTGACTTAGATTGCTTTCCATAGTTTAGTAGTTGTGGGTGGCTCATTAAAACCTATAGGCCCCATTAAGCAATCACTTTTATATTCCTTTTACTAGAAGTAAAATGAGCCCATGTGACTTTCTAATAAGGAACAATTATGAAAAATTCTACAGTGCATTTTAACAAGATAAAACATAATTGTACACTTCAAATTGTAAAGGTCTTACACATTAGATGCCAGAGAATCCTATATATTATATATGTTGAATATTTACTTTATGAGCTCCATTTTCTAGCCATTGCTGGAAATTTTAATGATTTCTGGATTGGTTAATGGTGTCCACTGTACATTTCATTTATTACTTCCTTTTTAGACAAACTTTTTTGCTGGAAATAAAAAGTACCTAGCAGAAATGGCGATCTGCGCATCTGTGAAACAATGCTGCAATTTATCTCTACCATAAACCAACGGTGTGCCAAATGCTCGCGTCCAATACGAAATTGTACAATTAACCTTATTATAAAACTATCCACAGTTCCATCGTAATAATGTCATGAAACCTCCAGGACCTGTGATAGTTAAGAATAAATCAATGTTTCTAAGTGGAAAGCACAGCTACCTTTACATAATATGTAAGTTCTCCTACCGCTCCACTCTTTGAAGCACTTATATCCTTCCAATATTTATTGGCAAATTCACTCTAATAATGCAATAGAGGACACTGCCTTGTTACAAGGAAAATGGAACAAGCTGAAAAGAAAGAGAACTTTTCTCTAATGAATTCTTCACGTTTAGTCTGATGCTCCAAGTTGCTTTTTTTGTTGCTGATTTTGATGCGCTTTTTTGAGCAGAAGGCAGACGTATAAGTGCTTACTATATACTTACTATTCCTTGCATAGCCATTCTTGGCTTTGGCTAAAAAAACGACAAAAAAAGCTGTGTTTCCGCAACATGGTAAACTTGTCAGTCTTAAAGAGAACTTGTCAGGTGGTTTTTTTTTCACCATAAACTGGCCCCATCACTTGGAGTATGACTTACCTTTCCGTCTAGTGCCTTCAGTTATCTTCATCTTTTTTGTGCTCTTTAAGTTTTATTAGAATTTTTCAGATAATAATACATACATAGGATATTCAGTACAGTAGAAAAAAAATTACAAACAATAGTGCAACAATGTCAAATCAACAGATATATATATATATAAATTATACAATTACTTGTCTAAAACAGCAATAATAAAGTCATTGAACATTAAATATAATGAAATAACCAAAACAAATAACATTTTTACTACAGTATTGTGAGTTATGCATCTAAAAAGTAATACAAATTAATATAAATTAGCCATTGACTGCATACTTAGCATTTAAATTAACGGCAAGAGACCCTGGAGGTAAGCCTGGTCCAGATATCCCAATGTGAAAGTGGGAATCTTAGGGCCCCTTCACACGGCGTATACGCTCACTGCTTTGGAGCGCGTAAACGTTCCGTAGCAGCGGCGTCTAAAAGCAGATCGCATTGTTTTCTATGGGAGCCGGCAGACGCGCGCTCGCCATAGAAATGAATGGGCTGCTTTTTCCATTCATTTCTATGGGGAGCGCGCGTCTGCCGACTCCCATAGAAAACAATGGGAACTGCTTTAGACGCCGCTGTTACGGAACGTTTACACGCTCCAAAGCAGTGAGCGTATACGCCGTGTGAAGGGGCCCTTAGAGAATAAAACCTCTTATGGGTCATAGTTTCCATAGTGTAATCAAATTGGGGCGCAGAATACAGTTCCCTAGTTGTTAGCGGGATATTAGCTTTCCAGGATCTAGGTGTCAATAAACGAGCAGCCAAGATGATATTGCCCATCAATTTTCTAGGTGGCAATTGGTTAGAATCCAATCCTATGAAACGTAGAGCTAGGTGGAATGTTAAAATAAATGTAATCTGAATAACAGCAAAAAAAAAAGAAAAAAAAAGAAAAGAAAGACAATTCCAAAGTTATATACAACAGGGCATTCCCACCACATGTGAAAATATGAGACAGACCACATTCCTGCCAACATAGGGGAAAATAATCCGGAATAAACTTAAATAATTGTAGGGTCCTATATCATCAGAGGAGAAGCTTCCACTCCCAATAAATAGCACTTTTGGATATCTTGGACACCCAATGAAGTCACACATGTAATTCAGATAATGAGAACTGAGGCTGTAGATCTCTTTCCCACCTAAGAATATATCCCAGTTTAACATCAGAGGTCCCACAAATCAATGCAGAATATAAAGAGGTAATACCTTTAAATTTCCCTACCATACCTGTGCCTGCAGCTCCCGGGAAAGAGATGTGAAGCAGGAGCAGATAGCTCCCTGCTTCATCATTATATGCAACTGGGGCAGCTGGAATGGCGGGACAGCTGAGCCAATGGGGCCCCCGCAGCCATAGGACCCGGTGTAAGTGCAGCATTGGCCCTAGGGTTAAAGCAGCCATGGTGCAGCAGGTTACCAACAGGATCCAGGTTGGTGCAAGCTATAAGCCACAGTAAGCTGTCAGGTGTTGCAGAGCCTCAGTTTTAACCGGCCCTCCTAATCCGCCTCACACTCTATGTTTCTGTTGCAGCAAGGTGAAGTTCTAAATGTACGAGAGCATAAAAATGTATATGCAAATTATCCAAAGCAGCTTCAGCCTAGTCTCACTTTTCACTTGCTAAACATGCCTCCTGGGCGTGATTGACATTTCCCTCACGGTGCCCTCACGAGGTAGATGTCTGTCATGTCCAGGAGACTAGCCGAAGCTGCTCCTGCCTGCTTTCGTGGCTTTCCCTATTGATGTAGTATAAGGTAAATAAATCCATCAAGCAATCCATCAAGTCAGCTTGCCAAAAAGGTAAAATATACTTTTTATTTGCTACAAGTGAAAGAGAACAACCAGTTTAGCATTACAAGTTAACAAGTTAACAAGTTGCCGTCTCTTATTAGACATTTTAAATACAGTCATGGCCATAAGTGTTGGCACCCGTGAAATTTTTCCAGAAAATGTATTTCTCCCAGAGAATTATTGCAGTTACACATGTTTATTTCCTTTGTATGTATGGGAACAACACAAAAAAACTGAGAAAAAAAGTAATTTGGACATCATTTTAAACAAAACTCCAAAGTGAATATATATATATATATTTACTTTTGTTTTGCATTTATTAGACCTCCTAGGGGCCTTGAACCCAAGGAGGTCAGATCACTAATGCAATGCATTACACTGCTAATGCATTGCAAAATATCACCATTTATATGGCAGACAAGCCTTCAATAGGCCCAGTTTCAACACCATGTAGAACCCTCTGGATCTTATTCTCTGGATCATTTCCCAACACCATCTCCACCAGAGCAAGCTGTTGCTTCCACTCCTCCTGGATCAGAGGAGTAATTCAATGAAGGAACAGCCTCACTGTAATTTGCAGGAAGAATCCTGCTGGATGGTTCCTTACCAGCTCCAATTGGGTAGCATTGTCAGGGATTATCTTACCTCGAGATATGACTTTATAGGAGTGTGACAGCTTCACAAGCACTTTAAAGAGGACCTTTCATGGGGCCACACGGTGGTTCAGTGGTTAGCACTGCAGCCTTGCAGCACTGGAGTCCTGGTGTTCAAATCCCGCCAAGGGCATAAAACCACCTGCAAGGAGTTTGTATGTTCTCCCTGTGTTTGCATGGATTTCCAGCCCATATTCCAAAGACATACTGATAGGGAAAAATGTACATTGTGAGCTCTAAGTGGGGCTCACAATCTACATTTAAAAAAAAAAAAAAAAAAAGAGGACCTTTCATGTCCTCGGGTACATGCGGTTTTGTATACCGCTAGAAAGCCGACAATGCCTTGGGGCTGGAGATATCGGTGACGTTACCGATCTCTGCCCACTGTCAGAAGGGTGTCCCTGACAGTCTAGCTGGTCTGTGAGGAACCCACCTCTGACAGTACTCGTCCATATCCCTCTACTGTATGAAGGAGTGTTCTTTATCGCGCAGCGATGGGCTATGAGGAATGCTCTCCCCAGTACAAGTCTATGGATGAATACTGTCGGGTTGGGTGTGGATGCTCCTCACAGCCCAACTAGACTGTCAACAAGGCCCTTCTGACAGTGGGCAGAGATTGGTGAACTAACGGCACCGATATCTCCAGCCCCGGGTCATATAACAGAAAAGCCAACAGTGCGCTGAATTCAGCACACTGTCTGCTTTCTAGCAGTATATAAAACCACATGTACCCAAAGACATGAAAGGTTCTCTTTAAACAAGCCACCAAATTTGTCATCAGGGACAACTGCAGCATTGGCAATGTGATCCCTCTATTATATATCTTACAGGGAACACACTCATGCAATGAGAGACGGAAGAGGTGGAATAGTTTGTACCTTTTAGTAATCATCATCACCCTGTGTTGATGGAGATGGATGAGTACCTGAGACAGAGTCATTATGGTGGAGAAACTGACTCCTAAACTAGAAATGGAAGAGGAGGAGGACTCTGTCTTCAATGCAGATGGGGCCCTTGATGTGCTACAGGCACAGTCAGAGTAGGACGCTGACCCTTACTTATTCAAAAATGATGATGTTGACAACCACGTTGGCCAAGAACACTAACCATGGCAGGCCCTTGGGTCTGTGCATATGCTGGCAAGCATGGCAGGCTGTATACGTGTTGCAGTGGAAGCAAACAATTAGTATCAAGAAGAAGGGTGAGTACTGCATGACAGTGGTCTTAGACCCTCACTATAAAGCAAAAATGGGAGAATGTTTCCCTGCCTGGGAAAGGGAAGAAAAATTATAATATTATCAGGATAGGCTATATGCCCAGCTTACTGCAGTGTATAGGGAGAGCACTGCAAATGTCAGTTGCACATGTACTCAGGTAACCTCTGTTCACTCCCAGTCCTCCTCATTCAGCAGGTGCTCCATCCCTCCCTGCCAGTGCCACAGCTGGAGTAAAACCAGCAGCATCAGCAGTATATGGAAGATGATAAACCTGAAATTTTTCACCTTGCAGCACCAACTGGAGCCACGATAGGTAGATGACACTCCTCAGTTGCATTCTGGAAAATAACTCTGACCCCATGGCATTCTGTGCTAATAGGTTAGAGCAGTGTAAACAGCTGGCCCTATTTGCCATGGATGTTTAATGTTGTCCAGTCTCAAGCGTAATGGCAAGAGCATGTTCAATGCTGCCAGTTTTCTTGTAACACATAAAATAATAAAACTGTCCACGGTTAGCATGTTTGATGCCTCCAAATAGAGGTGTTATCCAAACGCCTTCACCATCACTAGCCGCAAGGTTAAACAGGAGTTGCTGAATTTGGGCATCCAGATTGTTACCACCAGTAACCGTACAGGTTATAAATGCTCAACTTACTGAAAATGAGCCAGAAACTATTATTTCTTACTGAGACTATCTGACCAGGAGGATGATGCGGTTCTTATGCTCCAGGTAGTTGTCTGAGCCAGGAGAAAGCGAGAATCCAATAAACAGCCATAAGTCATTTCAAGGATATAACATTTGGACAAAATCTGAAGACAAGCTGTATCCAGAAACAGAATCCAGGGAGTTGGTTTACAGGAGGTTGCATTAGGACAGAATCAGAAGACTAGTTGGAGTCGATAACTAAAGCCAAGAGGTCAATATTCCAGGAGATCAGTCTGAACACAAGTAAATGGAGAAATGGGTCTCAAAGCCACACAGGAATCAATTGCAGGCAGGTCGGTAAGGAGAAAGGAAAGGTGAATCGGCCTCTTCAGGTGGTAATTGGACAAGACCAGACAATCTCTGACATACATATAATTCAAACTACTTGAGACACAAAACATAAAAAATATATAATTTTATTAATAAATATCACATAAGACAATACAATACATAAACAAACAGGGGAGACACATGGGGAAAAAGGGTAAATTTCCCCATTAAATCGCAGAGGAGTACCATAACCCTCACACCGGCAATCTCTGACATACAGCGGCTTCTCAGGTCGGCTTGGAAACCTTAAAGCCACAGCGTCAAATCTGAATGAATCTTGAGAAGTTCACCCCTCTCTACATTTAATAAATAAAAATCAGCTAAACTAAAAAGTGATATAGAAAGTTTTCAGTGGTTAGCTTCAGAGTCCTGCAACTTAGGCCTTGAGATGCCATGATCATTTGCAGCCACGGGATATGGGTGACTTAGGGGAAGATCATGGGGGTCTGTGAGTACACATGGCAACTAGGAGGACAATCAATGGCCTCCTGGCTGCCTTTCCCTATAGCACATTCAGAATGTGTAATGTATTGAAATACAGAAATGATGCACTATACAGGGGATACTATTGTACTAGTGGTACTATAAAAAAAAAAATAAAGTGATTATTTTAATGTATTATACAAAAAAACCTTAACAATTTAAAAAATGAATAATGTAGACAAAATCCCCAAACATATTAAGTATTCCCATGTGCATATAATCTCACACTATCCAAAAATAACATTATTTATCCTGTGTGGTAATAGGGGCAATAAAAACTGATCAAAAAAGTTGTACACATCAAAAACTGGTATC
Source organism: Leptodactylus fuscus (assembly GCF_031893055.1). Classification (NCBI taxonomy): domain Eukaryota; kingdom Metazoa; phylum Chordata; class Amphibia; order Anura; family Leptodactylidae; genus Leptodactylus; species Leptodactylus fuscus. Next base: position 136,310,230 of record NC_134266.1, on the reverse strand, counting down.
AGTCAATATTATACCTTTCCCTTAAAAAAGTACGCTCACATAGCATCATCAACAAAACAGAAAAAAAAGTTATGGACAGTGCCCCCAGGAAAATTGTTTATTTTCCAAAAGCAATGAAAATATTGTATTTTTTTTTTTTTACATGGACAATAAATATACAGTGCCTACAAGTAGTATTCAACCCCCTGCAGATTTAGCAGGTTTACACATTAGGAATTAACTTGGCATTGTGACATTTGGACTGTAGATCAGCCTGGAAGTGTGAAATGCACTGCAGCAAAAAAGAATGTTATTTCTTTGTTTATTTTTTTTTTAAATTGTGAAAAGTTTATTCAGAGGGTCATTTATTATTCAACCCCTCAAACTACCAGAATTCTGTTTGGTTCCCCTAAAGTATTAAGAAGTAGTTCAGGCACAAAGAACAATGAGCTTCACATGTTTGGATTAATTATCTCTTTTTCCAGCCTGTTCTGACTATTTAAGACCCTCCCCAAACTTGTGAACAGCACTCATACATGGTCAACATGGGAAAGACAAAGGAGCATTCCAAGGCCATCAGAGACAAGATCGTGGAGGGTCACAAGGCTGGCAAGGGGTACAAAACCCTTTCCAAGGAGTTGGGCCTACCTGTCTCCACTGTTGGGAGCATCATCCGGAAGTGGAAGGCTTATGGAACTACTGTTAGCCTTCCACGGCCTGGACAGCCTTTGAAAGTTTCCTCCCTGCCGAGGCCAGGCTTGTCCAAAGAGTCAAGGCTAACCCAAGGTCAACAAGGAAGGAGCTCCGGGAAGATCTCATGGCAGTGGGGACATTGGTTTCAGTCAATACCATAAGTAACGTACTCCACCGCAATGGTCTCCATTCCAGACGAGCCCGTAAGGTACCTTTACTTTCAAAGCGTCATGTCAAGGCTCGTCTACAGTTTGCTCATGATCACTTGGAGGACTCTGAGACAGACTGGTTCAAGGTTCTCTGGTCTGATGAGACCAAGATTGAGATCTTTGGTGCCAACCACACACGTGACGTTTGGAGACTGGATGGCACTGCATACGACCCCAAGAATACCATCCCTACAGTCAAGCATGGTGGTGGCAGCATCATGCTGTGGGGCTGCTTCTCAGCCAAGGGGCCTGGACATCTTGTCCGCATCCATGGGAAGATGGATAGCATGGCCTACCTGGAGATTTTGGCCAAGAACCTCCGCTCCTCCATCAAGGATCTTAAGATGGGTCGTCATTTCATCTTCCAACAAGACAACGACCCAAAGCACACAGCCAAGAAAACCAAGGCCTGGTTCAAGAGGGAAAAAATCAAGGTGTTGCAGTGGCCTAGTCAGTCTCCTGACCTTAACCCAATTGAAAACTTGTGGAAGGAGCTCAAGATTAAAGTCCACATGAGACACCCAAAGAACCTAGATAACTTGGAGAAGATCTGCATGGAGGAGTGGGCCAAGATAACTCCAGAGACCTGTGCCGGCCTGATCAGGTCTTATAAAAGACGATTATTAGCTGTAATTGCAAACAAGGGTTATTCCACAAAATATTAAACCTAGGGGTTGAATAATAATTGACCCACACTTTTATGTTTAAAACTTATTAAAATTTAACTGAGCAACATAATTTTTTGGTTTGTAAGATTTATGCATCTGTTAATAAATCCTGCTCTTGTTTGAAGTTTGAAGGCTCTAACTTATTTGCATCTTATCAAACCTGCTAAATCTGCAGGGGGTTGAATACTACTTGTAGGCACTGTATTAATAAAATCTAAGAAAACGTACCCCCAAATGGTGCCAATTAAAAGTACAAATCATTGTGTAAAAAAAGATTGGCCAACATATGGTCATGTCAAAAGTTAGGAATTATGGGGCAACACGGTGGCTCAGTGGTTAGCATTACAGCAATGGAAGCCTGGGTTCGAATCCCACCAGGAACAACATCTGCAAGGAGTTTGTATGTTCTACCTGTGTTGTGGATTTCCTCCCATTCTACAAATACATACTTAAATGAAAAATAAATAAATGTACATTGTAGTCCGTATATGGGGCTCACAATCTACATGTTAAAAAAGTTATGAATTATGGAAATGGAAATTATGAATAAAGTTGCTAAGCCTTACTGCCCAAACTTCTCTGCATCCTTAAAGGATTATGCTTTCTACTATGAATGTATCTTTTCTTTCTTGTGCAGCTGAGGTTTGGAGAGTAAACTGCGTGGACAGTTAACCAATTCTCCTACAACATGCCACCATCAACAAAAAGCTCCTTATGTCAAAGTAAATTTGTTCCATATTGAAGCAACAGGTCAACTTCAATGTGGTTTCTTTTTTAATTCAATTCTTGATGGGGTTTCTTCAACAACTCTGAATATGAAACGACCAACATCATTGTTTTAGTTGAGAAACAGTAAGTTGTGCGTCTTAGCATGAAATTTCTTATATCGTAACAATTTGGCTTGAGGTATAAGAAATTACATGTTTTGCTATAAGTGAAATGTGAATGACATCCCTTGAGTATGGAACACAGCGGAAACATCACTTTTTCTGACATAATCCTGCATAAATTAACAATATTCTCTGTGTAAATAACCTGGTGAAAATGAAGCCGTGGCTAATTAAGGATCTGTTTTCCTCGTTAGTGTCTGTACTGATGCTCCATGCTTAAATGAAGACATTAAATGCTGATTGTTATCATTTGAGAATCCTCCTGGTGGAACGGCATTTCTTAGATAAGTGTTGGATACAGACTGCTCATAAAGGTAATGTAGGAGAGAAGCATCTGATAGCCACAGTATGTGAAATCAGCTTGTATGCTATTTATATGACCAGCCTCTGGAGTTTTCATTTTAAATAAGAATTGCTGCACCTGTAATAGTGTTTTCTGACTCCATAAAATCACTTAGAAATGTGTTTTTGAATCTTTGAAGCGGAGAAACTGAGGCTTAGGGAGAGTAAATGTAACGTTACAGACAATGGGGTGTATATACACAATAATGTAAGCATTGTAAAAGCTTCACAAACACAACACGTTTCTTTAAGTTTAATTTAGAAATACTTAAGACATATTCACATATGGAAGCTTTGTTGCAAAATAATGGTTTATGGTTTTAATGAATGGTTTATAGTAAGCATTGTGTTTAGCAGTGTTTTGAGTGATTTCTGGGTTTTTCGGTGAGTTTCTGGCATCTTCTGCATTTGTTTATATGGGAATCTTCCTGTTTTGTGTTCTCCTACAAATACTATGATGCCTTGGGCTTCACAATGAGCTGACTCACACTACCTCCCTCTCTCACTCCTTCCCCCTCCCTTTCTCACTCTCTCCCCCTCCCTGTTTCCCTAGCTAGCATGGCCACTTCTAGCCCTTCCTAATTAACTCCCCCCCCCACCTCATCATACTTGCCTGTCTTCTGGACTGGACATTCTGGGCATAAGATGTGCCGGCCACCCATGCCTGCTGTAACATCTCTGCCTGTTCGGGTCTCTGCGCCACCCTCTGCTCGCGTGCTGCGGTGCAGGAGGCGTGTGCAGTTTGATAATTTGCTTAGAGTTTTTAGTTGCACTGTGTGAACATGGGTCTAGTTCTGTAATTGAATTTGCATCACACCCATCTTCTGCCCTTGTCTGCCTCTGTCCATTAAGTGGTTACATTTTGTCTTGCTCTGTGATTGACAGCTTGCCTTCCTGTCAGGTCCAGGGCGGGTTAATTCTCCCCTATTTAGTCTTGACTCACATTCACACTGGTGCTTGTTATTGCCTCACGCTTGCTGGCTTATCTTGCTGTTATTACTTGTATTCTTATCCTTGACCTCTGGCTTTCCCTACTGACTATTCTTTTGGACTTCGATTTGGCACTGCATTGCTCGACTGTTACCGAACCCTGGCTAGCTGACCTCCCTTTATTGTTGTCCATCTTGTCTGTGTTTTGTGTATCACATATATAGGAAGGGACCGTCTTCGAGTTGCCGCCTATTACGTAGGATAGGGCCTGGCAAGAGGAAGGGACAGTGAGGGGCTTCAGCTTAGGGCTCACTGTCTCTTGTGCATCTAGCAATTCCCTAACACCTGCGCAATAAAGCTGAAGTGCCGGCATACGCAGTAGCCAGAATTCAGGCTCTATTGTGCAAGCCGCCTGCCAGCCGCTCACACCTGCTCAATGTAGCAAGCAATGAGCTTAATTTACAGTTATCATATTATATTATCCCAGACAAACCCCTTTAATCTCTCAACTTTCAAAAACTGAGGGGCCCTCATACCTACATATAATTTAATTTAGCCCTGAAAATCTTTAAATCCACCAAATGATTCAAAATAATACTTTGTACAAACCTAAATGTTTTACTTTTCCTGCTGGTAAAAATTGTGATGAATATATTTCAGTTTTTTCCATAGAATTTGATCTAAGTTTGGAATTACTCCTGGTGGAAAGCTTCATCTTATTGAAAGACCATTGCAATTTCTGGTGGTGTAAATTGTGTAGACGTCAATGTCTATATTAGTCCTGCAGCCTCTTTTACACTCTTTACCTCTATCTATATTGCTTTTATCAAAGAATCATTCGTGTATTATTTTTGCTTAAATATAGACATACAATAACCCATAGGACTTGAACGATCTGAAAATGTTCCAAATGTACAGTAATTGCTAGTTTTAAAAATGAGAAACATGTCAGCTGTGCTTAGACACCATGCTTTATACACTAATAGCAACATAACTATTTTAGTACTGGTATAGGTGATGTGTTTCATTAGAAACCTAAAAGTTCTCTTGTATTTCTGATCTTTCCTTTAAACATTTCATCTTTAATGATATTTTTCTTTGACTGAAACGATGAACTAAAGACTGCAACAAACAGCCTTACTGTATAAAACATAACGTTAGCAAAAATCTGAATTTGAAATATATAGATTTGTCCATTATTCTGCCCATCATACGTTTATAGTGTATTACTCTCCAATCTAGGCAGCTGGGGCCCCTCTGCAAGAACCGTTATGGGCCCTTTCTTTTTTCCAATATCTCAGCATAGAGCATGTCCATTTGGTTTCTCTAACAATCCACCAATAATTGTTGGTCATCTAATTTACCCTCAAACCAATAGACAGTAGAAAGCTGTCGTTAAAGTGATAGGGTCCCATGACTTATTGAGCCCCTTATCCCTGCACAGGTTGTACCAATGGTATATCCATCGTTGCTCCAGTCCCTTCCCAAATTCACCATAGTCTTGTAGATAATCTTATTTATAGAAACAAACTTTATGCACAGTCCACTAGACACTGCAAAGTTTTTTTTCTTAACTTTCCAAAGTGGTGCTTAAAAACAAGTCCACTTAACACTCTCTAAACTGTAACTAAACTTTCAGATAACTTTTGATTTTCTGGCAGTATTTGTGTCATTAATAAATTTTGTACAATAGTTTAACACATTTTGGTTCCTTTCTGTGAGATCCTGCATCTTTTTATTCTTTCCTTTGCTTCTGTACTGAGAGCTGTCCCATGGTTCTCCAAAGTAACTGTGTATAGAGCATGAGCTTGCAGTATGGTACTGTGTAAAATGTGGGTGGCGAAGGGTCACTTCAAACAGTTATCTCGGGTATTATAAAATGTAGAAACTTCCTTTTGGTGTCATGTATATTAAAGGAATTGCCTAGGATAAATTGAAAATAAATTCATAAACTACACCCCCTTCCCCTGTCTAATTTCTTATTGGCATGAAAAAAACAACAACTATATTTACCTGTATAGGCACAGGCACATTTTCTGATGATCCAGTGATGTTCCATTTCCACACTTCCGGATACAAAGCATCACTAAAAGTCTTTTCCTCCTCATCCCCATCATACCTACCTATTTTCAGTCTTCTGGCAGCATCACTTTATTCACTTCTGTAGGCGCCAGCACAGTACAGCTTTATTGTACATTCACCGGTAGAAGTGAATAGTGCATACCACACATGAGCAAGAAGTCCAAGAAGATGCCGGCAGGACTGATGAAACTGATCTCCAGGACACAGAAGACAGGTAAGTATGCTTGGGGGGGGGGGGGGAGATACTGGGGCTGAGTGAGTTAGTTAGGTAGATAGATAGATAGGACTAGTATTCTGCCGGCTAGCTAGGCAAATAGGGAGGGGGTTGAGAGAGGGAGTCAGAGGGGGATCATGGGGGTTGTAGATGAGGGAAGCATATAAACAAATGAAGAGAATGCCAGGCACTGCTAAAGGTATTTTGGGGCAATTATTAACCCATTAATAGCACTAAAATGCTTTTTTTAAGTTTATTTTCCCAGAAAACCCATTTAAGCTGCATAATATATAATATAAATAACTCCATCCCGACTGTTTCTTCAACCAGTGATATCTCTGGTAGTAATAAAGATACTCCTTAGTGTCATATGAGAGAGTAGAATTCCTTCTTTCATATGACACCAAAAGCAAGTGTCTACGTTTCATAATGCCTGAGACATAATTGTTTGTAGTGACCCTTCCCTCTTTTTCTATACATTTTACACAGCCCCATATTCCAATTCCCATACTCCATACACAGTTACTCAGTAAGATACAGAGAACAGCTCTTAATATAGAAGCAAGGAAAAAAATAAAGAGATGATGTCGCAGAAAGGAGCCAAAATTTGTTAATAAAGTATATTACAAAATTTATTAATAACACAAATGCGGCTAGAAAATCAAAAGTTGTCCAAAACTTTAGATACACCAAAGAACACTGAAGTTCGAGTTTCAGGGAAACATGGTGGCTCAGTGGTTAGCATTGCAGCCTTACACCGTTGGAGTCCTGGGTTTGAATCATGCCAGGAACAACATCTGCAAGGAGTTTATATGTTCTCCCAGTGTTTGTGTGACAAAGACATACTGATAGGAAAGAAAAAAAAAAAAAAGTACCATATGTACATTGTGATCCCTATATGGGGCTACCAATCTACGTAAAAAAGTTCCAATTTTTACTTATTTCTCTGTTGTTGATTTACCTTTTTTTATTTTTTGATATGTTAAATGTTTTTGGCTTTGTAATATTTTTGATATTTTGTATCTATGTGCTACCACTCAGTATTTGTTGGCCTCTATATATCGGAGAACTTTCTTCTTTAGAATGCCTTTCTGTGCCTCCAAGTGAAATGAGACCTATAGGAAGGTCCAGCAGTAGCCTCATACATCTCTTTTGGCATTTTGATATATGCTGATGTAGTTAAAATAGAATAAAATTTCCTATTTTTCAGAATGAATTGAGAATAGAATTTTTTCACTCATTCACTCATCTATAATATTAATAATATGACATTAGACATTACACTGCTCATTCTCTGGTTATAATCCCATCCCACCATTGGAAAGGAAGATATAATTTCCATCTTTTTTCCACTACAATGGAAAGCTGAAGGTTGTAATATTACATGTGAAGGAACTGTAACACATCCTGCACTTTTGGAATCCTAACAAATGAGAAATGCATGTAGTACAAATGTCATCCTCTCTTTTTGCTTATGAATAATTGGCTGTTTGATCCTGATCGCCAGGATTCATTCTTCTCATGCAGTTTTAATTATTATCCTTGCCGCATATTGAATGTGTGCTTAGTGGTAGTGGAAATATGGAATTAATTATGACATTAGATAATGTGTTAATAATTGATAGGGATGGATGCCAAACATATCTGGAGGAGCCAATAGAGAGAATGGTGAAAAAAATAAAACTCAAATGCTTTCACATAGACAGTATACAGTATGTATATAAATGGAAATTCAATGAACTAGCACAATAGCCATTTATGTATTATGAATCCTTTATCAATACTGATTGTGATCTGATTTTGCATTTGGCTTACTATAAGGTGCTATGCCTTATTATTATTATTTTAGTATTATTATCTGTTCTTTTCGCTGTTGTGCTGTGTATGAAAACATTTATTTATTACAGTAATCATTCCATGGCTTACAACTCTACCAGCTGTGAATAAAATATGTGACTCTATACATATAAGCATGGAAATAAAGAATAGGTAGAGCCAGACTAAGGTTCCTTGGACCTACCAGATAAAATGATTCTTGGGTCCCACAGTCCAACAACTGGGTCAGGATGACATCATAGGAAGAGAGTGTTAACAGCTTCAATAGTAAGAATTCCATCCCACTTGCAGCCTCAACATCCAAAAACCCTGCTTTGGGTATGTCTAAGGCAAACCTGGGTTGTGGCACTGGTAGTCACGTTTCCACTGCTGGTGGCATTGCCAGCAGCAGCTATGTACAGTCATCTTTATGGAAATTGTTTTGTATGTTACCAAATGACATAATCAATGGAAAGGTGCAAGATCTGAAAGCAGAAAATTAGCTAAGCATGTGCAGGAACACTTGTAATAACTAGGCTACTCCATATTCACATGACATGGTGTCACTAACTTGGCAGTGGCACTGGACAGACAAAATGAGTGAGTATTACATTCCTTCTCCCATGATCTTTGTAGACAAACCACATTCACATCTTGCTATATAGTCATCATTGTTATTATCATCATTATCTCTGTCTGCTTCTTCTTCCCCTGCTTCAGTCATCATCCATAAAGGAATGTCTATTCAGTAACTAGTATCTGCACCCAGTCATCCAGATGTTCTGCAACTTTAACTTGCACCTGGTCAAGTTACTGGCACTGCAGTTGCCGCTGTGTCTGTGTAGAATTTGTGTTTTGGCAACTGATGGCATGCGCACAGTCTCAATGGAGATTACCTAACTGCCTTTACTTCTATAGGAAAGAATTCCGTGCTTGATGTCCCCATGTGGGCCTCTTCTTGTAAATGTGCATGTGGGGAAAAGTGCTTATCACCATTAATACATGGACAAGCAGATATGGACAGGGACATTAAATAGCTCTGGTGATGAAACTGGACCCGTGCCCACAAGGTGATGTCAGTACTAAAGATGTGTGAACCTTTGAAGATTCCTTGCATCCTGGGTTCCGATGAAGCAATCTTCTGGTTAGTTTTGCTACAAACTTGTTGGATAGAATCTGAGACCCTAGAGTATAAAAAATAGAGGCCCAGATGAGGTGACAAAAATTAAAAAACATTTATAATCACCTCTCGTTACCTCTTATGGGCTTCTTCATGGTATCTGGCACTCTGCCTCATCGATGATATCTAACTCTCTTCTGTGACATCATGTGCCTGGGCTCACCACTGAGGCCTGTGATTGGGCCACAGCAGTGATTTGGGCATACTGAACATCATGATGTCATCAAGAATGAACTAGAGTATCCTCTCGTCCAAATCCGCACTGAAACAAATCTCCAGAGGTTAGTGTATCTGTAGTACTTACATCATCTTGTGGGTGCAGGCCCTCTTTCAATTCCTCCACACTGGACCATTTCCCACCTCAAACTTCACTAAGGCATGCCATTGCTTACATTTCCCTCCCTGATTTCATGACTGAAGGTGAAGCGCATATTGAATAGCACTGTGGCACATGAAGTGTCAGTCTGAGCAGCAGTATATGATGAATGATTACTAAATGCAGAAAACTATAGAAACAATGGAGCAGATGGAGGAAGAAGCACAAGTTTTATGTCATCATGATCCCTTTTGGAATATAGTCCAGCTTTTTCAGCTGGCAGGCCAGGCACACTGGAAATTTAACTTCTGTAAATTGTGACTACTTGTTGCCATCACTTAAGACGCACCCATAAAGGGGGCTTTTCTGGTGGCTTTTCCCTACGCTCTTTTCTCTATTATTTTTCAACTGGGAGGCATACTGGTCATATGCCACCAATTTTTTTTAATTCTGTAAATTGTCATGCCTTGGTGCCATACCGCATGTGCTCCCATAAAGGAAAAATTGGCAGGATAAGCCAGGTTCTTCTTATTTTCCCATAGACATACATGTCATTTTTACTTTGACTTAACTTCAGCTGTGTCTGCCTTACAGAGCTAGAAATTGGGTAGATAGGTGCCTAGGAGCCTTGGCAGTGTCATATACTATGTTTTAAGCCAATTTGAGCTATGGTTTGTAATGAACATATTTGACCCCATACAAATCTTTGAACTAAACCATTGGAACATGAAATAAAACAAATCTTGGAAGGTTGACCCATCTCTAATTGTTGACATAATGAGTTCAGTTTCAATTTTTTCAGTTTCTTCTAGATTGGAAAAATCCTTGTGTTAAGTTACCACTCCACTCTCTACCATGTACGCTGCATTTAGCTATTTGTTTAAAGAGGACCTTTCATCAGATTGGGCACAGGCAGGTCTATATAATGCTGGAAAGCCGAATTCAGTGCACTATCAGCTTTCCCAATCTGAGCCCCGGGTAAATGCTATCGGTCCCGGTACCGTAGTGCTTTACAGTCAGAAGGGCGTTTCTGACAGTCTGTCAGGAACGTCCTTCTCCACAGAAGCGCCTATTGCGCTGTACAGTGTGAGTGGGGAGGAACGCCCCCTCCCCTCCTGATAATACTCGTCTATGGATGAGCACTGTGAGCAGAGGGAGGGGGCGTTCCTCCCCACTCACACTGTGCAGCGCTGACTGTAAAGCGCTACGGTACCAGGACCGATAGCGCTTTACCCGGGGCACAGATCGGGAAAGCAGAGAGTGCGCTGAATTCAGCGCACTGTCGGCTTTCCAGCAGTATATAGAACTGCGTGTGCCCAATCTGATGAATGGTCCTCTTTAAATTGGGTATGTACATGCTTCTCCTATTCATAACTGATCATATTGTATTTTCTAATTCTTTTATATTAATTTCTATTGTGGTCAAGGGTGAAAAACCAGGTTGTGTATATTTATATTTGAAGGTTATTATGCTTTTACAATCTTCAGCAGTGTTTTTGTCTTAATACCACCAATGTTCTTACATACAGCTTCTATTAAACAAAGCATCCCTCATGCCCACTAACAAAGCTAGAAAAAAAAGCTTTGCAATAACCAGTTAAATGAAGGCCACTTAGCACAAAGACATAGGTAATTAGCAAGACTTGTCAGTGTGCACTCTATTATTGTATTACAGCTGGAATAAAACATTTTAACCATTATTACCTAGAAAATGAAGTCACATTTCATATCCGACTGAGCAGCAGTCTAGAACAGTAATAGCACAGTGCAGAAAGCAACCAGATGTATGCTGTCAGCAAGAAGGCATTGCTCATCATAGGAAAATACTGTGTCAGAAACACATAAATGTCTCACCTGAATGCACTGCTCCTATTCTCTACAAAAATCGCTCAGATGAGGATATAATGGTACTTTTGTGAGCTACATACTACCTTCAGGAAAGGACCATAAGCATCAACTATTGTATTCAAAATAATATGCATTGCTATAGATAGTGTACAGTGTAATACAACAGTGGGAGATTAAATCATATTCACCATATTAGTTTATAAATTGAGATGAGTGAAGCACATTATAATGTGTTGGGTTCATCCCTTCTATTTCAATTTGATCAGTTTTTAACAAAACTGAACAAAAAAGCAAGTAATCTCAAATGAACAAAAATGGCCAGCACCACGTTTGACCAGAAAATAAAGAGGAGACACGTGTGTTTGACTCAGACACTGTGTGTGATGTTGGACCATCTGGCAGCCTTTCAGCCAATAGACAGCGGTAGGTGGACACTTTGCAGTGCTGATGTCATATTGGCTATATAAGGTTGTGGACTCATAATAAGCCTTTAGTTGGTGTAGTGGTGGACATCCAAATATATGTATGATCCATACAGAAGACATTTTTGAAAAAAGCAATAGGAATTCTAGCAGTAGTTAAACGACTATGAGAACTATTAGCCAGACTCACACAATTACACGGGCAGGTTAGTGCTAGAAATCAATCTAATTGTGCCTGTCTGTTGTGCAATAAAGCAGTTTCATCTCTATATATCCTCTTTGAACATACTTTTTACGGAAAAGACAATTCTTGTGTAATACTTGTGCAAGTAGTAACAATAAGAATGTAGGTGGCAACAGAAGCACTACTTCTGGTCTTAATGTAATCTTCAGTCAGATGTGTGTGTTCCTCATCCTCCTCCATAACACGTATTTTATCACAGAGTTATTCTCAACTGTCAACAATGTCTCCTTCACACTCTTGACTAAATTTAAGACTTTATGACTAAATTGAGAGCTGGCTCTTATTATCCCATTTGTCAGTAGGATGGGACTCAGTCAGCACTGAATGGAGAGTGACACACAGGGATGATTTTAGGCAAAATGAGGCCCTGGGAGAGTTTTTGAGTGGGGCCCTAAATTCTAAGATACCGTACTAACGACACAATTCGGTAACGGAATACACATATAATCACTTTAAACTATATTTTAATTATGTTAAAGAAATTCAATGTAATATAAACCAAACATTATTTAATAGAACTTAAATTCTGCATCCTAGTGGCTGGATGCACATAGATGCATTAAAAAAAATGCGGTGTCTAAGCCACGTGGGGCCCCAGACTTAGGTCTGGTTCACATCTTCGTTCAGGTTTCCATTCGGGGAATCCGCTTGGATACCTCATGAACAGAAACCTACATGCATTAAAAAGTAGTTACCGAAGGCAACTCCATGGACCCCATGGCTATAATGGGGTCCGTGTGGTTTCCTCTCGGTTTCCACACGAATAATGTGGAGAGAAACCAGGTGGAGACCACACGGACCCCAGTATAGTCTATGGGGTCCGCGGGTTTCCCTGGTAACTGCTTTTTAATCTGGATTAGATTTTCGTTAGGGATGTCCCCAAGCAGACTTCCCGAATAGAAATCCGAATGCAAATGTGAATGGGGTCTTAAAGGGGATTTCGTTACATCAGGAGTAGGCAACCTAGTTTTAATATTGTTGACACCTACACTAAAGTCAAACCACAAACTGTAACATACGCTGTCATACTGTGCTCCTGCACACATACGTTTACCATTATTTGTCTGGATACATGCGTACTTTTCCATTAGAAGCAATGTCAGTACATCTGTAACCTATAACTAGAGGTAAATGTATGTGACTGGGGGCAGACTGAATAGGATTGATGTTGGGATTTTACCAGATACAGTCTCTCAGCCAAGGACAGCTGTTTCAATGTACTTGCATCTCGTCAGCTTGGCGCAGAGAGGACTGATCTGGCAGAGGTGAGAGGCTTAGACAGGGTTGAGGGGATATCGTCAATCCATAGGGAGAGAACCACCATTTAGGTGTGTGTAGTCTTATTAAGCCATGAGCACTCCACTGTGCAAAGGAACATGGGAAGAATGTGCAAGTCTCATTCAAGCAAACCAATAGAGGGCGCCCCCTTTAAATACATTGAAACAGCTGTCCTTGGCTGAGAGACTGTATCTGGTAAAATCCCAACATCATTGCAAACAAAGGCCTTTGAGAAGGTCGGCATGATGTTAAAGGGAACGCCCTCTATTGGTTTGCTTGACTGAGGCTCTGTCTTCTTAATTACATCATGAAAGATAGACTTGTACATTCTCAGTGAGCGCCCTCTATTGGTTTGCATACTTGAGGCACTGGCATCCTAATTACATCATGGAAGTCAGATTTGCATATTCTTCCCATGTTCCTTTGCACAGTGGAGCACTCATGGCTTAATAAGACTTCACACACCTAAATGGTGGTTCTCTCCCTATGAAGTGACAATATCCCCTCAACCCTTTATAAAGCTGAGCATAGACAGGCCACTATGTAGCTACAGTAACCAGGAATGACTGCAACACAGTATATGAAGCTGTGTGCCTGCTCCTCTGTATAAGGTGCTAGTTCTGATTCACAGAATAACATAAAGTAGCAGTTGAAGTTATTTGTATATCTTTTCCATCAGCCCCTTCCTTTTTCCCTCCCCTGTCCATAGACTAATATGAAAAAAGTAACTGATAAGTCTAGAAGGAAACATATTTAGAAATAAGATATATTACAAAAGGTTCTTATATTTAGCTGTACTCAGTGGCGTAACAAGGAATGGCAGGGCCCTGTGGCGAACGTTTGACATGGCCCCCCCCCACCCCCGCTGAAGACCCTGGCCAACTGACCCCTACCACCGCCGCCGCCGCCCCTTCCCCCGCGCATTTCTGCGCACACTATAATACCCGATATTGGCCCCTGCACACAGTATTATGTCCCCATAGTGGCTCCAGTACACAGTATTATGTCCCCATAGTGGCCCCAGTACACAGTATTATGTCCCCATACTGGCCCCAGTACACAGTATTATGTCCCCATAGTGGCCCCAGTACACAGTATTATATCCCCATACTGGCCCCTGTACACAGTATTATGTCCTCATACTGGCCCCAGTACACAGTATTATATCCTCATACTAGCCCCAGTACACAGTATTATATCCTCATACTAGCCCCAGTACACAGTATTATATCCTCATACTGGCCCCTGCACACAGTATTATGCCCCATAGTGGCCCCAGTACACAGTATTATGTCCCCATAGTGGCCCCAGTACACAGTATTATGTCCTCATACTGGCCCCAGTACACAGTATTATATCCTCATACTGGCCCCAGTACACAGTATTATGTCCCCATACTGGCCCCAGTACACAGTATTATGTCCCCATAGTGGCCCCAGTACACAGTATTATGTCCCCACACTGGCCCCAGTACACAGTATTATGTCCCCATAGTGGCCCCAGTACACAGTATTATATCCCCATACTGACCCCTGTACACAGTATTATGTCCCCATACTAGCCCCAGTACACAGTATTATATCCTCATACTAGCCCCAGTACACAGTATTATATCCTCATACTAGCCCCAGTACACAGTATTATATCCTCATACTAGCCCCAGTACACAGTATTATGTCCTCATACTGGCCCCTGCACACAGTATTTTGCCCCATAGTGGCCCCAGTACACAGTATTATGTCCCCATAGTGGCCCCAGTACACAGTATTATATCCTCATACTGGCCCCAGTACACAGTATTATGTCCCCATACTGGCCCCAGTACACAGTATTATGTCCCCATACTGGCCCCAGTACACAGTATTATGTCCCCATACTGGCCCCAGTACACAGTATTATGTCCCCATACTGGCCCCAGTACACAGTATTATGTCCCCATACTGGCCCCAGTACACAGTATTATGTCCCCATAGTGGCCCCTGCACACAGTATTATGTCCCCACACTGGCCCCAGTACACAGTATTATGTCCCCATAGTGGCCCCAGTACACAGTATTATATCCCCATACTGACCCCTGTACACAGTATTATGTCCCCATACTAGCCCCAGTACACAGTATTATATCCTCATACTAGCCCCAGTACACAGTATTATATCCTCATACTAGCCCCAGTACACAGTATTATATCCTCATACTGGCCCCTGCACACAGTATTATGCCCCATAGTGGCCCCAGTACACAGTATTATGTCCCCATAGTGGCCCCAGTACACAGTATTATATCCCCATACTGGCCCCTGTACACAGTATTATGTCCTCATACTGGCCCCAATACACAGTATTATGTCCCCATACTGGCCCAAGTACACAGTATTATGTCCCCATACTGGCCCCAGTACACAGTATTATGTCCCCATACTGGCCCCAGTACACAGTATTATGTCCCATTGTACACATGTACAATTATTATACTCTGGGGTCTTTTCAAACTGGGTTCATTGTTTGCGCTCTGCCATCACAACCTGTTGGAATGCAGTTCCCTGGCAACAGTGCTTTCCACAGTGAAGAGACTTTAGTAACAATATAATAAATTTGTATCAGAATAGAACAGGAGATGGTAGCATCTTGTAACATATGACACATGTTCTGCCAGTGGAAATAGCATGGCTAGGATATTGCAGCATAAGGAAAATGAGATTAAAAGGGCAAGAGACGTGAATGTCTAGACCTGCCATATAATCGACAATTAAACAGAAGATGAGGTTAAAATTAGAGATAAGCAGAGAAAGAATTGGGGGAAACTCACTCTTCAGGCGTAAATTTCTTAAAACTTCTTAATTTATATCATCTTTGCATAAAAGCAAAAAAACAAGGAGAGAGGCATGCTCAATGTTAGAGCAAACACATAAGCGACGATCATTTCGCACCACACAGGTTGCTTACTGCCCAGCGATGATGCTGAGCGGTGAGTAACGCTCCCCAGTACTTCCCGCTCCTCCCTGCTCTCACAGTACAGCACTATAGACGGTACTGTGAGGAAGGGCGTTCCTGACTGACTGTCAGAAACTCCCTTCTGACAGTGAACAGCTACGGTATCGGCACAGAACATGAAAGCACTATTGGCTTTCTAGCGGTGTATTAAACTGCATGTACCCCAGATGGCGAAAGGTCCTCTTTAAGCAATAGGCGCAGAACTGCAGCTCTGACCATTGTATAGCGGTGGATACTACAACTCCACAAATATTACTTGAATAGAATCAAACCCATGCTCAAATGAACCATCATTCACCTCTGGTTCCTCCAAGGTGGCATACCTAGGTAACTCATGAGAGGACACAGCCAGAAAATGCAGACAGAAGTGGACAATTACATCTCTCCAGGTCCTGTCTACAAAAAGTGTCAGCTTCACTCTGCTTTAGTCTAAAACACCAAAGTGGAGTGAAGCCACCATTTTGTGAAGCTAGCAGCAGGGGTGTGCCGCAAACCACATTATCGTCAGTCTGACTGTATGTAATATCAGTATTAAAAAGGCACTAGAAATACATAATGCATAATGCATAATACATTCTGTCATTCATACGCTTCAATAATGTCTGAATTCATCCAATGATAAAAAAAAAAAAGTTTTAATTGAGATATAATGAGCAACAAGGGGTTTTAAATATTGTACCACTCTGCAACACCTTCCTTCTTCAATAAAATTATTAAGTGACTACATGAACCTAAGAAATACAGAAATCTTATCATACAAGGTAAAGATTTCGAAACTTGCTATTTGAGTTGGTTGCATTGTGAGTCATGGACAGTTTTCCTGAGCTACACTCTCTGTTTCTTTGGCACAAAGACCCCCAATATCTTTATCTCCCAAGCTGGGAATATTTGTCCAGATTGTCAGGAAGCTGC
This sequence comes from Leptodactylus fuscus, assembly GCF_031893055.1. Taxonomy (NCBI): domain Eukaryota; kingdom Metazoa; phylum Chordata; class Amphibia; order Anura; family Leptodactylidae; genus Leptodactylus; species Leptodactylus fuscus. The sequence goes on along the minus strand of NC_134266.1, from coordinate 136,293,216 downwards.
AGATCATCTCTAATTAGCATAATGCATATGGGATGCCATTTATAAGGGAGAAGACAGTGTGTTGAGAATTGACGAGTGACTTGGCAGTAGAACATCTCATTAACACCAGCTATTCACACAGCTCTCAAAAAGTGGAACCAAATATAAAGCCACACTGATATTATTCCAGAGATCCATTGCCACTTTTCTACATGCAGATGTTTAAGAAGACATTTTAACTGACTTTAATATGATAAATTGTATTTTATATTCCATAAGATGTTTTGGGAAGCTGGAAAAAAAAAAATCTGAATGGGGTGGAATTGGAGACAAATTGCATTTGTATGACTTTCTTATGGCTTTGTTTTTATGACCTTCAATGTCCAGCCAAAATAATGTGTCACCTGTATTCTAGGGGTCGGTAGGATTCAGTAGATACCAAATTTATATAGTTATATTTACATTTTAACCCTTAAAAAATCAAAAACTTTTTTGCCGTATTGCCATATTCTGACACCTATAACTTTTTTTTTTTTTTTTTTACATTTTCATGTATGGGGATGCATAGGGCATTTAATAGACCACTGGGAGCTAACTGAGGTGCCAGGGGCCTTAATGCCCACAATCAGTGTGGGCCATGAGCATGAGAGCCACATCTCTGCTGTATAATAAAGCAGAGATCCAGTCACTATGGCAGCCTTCGCCTCCTGGGTGGCCGCATATTTAAGTACTTGACATCTTCCAAAATAGTATGGTAGATGTCGCAAGGGAGTTAATGAGAAACCTTCAAAATGCTAAATTCCATATATCATGTGAGTCTCACTGTGCCCCTGAACAATTTTGTGCTTTTTATATTAAAACCAGCCTACCCCATTCAAAAGATATAGCCCATAAAAGGTTATAGCTGTGATTCGCCAAGTGGACAATATTCTTTTCTTCTCCTAGAAAAGGTTCCTACCTACATGAAAAATCTAAGATAAGTTACATATAATCTTCCATATCTTTTGAATGGGTGGTTCGATTTTAAATAGAAAAACACCAGAATGCTCAAGGGAACGATATTATATTTGGTTATTTAGTATTTTCTACTTGTAGACAGGTCCTCTTTTCATAGAGTGTTCTAGGTCTCTTACACAATGACTAATGGAAACTTCTGATATACCCAGCTACTGGTCAATTGTTACATTTCTCTTGCATCTATTAAGGCTTAGAATGGCCACATGGGGGTCCATGAGCCAAATGTATATCTCCAACTCCCAACCCTTTACCCTATGCATGAGTATTTCAGGGCTCACTTTATACTCATGAGTCTAAATACAGATATAGACAGCATACAGAATGTCAGTCAGCCTATGCAAGCATAAAATTAACTAGGTAGATGATTTAACAAACTACTAAGGTTTTAAATATACAGTCCTATGAAAAAGTTTGGGCACCCCTATTAATCTTAATCATTTTTAGTTCTAAATATTTTGGTATTTGCAACAGCCATTTCAGTTTGATATATCTAATAACTGATGGACACAGTAATATTTCAGGATTGAAATGAGGTTTATTGTACTAACAGAAAATGTGCAATATGCATTAAACCAAAATTTGACTGGTGCAAAAGTATGGGCACCTCAACAGAAAAGTGACATTAATATTTAGTACATCCTCCTTTTGCAAAGATAACAGCCTCTAGTCGCTTCCTGTAGCTTTTAATCAGTTCCTGGATCCTGGATAAAGGTATTTTGGACAAACAATTCAAGTTCAGTTAAGTTAGATGGTCGCCGAGCATGGACAGCCCGCTTCAAATCATCCCACAGATGTTCAATGATATTCAGGTCTGGGGACTGGGATGGCCATTCCAGAACATTGTAATTGTTCCTCTGAATGAATGCCTGAGGATTTGGAGCGGTGTTTTGGATCATTGTCTTGCTGAAATATCCATCCCCGGCGTAACTTCAACTTCGTCACTGATTCTTGAACATTATTCTCAAGAATCTGCTGATACTGAGTGGAATCCATGCGACCCTCAACTTTAACAAGATTCCCGATGCCGGCATTGGCCACACAGCCCCAAAGCATGATGGAACCTCCACCAAATTTTACAGTGGGTAGCATGTGTTTTTCTTGGAATGCTGTTTCTTTTTGGACGCCATGCATAACGCCTTTTTTTATAACCAAACAACTCAATTTTTGTTTCCAAAATGAAGCTGCCTTGTCCAAATGTGCTTTTTCATACCTCAGGCAACTCTATTTGTGGCGTATGTGCAGAAACGGCTTCTTTCTCATCACTCTCCCATACAGCTTCTATTTGTGCAAAGTGCGCTGTATAGTTGACCGATGCACAGTGACACCATCTGCAGCAAGATGATGCTGCAGCTCTTTGGAGGTGGTCTGTGGATTGTCCTTGACTGTTCTCACCATTCTTCTTCTCTGCCTTTCTGATATTTTTCTTGGCCTGCCACTTCTGGGCTTAACAAGAACTGTCCCTGTGGTCTTCCATTTCCTTACTATGTTCCTCACAGTGGAAGCTGACAGGTTAAATCTCTGAGACAACTTTTTGTATCCTTCCCCTGAACAACTATGTTGAACAATCTTTGTTTTCAGATCATTTGAGAGTTGTTTTGAGTAGCCCATGATGCCACTCTTCAGAGGAGATTCAAATAGGAGATCAACTTGCAATTGGCCACCTTAAATACCTTTTCTTATGATTGGATACATCTGGCTATGAAGTTCAAAGCTCACTGAGGTTACAAAACCAATTTTGTGCTTCAGTAAGTCAGTAAAAAGTAGTTAGGGGAATTCAAATCAATAAAATGATAAGGGTGCCCATACTTTTGCACCGGTCAAATTTTGGTTTAATGCATATTGCACATTTTCTGTTAGTACAATAAACCTCATTTCAATCCTGAAATATTACTGTGTCCATCAGTTATTAGATATATCAAACTGAAATGGCTGTTGCAAACACCAAAATATTTAGAACAAAAAATGATTAAGATTAATAGGGGTGCCCAAACTTTTTCATAGGACTGTATATATATATATATACAGTGGGTATGGAAAGTATTCAGACCCCTTTAAATTTTTCACTCTTTGTTTCATTGTAGCCATTTTTCTAAAATCAAAAAAGGTTCATGTTATTTCTCATTAATGTACACTCAGCACCCCATCTTGAAAAAAACAGAAATGTAGATATTTTTGCAAATTTATTAAAAAAGAAAAACTGAAATATCACATGGCCATAAGTGTTCAGACCCTTTCAGACTAATGGCTGTACTAGCTCAAAAGGGTGCAAATACTCAATACTGAGTATTGAGTATTTGCACCATTTTGTGCTAGTACAGACATGAGTCTTCTTGAGATTGATGCAGCAAGTTTTTCACATATGGATTTGGGGATCCTCTGTCATTCTTCCTTGCAGATCCCCTCCAGTTCCTTCAGGTTGGATGGTGAACCTTGGTGGACAACCATTTTCAGGTCTGTCCAGAGATGCTCAATTGGGTTGAGGTCAGGACTCTGGCTGGGCCAGTCAAGAATGGTCACAAAGTTGTTCCAAAGCCACTCTTTTGTTATTTTAGCTGTGTGCTTAGGGTCATTGTCTTGTTGGAAGGCAAACCTTCAGTCCAGTCTGAGATCCACAACACTCTGGAAGAGGCTTTCTTCCAGGATATCTCTGTACTTGGCCACATTCATCTTTCCTTTAATTGCAACCAGTCATCCTGTCCCTGCAGCTGAAAAACACCCCCATAGTATGATGCTGCCACCACCATGTTTCACTGTTGGGATTGTATTAGGCAGGTGATGAGCAGTGCCTGGTTTTCTCCACACATACTGCTTAGAATTAACACCAAAAAGTTCAATCTTCATCTCATCAGACCAGAGAATGTTATTTCTTATAGTCTGGGAGTCCTTCATGTGTTTTTTGGCAAATTCTATGTGGGCTTTTATATGTCTTGCATTGAGGAAAGGCTTCCTTTTGGCCACTCTTCCATATAGACCCAACTGGTGGAGGGCTGCAGTGATAGTTGACTTTGTGGATATTTCTGTCATCTCCCTACTGCATCCCTGGAGCTCATCCACAGTGAGTTCTTCTTTACCTCTCTCACCAAGGCTCTTCTCCCACGATTTCTCAGTTTGGCTGGACAGCCAGGTTTAGGAAGAGTTCTGGTCGCCCCAAACTTCTTCCATTTAAGGATTATGGAGGCCACTGTTCTCTTAGGAACCTTGGGTGCTGCAGAAATTCTTTTGTAACCTTAGCTAAATCTTTGCCTTGCCACAGTTCGGTCTCTAAGCTCTTTGGGCAGTTCCTTTGACCTCATGATTCTCATTTGCTCTGACATGCATTGTGAGCTGTGAGGTCTTGTATAGAGAGGTGTGTGCCTTTCCTAATCAAGTCCAGTCAGTTTAATTAAACACAGTTGTACTCCAATGAAGGAGTAGAACCATCTCAAGGAGGATCAGAAGGAAATGGGCAACATGTGAGTTAAATATGAGTGTCACAGCAAAGGGTCTGAATACTTATGACCATGTGATATTTCAGTTTCTTTTTTAATAAATTTCCAAAAATATATTCATTTCAGTTTTTTTTCTGACAAGATGGAGTGCTGAGTCTTTCTTTCTTTCTTTCTTTCTTTCTTTCTTTCTTTCTTTCTTTCTTTCTTTCTTTCTTTCTTTCTTTCTTTCTTTCTTTCTTTCTGAGTGCTGAGTGTACATTAAAGAGGACCTTTCATCAGATCGGGCACAGGCAGTTTTATATACTGCTGGAAAGCTGACAGTGCGCTGAATTCAGCGCACTGTTGGCTTTCCCGATCTGTGCCCAGTGTAAAGCACTATCGGTCCCGGTACCGTAGCGTTTTAGTGTCAGAACGGCGTTTCTGACAGTTAGCCAGGGACGCCCTTCTGCCCGGCAGCACCTACCGCACTATACTGTGGAGCGGGGAGGAACGCCCCCTCCCTCTGCTCACACAGCTAGTCCATAGACGAGTATTATCAGGAGCGGGAGGGGGGAGTTCCTCCCCGCTCCACAGTACAGCGCAATAGGCACTGCTGGGCAGAAGGGCGTCCCTGGCTAAGTGTCAGAAATGCCCTTCTGACTGTAAAGCACTACTTTACGGGAACCGATAGTGCTTTACACCGGGCACAGATCGGGAAAGCCGACAGTGCGCTGAATTCAGCGCACTGTCAGCTTTCCAGCAGTATATAAAACTGCATGTGCCCGATCTGATGAAAGGTCCTCTTTAAGGAGAAATAAAATGAACTTTTTTGCTTTTAGTAAATGGCAGGTTTTTATGGCTCACAGAAATAACAGGGCCCTAGTTTAAGGCAAGGGCCAGACAACAGGGTACTGAGAGGACTTACAGGACAGAAACAGTAATTAATATAATTACTCAATTGTAACATAATATTTCTTCTTCTGACATTCATCTAAAAGACACCACCTGTAATGTTTTAAGGATCTTATATTTTCTCTTGAAACTCAAATATGTTGGTTAAGCCAAGAATATTAACATTTTAGAGCAAAAATCATCTTTCTGGGAGAGAAGTAATTTAACGGATTTTTATTGTATACAGAGTGATTCATTCTTCATGCCAGCCACTGAAATGTCAACATGCATGCAAATACTTTGCCTTATGTTGTGGTGCCATACGATGTCAGCAAGGAGGAAAACATCAGAATTTCCCAGAGACTGTCAATTGGCCATTAGTAAATTGGCACAGAGAAAGACCTAAGCTCTCCAATTAGTTGTCAGTGATCTTTCTCTATAGATGTTTAAGACAAGAAACATCAATAGCCCGCTGTACTTGAATTCAAGCCAGTCATCAGTCATAGGAGACTCACAAAGTACAAGATGGTATTTATGATATTTGTGTGTCTGTAGGCTCTCTGCTGTAATGCCATAAACGAAAAAGTGTATGTATAGATAATAAATTATAACACAAATTTATAACATGTGTAATATATAACTTATGTTACATAGACATGCATACCCATAAGATATATACATATAAAGTATCTCCCAAACATAAGCACACCCCTCACTGAAGCTATTATACTTTGATACAATGTAAAGTAGTTATCATATAGCTTGTATAACAGTGTAAATTTGGTGCACCATCAAAATTACTCACACAGCCATTAAAGTCTAAACCCCAGGTGACAAAAGTGAGAGTTCCCCTAAGTGAAAATGAACAAATAGTGTCCAATGAGCCATTTTCCCTTCCCAGTGTCATACAACTGGTTAGTGTTACAAGGTCTCAGGTGTGAAAGGGGAGTAGATGTCTTAAATTTGGTGTTATCACTCTCCCAAACAGATTGTGTTAAAAAGGAGAATTAGGAGCAGAGAGAAAGGCTGTCTCCATTAACAAATACACTGTCTACCAATAAGTATTTGGACACCTATGCAAATGAAGATGCGGTGGTGATGTACGTCACGCCTTCCGCCGTTAAATAGGAAACAGCATTGGCATTAGTGCTTTGGCATTAGTCGCATGCAAGATGCCACGAAGTGCAGAGTTGTCCAATATCGAGAAAGGGGTAATTGTGGGGTACCACAGAAATGGTCAATCCTTAATGGGCATAGCAAGCAAACTGAATTACCCCAAATTGCCAGTGACCTATGTGATTACAAAGTGGAAGGTGAACGGAGATTGTCGGAATGTGCCCCGAGTCGGCAGACCCCCAAAACTGGGAGATAGAGGCCGACGAGTGCTGGCCAGAGAAACCGCACCCAACCGATGGCTCTCACACACCGGGAGTTTCAACAGGTATCTGGGAGTATTGTATCCATCAATACCATTCGCAAGGAAGCATCTGCTGGGTTCTACCAACTATGGAATATGAATAAATGTTGTTTCTCTATTCTACCACAGGTGTCTAAATACTTATTGGTAAACAGTGTATGTTATAAAAGTCTCCCTAGTGAACAAAGTATTTTCTAGTTTTAGATCTTCTGTATAAACTCATCCTACTCTTCTAGTCCTCATTTCTTATGCAGGAGCATACACAGTCCTGAGCTCATTGAAGGCCACGGTAGGTTATTCAAGACACTGATCGATGTCCACTACTTGCTCATTTGAGTCAGATACAGAATTGTGGTCTGAAAGTGGAGGTGAATCGGTTGTCCTGAATGTGGTAGAACACAGCAAGTAGAGTCCACCCAAACTACAGCTAACAGAGATGGAGCATATATGGTATACATTATACAGGTGACATTGGAGATAGGAATACTGTACTTAATGAAGTACATAATCTTATATTATCATGTTACTGATACCTTGTTTGTCTTCTCTGTGTGTATTTGGAATACTAGGCAACCACATTAAGGCCAAGGCCCCACATTGTGGAACGCAGCTCAAAAAAATGCAGCAAAAACAAAAAACACAGAAGAAACACATTGCATTTTATTCGGCAGTGCTTTTATTGTGTTTTTGCTGTAATTTTCTCTGCACTTTTTCTTCCCTTATTAACCCCTCAGCAACACAGGATGTACTATTACGTCCTGGCTACCAAATGGACCTAATAGTACATCCAGGCGTTAAAGGGTCACCGTGTCCGATGGCACAGGGATCTTGAGAAAATCGCAGCAGCGTGTCCAGGAGAAATTGTTTAACAAAATTTGGGGTGTAATTTCTCCTTTAAACCCTTGGAAAAAATAGAAAAAAAATTAGGGGCTAAAGTAATTTTTAATTTTCACATCTCAGTGGAAAAAAAATAAATCTGTGAAACACTTGTAGGGTCGAAGTGCACACTAAACCCCTAACTATATTCCTTGAGGTGTTTAGTTTTCAAAATTGGGTCATTTTTTGGGGGGTTTCAACTGTTCTGGTAGCTCAGGGGCTCTGCAAATGCAGCATGCCTGAAACAGATTCCAGCAAAATCTTTCCTCCAGAATCCCAATAGCGTTCCTTACGGTCTTTATTCTATTGTGTGTTGTGTCCATACATCAGTTTACATCCACATGTGTGATAATTTCATGCTTGGGAGAAACCGCATAACAGATTGTGGAATGTATTTTCTCCTTTAATCCCTTATGAATGTGTAAATTCTAGGGCTAAATGAATATATTAGTAACAGAAATTGAAAATTGTAAATTTGATCCCCATTTTGTTTTAAGGGTTAAGCAATATTCTAAATGCTTTTTTGAATTCTTTCAGGAGTGCAGATTTAAGAATAGGGTGATATATGGGGATTTCTATTAGAGAGGCCCTTCAGAAATGAAATGGCCCCTTAAAAAATGTGTTTTGGAAATATTCTTGAAAATTTGGAAAATTACTACTTGACTTGTAAGCCTTATACTATCTGAAAAAAAAGAAAGGGTGATTACAGAATGATGCCAACATAAAGCAGAGATATGGTAAATTATATTTATGAAGTGAGTTGGGTAGTATGGCTATCTATATGAAAGGCATGCAATTTCAAACTTTGAAAACTCAATTATGAACAAAAACATACCAACCAAAATTTACCACAGGCACCAATTACATAATTGACATGCATGATTTACAAATACACAACAGTTTTTTAAATTGCAGCATATCCACTGTCGATATTTCCCTGCAATGTGTGATTGGGATTAGCCAGAATCCCATCCACTTTGCAGGTAATGTAAAATGCCACTGTTTTTGCTGCATTGTTTCTGCCACTGCAAAATCGCAGCATTTACACTATGTGAGGCCCCAGCCTTAGATTAGAAAGCAATACATATTAACCAATTATGCTATTATCTTTGGCTGCATTCACACGGAGTAACGCCAGGCGTTTTTTGTGTGTATTTTGTGTGTATTTTTACAGCCGTAAAAAGCAGTCTCCATTGAGTTCTATAGTAAAATACGCCTGTATTTTTACGTCCGTAATTTTACGGACGTAAAATTACGGACGTAAAATTACAGACGTAAAAAAACGCCAGCATTTTACTATAGAATTCAATGGAGACTGCTTTTTACGGCTGTAAAAATACACACAAAATACACACAAAAAACGCCTGGCGTTACTCCGTGTGAATGGAGCCTTTGATTGTCTCTACTTAACAATCACCTACAATGTCCCCAAAAAAAACATTTGCTACTTTACTTAGAATACCTATTCCTTATGAATAGCAGTTCAAAGAATAGAGTGGAGTACAGTGTATATGCACTAACCAGAAAACTGTTCCAGAAAAACTAACCAAGTTAGATTACTTTGTGAATGACTCTTTTGTGAGTTATGTATTGTATACGCACAGAACATTTGTATACGGTACTAAAAGGGTTGTCCCAAAAAATAATAATATAATAATACATTTTATTTATATAGCGCCAACATATTCCGCAGCGCTGTACAATTTGTAGGGTTAAAATACAGACAGATACATTACAAAGAGAATCATTTCACACACTGGGACTGAGGGCCCTGCTCGCAAGAGCTTACAATCTATGAGGTAGAGGGGGTGACACAAGAGGTAGCAGGGGCGGCATTACTTATACAGGGGTCAGACACTTCTGTAATAGAGGTTAGAGATGAGCGAACACTAAAATGTTCGAGGTTCGAAATTCGATTCGAACAGCCGCTCACTGTTCGAGTGTTCGAATGGGTTTCGAACCCCATTATAGTCTATGGGGAACATAAACTCGTTAAGGGGGAAACCCAAATTCGTGTCTGGAGGGTCACCAAGTCCACTATGACACCCCAGGAAATGATACCAACACCCTGGAATGACACTGGGACAGCAGGGGAAGCATGTCTGGGGGCATAAAAGTCACTTTATTTCATGGAAATCCCTGTCAGTTTGCGATTTTCGCAAGCTAACTTTTCCCCATAGAAATGCATTGGCCAGTGCTGATTGGCCAGAGTACGGAACTCGACCAATCAGCGCTGGCTCTGCTGGAGGAGGCGGAGTCTAAGATAGCTCCACACCAGTCTCCATTCAGGTCCAACCTTAGACTCCGCCTCCTCCGGCAGAGCCAGCGCTGATTGGCCGAAGGCTGGCCAATGCATTCCTATGCGAATGCAGACTTAGCAGTGCTGAGTCAGTTTTGCTCAACTACACATCTGATGCACACTCGGCACTGCTACATCAGATGTAGCAATCTGATGTAGCAGAGCCGAGGGTGCACTAGAACCCCTGTGCAAACTCAGTTCACGCTAATAGAATGCATTGGCCAGCGCTGATTGGCCAATGCATTCTATTAGCCCGATGAAGTAGAGCTGAATGTGTGTGCTAAGCACACTCATTCAGCACTGCTTCATCACGCCAATACAATGCATTAGCCAGTGCTGATTGGCCAGAGTACGGAATTCGGCCAATCAGCGCTGGCTCTGCTGGAGGAGGCGGAGTCTAAGGTCGGACCTGAATGGAGACTGGTGTGGAGCGATCGTAGACTCCGCCTCCTCCAGCAGAGCCAGCGCTGATTGGCCGAATTCCGTACTCTGGCCAATCAGCGCTGGCCAATGCATTCTATTAGCCCGATGAAGTAGAGCTGAATGTGTGTGCTAAGCACACACATTCAGCACTGCTTCATCACGCCAATACAATGCATTAGCCAGTGCTGATTGGCCAGAGTACGGAATTCGGCCAATCAGCGCTGGCCAATGCATTCTATTAGCCCGATGAAGTAGAGCTGAATGTGTGTGCTAAGCACACACATTCAGCACTGCTTCATCACGCCAATACAATGCATTAGCCAGTGCTGATTGGCCAGAGTACGGAATTCGGCCAATCAGCGCTGGCTCTGCTGGAGGAGGCGGAGTCTAAGATCGCTCCACACCAGTCTCCATTCAGGTCCGACCTTAGACTCCGCCTCCTCCAGCAGAGCCAGCGCTGATTGGCCGAATTCCGTACTCTGGCCAATCAGCACTGGCTAATGCATTGTATTGGCGTGATGAAGCAGTGCTGAATGTGTGTGCTTAGCACACACATTCAGCTCTACTTCATCGGGCTAATAGAATGCATTGGCCAGCGCTGATTGGCCGAATTCCGTACTCTGGCCAATCAGCACTGGCTAATGCATTGTATTGGCGTGATGAAGCAGTGCTGAATGAGTGTGCTTAGCACACACATTCAGCTCTACTTCATCGGGCTAATAGAATGCATTGGCCAATCAGCGCTGGCCAATGCATTCTATTAGCGTGAACTGAGTTTGCACAGGGGTTCTAGTGCACCCTCGGCTCTGCTACATCAGATTGCTACATCTGATGTAGCAGTGCCGAGTGTGCATCAGATGTGTAGTTGAGCAAAACTGACTCAGCACTGCTAAGTCTGCATTCGCATAGGAATGCATTGGCCAGCCTTCGGCCAATCAGCGCTGGCTCTGCCGGAGGAGGCGGAGTCTAAGGTCGGACCTGAATGGAGACTGGTGTGGAGCGATCTTAGACTCCGCCTCCTCCAGCAGAGCCAGCGCTGATTGGCCGAATTCCGTACTCTGGCCAATCAGCACTGGCTAATGCATTGTATTGGCGTGATGAAGCAGTGCTGAATGTGTGTGCTTAGCACACACATTCAGCTCTACTTCATCGGGCTAATAGAATGCATTGGCCAATCAGCGCTGGCCAATGCATTCTATTAGCGTGAACTGAGTTTGCACAGGGGTTCTAGTGCACCCTCGGCTCTGCTACATCAGATTGCTACATCTGATGTAGCAGTGCCGAGTGTGCATCAGATGTGTAGTTGAGCAAAACTGACTCAGCACTGCTAAGTCTGCATTCGCATAGGAATGCATTGGCCAGCCTTCGGCCAATCAGCGCTGGCTCTGCCGGAGGAGGCGGAGTCTAAGGTCGGACCTGAATGGAGACTGGTGTGGAGCGATCTTAGACTCCGCCTCCTCCAGCAGAGCCAGCGCTGATTGGCCGAATTCCGTACTCTGGCCAATCAGCACTGGCTAATGCATTGTATTGGCGTGATGAAGCAGTGCTGAATGTGTGTGCTTAGCACACACATTCAGCTCTACTTCATCGGGCTAATAGAATGCATTGGCCAATCAGCGCTGGCCAATGCATTCTATTAGCGTGAACTGAGTTTGCACAGGGGTTCTAGTGCACCCTCGGCTCTGCTACATCAGATTGCTACATCTGATGTAGCAGTGCCGAGTGTGCATCAGATGTGTAGTTGAGCAAAACTGACTCAGCACTGCTAAGTCTGCATTCGCATAGGAATGCATTGGCCAGCCTTCGGCCAATCAGCGCTGGCTCTGCCGGAGGAGGCGGAGTCTAAGGTCGGACCTGAATGGAGACTGGTGTGGAGCGATCTTAGACTCCGCCTCCTCCAGCAGAGCCAGCGCTGATTGGTCGAGTTCCGTACTCTGGCCAATCAGCGCTGGCCAATGCATTCTATTAGCCCGATGAAGTAGAGCTGAATGTGTGTGCTTAGCACACACATTCAGCTCTACTTCATCAGGCTAATAGAATACATTGGCCAATCAGCGCTGGCCAATGCATTCTATTAGCTTGATGAAGCAGAGTGTGCACAAGGGTTCAAGCGCACCCTCGGCTCTGATGTAGCAGAGCTGAGGGTGCACAAGGGTTCAAGTGCACCCTCGGCTCTCCTACATCAGAGCCGAGGGTGCGCTTGAACCCTTGTGCAGCCTCGGCTCTGCTACATCAGAGCCGAGGGTGCGCTTGAACCCTTGTGCACACTCTGCTTCATCAAGCTAATAGAATGCATTGGCCAGCACTGATTGGCCAGAGTACGGAATTCGGCCAATCAGCGCTGGCCAATGCATCCCTATGGGAAAACGTTTATCTCACAAAAATCACAATTACACACCCGATAGAGCCCCAAAAAGTTATTTTTAATAACATTCCCCCCTAAATAAAGGTTATCCCTAGCTATCCCTGCCTGTACAGCTATCCCTGTCTCATAGTCACAAAGTTCACATTCTCATATGACCCGGATTTGAAATCCACTATTCGTCTAAAATGGAGGTCACCTGATTTCGGCAGCCAATGACTTTTTCCAATTTTTTTCAATGCCCCCGGTGTCGTAGTTCCTGTCCCACCTCCCCTGCGCTGTTATTGGTGCAAAAAAGGCGCCAGGGAAGGTGGGAGGGGAATCGAATTTTGGCGCACTTTACCACGTGGTGTTCGATTCGATTCGAACATGGCGAACACCCTGATATCCGATCGAACATGTGTTCGATAGAACACTGTTCGCTCATCTCTAATAGAGGTGACTGTCATTACACAAACATAAAACTTTATGAGCCGTCACCAGTCGTGTCCTGTAACATGTGGATGGAGCTTGGACCTATAAAGTTATCCTGAGATGACATCATATCATGTGGGGTAATGTGGGAGCGGGGACAGAGGACGGTTAAGGGTTTACGTTAGACATTGTGATAGGCCTGTCTGAAAAGATACGTCTTTAGTTTGCGTTTGAAACTGTAGAAATTGGGAGTTAATTGGGGGTAGAGCATTGCAGAGAAGTGGTGCAGCTCGGGAGAAGTCTTGTATACGAGCGTGGGAGGTTCTGATAATAGAGGATGTAAGTGTTAGGTCATTGAGTGAGCGGAGAGTACGGGTTGGGCGGTAGACAGAGATGAGGGAGGAAATGTATGGAGGTGCGGCATTATGGAGAGCCTTGTGGATGAGAGTGATAACTTTATACTTTATTCTATTCTATAAAAAAAGAGTCTGTTTTCAGAGGAGTTATGTCACTATATAAAAGCACAAGATGTGACGTTATTAGTATATGCGGCTGGAATCCGGTAGCCAGATGGAATAAGCCAGGAGCAGATAGGTACTGAAGAGTAGTAGTGTGGGGTGCAGCTTGAAGTGTAGATCGCAAGGGTCATACAACAAGGAGTAGAATCAGTCTGCGAAAGACAGTTCTGAGGGGCACAAGACTGGAACAATACTTGAGCAAAGGCTGTACTGCCTCATGGGTGTAAATAGGACCAAACAGAAAACCAGATGGCTTCACATTGATACAGGTTGGTCATCTTTGTTAAAGACAATTCGTAGGATGAACTCAGCAGCCTCTAGTATTGAGGAATAGAAGTGTGACACAATAGTTCAGTGTAAGAAACAGCGGCCACTGGTGGTAGAATAGCAAACTACACCAAGATTCTGACAAGACTCTAGACCAAAACATGGCGTACTGGCCAATGAACAGAAAAGCCATTATTCTATATGCATATCTCTTTTGTTACATGAAGTTTTTTTCAGAAGCAGAAAATTTAGAAATAAGTTCTGTATTATACACCTAGTTTCAGAAGTTTTGATATAAGTTAAGTCAAAATTTGTGCTTAGACACAGTGTACTCTGCAGACAAGGCCAACAAAGTGTGATTTTCTGTTTTATAGCAGCCATGGTAAATCTGTGACCAGATCGCCAGGTCCATTGACATTACTTCCCAATTTATATTCCAATATTCAGCTAAAGTGTCTCTCCAGCCACAAAGTGACAACCAGAATCCCATATTAGATACAGTCCCCAGCTGCAATATAATCCCCCCACACACAATTCCAGAATTGTGTGTGACTCCACAACTGCCTCTTCCTCTGCCATTGGCACTGTATGAGGGATTTAGGATTTGGCAGAAGCTATCTTTGACAGATCGCATCTGTAGGGAGAGAAGTATATCAGATTATTAATAGATTACTTAACATTACACTCACATATTGTGAAAAATAGACAATGTAAAAAAGTATGAATAGAAATGACAACAAATGCCAAGCATGCCCAGCTGACATGAATCTATGCCGTGTTTTCTCTGACAATACTTTAGCTCAAACTCATTTTAATGTATATTAATGGAAATGATCAATTATGTGTTTATAACATATGCCCTCCTTTGTGTTCACAGTGTGGTAGAAATTTGATTCGTGATTAATTTCCGGATGTGCATGTTTACATGGATTATATATTTTCCCATTAGGCCTCCTATTGCACATCTGTTCTTCTAGCCTCTTCATTGTGTACAGGACTGACTTTGAAAAACAAATAAATATCAGACATCAATACATCATGGTTATATTGGAGTTAGTTGATATGCTTGTAGCATCCGTTCTATTCTTTCACTAGAATTTATGCAGTATGCATTTAGATTAATTATTAAAAAAATCGTATTATTACTATTATAGGAACAGAAACCTAAAAGAGTAAGGGCTTACTTATATGTTAGCGTTTGTAAGCCGCAATCGCCAGTAGAGACTACACAGAAATAAGGTATAATGGAAAAATGTTCACCTGTTTTGTGTTTACAACCCACTCCTGATTTTGTGTGACAAACCCTGCATGTCCGTATGTAAAGAAGGCCTAACCCAGGAAAAGACATACAAAGTGGCAACTACCTAGTAAATATTTAAATCAGGGAATCTAGCAGTACAGGCAAAGCGTTAAGTTTAGATGGCTGCATACACATATACAGTAACAGGTACACAAAGTGGGAGGCAGCACTGTTTAACCCTTTCACTGCCAAGGGTCTCTGGAAACTTTACATCTCCAGTAGCCAGAGCAATTTTCACAGTTTTGACATGTCTGAATAAAACGCATATTTCTAAATGAAATATTTGCAAAGACTCCCATACTGATATATTTTCTTAAAGCAGGGAGCCAGGGGAATATAGCTTGAACAGTTCTATCTTGGAATACTACATTATACTTGCATATATTTGAGTTAAATTTTCTTTTTTCTAAAAAAAATCCAAAATTCCAAATTTCTGACCTAAACTCTACCACATGCAGGGATATACTGACATAATTTCTTTAGTATACTAAAGTCTAAGGTGTCTTTAATTCAATAATACTACATATATGTGACTAAACTCCCTTTAAGATCCTAAAAAAGTGCACCTCAAAATCTTGATTTTGGCCTTAAATGTGAAAAGAATAGTAGCATGAATAAAACATGCCATATACATTAGAATAAATGACTAAACCCCATAAACCTATATATTTCCAAACAGCAGACACCCTGATGATCATAAAAATACCATTTAGCTTATTATACTCACAGCCACCTTCATGCAACTTTTTATCAAACATTGATTTTTTGCAAAAATTACTCAAAAGTTCAGCTTTGAGACTAAATCTCTGAGAGAGTTTGAACTATATATACAGAAAACTGTCAAAGCTGAGTTCTTTGTGCACTAAGCAATACTAACTTTTAACAGTATATAATTGCTTAAATTTAAAGAAGAATCACTTAACTTAAAGAAGTTATAGGAAATAGGGGGTTTGGATAATAGAAGGGGAGTGGGGTCTGTATATCAGGGACAGGGGTAAGGTGCTAAGAATTTTAAAGAGGACCTTTCACCATTTTGCCCACAGGCAGTTCTATATACTGCCAGAAAGCTGACAGTGCGCTGAGTTCAGCACACTGTCGGCTTTCCCGATCTGTGCCCGGTGTGAAGAGCTTACGGTCCCGGTACCGTAGCTCTTCTATGGTCAGAAGAGCGTTTCTGACAGTTAGCCAGAGACGTCCTTCTTCACAGCACAGCCAATCGCGCTGTGCTGTGAGAGCCGGGAGGAACGCCCCCTCCCTCCCTGATAATACTCGTCTATGGACGAGTACTGCGAGCAGAGGGAGGGGGCGTTCCTCCCGGCTCTCACAGCACAGCGCGATTGGCTGTGCTGTGAAGAAGGACGTCTCTGGCTAACTGTCAGAAACGCCCTTCTGACCATAGAAGAGCTACGGTACCGGACCGTAAGCTCTTCACACCGGGCACAGATCGGGAAAGCCGACAGTGCGCTGAACTCAGCGCACTGTCAGCTTTCCGGCAGTATATAGAACTGCCTGTGGGCAAAATGGTGAAAGGTCCTCTTTAAAAACGGGTATGTACGTGTATAAATTTTATTTTGTTAATGTAACTGAATGGATATGTACATGTATAAATGTTATTCTGTTAGTGTAAATGAATGTGGTGGAAGTGCTTAGTGACACTGCTTCCTGGGCTCATCACTGTAGACAGGTAAGGACAGTTTCTATGCAGATAGGATCGATCTGGTGTCATATTGGTCACCAGATGTTACCTTACACTGAAGCTCAGATGTTTATCTTCCAAATGAGATGAAAATTGTCACAATTTTCATCTCACAGTAGCACTTTAAATGATCACTGCCCATTCTTCAGCAACACAGATAAGAGAGGGACAGAGATAGCAGTACCACAGTCTTTTTTATGTGATAGCTGTGATCAGTGACCTTTTGGTCAGCTTATCACTGGCTTATCTGAAAGCTAGGAACATGGGCTATAAAATAAGCCAGTGATAAGCTGACCAAAAGGTCACTGATCACAGCTATCAGATAAAAAAGACTGCAGTACGCTCCCTTTGTCCCTCTTATCTATGGTGCTGAAGATCGTGCAGCAATTGTATAAAGTGCAACTGTGAGATGAAAATTGTGAATAGTGTCACAATTTTCATCTCATTTGGAAGCTATGAACATAGGCTATAAAATAAGCCAGTGATCAGCTGACCAAGAGATTGCTGATCGCAGCTGTCAACTAAAGAAGACAGCGGTACCACAGTGTGTAGGCACTATTGATGGGGATGAGAGAGAGCTCACATAAAGCTTTACAGTGAGATGAAAATAGTGAACAGATTCACAATTTTCATCTCATATTATAGCCCATGTTCCAAGCTTTCAGATGAGATGAAAATTGTAAATTTACTCGCAATTTTCATCCCTCTGTAAAGCTCTATGTGAGATCTCTCTCGTCCCCTTCAATAGTGCCGACACTGTGCGGTACCGGCGTCTTCTTTAGTTGACAGCTGAGATCAGCAACCTCTTGGTCAGCTGATCGCTGGCTTATTTTATAGCCTATGTTCATAGCTTCCAAATGAGATGAAAAGTGTGACACTAGTCACACTTTTCATCTCACAGTAGCACATTATACAATCGCTGCCCGTTCTTCAGCACCACAGATAAGACAGGGACAGACGGAGCAGTACTGCTGTCTTTTTTATGTGATAGCTGCCATTAGCAACCTTTTGGTCAGCTGATCACTGGCTTATTTTATAGCCCATGTTCCTAGCTTTCCAATGAGATGAAAATTGTGATGCTGCTTGCAATTTTCATCTCACTGTAAAGCTTTATGTGAGTGTTCCCCCCTCCCATTCTACTGTGGTGTCACGGTACCACCGTCTTTTTTAGTTGACAGCTGCGATCAGCGACCCCCTGGTCAGCTGATCACTAGCTTATTTTTAAGATCAGACTCTTGGCTTTCATATAAGCTGAAAATGGCAGTGCTCACTGCCATTTTCAGCTCACTATGCTACTTTTTATAGCGCCTCCTCCTACATTTCTATAGAAAAAAACAGGGAGCAGAATCTGCATGTATTAACAGTTTTGGGAGCGGTGACCTCTAATTGATCAGATTGCTTTGCCATTTTAAAATCAAGATCCTTGGATTTAAAATGACACCAAAACTATCAAGATAATCCAATTTTTGACAGAGTTATGGGCTTCAGTAGCAAGGACGTAGTAGCTACGTCCTCGCATACTGAAGTGCCACCTTGGGAGCATGTATAACTACGTGCTTGGCAAGAAAAGGGTTAAAGGAAGCCCTAGGAAAATTTTACCTAATTGGTAATACTCTGTGATATCATAAAGGACATGTGTAACAACACAAAGCAGCCCTCTGACAGCCCCATGGGCCTTGTAGCATCACAATGTGAACTTGTGACATTGAAATGGAGCATTATAACATCACAATAGGGCTCTGTGACATCACTGTGGTGCATTAATACATACCAATAAGGCATTTTGACATCACAGTGGCATCCCAGTGGGACTTTGTGGCATCCCACGCAAGCAATATGAAATCACAACGGCTCATTCTGATATCACAATAGGACATATAAATGGGTTTTGTTATATCTCAATGGCATATTGTGATGCAACAATGGAATTCCCTGAAAACAAAGTGGGGGCATTATAACTTCACAATTGGCCACTGAGAAATCACAATGGGGCTCTGTGACATCAAAATGTTTAATTGTGATCTCATTATTTGGCATTACGACATTGTGATTGTAAAATCACAGTGGGCATTATGACACAACAGTGGCACTCCCTGAAATCACAGTGGGTCTCTGTCAGTGGGCCGCTGTGACATAACAATGTGCCTCTGTGACATTACAGTGGGATTATTGTGACACCAGAATGGGAAATTGTGATATAACAACTGCACTTGGTGACATCTCAATGCGACATTGTAAAATTATAATGGGGCATTTTGATAAGTTGGGTGACAATGTGAGGATTTCAGTGTTAGAAAAAGCAGCCCTAGTAAATACTGCTGTCCCTAACACCTGGGAGGACAGTCCATCCAGTAGTCAGGGGGAGAGTAGTGCAGGTAGACCAAGGCAGTTAATGGGTATAGGGGGTGGCAGGAAGACAGAATAATTTGTTGCCAAGACCATGTCAACCAAATGGTTTTCTGTCTCCCTGGGGCCAAGGTTTGGCATGTGGTGGAACAGGTGGATAAATTGCTGGGAGGGGCTGGGGAAGATCCAGCTCTCATGGTGCATGTGGGTATCAATGACAGAATAGTTGGTAGGTGGAAGCTACTTAACAATAGGGGAAAGGGAAAGGAAGGACCTCAAAGGTTGTATTCTCTGGACTATGTGGAGGATGTCAGCTTAACCTCCATTTTGGATTCCAGGGCCAAGTGGGGCCATGCTTTCAGCCATTTTACAACCAGCCTAAAAATCGAGTGAAAAAAAGCATATGGTGTGACTAGTGTCTAAAATGAGCCACACTTTTTCAAGAACAGCTGAAGTAAATGTCAAGTGTAGCGCTTAGCTGGAAATACATGGCTATAAACTCCACACGTGGCTGCAGGCTATAACGCTAAAATAATGCCAGTATGTAATTCTTCTGGAGATATCTAAAATAGATTCCAGCCATACCAATATGTTAAATAAGCAATCAGTAATCATAATAAGTAATCAGCAGCAAAACATATGTTGCAATAATTGGTGGACATAGCTGCAAACTGATACGTGTACGTCTGCACATAAATCAAAACCCGCCCTGGCACACATTCAACTGTCTAAGTGGTTGTATAAAGACTTTCACAGCCCGAGATATCAAGCGGAATACCTTTGTGTTATAAGTGTAAAGGCTTGAACTATCTCTTGGCTTCCGCTTCTAGGTGTATATAATATTTGATGCTGGACATACATTCACAGATCCTCACTTTAAGTAGCTGCTGGGTTTTGCTCACATAATATAAATTACAAACAAAACGTAAGACATAAATGACACCGACTGTACCTGCACATGATATGTTCACGAATTCTATTATGTTGTCCATGGGTATTCAATAGAGATGAGCGAACAGTGTTCTATCGAACACATGTTCGATCGGATATCAGGCTGTTTGATATGTTCGATTCAAATCGAACATCACGTGGCAAACTCCAAAAAAATTCGATTCCCCTCCCACCTTCCCTGGCGCTTTTTTTGCACCAATAACAGCGCAGAGGAGGTGGGACAGGAACTACGACAACGGGGGCATTGAAAAAAATCGGAAAAAGTCATTGGCTGCCGAAATCAGGTGACCTCCATTTTAGACGAATAGTGGATTTCAAATCCGGGTCATATGAGAATGTGAACTTTGTGACTAAGAGACAGGGATAGCTGTACAGGCAGGGATAGCTAGGGATAACCTTTATTTAGGTAGGAATGTTATTAAAAATAACTTTTTGGGGCTCTATCGGGTGTGTAATTGTGATTTTTGTGAGATAAACTTTTCCCCATAGGAATGCATTGGACAGCGCTGATTGGCCAGAGTACGGAATTCGACCAATCAGCGCTGGCTCTGCTGGAGGAGGCGGAGTCTAAGATCGCTCCACACCAGTCTCCATTCAGGTCCGACCTTAGACTCCGCCTCCTCCGGCAGAGCCAGCGCTGATTGGCCGAAGGCTGACCAATGCATTCCTATGGGTATGCAGAGACTCAGCAGTATTGAGCCAGTTCTGCTCAACTACACTGTGTGCCGGTCAGCCCATCAGATGTAGCAGAGCCGAGGGTGCACTAGAACCCTTGTGCACACTCGGCTCTGCTACATCAGAGCCGAGGGTGCACTGGAACCCTTGTGCACACTCGGCTCTGCTACATCTGATGGGCTGACCGGCACACGGTGTAGTTGAGCAGAACTGGCTCAACACTGCTGAGTCTCTGCATACCCATAGGAATGCATTGGCCAGCCTTCGGCCAATCAGCGCTGGCTCTTCCGGAGGAGGCGGAGTCTAAGGTCGGACCTGAATGGAGACTGGTGTGGAGCGATCTTAGACTCCGCCTCCTCCAGCAGAGCCAGCGCTGATTGGTCGAATTCCGTACTCTGGCCAATCAGCGCTGGCCAATGCATTCTATTAGCATGATGAAGTAGAGCTGAATGTGTGTGCTTAGCTCAACTATGCCGGTGGAGTAGTTGAGCTAAGCACACAGATTCAGCTCTGCTTCATCAGGCTAATAGAATGCATTGGCCAATCAGTTGCAAGAGCCAGCGCTGATTGGTCGAATTCCGTGCTCTGGCCAATCAGCGCTGGCCAATGCATTCCTATGGGGAAAAGTTAGCTTGCGAAAATCGCAAGCTGACAGGAATTTCCATGAAATAAAGTGACTTTTATGCCCCCAGACATGCTTCCCCTGCTGTCCCAGTGTCATTCCAGGGTGTTGGTATCATTTCCTGGGGTGTCATAGTGGACTTGGTGACCCTCCAGAGACGGATTTGGGTTTCCCCCTTAACGAGTATATGTTCCCCTTAGACTATAATGGGGTTCGAAACCCATTTGAACACTCGAACAGTGAGTGGCTGTTCGAATCGAATTTCGAACCTCGAACATTTTAGTGTTCGCTCATCTCTAGTATTCAACTATTCTTTCTTTTGGCACAAAAACTGACATGCAGTCCATATGCCACATAAAAAAAAATACAGACTTTGGGTCCATTCACACGGAGTAAACGCGCGCACATTTTGGCAAAATACACGTGTAAAAAATACACCTGTAAAAATAAGACTCCCATTGACTTCAATTACATTTTTTTACACGTGTAAAAAAAACACGTCAAAAACACGTCAAAATACACATGTGAAATCTCATTGAAGTCAATGGGAGTCTTATTTTTACACGTGTATTCTTTACATGTGTATTTTGCCAAAATGAGGGCAGATTTACTCCGTTTGAATGGACCCTAAGTAGTTACAAATCGTATTCGACTTTCTATATCTTGCTGAAACGTGGGGATCACAATGTTTTTTCAGATCGGGGTCTACAATGGAAGAAAATAAATAAATAAAAAACCAAAGCAAATTCTGGTCAACACAAATGTGAGGGCCTTAAAACCAATATTCCACCACCGGACTTTCAACACGGCGGGTGACAAGGAGTTCATCTTTATCAAAGTCATGCACACATCATACTTCTTTTCTTTTAAATCTTATTTTATTGAAATTTTTTATATTTTACATCTCTTATAAACAATACAAGATAAGTAGAAATAATTCAAACAGATTAGTTACAGGAAATTACGTACAAAACCATGTAAGATCGAGAAGGAATAAGACCTCTTTAAGTTATTTTCATGTAAACGTAAGAAAACAATAAAGACAATATACAGTCTAGTTGTGTCCGTGTCTGCTTCATTACATTAAGAATCAGATATCTGGCAGTAAAGCCAAAATGTGCCCAATAATGAGTACACATAGAACATAAACAGGGGGGAGGGAGGATGGGGGGGGGGAAGAGAGAGGAAAATAAGGTAAAGGATTTAGAATGACAGAAGGGGGATATAGCAAGACAGCATAAGTATATCCAACAAAAAATCATAGTGAAAGGGATTTCCACCAGGGTGACCAAATTTTGACATATTTGTCATGGGATCTCTCTTTCCAACTGATTAGCTCTTCAAATCTGGCGATTTGATGCATTTTTTCCAGCCATAGAGCTACAGGTGGAGTGTCAGATTTTAGCCAAAAGAGCGGTATCAATTGTTTAGCTCCTTCCACTAGATATGTCAAAAGATTCTCTTTCAATTTAACACCTGGAGATAATGGCTTCGACAAGAGAACAAATTCTGGTGTCAGCACATATTTCGACTTCAGAATGTGGTTGATCTGGGTCTGAATATCTTTCCAATAAACCTGTATGAGGTCACATGTCCACCAAATATGTAGCATGGATCCCGTTCACACATCATACTTTATGACAGAAGTCTGGCGATCTTCATAAATCTACCCTAGTGTGCTCGAGAAAGGACAGAAAAATACGACAGAAAAATACTATTCCACTTTTGAAAAATGTGCACCAGAATAAGCATGCTTTAAAAGTATCTATCTTTACAATACAATATGAGATAGTAAAGTACAAATAGTGCAGGTTTTCTTGAGCAAAGGATTCTTAATTTAAAATGATGTAAACTTAGTTGAAGATTCACTTGATATAGATTTTTAGTGATTTTTTTTTTTTTAAAAGTATTGGAAAAATGAGCCTGAATTTTGGCTCATTGAAAAGTGAGACAGATTTATGAAGGTCTGTAGGACAGATTAATAAATATGTCCAAAACTACGATTGGTATTTGATAGTATTTTTAAATAGACCCCCATTGCTTCCTTTTTCAAGTATGTACATACTAATCAAGCAACCAACCAACAAGGAACATTAATGAATATGTAATAATTAGCACATATTATGCTTAATTGGAGTTCATTAAAAGATTAATTTTTAACAGCATAGTAAAGAAACAAAAAGAACAAGGATATACATGCAAGAGGTGCCAAGTATAAAGAAAACAGCTGGAGTTGGTTAAACTCAGAGACAAAGTACTAAGGGTAGTACTATGATTACCAACAAAAAAAAATCAGGTAACTAGACAACAGCAAGGGAAGAAATAGGAATAATGAAGAAAAAGACGGAAGAGAAGGGGAAGAGAACGTGTCATGACAACAGTCAGAGGAAGAGGTAAGCCATATTACAACGCCCTTTGTCAAGTGCATAAAAGTTTTTCATCATCTGTGTGGACCAAAGATGCCACTCTTGACAATACGTCTAATGGAGTCTCCATTCCTGGGAAGACCCAGAGCAGCAACTTTGTGATGATGCAATGTGCTGGAGTCAGTAATGCCAGGGAGGGGAGAGCAGTCACAACTCTCCCCGGCATTACTGACTCCAACATGTTGGAACATCATAAAGTTGCTGCTCTGGGTCTTCCCAGGAAAGGAGATTCCATTAGATTCCATTATGCACTTGACAAAGGGTGTTGTTTTGCCCGAAACGCTTCTGTGTTGTGCCTTCCAAAAAAGTATACGAAATTTTCCACGTGAGTCTGACTTCCTTGACCAGAGTGCACTCCCTGACCTCCTGGTTGTATATCCTTTGCATTTCCCATCCACGTGTGGTTTCAGTGTCTTCAGTGGGATTTGCTGCCTCCTCCGTCCGTACAATTGTTACACGCTTTTGATGTGGTTGTGACCTATCACAACCCCTCCAGGTGAGATGCCAACTGGTCTTGTTTACGTCCATCAATTTTCTGATACTATTAATACAGCAGATCTACACTATTTTGGGTTGCTCAGTGTCTTCTTCTTTTTTTCTCTTTTGAGACTTTTAATAGAAGAAGCGACCTCTTCTTCATTAAAAGAGTCACCTAGGGAGTCTGATATCGTGGGAAGGGCTGTCTCAGTCATGTAGTCCTGAATCTTGGCCTGTAGGGTTTCTGGGCCATGTCATTGAATTGACCATGTTTATTCAGAAAGCTGCTGCAATGTCAACTAGATTATGAACTTCTCGGACTCCCTCGCCACAGAGACATGTGGGATGTATGTTAGATCATTCTGAGGGTAGGCACCGGTTCAAGGATCTCCCACATTTATTGGTAAACTCATAGTAGTGACATAGTCTTTAGTATGTTAGACAAATTTCATTGCGATAGGAATGCAGCTCCTCCCTAGTGTTAGAGTTCTCGTTTAGTGTGGACTGGTCATGGGATTGTTTATAGGTCATCTCTAGTAAATCAATTTTTGCGGAAGGATAGCCACCCAGGCTGCCCTCTTCCAGCGGAATATGGGTAGCATCTGTAGTGGGGTTTGTTTCAAACTTAAACATAGTGGCATGAATCTCATCTGTACAATGAGCATCATTAAGGAGACTGTCGTTCATCCCCATGCAAGCCCAGTATATCTAGGGTCAGAAACATTGGGACATGGTCTGACCAAATAGCCAAACTGATCTGTGTTTCTGGAGTTCCACAAAAGGTGTGGTGGCTATCTAGTAAAAAGTCATTATGACTATTGGAGCAGTGGACGAGGGAATATTAGGTGTAGTCATGGCTTTGGGGGTGTAGTATTAGCACATGTTAATACTATACCTCAAGTTTATTGGCATAGTAAAAATGTGTTACTAATGACTGCTAACAAATATGGCATGCAATTGTTTCAGTAAAAAAAACATTAAATCCAGCATAAAGGTAAAAATTTGCTATGGTTATCATTTAAATTATTGGTAGTAATTGTCAACAGTTTTTATTGAAAGTAATCAACTACATGGAAACCTTATCGAAAAGTTATGAAGAGAAAATCCATTAATATGACGTTAAAATTGATCCATAAGTTAAATAAATCTTTCCAATGAATGTTGCTGCTATTTTTATGTATTTGTTGACGATATCCACTCTCTACTGTTACTGGTAATTTTCTTACTGGTGTTTCTCTAGAATATTTGGATAGATATTTTTGATAATTAAATCTATTATTTTATAGTTAGTGTTTTTACACATTATTTTTATTTGTTTTTTATTTAAGGGTTTGGAGGATAGCTGCAAAACATCTAAGGGTACAAGTTCATGATGAGGTGTTGTAAATTTTGTCCTGGTGAGGAGAAAGCTAAACAAACAAAAGATTCTTATAGCTAAATAATAATGAATTAAAATTTCGTCTTTTAAATTTAGAGCCCCTCCCTTGTCAAATTTTACCACAAAAAACTGGGAAAACTTATTGACTCGAGTATAAGCCTGG
The DNA here is from genome assembly GCF_031893055.1 of Leptodactylus fuscus. Lineage (NCBI taxonomy): Eukaryota > Metazoa > Chordata > Amphibia > Anura > Leptodactylidae > Leptodactylus > Leptodactylus fuscus. The sequence continues at coordinate 136,267,312 of NC_134266.1, read as the reverse complement.
GGGGGGGGGGAATGCAGCAGCTGCTGGAAAATGTAAAAAATTAAAATGGTCGGAGTTTTTGGGTGCAGTAGATGCTGGGTGCTGGGAAAGGGTGTTTTGGTTGTCTGTCTGCCCCTTCCCTGAGCTTGAGGACTGAGTTTTTTTTTTCCCCCACTTAGAATTCAGTCTGGCTGAATATAGGGTATCTGCAATGCTCCTTTTAACCCCTTCCCGATGGAACAGGAGCACTGCAGATATATTCAGTAGACCGGGCACTTTCAGACACAGGGATACCTAATGTGTATGTGTTTCATAGAAATTTCCTACTTTACTATGTATTCTTGGGAAAGGAGTGATGTTTTACTTTATTTTTTTATTATATTTTTTAAAGCTTCTTTTTCTTCACTATTTTATGGGAGATTCTATACAATACTATTACGACTGGTCATAAACCCCCAACTCAAAAACTGTGCTGAAAAATTCGGCTTATACTCAAGTATATACGGTAATTGATCCTAAGGCACCCAGTACACGGGATGATCTGGTCCATACATTGGCAGGATTTCCTGACCCAAACCCAGTCCGAAGATCTATTTGTTTGCCTGTTATGTGAAATTATTCCTCCCATTGTTTACACAGCATTTCCATAACGCTGGACCTGTGTGCTAGGACAAATCACGTCACTCACTGCTCTCACCATCATCTATAGTTCTGCAGGTAGGACAATCAGTTCAGCTAATTGCAGTTTACTGGTAAAGCCTTGTCTCTTATCTCTCTATGTAAACACACAGATAACACTGAGTCCGTTATCTACAAGTATGTGCATATTATCTGATCTGCAATTATATTAGATTTTTAGTAATCATAAGTATTGTGATACTTCATAGTGTCCTGTTCAGGATGCTGGGGGGATACAGGAAGTAAAAAGAGGAGACAACAGGCAAAGCTGCTGAAACAAGAAGATAATTAAACCCTTTTAATTTTTATTTTTATTTTTTTTAAATGTAGATTGTGAGCCCCACATAGAGCTCACAATGTACATTTTTCCCTATCAGTATGTCTTTGGAATATGGATGGAAATCCATGCAAACACGGGGAGAACATACAAACTCCATGCAGATGGTTTTTTGCCCTTGGTGGGAAGAAAACCATTTTAATGGTCATTGCTTTAGGTGCAGAGTTCCTCCTTAGCTAAAATCATTGCTGGTATGTCAGCCTTGGCAGATTGCGGTGAAGGATATCTTGAAAATTAGTCTGCTAGCTCCTGCCTCATATATCAATTTAAAAAGCAGTTCTGTAGCTGGAATAGCCAACATTCAATTTGTGAGGAAGGCTTAGAGGAATGTTTATTGATAACACAGGGCAGCACGGTTAGCACCGTTGCCTTGTAGCACTGTGTTCCCGAGTTTTGTTACATCCTGTGCTTTGAGTTGCATGAGAAAAGTGCATTAGAAATGTTTGTCATTGCTATGAGTGATTTGTTAGAATTTGGAAAGGTATAAATGAAAATGAAGGCAACAGCAAGCACTTCTCTTTTACTTTGTGAATAGTGCTGTACTGCCTTGCATAGGAAAGAGTAGAGATGTTCCCAGTTTTGGTGACTAGCAAGGGTTCAGGGTAGTTTTGGGATGATAATTTGTTGCTGGATCTCAGCCTTTTAACTGCATAATTTCAGTACTTAGAAGAAATGCATTCTTTTGTGATTTGCATCTGTATTTCTTTGTCTGTATCAGTAAATTCACAGTAGGTAGCAAAATGTCTTAACCCCACAAGATATTCATCAATGCTTTCCGTTGATGACTGTTTTCCCTGTCTGAACTTGAAAGCTTCAAAAGCTTCTTTTATATGAGGTGAGAATTGCTTGCTTAGATCTGCTTTACATAGCACATAGTCACTGTCCCTCTCCTGTACCAGGCAGGGTGATGAATACATCATAGACCTGCTCCCTGCATAATGTAGTAGCATTGCTTTCTTTCTTGCATTGTTAATAATGTTTAAAGAGGCTGTCCAGGAAAATTATTATTTTTTTATAGGCTAGGGGGGCATGGAAAAAAAAATCATACTCACCTGTCCCTGCTGCGTCACTGTCCTCCTAGCGCTGTCCGGTTGTGCTGCTGCGGCGTCTTCTTAAAGTGAAACTGCTCGCTGTCTGTGACATCCTGCATAAACAGTATTATGTCCCATAGTGGCCCCTGTGTACAGTATTATGCTCCATAGTGGCCCCTGCACAGTATTTTTTCCCCTAGTGGCCCCTGCACACAGTATTATGCTCCATTGTGGACACCCATGAACAATTATTATACGCTGGGGTCTTTTCAGACCCCAGAGTATAATAATCAGAGGCCCAGGGGAGGATACAAAAATAAAAAACACTGTTACTTACCTATCCCTGGCTCCGGTGCGGTCCCTGCTGATGTCGGACATCTTCAATAATGTATGCAACACCAATTGACCCGGTCTTGCGTCACGACACATAAGGACGTAGGCCCCGGCAATGTGACATTCCAGAAGCCTGCCCAGAGAGGTAAGTAACACTGTTTTTTATGTTCCCTCACCTCCGATCATTATACTCTTATACCAGCCTATTTAAAAAAAAACAAAAACAAACAAAAAACACAGTGGTAGTGGCTGTCGCTGGGCACCCTAATGGCCCTGCTACCACTGCTACCCAAATATTAACGCACTTGGTTAGTTGCAGAGCCAGAGAGCAGTCTGTGCTTCTCTCAATTGCTTTGTCTGTAGCATCTGCTGCAACTTGTTCTGCTCCTCACACCTAATACCTCACTGTTGCTGAGACGAACATGCAAATGACTGAACAATTACATAACAGAAATTACAACACAACTGGATAACATTAGAACAGGTATAACAATATCCCAGTAATGCTATATATGAACTCAACCTAAGGCAGCCTGTAGAAGACTAAAGAATCTCAAATAACAAAAATGCCACAATAGCCATAAAGTCTGTAGTCAAAGAAGAAGTTACAATGATCGGACCATTTGCTTTAGGCTAAAGTTCGGCATTGTGGAAAAGCTGCTTTTTTGTTACAGATTTTGTTGCAGTCTTTTGAGCCAAAATCAAGAGTGAGAGGAATGGGACATGGAAAGGAATTATTAATTCTTTTCCCTTCACTCCTAGCTTTGGCTCAAGAAACCACAGCAAAATCTGCAACAAAAAAAAGCAGCTTTCCCGCAATATGTGGTTTTATCCTTATGCTTCAATTATGTCTCCATTATTCTGGTCCGTTGGACAATGGACATGCAGACTACTAAATTGGCGGACACCAATAGTGACCTAATGACCTATTGACTATAATGGGGTCTGTTGGGTGTCCGTTGGAATCCAGCCATAGTGAAAATTGCCTTGACTTATTCCTATGTGAATCAATGCTCTATTATCAGTTACACTAAAAATTCATAAAAACCAAGTTACTTAGACTATAAAAAGTGAAGAATAGAGATGAGCGAACACTAAAATGTTCGAGGTTCGAAATTCGATTCGAACAGCCGCTCACTGTTCGAGTGTTCGAATGGGTTTCGAACCCCATTATAGTCTATGGGGAACATAAACTCGTTAAGGGGGAAACCCAAATTCGTGTCTGGAGGGTCACCAAGTCCACTATGACACCCCAGGAAATGATACCAACACCCTGGAATGACACTGGGACAGCAGGGGAAGCATGTCTGGGGGCATAAAAGTCACTTTATTTCATGGAAATCCCTGTCAGTTTGCGATTTTCGCAAGCTAACTTTTCCCCATAGAAATGCATTGGCCAGTGCTGATTGGCCAGAGTACGGAACTCGACCAATCAGCGCTGGCTCTGCTGGAGGAGGCGGAGTCTAAGATCGCTCCACACCAGTCTCCATTCAGGTCCGACCTTAGACTCCGCCTCCTCCGGCAGAGCCAGCGCTGATTGGCCGAAGGCTGGCCAATGCATTCCTATGCGAATGCAGAGACTTAGCAGTGCTGAGTCAGTTTTGCTCAACTACACATCTGATGCACACTCGGCACTGCTACATCAGATGTAGCAATCTGATGTAGCAGAGCCGAGGGTGCACTAGAACCCCTGTGCAAACTCAGTTCACGCTAATAGAATGCATTGGCCAGCGCTGATTGGCCAATGCATTCTATTAGCCCGATGAAGTAGAGCTGAATGTGTGTGCTAAGCACACACATTCAGCACTGCTTCATCACGCCAATACAATGCATTAGCCAGTGCTGATTGGCCAGAGTACGGAATTCGGCCAATCAGCGCTGGCCAATGCATCCCTATGGGAAAAAGTTTATCTCACAAAAATCACAATTACACACCCGATAGAGCCCCAAAAAGTTATTTTTAATAACATTCCCCCCTAAATAAAGGTTATCCCTAGCTATCCCTGCCTGTACAGCTATCCCTGTCTCATAGTCAAAAAGTTCACATTCTCATATGACCCGGATTTGAAATCCACTATTCGTCTAAAATGGAGGTCACCTGATTTCGGCAGCCAATGACTTTTTCCAATTTTTTTCAATGCCCCCGGTGTCGTAGTTCCTGTCCCACCTCCCCTGCGCTGTTATTGGTGCAAAAAAGGCGCCAGGGAAGGTGGGAGGGGAATCGAATTTTGGCGCACTTTACCACGTGGTGTTCGATTCGATTCGAACATGGCGAACACCCTGATATCCGATCGAACATGTGTTCGATAGAACACTGTTCGCTCATCTCTAGTGAAGAAGCCTTACAAATTAACGTCACAAATAATTTACAAGGAGAGATGAAATTAAAGATAAAACATTATAAGTCTAAACTACAAAATAGATTTCCTATAATTCAAGAAGCAAGATGATCACAAACAATCCAATAAGTGCCAGCTACTATTGATATCAAAGCTTGATTTCATTAAGATAATTGTTACTATCCAGTCCTTTTCAGGTCATGTACATGAAACACAGTTCAGTATTATCTGTGCGTGGCCAGAAAGACTCACTTACAGCTACAGAATTAATTCCTCTCTGTGTTACTGTAAGTCATTATTACACAGATCTGGATCTGTTTGGCAAGTTTTAGTTTACTGTAGGATTTTTGTCACTGTTATAGTAGCCGTCGTGTATTGTATTACTAGACTGTACAAGGCTCTATTGAAACGTCTGAAACAGAGCCCCGACTACTGTAGCCTGTGCCATTTGTAAAATCTTCCTATGTGTCAGAGGTACACTTGGTAGCTTCACACGACCATTATTTAAGGCCCATTGTTCTCATATGTTATAGTGTCTGAACAACAGACGTTACTAGTATGGTAGTAGAGTGGTGTATGGTGCTCATCTGCATTCACTCTCATGTTGATAAACATAACACAAGCTTTCTCCCGTCATACCTTTCTAACATAACATGAAATGTGCATGTAGAACTTTTTCCTTCAGTTTCAAAAATGAAACGAACATGAAGGAAGAAAGCCTCTGTCATATTGTTAACAGACTCGATTGGAATGGACTCAGACAGAGGGGAGTCTATCTGCATTTTTCACTTTACTACATTAATAGATGAGAGCAACGGATGTTCATAACAGTAGTGCATTAATATGAACCAAGCACTATATGGCAATTCACTTTATTACAATGCTTTGCTTCTCTATTAATGTACTTAACTATTCTATTTAACTGATGTTCATTGGGATACATAATCATTGCGCAAATGTACTACACTTTAAATACGGCTCACTAAAACACTGTTACCAATGGTTGATGCAGTGGTACATGAATTCTTAATGGCATTTTGTAATTTTGTAGGCAAATTTTATGAGTGTAAAAGGACCTGTGATGAAGTCACTACTGATCTGTGATTGGCTTGTCCCTGTGATGACGTCACTACAAGGTCATTCATCGTCTTCTAAGTAGTGATTTATGCAGGACCGGGTGAGCAGCTCCCTGTTTCTATCATAGCATGGATCTACTGTGCACATGATGATCTATGATAGACACAGGGAGCTGCAGCCCCTGCTTTGCATAGATCACTACTTAGAAGATGACGAAGGACCTTGTAGTGACGTCATCACAGGTCCTTTTCCACTTGTCCAGGAAGAGACAGTTGGATCTGGTGAATTGAAAGCAGGAGGAGGGAATTACATAGAAGAACCAAGAGAGGAGGGCGTGAACAGAGTATGACGTGAGGGGTGCATGGAAACACCCACGGTGCAAAGTAGGGCTCATTTACATATACGTTTAAAAAGCAATTCATTAAAACGGGGGGGGGGGGGGTCTTTTAACATATGATTAGCAGGACTTGAATAGCCCTTTTAAAGGCTATTCAGGCATATGTTTATCTAAAATAGCGAAAAACCCAGTGATAGAGCCCCTTTAATCAGAATCGAGTTATTACACAGGCAGATTACTGCTAAAAATCAATAGCATAGGAACATAGGAGTGAAGGCAATTATTTGCTGCTATTTACACAGACACACAGTTCCCCCTTTCATTGACAATAATACATCCCTGTGTCCAAAGATGCCTGATCTACAAACATATAAAAATATTTTTCCCATATTGGTGAACTGAGCAGGAAAAAATATCAAAAGAGCCAAACCCCTTCCCATAAAATTTGAATATAAAGCAAATTTGAATAAAAACATCAGGAACTTCCCAAAATAACTTAAAGTACATCGGGCCCCACAAAAAAGACGCATTATACATCAGCATACATGGAAACATAAAACAGTTATGGGTATCAGACTCCAAGACTTCGTTTTTGCAAAGTTTTGTATTTTTGTAAAGAAAAAAATTTGGGCTGCACAGTGAAAACAAAACTTGAAAGAAAGTCACATAAGTGCAGTTTTTCTACAATTCCATTCAGAATTTTTTTTTTAGCTCCCCAGTACATTGTATGGAAAATTAAATGATCTCTTTACAAAGTACTATATGTCCCACAAAAATTAAGCCATCATATTGTTCTGTGAACAGAAAAATAACAAACTTAGGCTGAGTTCACACAGGGATTTTTGATCGGATTTTGACAAGGAGGCCACCTCAGAATTTGGTCCAAAAAAACGGCTAGCTGCGACTAGATGCTGGTGCAGTGCTCCGACATCCGGTTGCGGCATTCCGCTCCGGATTTGTCCAAAATGAATGGGCCTAGTCAGGAGGGAGTGTCGCACCGTGGACGCAGCGGCATATTCTTCCACGGAATCCGTGGCAAGATAGGGCAGCTCGCTTCTTTTTTTCCCATGAGCGGAAAAAAATGCTAGTGGAAAAAAGAAGTAAACAGCTCCCAATGAAGTCAACGGGAGGCATTTTTAGGAGCTGGATTCTGAGGTGGATTCTGCGTCAAAATCTGGCCGAAAAAACCCTGTGCAAACTCATCCTTATGGAGTTTAGAAAGCAGGGAGTCATAAATTTTTTTTAAAAATGCCTGTGGTAGGAAGGGATTAAAGAAATGTTTTTTGCCTCACTTTTCACAGTTATTTTTTTTTTACCTATTAGGGTAAGCTCACACTGGGTTTTTGAGGCCGTATTCACCTCAAAATCCTGACAAAAAAGACGGTTAGTTCTTTTTTTCCCGGAGCCGGCTTGTTCAACAAACCGGCTCCCGGAAAAAGAAGCGAGATGCTCATTCTTCAGGTCATTTCGCCTCGCGATTCAGCCTGAAGACACTCCCTCCTCCCAATTAGGCCCATTCATTGGGGCTAATCCGGAGCGGAGTGCGTGACTGGATGCCGCTGCAGCTACCTGTATTTTGGACCAGAACCTGAGGAAGCCAAAATACTCCGTCTGAACTTAGCCTAAGTCTATGAAGAAGGGAGGGGGGTAGAAAAGACACTCAATTACTGATTCTACACTCTACTATTCTGAACTCTTTTAACACTGCTAGGCTGCTAAGATAATAGTGCACAGAATGAAGGAATAAATCTTGTAAGAATCTTGATCTAACCTGCCCTTCTCCATAGAGCTCTATGTGTGAGGCTGAACACGGAAACAAATACAATATAAACAAGCAGTCAGACTGAACATAATGGGCAGTAGAACAGCTTAGAAACAGATCTCCTTAATAGGAGAAAGAGGAAACAGATCTTCTTAATAAGATATAGTACAAAGTTTCTCATATTGAAATGTACTATTCATTTCTAGAAAGTTGTTTATGACTTGAGGAATGCTTTGAGAATACAGTAGCACTGCGATATCAAACAGTCTATGGACAAGAGTAGCCCTTTAGGAGAATGATTTATATGCTTGCAGAGAACGGAGTAGAATACCCTCAGTATTTTATAGCTTTCATGAAGTATTTCAGGACATTGTATGGTATGTATTTGTGTAGTATTGTATGTCTTTTATCATCTTCCGAATAATGTTGTGCCTGCTACAGAGTTCAGGAACATGTCAATACTGTCTTATGGATCAATGAATCTTATGGATGACGTGTTTTCAAGAGGCTTTAACAAAATATTTCCTCTCTCCTGGATCTTTGTTCAAATAAAATTATTAGTTATTAGTAATAATTCAAAACATTTTGTGGAGAAAATGCATGTTCACTTAGAGATGAGCGAACAGTGTTCTATCGAGTAGATCTCCGATCGGACATCACGCTGTTCACCATGTTCAATTCGATACGAACACCGCGTGTCAAATACACTTAAAATTCGTATCCCCTCCCACCTTCCCTGGCGCTTTTTCTGCACCAATAACAGTGCAGGGGAGGTGGAACAGGAACTACGACAAAGGAGCCCATGAAAAAAACTAGGAAAAATCCGTTGGCTGCCGAGGACATGTGACCTCTGATTCAAAAGAATAGGCGACGTCATCTCCGATTCATTTGCGGCTTGCACTTAGTTAGAGACAGACATCTGCTGAGTGCTAGATAGGTTTTAGATTCTGCTAGGCAGGAAATCAAAAGAAGAAGAAGAAGAACAGCTCTTTTAAGAGCTACACTGCAGGGAGACGCTCAAACCAGCTTTGTGTACCCACAAACACCAAAGTGGGATACACAGCAATTAAGCCAGGCTATATCTGCTCAACCCAGCTTTCCACGGTGCGGAATAAACTAAGTGGGATACACATCATCCACCACTGTTGTCATCCATGGACGCCCAGGCCTTTTTGAGTTCCCAAGCTCACCAGTCAATTCCTTTTTTCTTAGAATGTACCCGACTGTTGATTTTGCTACTCCAAGCATGTCTGCCATCTCTCTGATGGATTTTTTCTTTTTTTTCAGCCTCAGGATGTTCTGCTTCACCTCAATTGAGAGTTCCTTTGACCGCATGTTGTCTGGTCACAGCAACAGCTTCCAAATGCAAAACCACACACCTGGAATCAACCCCAGACCTTTTAACTACTTCATTGATTACAGGTTTACGAGGGAGACGCCTTCAGAGTTAATTGCAGCCCTTAGAGTCCATTGTCCAATTACTTTTGGTCCCTTGAAAAAGAGGAGGCTATGCATTACAGAGCTATGATTCCTAAACCCTTTCTCCGATTTGGATGTGGAAACTCTCATATTGCAGCTGGGAGTGTGCACTTTCAGCCCATATTATATATATAATTGTATTTCTGAACATGTTTTAGTAAACAGCTAAAATAACAAAACTTGTGTCACTGTCCAAATATTTCTGGCCCTAACTGTATATACGCTTAATCCAGGTTGTAATGGTGTGTACCCCCCCCCCAAAAAAAAACAAAAAAAAAAACTAAGTGGGATACACTGAAATTGTCAGCCTATATACCCTATATACGCTTAATCCAGGTTTCAACAGTGTGTACCCACCAAAAACTAAGTGGAATATACATTCTAATTTGCAGGCTATATATGCTTTATCCAGGTTGTAACAGTGTGTACCCACCAAACCATCAAAACCATCTAAAAATGCTCAAGGCTACCGGTAAGGGACGTGGATGAGGTTGGGGGCGAGGTCGGGGGCGAGGTCGGGGGCGTGGGAATGCAGCTGGGGAGCAAGGTCGCAGGAAAGCCACAGCGCATCCCGTGCCTACTCTTCAGGGGCAGCAAGCATTGCGCCTTTCCACAGTTCCCGCTTGATGGCCACATTAAGTAGGGTGCAGGGCACACACCTAACTAGGCCCGAGCACCAGGAACATGTGTTACAATGGTTGGCAGATAATGCTTCCACCACATTATCCTCCAGCCAGTCAGCTTCTACCTCAACTCCTCCTCCTACACAACATTCTGGTCCGCCTTCCTCTCAAAATGCCCAATATTCCCAGCAGAGTAATCCCACCTTTCCCACCTCTCAGGAGCTGTTTTCCGTTTCTTTAACTGTCCCTCTCCCTGTATGTCCATTTCCCGATTCCACGGAGCTACCAGATGAGTTTCTGTGTCCAGATGCCCAAACACTGGAGCCTCCTCCATCTCCTGTTGATTTTGTGGCGGTTGATCAGCAACCCACCCTCAGTGACGATGACGAGACACAGTTGCCATCAGGGCAGCCTGTTTCCATGTGCGGTGTCCAGGAGGAGGAGGTGAGAGAGGAATTTGAAGAGGAGGTGGTGGACGACGAGGGCACTGACCCGATCTGGACAGGGGGGATGTCAAGCGGCGAAAGCAGTGTCGATGTGGAGGGAGGTGCAGAACCAAAGAGGGTAGCTAGATGCAGAGGCATGTCCAGAGGCAGAGGTTAGCTGCTTCGCCGAAGCTAGGTCACACGCAGAATGGCCCAAAATGTTCCCTATCATAGCCAGGCCAGAAAAACTCCCCCATCGACGGCACGTTCCTCGATGGTGTGGAGATTTTTCAAGGAATGCGCGGAGGACAAATATAGTGCGGTCTGCACAATTTGCCACTCAAAACTGAGTAGGGGTTCGGAAAAGAGCAACCTTTCGACCACTTCCATGCGCCATCATTTGGAATGCAAGCACTGGACTCAGTGGAAGAGAGCAAATGCTGGACAATCATCGTCCGGCGTTGCCACCACTGCCTTTCCCACTGTTGCCAGTGCTGGCGCTGCAGTCCAGAGCACCAGCCAGGACACCGCACATCTGGCTGCGCCACTTTGGGGACTTCTCCCTCATCTTCCCCTGTTCCTGTCTCAGCTCCTTCTCCTGCACCATAATGCCCCTCCTCCTAGAAACCCACCATCTCTCAGACATTTGAGCGCAGGCAAAAGTATAGCGCTACCCACCCACATGCACAAGCCTTAAACGCGCACATTTCCAGGAGATGTTGCCATTCCGACTTGTGGAAACTCAGGCCTTCCGTGACCCGATGGCAAGTGCGGCACCTTGCTATGCCGTCCCTAGCCGTCACTACTTCTCCCGATGTGCCGTCCCCGCCTTGCACCAGCATGTGTCACGCAACATCAAGTGGGCCCTAAGTTCCGTACTTTGCACAAATTTCTACTTGACCACCGACGCATGGACAAGTGCATGCGGACATGGACGCTACATTTTGCTGACGGCACACTGGGTGAATGTAGTTGAGGCTGGGACTGGGTCATAAACTGGGATGGTGTACCTCGTCTCCCCGCCTATCATTCCTGGCAGGGGCTCTGAAACAACACCCTCCTCCTCTCCTTCTCCGTTAAATTGACCCCAGCTACGAGCTGGAAACGTTGCAGCATTGGCATGGGTAGACGTCAGCAGGCCGTGCTGAAGCTCATCAGCTTGGGGGACAGAACAGCACACTGCCTCCGAGGTGAGGGATGCCCTCCTTGATGAGACGGCAATATGGTTTGAGCGCAGGCATGGTCGTGTCTGATAACAGCAGGAACCTGTAGCAGCTCTGGAGCTTGCCAGCCTCCAACATGTTCCATGCCTGGCCCACATCTTTAACCTAGTGGTGCAACGTTTTTTAAAGGCATAACCAAATGTGCACAAGCTACTGGTGAAAGTGCGGCGCTTGTGTGCCCACTTTTGCAAGTCTACAGTAGCCACTGCTAGCCTCAAAAGCTCCAGCAAAGCCTACATGTGCCCGAACACCGGCTGTTGTGCGACGTCCCCACACGCTGGAACTCAACATATCATATGTTGAGCAGAGTGGTTGAGCAGCAGAGACATTTGATGGAGTACCATCTCCAAAACCCTAGGGTGCCACAAAGTCAGCTGCCTCAGTTTCTCAACCATGAGTGGCCAAGGATGGGAGACCTATGTGAAATCCTACGGGTGTTTGAGGAGTCCACCAAGAGGGTCAGCTGTGACGACGCACTAGTGAGCGTAACAATCCCGCTCTTGTGTGTGATGCGAGAATCCCTCATTGCCATCAGGGATAACGCAGATCACACTGAGGAGTCAGGGATAGCAGCAGAACCGTCACAGCAGGAGAATAGGTCCACACACCTGTCCACTTCACAGCGTTTAATGACGGAGGAGGAGGATGAAGACGTGGCAGATGATATGATTGTGATACAGGAGGAAGTTCAATGCGTCCCATTCTTGCAGCGCGGATGGGGCGAAAGGGAGGAGGAGGAGGAGGAGGAAGAGGAGGAAATGCAGAGTGGCCTTTCCGGTGGGGGCAGCAAAGTCATGTCAAGTAACACTCCGGCACACATGGCTGACTTCATGTTGGGGTGCTTTCCAAGTGATAAGCACGTAGTCAAAATAATGGAGAACAACCAATACTGGATATTTGCAATCCTTGACCCCTGGTATAAAAATAACATCTTGTCTTTTATTCCAGTAGAGGGGAGGGCCAATCGCATTAATGATTGCCACAAGCAATTGGTGCAGAACATGATAGAGATGTTTTCATCAAGTGTCATTGGCGGAAGAGAGGACAGTTCCTCCATGAGGAGAACAAGTGCCATCCGGTCCACACCCACAAGGGGCACACTGTTTAAGCTCTGGGACATGTTAATGGCACCCCCTCGCCAAACTCCTGCCACTGAGGGGCCTAGTGTCACCAGGCTGGAAAAGTATAGGCGCATGTTGCGGGAATACCTGTCCGACCACAGCCCTGTCCTCTCTGATCCCTCGGCGCGTATTGGGTGTCGAAGTTGGACCTGTGGCTTGAACTTGCCCTATACACCTTGGAGGTGCTGTCCTGCCCTGCCGCCAGCGTGCTATCTGAAAGGGTCTGCAGCGCAACCGGTGGCATCATCACAGATAAGTGCAGCCGGCTGTCAGCTGAGAGTTCCAACCAGCTGACTTTCATCAAAATGAACAGCCACTGGATAGATCCATCATTCTCGTGCCCATCAGTGTCAAGCACCCCAACATGAATTGTCATGTCTGCACTCAACCTCTACAATTCCTCCTCATACTCCTCCACCATCTGCGTTGCACAATTATCATCCTTCTAGGCTCAATCCACACTGATTCCTCCAAACTCTGCTGGTTAGAGGCTGAATCCACCCTGATTTCCCCAAACTCTGCTGGTTAGAGGCTGAATCCACCCTGATTTCCCCAAACTCTGCTGGTTAGAGTCTTAATCCACACTGATTCCTCCAAACTCTGCTGGTTAGAGGCTCTACTCACCCCAAGAGCCAAAAACACTGCTGGTGCAAGGCTCTACTCACTCCAAGGGCCAAAAACACTGCTGGTGCAAGGCTGAACTAAATTAAAAGACCAAAAACTATGCTGGTTAGAGGCTCAGTTCACCCTAAGGGCCAAAAACTATGCTGGTTAAAGGCTCAACTCACCCCTAAAGTGCCTCAGTTTCTGCTGGTAGCTCAGCTTAAGGGCCTCTAACTTAATTTGGAAGGGCTCACGTGAGGGGCCAGAAAAGTAATTTTTTAAGGTCTCATCACATCACACACACATAAACAATGACAGTTAAGGGTGGGGGCTTTTGTATTTCCCATTGCCTATACCATCTGTAGTCGTCATGGGCAACGTGATTTAAAAGGGGTGCATGCTAATGTTTCTTTAGCGTTAAATTTGTGTTTCTGTCCATACTATTGTGGAGGAAAGAAGGTTTCCAAGTATTTTTCCACTTTCATAGGGGTTCTACTGAGTTTGGAAAGTGTCTAGTTGATAGGCTGTGATAGTAGGGTAATACAGGGACTTTGTCGTGTTAGATGCCCCCAGGCATGCTTCCCCTGCTGTCCCAGTTGCAATCCCGAGGTGTTGTCATCATTTGCTGAGGTGTCATAGTGGACTTGGTGACCCTCCTGAGTCGAATATTGGTTTCCCCCAAACGAGTATTTTTTCCCCATAGATTATAATGGGGTTCGATATTCATTTGAACGGTCAAGTTTTGACGAGCTACTCGAATCGAATATCGAACTTCGAACATTTCACTGTTCGCTCATCTCTAATGTTGACCATTTCTAGTTTGCATATTACTTCTATTAAACTGCATATAAAGTATACTCACTTGTACAAATATCAAACCTGATACTCTTAAAACGAGTTCCTAAATTTCCCAAGCTCAACTGCATCTGAAAAGGTCAGTCAACCTTCTTCACAAACACATACAAGATCAGATGGGTGCAGATCAGGCCACAGGATGATGTTCTTTGTGAATCCAATTAAATCACACATTGTGCACATTTCGCATACTGACACCCAGTGACTATATTGCTTTTTCAATTTTGTATTGCAGCAAATTTAACAGGACTTTTGAGTCATATGACTTTTTTCACATATCCTCAGGACAGAGAGAGTTGTGTTGATGCCAGGGAAATGATTGTGACTAAATATCCTTCTTCATAAGAACCTTGTGAGTCCCTCCCACTTGACATTGATCCAGCACATGACACAGCCCATCACTCCTAACACACCATTTGCCTTGACATTGGTTGTTGCAGTGTGGCCCGAGTCACAAACAGGGCTGCTTTAACACACTGGTGGGCCTTATATGAAGGTATCATAAGTGCCCCTCCCTATCACCATCACTTAAAAATACTTGACCTTCACAAATTATAACGCTCCCTCAATGCCCTCCACTGTAGTATAATGCTCCTTAGTGGCTCTCACACAGTATAATGCCTCCCTATTGGCCCCATACAATATAATACCACTCCTAATGTCTTCTTCCATGTTGCCCCAAGTTGTATTCTCTGTATTTTCTGGTCAAACATGAGGCGGCAGCCATTTCCTTGTGGTGTGTTCAATTTTGCTTATCTGAAGCATATTTCCATATGTTCGGCATAGTTAAAAAACAAACCATTTGGAATATTCAGGTTGCATTTGGTTTGTTATGAAGTGATTCACCCATCTTTTGTTATTATTACTATTGTTCGATTTTTTTTTTTTTTTATATAGCGCCATTCACTGTGCAATTTACAAGATACCTGTACAGACCCAGATAACTCTCCTATGTCCATGAGCAGGGTTGCTGATTTCAGTTGGCACCATAGGAAAATATAATTTATAAACAATACTATACACTGAAAGGCCACTTATTCTTTAATAATTAGAGGTCTAAATAATATACATATCCAAGAAAACTTATTTCATACATTCAAGCCCCCTTCTCCTCCACCTAAGAAAAATTAACAAGAAGCCAAAGTTTGAGACACAACACCAGTGTGTCTGCAAGCGGCTGCATGAGGGATGGAGGTGTTGTGTCCTACTCAAAGCTTGGGGAAGCCTGCTATTTCTGCTGAAGGTCAGTGGGGGTCAGTGGTAAAAATGCTGATCATGATTCATACTTGATATACTTGATATAGATGTATTCTATGTGGAGATGGGTTGGAATTCCAGGACACTAACACATCAATAAATAAACTCTTCATTGTCTCAAACCTAAGTCTAACTGATGTCTGTTGAAATCTCAGCTAAATTCTTCATACAGGCTGCTTTGAAGAAAGAATAAGCTATAAGAATGAAGTATTCATAGTATTAGACAACAGACCAGACTGCCTAATTTGAAACCAAAAGGAGTAGGCCCCTGAAAGTCCTGGTAAAGTACATGACTATTCCAATCCTGGCTGATGTGGAGAACACAGTTATGTCATATGAGACTTTGTGTATGCAAAGGCTCTACCCATAAGATACTTTGTAAGGTATCTTTGTTCAGGACTGACATCAGAGAGAAGAATGGGCCTGACTTTCATGAGTATGAGTGATGTCCATTTTGCCTTGGGTGCTGGATGACCACACATGGCATAGTGGCCATAGAATGTCTTCAAGGTGGATTTTTTAATGGTATTGTTATAAGGGTACTGATACTGCCATTTGGGGTTCAGTGTGTCGGTGATACAAACCCCATGAAGAGAAGGCCTGTGTTACAGTTGATTGTGGCTAGAAGCTACTGAAGTGAGCCACAATGGACACAGACCAATTCCATATGGCAGCGGGTAGGTGACACATAAGTTCTCCTGCAGTACAGACTAGAAAGCAGTATATATATAGTATGAATCATACACTTTAGGTCTAGAATATGTTGCACAATACACATATGCCATATGGATCCTGAGTGATATTATTTACTTATTCTTATGGTAGAGTTGGAAGGGACCTCAAGGGCCATCGGGTCCAACCCCCTGCGAGTGCAGGTTTTCCTAAATCATCCCAGCTATATGTTTATCCAGATTCCGCTTGAAGATTTCCATTGATGGAGCGCCCACCACCTCACGTGGCAGCCTATTCCACTCTCTCACTACCCTCACTGTCAGAAAGTTTTTCCTAATGTCTAATCTGTATCTCTTTCCCTTTAGTTTCATCCCATTGCTTCTTGTACTTCCTTGTGCTAATGAGAATAGGGTAGATCCCTCTGCACTGTTACTACCTTTCAGATATTTGTAGACTGCTATTAAATCTCCCCTCAGCCTTCTCTTCTGCAAACTAAACAATCCCAGTTCTTTTAGCCGCTCCTCATAGGACATGGTTTGCAGACCTTCCACCATTTTGGTTGCTCTTCTCTGGACTTGCTCCAATATATCGACGCTGCCCGCCGGACGCTGCCCGCTTTCCCTCCATGCTGGCCACACTGAGCGTTTTTTATATCTAAAATTGAATGCTTTCTTATTTTTGAACATGGATGAATAAAAGCTAAGTTTTATACAAACGAAGGAGATGCGTGCTGGATGTTTACTTCTACTAGTTGGACCACACCCTGGGCTGAAGGGCAACAAAATCTCCGTGCATCCAACTCAAGCTTTCAGGTGAAGTTTTTCAATATACGTAAGAACATATACATCCAGTGTTGGATCTCAGAACAAGAGGGTGAGCTGACATCAAAATATTGACAAGGATATATAACCAATATATCGATGTCTTTCTTGAATTGAGGCGCCCAGAACTGTACACAGTATTCCAGGTGTGGTCTGACCAGGGAAGAGTACAGTGGAATAATGACCTCTCTTGATCTAGATTCAATGCTTGTCTTAATACATCCCAGAATTTTATTAGCCTTTTTTGCAGCAGCACCGCACTGTTGGCTCATGTTGAATTTGTGATCTACTATTATGCCCAAGTCCTTTTCCCCTATGCTATCACTTAGTTCTATTCCTCCCATACTATATATGTTTTTTACATTTCTGTTACCCAGATGTAGAACTTTGCATTTTTCCCTGTTAAATACCATTTTGTTTGCCTCAGCCCATTGTTCCAGTGTGTCTAAGTCCTTTTGAATACACTCTCTCTCATCTCTAGTATTGGCTATTCTGCTTCTTTTTATCAATATTGTAATATGATGGGTGTTCAATAAGTTGTGTACCTCAATATGTTCTGTCAGTGTTAGACAGTAATGGTTTGGGCCAAGTAGTTAAAATGTGGAATCAAGTATAGATGTATCTTCAGAGGAAATGTGCCATAAAGTGGAGGCCATGATTTCAGTGTTGTAGCTTATGAATGATACATTTTCAGCTGCCATGGTTTTCTGTATCGGTCTTGATGTTTTAATGATGTCAATGGTAAGTTCCCAGTAGGTGCCATGAATGTTGACCACTAAGCAAAATCCATGTCACCAGCAATTTAACTAAGATAATTTAGGCATGTTTACAGAAAATCCAGGAGACTTCTATTAGTGGGTTTTTATGGGTGATGAAACATGGGTCCACTCAGGGGTGTAACTATCGGGGTAGCAGCAGTAGCGGCTGCCACAGGGCCTGGGACATTAGAGGCCTGGCGACAGTCGCTACAGCTGAAATTTTGTTTTTTCAATAGGCTGTTACTGCGCCCTATTTACTTACCTCTACTAGCTCTAGAAAGGTTTCAGGCCTACTTTTGTGACGCGCCTGATGTCACATGGGCAGGGCTTGCGTCCTTATGCGTCGTGATGCAGGCCCAAGTCAAGTGATGTCCCGTACGTCATTGAAGATGGCCAACATCAGTAGGGACCACACCAGAGCCAGGGTTAGGTAAGTAACAGTGTTTTTTATGTTTGTACCCTCCCATGGCTGTCCACAATGGGGCATAATACTGTGTGCGGGGACCACTTTGGGGTGTAATACTGTGTGCAAGGGATACTAGGAGAAATAATACTGTGTGCAGGGGCCACTAGGAGAAATAATACTGTGTGGATAATACTGTGTCCACTATGGGGCATGATAATTTGTGCAGGGGCCACTAATAGTGCATGCAAAAATGTGGGTGCAGGGAAGGGGGGTTGGTCGGTTGGGGTCTTCGGTGTCAGTTGGGGGGGGGAGCTATGTCAACTGTTTACCATGGGGCCCTGCCATTCCTAGTTAAACCACTGGGTCCACTACCATGATCTTGAGACCGAACAAGAGTCCATGCAATGGAAAAACAAAGGCTGACCGAAATCAAAGAATTTTTTTTGTGTAGAAGTCTGGAAATGTCAGGCAACAACTTTTGAGATTCAAAAGGAGTTTTATTACTAGAATACATTTGACACAAGACAACATTTACTAAAGGCACCTATGCTTCAACAATGGAGGCATTATTTGAGGCAATCAAAGAGAGATGCCGTGGCAAGTTGTTGGCTGGAGTGTTGCAGTTTCATGACAATGCACCAGCTCACAATTCTCTCAAATCATAAGCCGCTATTGGGGGATGCAGCTTCATGGAACTTAACATCCACCCTACAGTCCTGTCTACTATGATTTTTAATTCCTAACTTTCTGACGGTAATATTACATTTATCATGTAATTAATATGCTATAGAATTAAATTAACAAGGGCAGCTGGTACAGGGACAAATGGCTAAGGCGAATCAGTGACCACCTTCTTCACTAGTAGAGGTGGACCCCAATCTAAAGAGGCCAGCTGATCTGATTACATTGTTAACTCTTCCCGCTAAATTGCTAAAATTATTTTATACTGTGAAATTGTGTTTTTACGCCTCTGCTTTTTCCAAAATTTCACTAATTTGTTCATTACACTGATCCAAAGAAATTGCGAAGGTCAAAGATTTCTAATTAAGTGAAGAAACTGTGTTACACATCTCTGAACAGAGTGAAATATCCTGCGCCATGATGATCTATTTTCTGTCAGTTCTGATCCATCTGTACTTGCTTTGGTTTGAATCACCTGCACAATACCTATTACCTCATGTTAACAATTGTGGGGGGTCTGCATTCTTTGCTAAGGAGCTGGTACGCCTTTTAATATACACAACCCTCCCTGCCAGCTAGCTTTTCTGCCAATTTTTTCTACGTGTATCTATTAGAGCTCGCTTTCCCCTCTCAGCTCCCTATGAAAATACACTGAATTATTCTGTTTGAGTTTGTCTTCTTGGTGCTGCTAGCCAGCTCTGCACCCTCTTCTACAACACAAAACTGCTTTCATGAGCCACATGTGAGGTGGGTACACAAACCCCCTCCTTACCCTTCTCTTGAGATTTACCTTCCCAGGCAAAACATGAAAAGAGCAAATGCTTAATTATTCACACTTTATCACATTTGCCACACAAGTCTTTCCAAGGACTTCCCAATGTTCTGAGATCCCAGTGGAATAGTCTTTGCCGTAGAGCTTTGGTCTGTTTCATGCTCTCCTGCCCTAAACCTTATATCTTATATAATCATATTTCTTCAACAATGCCATGTTAACCCATAATACTGACTATCTATAGCTGCCACGGACAAATACATAAATGCACACACATGAAATAAATAAGAAGAAGGGACAAGGAGAGCAGCAGAGCTCGGGAAAGAGCAGGTAAATGCATGAGATGGCAGGGGAAATTTTAACTGTACTTTGCATGAATCATGCAGACAATGCAGGACGACAAGCTGAAAATGGTGAAGTCAGACAATAATGTGTGAGAATGATGGGGACAGACATGCTATGCTATAGACTGAGACAGAGCACAGACTGAGTGAGACACATTGGGTATGACATAATTTATGAAGACAGGCCATTGCTATGCTGATTTATATGGACCAGTTCAGCAAGACAGGCAGACAATTCTTAGAGCGAACCAGACTGGCAGAGAACAAACATAAATGTGGGAAGTAAGTCAGACAGGCCGCTCATGTTGTGCATGAAGAGACACATTGACGGACAGACCGTGAGTAAATCAGACAAATATTTTATACTGTGACTGAGACTTTATAGACAGGTCATGCTGGGATATAGGCTCTGTTCGGAGTGACTCCAAAGACTACATGATTATCTGTGAAAGATGTCCCTGTAATAGCAGAAGCCTTTGAGCCCTGTGGCATTTCAGGCTCCGTTACACAACCTCCTGCCTGTGTCCTCCTGCTTGCTGCCTTCTGTCACTGTCCCACATCCTGACCAGCTCAAGGACATCCCAGGGAGGAGGTGTGAGTTGGCAGCCTGGCTGCAGGGGCCAGCCCCTCACCATCTGGATAGGACATGCATGCCATTCATACAGCTGACTAAGCTGTTCTAAGGGACTTTGCAGCTTCACAGACATGGTTACAGGCCATGCCACACACCATTTAACATAAAGCAGGAAATGTCACAGCCACCTGTGTCTTAGATAAACTGTTACAACTGTATTCTTATTGTACCCTTCCAAAATCACTGAATAAAATACCACCTATTATGTTAAACAAGATCTCACATCTCAGCTTTTATAGTAATAGGATTTTAATACCCATGCAGTAGTGTAGACGTGTAGTTGTGTCAAAAGAAAACCATCAAACACTCTTTCTTCTTGGGACAATGCAAACCATCCAGCAGAATGATTAGAACATGCTAATTGAATTCTGACGAAAAGAGAGAGCCACTCTGACACATAATACCTTCCCTAATACAGGGCCGGCTCCAGGTTTTTATGGGCCCTTGGGCGACAGAGCCTCAGTGGGCCCCCTTGTAAAGGAGGTGGGGGAGTCGAGACACTGTGCATTGTAGATGAAGCGAGTGACGTCATGCAGGAGTGTGGCGTCACCAACGCCATACCTCCCAATTTTTAAAGAGAAGAAAGAGGAGCAAAATGTGCGGCGCGCTCTGCGCGGTTCGGAAAATTTGGCTCCACCCACTTTTGTTGATTCCACCCATTCTCATTCATTTATCATGTGCTCCCACACAGTACAATCCTCCTACAGTCACCCGTAAATTATATGCCCCCCCTCCATCTCTCCCCCAGTTTCATATACACCCTTCCTTTGCCCCCAGTTTCATGTCCCCCCCTCCATGTCTGTCCCCAGTTTCATCACGTTCTCCCCCTTCATCTGCCCACAGTTTCATGTCCCCCGTCTCTGCCCCAGTGCCATGCTGTTCTCCTCCCCTTCATCTGCCCCAGTGTCATGCCATTCCCCCCTCCCCTTCATTTGCCCCCCAGTTTCATTGGGCCTCCTCCATCTTTGTCCCCAGTTTCATGCCGTTCTCTCCCCACCCCCTTCATCTTCTCCAGTGTCATGCCGTTCCCCCCCTCCCCTTCATTTGCCCCCCAGTTTCATGGGCCCCCTTCATTATGTTCCACCTTTATATTTAATACAAAACAAACACACTCACCTTCCATCGATCCCCCGACGCTCCTCTCTCCAGTCACATACGCGATTAAAGCAGGAGCTGTGAGTTCAGCTCCTGCTTAGCTGCGGCCCGGCTTGCGTGTGTAGGCGTGATGACGTCATCGCGCCTACACACGCAAGCCGGGCCGGAGCTTTAAAGTAGGAGCTGAACTGACAGCTACTGCTTTAATCGCGTATGTATTCCAGCTCATCGGCGGACGGACGCCGATGAGCTGAAATCGTGACAGGCAAGTGCCGGGGGGCCCCCAGAGGCTCTGTGGGCCCCGACACTTGCCCGACTATGCCGTGCGCTGACGCCGGCCCTGCCCTAATATAACTCAAACATCCCAATGCAGCTACTGCAAGATCATACCACAAGTAACAGCATTTAGGTACATGCTGCGCCTCCAGAGAAAACACAACACTATATACTTTGCATTTCCAATGGTTACAAAACATATCTGGCAAACCATAAAATCAAACAAAAATTGAACAGACACCATTTCTCAGTGGATGCTAACCTGCCTTGGGCGGAAACACTACATATGATCATTTACTGTTCCCCACCTAGGGTACTTAAAGAAGGTTTGTCACCAAGTACAAAATGTTAAAGGACACACATCATACATTTGTGTCATACATGTGTTTTTATTTTTAAGACCTGTTCATTGTTTCAAAAAATATGAGCCCTAGAGAGTTATTTACAAAGTTGGGGGTAGCTTTGGTGAGAGCTAATTTACATATAAGCTTTCATACATCATATCTTTTGAATGGATGGATGGAATTACAAATAAAAACATCAACCTGTTCAGCAAGAATCAAATGTGGTATGGCATTTAGTATTGTGTACTTGGTGACAGATTCTCTTTAACTATGTTAGCCTTACCTCCTTATAAGTTAGGGTGCATTCACACGGAGTAACGTCAGCGTGTATCACAGCCGTACACGCCGGCATTACAGCAGGGCTGCCGTACACTTCCCATTCATTTCTATGGGAGCCGGCATGCGAGTGCTCTCCATAGAAATGAATGGGCTGCTTCTTTCACTGCGAGCAGTCCCATTGAAGTGAATGGGAAGTGCCGGCGTATACGGCAAGCTCTGCTCATGCCGTGCCGTACACGCCGGCACATCCCATTCACTTCAATGGGACTGCTCGCAGTGAAAGAAGCAGCCCATTCATTTCTATGGAGAGCGCTCGCATGCCGGCTCCCATAGAAATGAATGGGAAGTGTACGGCAGCCCTGCTGTAACGCCAGCGTGTACGGCTCTAATACACGCTGGCGTTACTCCGTGTGAATGCAGCCTTATGCTGTAAATTCCTAAAAGATGTGGATCCAAACTTTGGGTCTCTATATGAGACCACAAGTGAATGAGCATTCCTTCCATTCACTTGTATGGCACTTTTGATTCTGAAAATAGCCAAGAAGGCAACACTTTAGACCCCATGCACATGGCCCAAGTTAAATGAAGTGCATTCTGTTATGCACTCACCTCTACGAGGGTCTCTGATCCATTCTGTTCTGATGAAACAGAGGTATTTTCATTGGAATGGAATAGACCATTGGACGTCCCTAGGATGTCACACTTGGACATGTGCATCATCTGTGAATTTATTTATTCATTCATTCATTTATTTATTCATTCATATCCAATGAAATTCCTGTTTCTACTGTTTCATTTTAATATAGTGGAGGCAAGTAGCTGGCAAATCTTTTACTGGGTGGTCCTGCCTTTGAATATGTCTAGGAGACCTGCTAAAGAGGTGGCTTTGTCCAATCATTTCTACTGTGTCTCAGTATAATGTCACAGATCAGTCATCTGTCATGCATGTACATAAGGCTTTCATATAATGTATTCTGATACAGCTAAAGAACGGGACTCAAAATATTTAAGAGAAGGATATTTAAAAAAGATCTGTGAGGTCTTCTGACATGTCTGTTGTAGTAAATACTAGAATTTACCAAATAATTATAATGCTGACACCTAAGGGCTAGTTCCCATGGGACTAGGGACTGCGTATTTTGGTCCTGATTTTGACGCGGGAAGCCATGTCAGAATAGGACCAAAATGCGCCTGCCGCAACTGTCGCGGCTTCCGACAGTTGCAGCTTCCTGCTCCGGAGTAGGCCCAAATGAATGGGCCAAGTCCGGAGGGTGCTGTCGCGAGGAGGACGCCGAAGCTGAATTGGCTGTGGAATATGCCTGAAGAAAGGGCAGCTCGCTTCTTTTTTCCGTGAATGGGAACAAACCGCTCACGTCAAAAAGGACGCTAGTGGTCTACATAGACGCCTATTGTGAGGGGACGGATTTTGAGGTGGATTCAGTGTCAAAATCCACTCCCTCTTGCCCCGTGTGAACGAGCTTCCATTCATTTCTATGGGAGCGTGCTGTTCGGATCGGCTGATCCGAACAGTGTTCGCTCATCTCTAATTGTAATACTTCTGTATATCATCATTACAGGGCTGCCAGCATGAATTTTGTGCTCCTCCCTCCCCACAGTATAATGTTCCACTTGGTATACAATGCTCCACAGTGGTTCCTGCACAGTATAATGCTTCACAGTGGCCCACACACAGTATAATGTTTTCCACAGTGACCCCTCACAGTATAATGTACTTCACCGTGGCCCACACACATTATAATGTGCTCCAAAATGTCCCCCACACAATATAATGCACTCTACAGTGGCCCCAAAATAGTATAATATGCTCCACAGTGGCCCTTGAAAATTATAATGCTCCAGAGTGGCCCCCAGACAGTATTATACTCCACAGTAGCCCCCACACATTATAATATGCTCCACAGTGTGCCCCACACAGAATAATGCACAAAAGTGGCCCTGCACGGTATAAAGCACAACAGTGGCCCCCACACAGTATAATTCTCCACAGTGATTCATGCACAGTATGATGCTCCACAGTGGCCACAGCACAGTATAATATGCTCCACAGTGGCCCCTTCACAGTATAATGCTCCACAGTGATCCGTGCAGAGTATAATGCTCCACAGTGGCCACCACACAGTATAATATGCTCCACAGTGGTCCCTTCACAGTATAATGCTCCACAGTGGCCTCTGCATAGTATATTGATCTACAGTGACCCCTGCACAGTATAATATACACATCACAGAGACGAAGTGCCAGCATGCAATGGGGTCCTGTGTCTGGAGCTGCCAGAAGGGACAGGTAAGTATAATTTGGCTGGAGGGCAGGTCCTTTCCATTGATGTTGTGGGCGCTATAATCGATTAGACTGAGTCCCCTGAACATCAGCAGAAAGGTAACAAATATAATGTATGGAGGTCACATTACCTACATTTTGACTTTATAAAATAAAATTGACTTAAGATATCCAATAGTTTAAGTTACTGGGTAACCTCACAAGTAACCATGTGTCAAGTGTAGGTTTGCGCCAAAACGTTTATAGTGGAAGTAGTCTTCCAATTCCTCACATATTACTCCAACATCTGGACAGACAGATACCAATACCTATCTATATGTTGTACAGATAGCTGAGTAGCTCACGAAGATGTTATTACCCTATGAGCACTTTGTTTTTTCCTTTTCATATGCCATTTTCATCCTCCAGTTTACATTTTGGGCATAATGGAATTTGTAGTGTCACATACAATGACTATGTGATCTATATCACTATAGATATCTGTGCTGGTTGCCACTGTGTATAAGAAATGCATCTAACTTAGACAATATTACAACCAGGATTGTTTTGTTTTTTTTTTTTTGTTTTTTTTTTGCATCTCATTGTTATTCCCCATCTGTGGGGCAGAACTGCATACATTAAAGGAATTGGATTCCAGGGCATTGTGTAGGAGTTGTGCCACTTCTTTTAATTTTGTTGTATTTTCTCTGCTTGCTTTCAAGCAGTTTTGGTAATTTGGAGGTTGGATGAAAGTCACAGTAAATGAACATAGTCTTCGATCAATAAGAAGGAACACACTCCTGAGATGTGTATTTGTATAAGAATCTCTGGTGTGCAGATTCTATGATAAAGAGGCAGCATACTAGGCTTTACCACACACCAGAAGACTCTTGTAAGAATATATGCTGTCATTCAAACACAATTATATGCTTTTACAATATTACTTTCAATCAGTTCTCCAATCTAGATCTATAAATTTAGTTTTACAAAACAGAAAAAGCCTGGCAAGAAGTCATTGAGCCAAATGCCCGCTGTGCAACTCCTGATAAGACATGTTATGGGGAAAAGAGGAAATACTCTTGTTTTATTGCTATGAACACTTTCACTTGGTGCAAATCGGCTATTTCTATTTTGATCTCTTGGAGAGGGGCATGTGGGTAAACCCTTAGTAGAAATTATTTCTTTAACAGCTACTTTTTGATGGCCAAGGGACCGTGTGACACACATCAGTTCCTCTGGAGGACGGATATACTGCCTGCACTATATCTTAATCAGAATACAGCCCCAACCAGCACATGGTCTACTTAGCAGAGGTTCACTGTTCATTTAGGGAAAACCAGTTTGTTGGAAGCAATGACCTAAATAATCACTAATGTTACAAACAACTTAGTCTCATTTAATAGAGCATGTGATTCTGGACTAAAATGTAATGTGCTTCCTATAAAAATGCAGTTGTTTTCTGCCTGAAATATTCCTGCCATTTGGCGTCTCCTTCCTTCCTAATTTGATGTTCATTCCCTGTTAGGCCCTGTTCCCACGGAGTAACGCACCACTCATTTAGACATGTAAACACGTATCAGAGCGAGGCGCTCCAAAACAGATCCTATTGATTTCAATGGGTGCCGGCTTATGCGCGCTACACATTGAATTCAATGGGAGGCTTTATTTCAGCGCTGAAAAAAAAGCCTCCCATTGATTTCAATGGGTTCCTTTTTCTGCTAGCAGAAAACCACCCATGTGAATTTACCTTGAGGCTGGGGCTGCGCTGCGATTTGTTTTCACCGCGGGAAAAATTACAGCATTATACAGTGACTGCAAAGTGGATGGGATTCATGTAAATTCCATGCCCACCTTGTGTTTTAAACTGCAGTGCAGATGCGCTGTGATTTCTAAAACCGCGTGGTTTTGGAAATCACAGCATGTCAATTATCTCATAGATCTAATTGTAACAGAAAGTCTGCGGAGGAAAACTCTGTGAAAGCACTCAAGCGTTCAAAGCACTGTGGGAAGAACCGCGATGCGTTCCCACCGCGGTTTTTCCCGCAGCACTTTAGCACTGCATATCGTCCCATGGGGCCTTAGCCTTACAGTACATAATTTATAAGATTGAAAAAAAAAAGATAAAAGTTTATCGGATCCAGCCTAGGTTGGCTCATGAGAAATTAAACGTATCCCAAAATGTATCCTCTCTGTACTATGTATACCCCAATGGCCATATCTGTTTTCAAACAAAAGAAAATTAGTCTTACAAATTTGTGTATACTGACAGCAAAGCCAAAACATGGTTTAATAGATCACGTATATAGGCAGACCTAATGGTCCACACTAATCCATGTATTTTCGTCTAATCTGCTGTGCGACTCTTTATTAACCATTTGAGACAAGAATTAGAGCAATTTGCTTCAGGCACGCCAGTTTGTAAATGTGGTGTAAAAAGCAGGTGTGACTTGCTGTTTGGCAAGGGATTACATTTATGAAAAGTGACGTTTTAAAATGTCACTGTATTTTCTCACTCCAGCTGGTGGGGGGATATTCATCTGTAAACATCTCTAGCCATATTAAAAATGTAACCACTTGTGGACCACATGTTGACTTTACACGTCTGTATGGTCATCTCTTAACCCTGCAAGAACATAGCTGTATATCCTTACAGTAGTAAGCAACTGCACTAAATCATGCAGCTAAAGCAGGGTGCTGGCTATTACAACAGTCGTACCTCTCTCGACTGCCTTCCTAATAGATGTGTACACAGCGCTCACCAGGCCATATGAGGCAACATGATGCTAAAAGAGATCAGCTCCTCAGTGTGGATCAGGAGGCTGCATTCCTCCTGTAACTGGAAAAGATGTGTCAGCATTCAGCACCAGTAACAGGTGAAATCAGAATAAAAAAAACTGTTATATTAAAATGCCCCTCAAAGCTCTATTATGACCCCATAGGGGGAAACAATGTATAAAAAAATAAATGAAAAAAAAAAAATATAAAAAAGCAATTTGTACTATTAAAAGAAAAAAAGAAAAATGTGAAAAACAGCCAGGATTTAAATTTTCTCGGATGTTAAAATAAAGAAAAAACATTCCAAAATAAAAAATACAAAATATGCAAAATAAAAACAACATAATAATAGAGCCCTATTTATCAATAAAAAAATGCAAAAATTATTTGAATTATCTGAATGACAAACATGTTATAACCCTCAAAACTGCATGTACAAAAAAACCTGAAAGTGTGTCCAAGGTAAATGGTCCATTCCTAAAATGTTTAAAGGCATATGACATACAAGTATGTCATAATGTTGTGAAGGACTTATGACAAGGGCTCATCAGGGAGTGGCGATCTGTTGCTATGACATGGCTCCTTTCTTCTTCTCAGGGAGTGTCCTCACAACCATTGATCACATGACACCACTCCGATGTAAACAAAGGAGTTTCGATGTCCTGCACAAACCCTGCACAAAGGTCTGCTACGGGCTGCCTATGGTAGTCTCTAATAGACGTGCCGGGATTTCACAATAAACTGAAATACGGTGCTATTGCAGTATATTCTTTATCCCATGAGATCCCCTAGGATTCCAACTCCCTAGAGCAGGGGTAGGGAACCTTCGACTCTCCAGCTGCTGTGAAACTACAACTCCCACCATGCTCCATTCACTTCCATGGGAGTTCCAAGAACAGCAGAGCAAATATGCATGCTGGGAGTTGTAGTTTTGCAACAGCTGGAGAGCCGTACGTTCCCTACCCCTGCCCTAGAGGGTCTAAAAATAAAATACAAAGCTCCATGCATTGAAATCTAAAAAAGTTACAGATGTCCCAATATGACGATGTAAAAATCTTTGCAGTCTAGGGTTATTGTATATGTTTGTATAGCGAATAGGTGTTACCATTCACTGAGCGCTGCTTTTCTCCGGAGTCAGGAGACATGTGAGATCCACATGAAAAGCAAGGGGACTTCGTCAGTGTTACCCGTTACTGAGCACGAAGAGCTGGCACAGGATTTCCAGTCTGCCCGGCAGCGCCAGCACCTTCTTTCTTTCTACACAATTTATGTCCTGCTGAGGGAGAAATAAATCAGAATTATTTTTAATAAAGTGCTGATCATTTTTAATCAGGTTTCTTTTACATTCCTGGCCTGCTAACTCCCAGGACCCTCACTGCTCCCCTTCCTTGTCATCTAGGCTGGGAGATTCATTTCTCCCTTGCTAGCCGGAGGCTTTTAATATAGATAATAAGAATTAAATTAATACAAGCCAATGTATTCCTGGCATTGGCAGAAGATCTCTCTATATAGTAACTTATTCCGTGCATTCAGAACTTTGCCCAGAACTTCAGCAGTAGGCAGTAGGGCCAAAAACATATAGATTGTAGGTATCCCTTAGAAAGTTGATTTATTCTTAAAGGGGTTATCCGGTTTCTGGTATTTATGGCCTATCCTTGGGATAGAACCTATACAGAGACAGTGCAGCTCTCAGTAATGTTTACATAACGTGAACCGCACTGCTCATTTGATATACAAAGTGATTGTAGGTACTGCAGAGATGTCCCATTGAAGTCCATGGGACAGTACTACAAGACCTATACTTACAAACGGAATCAGATAAAACAGGGTAGAGAGCATAAAGGGGAAACACAGCAGCATACATGAAAGAGAGGAAGGGAAAACAGGGTACATGAAGAGGAGATCAATATATGTTGTAGATCTTCTTAAAATAAACCTCAATAATTTTTTATTTTCTAGCTGCATTGATCCAATACACTTATTAAATGGCTTTTGTTAGTGATAGTAGCTAGAGATGAGCGAACACTAAAATGTTCGAGGTTCGAAATTCGATTCGAACAGCCGCTCACTGTTCGAGTGTTCGAATGGGTTTCGAACCCCATTATAGTCTATGGGGAACATAAACTCGTTAAGGGGGAAACCCAAATTCGTGTCTGGAGGGTCACCAAGTCCACTATGACACCCCAGGAAATGATACCAACACCCTGGAATGACACTGGGACAGCAGGGGAAGCATGTCTGGGGGCATAAAAGTCACTTTATTTCATGGAAATCCCTGTCAGTTTGCGATTTTCGCAAGCTAACTTTTCCCCATAGAAATGCATTGGCCAGTGCTGATTGGCCAGAGTACGGAACTCGACCAATCAGCGCTGGCTCTGCTGGAGGAGGCGGAGTCTAAGATCGCTCCACACCAGTCTCCATTCAGGTCCGACCTTAGACTCCGCCTCCTCCGGCAGAGCCAGCGCTGATTGGCCGAAGGCTGGCCAATGCATTCCTATGCGAATGCAGAGACTTAGCAGTGCTGAGTCAGTTTTGCTCAACTACACATCTGATGCACACTCGGCACTGCTACATCAGATGTAGCAATCTGATGTAGCAGAGCCGAGGGTGCACTAGAACCCCTGTGCAAACTCAGTTCACGCTAATAGAATGCATTGGCCAGCGCTGATTGGCCAATGCATTCTATTAGCCCGATGAAGTAGAGCTGAATGTGTGTGTTAAGCACACACATTCAGCACTGCTTCATCACGCCAATACAATGCATTAGCTTGATGAAGCAGAGTGTGCACAAGGGTTCAAGCGCACCCTCGGCTCTGATGTAGCAGAGCCGAGGGTGCACAAGGGTTCAAGTGCACCCTCGGCTCTCCTACATCAGAGCCGAGGGTGCGCTTGAACCCTTGTGCAGCCTCAGCTCTGCTACATCAGAGCCGAGGGTGCGCTTGAACCCTTGTGCACACTCTGCTTCATCAAGCTAATAGAATGCATTGGCCAGCACTGATTGGCCAGAGTACGGAATTCGGCCAATCAGCGCTGGCCAATGCATCCCTATGGGAAAAAGTTTATCTCACAAAAATCACAATTATACACCCGATAGAGCCCCAAAAAGTTATTTTTAATAACATTCCCCCCTAAATAAAGGTTATCCCTAGCTATCCCTGCCTGTACAGCTATCCCTGTCTCATAGTCACAAAGTTCACATTCTCATATGACCCGGATTTGAAATCCACTATTCGTCTAAAATGGAGGTCACCTGATTTCGGCAGCCAATGACTTTTTCCAATTTTTTTCAATGCCCCCAGTGTCGTAGTTCCTGTCCCACCTCCCCTGCGCTGTTATTGGTGCAAAAAAGGCGCCAGGGAAGGTGGGAGGGGAATCGAATTTTGGCGCACTTTACCACGCGGTGTTCGATTTGATTCGAACATGGCGAACACCCTGATATCCGATCGAACATGTGTTCGATAGAACACTGTTCGCTCATCTCTAATAGTAGCATTCCATGTGCTGTAATCATATACTGAAATTGTGCACATTACAGGTCATTGATTTTGGAGCCTGTGTGTACATGATGTGCTATAAATGTGGGTTTATGATTTACTGTATTCACATCACTGTAGAATTTACAATACATATAGAGTAGGAATAAGATTTTGCGGGATCATCGGCTAAGTCTGTACCATTGAGGCTAAGGCCCCACGGGACGAGCCACAACTATAAAGTGCTATGGGAAAAAAACATGGCGGCAACATGGTTCTTCTCACAGCACTTTAAACAGAAAGTTCACAAAGTTTGCCTCCACGGACTTTCTGTTACAATTATATCTACAGGGAAGCCGCCGGTGTTTCTGTAAGTATAATTGACATTCCATGATTTCCAAAGCGGTGCTGGTTCGCAAGAATCCCATCCACTTTGTAGTTACTGTAGAACACCACCATTTTTCCCATCTTGGAAAATTGCGGCATTTCTGACCCGTAGGGCCCCAGCCTAAAGAAGATTCAGAAACCACCAGGATCTGCAGTAGTTGAATATAGTAAGAGCATCAAAACTACAATATAACAAACATATGAATATACTGCTTCAGAATGTAGTGAGACAAACTTTCCATACACACGTGGAGAATACACCAGTCAGCTTTTTCCTAATAGAAAGTCTTTATAATGGACATAACTATATGTTTTAAGCGCATTCAGTAACAATCTCCACTTTTTCAACTCATTCTGCTTTTCAGTGGTGATCCTTATGTGTCTAGGCAAAAGATTCCCCCCATACATGTCCTCTAGGGCGTATCAACTACATCTTCGCTTGTCCTGTCATGACACATACTTTCAGATAGCTCGGCTGATTGCCTAACCCCTGGGATAGCTCTCGTGTGCTGAGCAACATGGAGCTAAAGTCAGCTGTGGATAGGATTACAAATTGTTCTATCCAGATCATAGCTTCATGCAAGTGTAAGTACATCACTTCTCCTGCCAACCCCCTGTTCAGATTTGTGGTTATTATGTTAAAAATAGCTTGACAAACCATGACAACCATTAGAGTTTCTTATCTACTGATGTATGTTATATCACAGTCTGGAATTTCATTTTGTATGTATCATAATGTACATTCACTGCAATCATAGCGTACACATATAAGAAGAGCACTACTTAACATTTGCATTTGTATGGATACATGGTAGGGCTTGGAATGGAAAGAGCGCTATTTGGCTTTTGGAGGGCAGATTTTGCTGGAATAGTTTTCAGGTGTCATGTCATATTTGCAGAGCCCCTAAAGTATCAATACAATGGAAACCCCCAAAAGTGATCCTGTTTTGGAAACTATACCCCTCAAGGAATTTCTCAAGTGCTATGGTGAACATTTTGACCCTATATGGTTTCTATTAGCAATGGAATGTAAAAATTAAAATTTACTTTTTTTCCAATAATTAAACTGCCTATTTAGCACCATATTTTACATTTTTACAAGGGGTTAAAGAAAAGCTCTCCACAGTTTGTTACACAATTTCTCTTGAACAGAAATACTTCATATCTGGTCATAATCTGCTGTATGGGTATATGGCTGGATCAGAATGGAAAGAGCACAATTTGCTTTTGGAGGGCAGATTTTGCTGGAAAAGTTTTCAGGTGCCATGTCATATTTGAAGAGCCCTTAAAGTACTAATACAAAGGAAATTTCTCAAGGTGTATTATCATTTTAATAATCTTTTCATCATAATTCTTTTCATAGGTATCATTTTGAGCTAAGAGCGCTTCCCAAAAATTAATATACGTGAATAATAATACGTGAAATTAACATTGTTAAAGAAATAAGTCATTTCAGTGCCCAATACATTGTGCCCATTTTGAGTCTTAAGAGACTTGCACTCCTAAAACTATTAAGTGGGTTATTCCGGGTACAAAGTTATATGCAGATGGGTATAAACTGATGCTTGGGTAAAAAGCAGGGCTCAAAAGGGAAGGAGCACTGTGCTTCTTTGCTTTTGGAGTATAGATTTAGAGGGACTTTCTGGACACCATGTTGTTTTTGAGGTGTCAGTAAATTTTGACCCCATTTTGTAGGAGCAATATTAGGGACTCTGCAAACATGGCGTAGTATCCAAAAAAACAACAATCTAAATCTGTGCTCAAAAAGGGCTCCTTCACCTCTGCACCCTGATGTGTGCTCAAATGACAATATAAGCCCACATGGATGACACTGGTGTACCCAGGATAACGTACTTAACAATACCAAATGTTGGTATAAATTGCTATTTGAACAAAGAAGGGAAGGAGCGTTGTTTTGGATTGTAGAGCACAGTTTAGTTTTTGGACTTTGGACGTCATGTTACCTTTTCCCTTATTGTTTTAGGGTACAAATGACTTTGTGATCACTTTTTTCTAGAATTTTTTGTAAGGCAAAATGGCCAAATCTCATTATCTATGGTGTTACTTTTCAGGTTAGATAATGTTTCAGTCTTATTTTACGGATTGTTACGCACATGGCGATACCAAATATGGATTGTTTTTATTAATTTTTTGGGTTTTCTTTTATATTATTAATTTTATATAGGAAAGGGGCATTTTGGGGCTTTATTCATTTATTAATTTTTTTAATACACTTTATTTTTATTTTTTACATGTGTATTGCAGTTTATAGCGAAAGTCAGTCTATGCAGATGCATAAATGTCAAAAATAACATCTCAGGCATCAAAACCCCTGGTTGGAGCTCAGTTAATGGAGCGGTGTTAGGGTAAGTTCACACGTGGATTTTTGGTCAGGATTTTGAGGCCGTATCTGCCTCAAAATACTGATCAAAAAGACGGCTCCCATTGAAATCAATGGGAGCCGGTCAGTTCTTTTTTCCAGGAACCGGAAAAAAACGGCTCCCAGAAAAAGAAGCGAGGTGCTCATTCTTCAGGCCGTTTCACCTCATGATTTGGCCTGAAGACACTCCCTTCTCCAGACTAGGCCCATTCATTGGGCCTGATCTGGAGTGGAGTGCGCGGCTGGATGCCGGGTTTTTGGTCCGGGTTTTTCGATGCGTGGGTACCCAGTAGATAAGAAACTCTAATGCAAATGAAACCTTGTTGATAAAAACGATCCGGCATCCAGCGGCTTTATATAAAAGCTATTCAAATTTTATTGATGTCCATGTTAAAAAGTGACATACATACATGTATGAATCACAACATCACTCCATATTCACGGAAGGGAAACACAATCTGACGCGTTTCGGAATATTTTCCTTAGTCGTAGATGTGTGCCTAACTGAATGCAAAGTGCTTATAAAAGACCACTCCTCCCTAATCCGTGTGTTAAACACCTGATATATGGGCTTAATTAACCCTAGAATAAACAAGTAGTCTCTGCAAAAACAAAACTTGTTTATAACGACAAATAAACACTTAACCTTAAACCAAGACCTGGTAATGGTATCAAATGTGGACAAGCCCGGACCAAAAATTAAACAGATATATCAAACAAACAAACATGGAATTATGCCACCAGCTGATAATGAAAATGGATACCATAAAACAACATTATAGACAAACTGGTACATAAACATGTAACCATGTGACTCACCTCATGTGAGGATTGCAGATAAACCATACGCACGGACTGGGATGAACATGGGCCCCGTTGGTTGTATCGAAATCACGCGCATGCGCAAACCATGCATGGAATGCGCATGTCACTACGAGACCATACAGACCATTTTCGCGCGCATGCGTAATGAACTTCTTATGAGAAAATATACTTCCCACGTCTTAAATTGAATACCATGTTTTATGCATAAAAAACGCATGGATATGCATCAACCATGTGTAATAACATTGTATAGGCTAATGGCACATAGGGAGAATCACTATATCCAGGTATTCAAATTCACGGGTATATACAATATCATAGAAAAAGCAACATTGACATACATCCCATAAGGATGGCAGAGATGGATCATTGTCAACATCTAAGATCTTAAAAAATGAAATTAGTATATAAAGGATAGATCGTGTCTCTTGTTCAGACCATTAGGAAGTCTAGTGTCTAATTTTAAGATCCATTCAGCTTCTTTAATTCTCAATTTATATTCACGGTTTCCCCCTCTAATCGGTCTGGGTATGTGATCAATAGCCTTGAATGAAAACCTGGATGTATCACCATTGTGCACATGCAAAAAATGTTGGGATGCCCCCGTTAATTTAGTAGAGTTGCCACTACTTATGCCATAAAGATGTTCTGCAATTCTCACTTTGAGGGGTCTAGTGGTGTAACCTATGTAGTGCTTGTCACAGGCATTACATGTAATCATATATATTACATGGCTAGAAGAGCAATTTAGGAAATTGTTTATACGGTAAGTTTGAGTTTTATTTGTATTGGAAAAAGTTTTACTCTTATCTGCATACCGACAGACACTACAATGGGCTTGACCACACCTGAAAAACCCTTTCAAAGATAGCCATGCGCGTGATTTCGATACAACCAACGGGGCCCATGTTCATCCCAGTCCGTGCGTATGGTTTATCTGCAATCCTCACATGAGGTGAGTCACATGGTTACATGTTTATGTACCAGTTTGTCTATAATGTTGTTTTATGGTATCCATTTTCATTATCAGCTGGTGGCATAATTCCATGTTTGTTTGTTTGTTTGATATATCTGTGTAATTTTTGGTCCGGGCTTGTCCACATTTGATACCATTACCAGGTCTTGGTTTAAGGTTAAGTGTTTATTTGTCGTTATAAACAAGTTTTGTTTTTGCAGAGACTACTTGTTTATTCTAGGGTTAATTAAGCCCATATATCAGGTGTTTAACACACGGATTAGGGAGGAGTGGTCTTTTATAAGCACTTTGCATTCAGTTAGGCACACATCTACGACTAAGGAAAATATTCCGAAACGCGTCAGATTGTGTTTCCCTTCCGTGAATATGGAGTGATGTTGTGATTCATACATGTATGTATGTCACTTTTTAACATGGACATCAATAAAATTTGAATAGCTTTTATATAAAGCCGCTGGATGCCGGATCGTTTTTATCAACAAGGTTTCATTTGCTGCCAGCACCCCGAGCCGAGGGGTTATATCCGGGCACCGCTGCTGGGCTGTGAGTAAAACTCTGCTATACAATTACACAAATTCTTATCTTGGTTAACACCATGGACATTTATTGAAAATTTATTGGACTTTTACTAACCGAAGGGGGCTGTATTTTCCCTTTCCCATACCCTGTGTGTTCAGCTAAGAAACTCTAATGGTTGTACCCGCCTCAGGTTCCTGACCAAAAAACTCTGTGTGAACTTACCCTTAGTGAGTGCTGTCAGTTACAGATAACACCTGCTCCTGATGACATCCACTCAGATAGTGAGCAGGCGGTGAGACAGTGATGTACTATTGCGTCCATTTGTGCCAAGTAGCAGGCACCCAGGACATAATGGTACATCATATGTTTTTAAGGGGTTAAAGGGGCTGTCCAGCTTCAGTAAATAAATTATATTGTTATGTAATGAAAAATTATACCATTTTCTGATATACTTCCTGTATCAATTCCTCATAGCTTCTAGATCTCTGCATGCTGTCATTTATTCTGCTTAGTTCTAGTGGATAAAAATCAAGTCACAGCCCTGATTACTGAGCTGTTCACCTGTGTATCTATCACATGATTACGGACAGTCCATCACATGACAATGGACTGATTTTTATCTACTGGAAATAAACAATGAATGACAGCAAGCAGACATCTAGAAGACCCATATAGAATTGATACAGAAAGTATATTGGAAAAGAGTTCAATATTTATTTGCTGAAATTGGACAATTCATTTAAATTAAATATCTTCTTGATCTGTTCCAATAAACTACTTGTAAAATGTCCATTAATGTATTAACTGATTTGGAAAAGTAAGGAAAGTGTGTGCAGAATTCAATAACTAGGTTTTATTGTTTTGAAGCAGCAAATATCTATTTTAAAACCTAGTAAAAGCGTTGTGTGCTAACACTGGATTACTATTTACTGAAGAACCACCTTAAGGCCAGGTCCCCACGTGGTGTAAATGCCACGAGTTGCCCGCTTCAGAAACGCTGCTTTTTACAGTCAGGGCAAAGTGATTGGTATACTAGCGAATCTTATGCCCACTTTGTGGTAAAAAACAGTGTGGTTTTGGAAATCGTAGCATGTCAATTATACCTGCAGAAATGCCTGCGGTTTCCCTATAGGTATAATTGAAACAGAAATTCCGCAGAGGAAACCTGAAACTGAAGGGCTGCGGAAAGAACTGTGATACATCGCCGCACAGCCCTTTTTTTTTTGCTGCGGGACGCACCGTGGGGACTTAGCAATATAGTTGGTTAATTAGTCAGTAAATATATTGGTTATATTCTGTATGAGGTATGAAACATATTGTACTCTCTCTAGTAATCTAGTATCCATGTACTGCAATATTATAATATTCAAGAAAGACACCCCCCCCCCCCTTCCCTTTTTCTTTCTGTTTTATGGAAATAGCATTTTATTTGGTTTGGCATTACAGAGCAATACACGGATATTGACTCGGGATCTCTGCGGAACAAACTATGAGACTATGTTAGTGACACAGCCATTTCCACTCTTTCAGAGTCTGATGAGGCCTCTTTGGCTTAACCATTTTCCATGGAGGATTTGATTGAGGCTATTCACACATACCCCTTTGGAAAATCCCTGGGACCTGACGGTTTTACTCCATGATTTTATACATGCTCCCAAGACCCCTTGGCACTGCCACTCCACTCTTTAATAATCTTGACAGTGACACCCTGTTTGCCCCTCAGTCCCTCTCAGCCCTGATTACCGTTAACCATAAGCCCAGTAAGGACCCAACTACTTGTGCCAGCTACAATCCAAACTCCTTGATCAGCATTGACAAACTCTACTCCAAAATGCTGCTTAATTGTTTCTGCCTCCCAATGCCACATTTGGTTCACATCGACCAAGTCGGCTGTATATTGGGTCGAGAAGCCCCTAATAATGTATGTAAGAAGCTCTTGGCAATCAAAGTAGCCCAAGCTGTGTCTTCACTCATGTGACTCCTCTCTGTTAACGATGAAAAGGCATTTGATTGTGTTCTTTGGGGGTTTCTGTGGGCTACTGAGGACACCTCGTCTAGGGTCCGGATTAATTTGGTCCTCTCTGATCCAGTGCAGAATTGGACAAGACGGGGTTGTCCTTTGTCTTCCCTGTTATATGCCCTGGTCATGGAACATCTGGCAGTGGCTCTGTATGCCAATCCCAGTGTGCACGTTCTCCAAATGGGGAGCCACCAGGTCAAGGCAGCTTTAAATGCTGACGATCTGTACCACTACATCACCCAACCACGGATCTCATTCCCCTGGCCACTCCAAGAATTTCATTGATACAGCCTCGTAAGTAACTTCAAGGTCAATCTTTCTAAAAGTGAAGCCTCAAACATTACCTTGCACCCGGCTGTGTTCGCCCATCTAGCAGTGCAGTTTCCTTTCAAGTGGCAACCCCACTCTATTAAATATCTAGGGATCCATATTACCTCTGATCCCACTAACCTTTTAAAATATAATTATCTTCCTCTCTTAGAGAGAACTGAGATAGACCTACGGAAATACGGTATGCTTGGCCTCTCCTGGTTCTGTTGTATTAAAATGTTGAAGATGGATATTGTCCCCTTTTTCTTGTGAAAGAAAAAATCTTTTTTAACTCCCCATATACATAGAGAAAGATTTTACACCATCATCCTGGGAAGCAGGGAAAGCTGTATGGACTCGTACCAGCAGAAGATGTACATAAAGGATAAAATCCAGTGTCAACCAGGAGAGATCCACATTGATTCAAAGATAAGTATATAATATAACTTTTATTTTCTTCCAGGTAAAAAGTTACATCGTAACTGGAGGAGTTGGTTACTTCATGTCAGAGCTACGCATTTTGGGACTAACGTCATCTTTCCACATGGTCAAAGTTATATTTTATACTTACCTTACCTTACTCTCCTGGTTGACGCTGGATTTTATCCTTTATATGCATTCCTTTTTCTCGTATTTGTTCTGGCTCTACCGATCCGGGCCCCTCATTCCTTTTTATCAAGGCTTCAGTCAGCCTTTGACCATTTTGTCTGGGGTTCAGCTCGCAGCTGATTACACTTCCGCATGCTGTCGCGTCACAAATATGACGTGGGCATGGGACTCCCTGACCCCTATTTGTATTACAAGTCAGCGATCCTGTTGCACCTTTTTGACTTGTGCTACTGAGACTCCAATAAATAGTGGGTTGTTATCGAGAAGGAATTACTCTCTCAGTCCCCCTCTCTTCTCTGCCTTAGATTCCCATGCACTACAGCTCATGGCATGTCCAACGTGCAATCTTCTCTGTGTATTTCCTTTTGGTCTGGATTCATTGTGCTGCGGAGCTAGTATAGTGAGGGCCCCTGACACTTGAGCCCATTGTTCCATACTCCAATGTTTTGCCTGGTTGCTCCTCCCGTCATTTCTTGTGCTGGTCTGACAAGAATGATGTGAGACTGCGCAGTGTACTGGGATTGGAATCTCTCCCATCCCTTGACCAGCTGTGAGCTTCCAGTCCAGTCCTCCCTTTGTCTTGGCTGGAATACCTTTGCCTCATCTATAAGTTCTCCTTGTTTTGTTTTCTCTTCTGTTCCCACTGCTGCAAATGGACATCCCTCGCATGTCATATCCTTTCTCTGTAGCATTCTCCTGAATGAAGCCACTTTGGAAGCCACTTTGGGTGCCCCTCCATACACAGCAACTTGGGAGCAGGACCTAAAAATGCTGATTCCCCCTTCCACAAGCTACTATTGCCATACAGTGGGCAGGAGAAGAATTTGAAAATTTTGACCCATTGGTATCGCTGTCCAACTTTCCTCCACAGGATATACTGTACTCTGGTTTGTCTGATCAGTGTCTGGTGGGACTGCATAGGTATATGACTATTGTGGAAGTGTGTAATTGATCTACACATTAAGTCCCTTGCACCCTCCTCCCATTTGGTCCTTCTTTCACTGATCCCTGGTAAATTCCCTAAAGTGAAGGGTAACACTTCCTCTTAGCAGCCAGAATAGTTAACTTTTGATAGGCGTTTGGACATGACCAGCCAAGAGAACAGGTAACGATGGCACATCAGACTTGAAAAGTTGCAGTCCACATTCCTCCCACTAGATGGCAACCAAACAAACAGACACACAAAAATTAGGATATCACTTTGTGATAATGTCACAAAATCATGATTTAAGAAAACTTGATTAACAGGTTATTCAGATATTTGGAAACATTCAGCCAAAAGGAAAGAGAAGGAAGGTTGTTCATTTCCAGGTATATGTGTCCCTAGATAACATTTCAGGTTAATACTGTTTTGCGATATAATATCACAAAGTGATATCTTATATGAGCCTATGTGTCCATGCATTGTTCAGCATGTTTTTAAATAAAATGACCTTAAATCACATTGAAGTCAATGTTTAGCCACTGCCAAATCTATTGCAGGCAAAGGTTTCATTTACTGGTAACAAGAGTAACATTATCAACTAAGTTATGAAGAAACTTATATTTGATAAGGAGGCACGGACACAGTGGTGTTATGTTTGATGGACTAACCAATCCATTCACCATATTTCAAGCCTAGTAAGGTGTTATTTGTAGATGTGTTATATAAGGTCAGTAAAAGCCCCTGCAATTCAATTACAGCTGTGGAAAGAGTTAGCAAAGTTGTAAAATGAACTTAGTGAATATCTTCAAATACTGACAAATTCTAAATACCTGCAAAGCTATAATTGGTATAGACTGAGAAATATGTAAGTAACAGTTGATGAATAGTGAAGACGTGAATTTAACTATAATTTCTGGTCAATTTAATGTGATTGAAATAAGAAACATCTATTCTTTCATAAACTATAGAAGTTTTCTTTTCTTAGTAATTTCAACTTTTTATGCTAGTATATATTACAAAGGTGGTAGTGATAGTGTGTATATATAAATAAATATATATATATAGTGACAGGGTTAGCTCAGTGATCGTCATCTCCGCAGATAGACGAGCATTTTGGCAGAACAGTGAGTCCAGTCCAGCCAAGTATGGTGAAACTGGCCGCAACCAGTTGTATTTGTGCTTTTCAGGCAAAGAAAACATAACCAATACAAAATAAAATCCATCGGCCATTGCCTACAACACAAGTTCCTACTAACAGAGAGCTGGGCTTCCCAAATACCATACACAGTAGTTTTTCTCACTAGTGATTTTCCAAGGAGCAGAGATCCATTTACCTGAGTGTTGTCTTCCCTTATATACACATATCAGGATTGCAATGAATTAACCCAACTCATCTCAAAACCTGAAGTGACTGAATGGTGTAGAAATACATCTGACTTTCCCCACTCCAGTAGCCAGGTCTTTTATTAGGCCTCCCTAGCTTCTTTTTGCTAAAAGCCTTCCCAACTGGGAAGCTGGGAGAAATTTATAGTCCTTCTACCACTTTTCCCATATATACACTGTCTACCAATAAGTATTTGGACACCCATGCAAGTGAAGATATCTGCGGTTGTGATGTACGTTACGCCTTCCGCCATTAAATAGGAAACAGCATTGGCATTAGTGCATTAGCATTAGTTGCATGCAAGATGCTACAAAGTGCAGAGTTGGCCGATTTCAAGAATGGGGTAATTGTTGGGTACCACAGAAATGGTCGATCCTTAAGGCCCATAGCAAGTGAACTGAATTACCCAAAATTGACAGTGGTCTATGTGATTACAAAGTGGAAGGTGAAAGGTGATTGTCGGAATGTGCCCCGAGTCAGAAGAGCCCTGAAACTGGGAGATAGAGACTGACAAGTGCTGGCCAGAGAAACCGCACCCAACTGATGGCTCACATACACCAGGAGTTTCAACAGGCATCCGGGAGTAAGGGAATAATGAAGCACATCTGCTGGGGTCTACCAACTATTGAATATGAATAAATGGTGTTTTTCTATTCTATCTCAGGCATCCAAATACTTATTGGCAGACAGTGTTTATATATACAGTGCAGACCAAAAGTGTGCAAAGCAGTAATCAAAGCAAAAGGTGGCTACTTTGAAGAACCTAGAATATAAGACATATTTTCAGTTGTTTCACACTTTTTGGTTAAGTATATAATACCACATGTGTTAATTCATAGTTTTGATGCCTTCAGTGTGAATCTACAATTTTCATAGTCTTGAAAATACAGAAAACTCTTTGAATGAGAAGGTGTGCCCAAACTTTTGATCTGTACTGTATATGTTATAAAATAGTCATGTTATAGCAGGATGAAAATAGCAGTTCAAACAACTCGTTATTTTCTCCAGAACTGAAGTAAGATAGTGACTACTCACATTTTTTTTTAAGGAAAACTTACTGAGAATCTCCAACCTGCTTTATAAAACATTTATGGTGATATAGCCTGGAACCATGTATAGGCATTGTTGTAGCTTTAATGTTATCTTAGTGAAATAAGATTTCAGCACCATGGACAACTTTTTTCCGTGAGCGTGCTCTGTTCACACTCTGTTCTAACCCTTTCTCCCTCCCTATGCTCAGAGAGCCAAGTCATCGCTAATTGCAGATTCAATATTTCATATTGAGATGTGAAGCTATTTGTAAATGATCAATACAAGAC
Source organism: Leptodactylus fuscus (assembly GCF_031893055.1). Classification (NCBI taxonomy): domain Eukaryota; kingdom Metazoa; phylum Chordata; class Amphibia; order Anura; family Leptodactylidae; genus Leptodactylus; species Leptodactylus fuscus. Next base: position 136,224,593 of record NC_134266.1, on the reverse strand, counting down.
TTTGTGAGCAGCGAGGTTACTGCAATCAGAGGAGAGAAAGTACCTCATTAAAACAGCTTGTCATGTCTGGGAGTGGGAGGAGGGCGGCAAGTGGGGGCCCCTCTATTCTCAAGTGGTATGGAGTATGTCTAGCAGAGAATATTCTTCAATGGATAGCTTTCGCAAACTGTACGACAAAGATTATTTACACAACTCCACATAAACAAAGCAGGAGATCTAGCAGACATGTCAGAGTAGCATGTGGTAAATCTATTTATGGTAAGTCTAAATTTAAAGCACTCTGGGAAATCTACATTACAATACTAGTACTTGTTACACTTGTCAGTTTCTTATTTTAGCTCTAATATCAAAATATCTTCCTCTAGCAGTGAGATTAATATGAATCGACAAGGTATTACACAAATCTAATAGACTGCACAAAACAGTTTTTCTGTTGCAATTTTGTGTCAAAATGTCTGCTTATTGACATTCTATGGGACTTTTTAATTGATAACTTATCCTTAGGATAGGCAATCAATTGAAGATCTGTGGTAGTCTGATGCTTGGGACCCCTCCCTGAGTACTGCTTCTGCTTCAAAGGCTATGGATGTCACGTTCAACGGTCACTTGGCATGATCATAGCTCAGTCCCATTCACTTTACAAATGTATGGGACTGCATTTGGTAAGTAGTGAAGAGGCTGCAGTGCTCACTGAAACGCTGCAGTCTCAACAAACAGCTGTATAACCAGGGTCCTAAGTGTTGAACCACTGCTGTTCTTTAATTGATGACCTATCCTATAGGGCAGGGGTCAGCAACCTTCAGCTCTCCAGCTGCTGTGAAACTGCAACTCTCAACATGCTCCATTCAATTTGATGGGAGCTCCAAGAACAGCAAAACAAGTATGCATGCTGGGAGTTGTAGTTTTACAGCATCTGGAGTGCTGAAGGTTGCGAACTCCTGCTATAGAGTAACCTTCTATAGGGTAATTTCTGCTATTGTGCTGTGCAGTCAATATGAATCAGTGTACCAAAAAGGACCAATAACTGCAGTAAGAAAAGAGGTCCAGTACAACCTTAATAAGTAAATCCTGTAGGGGCAGCACGGTGGCTCAGTGGTTAGCGCTGCAGCGATGGAGTCCTGGGTTTGAATCCCATCAGAAAAAAAACCTGCAAGGTGTTTGTATGTTCTCCCTGTGTTTGTGTGGATTTCCTCCCATTCTACAAAGACATACTGATAGGCAAAAAAAGGTACATTATGATCCCTATATGGGGCTCACAATCTACAATAGAAAAAAAATAGTAATTCCTGCTTCTGTTACTATGCATGTAAGGGTCTGGATTAAAAATTAGCTTTCAATTACTAGTCGACTGGTAATGAATTGTACAAGTCATGACCACATCTCATTAAGTAATTTGCAAAATGGACAAAACTGATGTCTAGAAGTGAAAATATTGGACACAAAAAAGTCACAATAATGTAAATTACATTTATGTCTTTAAAATGCACAAAGGCTGCACACCTGAATGAACCAAGATATCACTCTTGGTTTTACTGTAGGAAATTGCAAGCACTTAAGGAATTATATGTATAAAACCAAAATTGTTTAGTAATAGCTTAGCAATGGAATATCCAGAATTATTATACAATCCTGAAGTTTAGGTCCTATTTTGCTATGATTCAGGTACACCAAACACTGTAAAAATGTATGTTTCCCTACAAATTGTAGAAATAAGCCCCAAAAATGATCCTATAATAAACTTGGCAATACTTGTGGCAATACTATATACTGTCAACTGATGCTCATCTCGGGATCAACTAATAGAAATTAGCAAGGAAAATTCAACTTAACTGAAATATTTATTTCCACGGGTAGATACTTGAGGGTCTCTGATAGACATGTCAGTCAGATCTATTCCAAAAGAGTAGCTCCATCTAGAAACGTATAATGTTTATGAACTTACTATGATACACAGTGATGTAACTAAAGTCTTGTGGGCCCTGGTGCAATCTTTTGTCCGGGGCCCCCTACCTTATCCCTACAGCGAATTCTTGATAGTGATTAGAGATGAGCGAACACTAAAATGTTCGAGGTTCGAAATTCGATTCGAACAGCCGCTCAATGTTCGTGTGTTCGAACGGGTTTCGAACCCCATTATAGTCTATGGGGAACAGATACTCGTTAAGGGGGAAACCCAAATCCGTGTCTGGAGGGTCACCAAGTCCACTATGACACCCCAGGAAATGATGCCAACACCTCTGGAATGACACTGGGACAGCAGGGGAAGCATGTCTGGGGGCATCTAACACACCAAAGACCCTCTATTACCCCAACATCACAGCCTAACAACTACACACTTTACACACTCAATACCACCTCTCTGACAGTAGGAAAACACCTTGAAACATGTGTATTTGGCACTTGCAGTGAGGAGAGCTTGTCACCAGCAGTGAATTTGGCCCTTGTAGTAAGTTGAGGTTGGCACCAACATTTGTTTTGAAAATCAGGGTGGATTGAGCCTCTAACCAGCAGAGTTTGGGCAAATTCATGGTGGAGGGAGCCTCTAAACACCCCAGTTTGGGCAAATTCATGGTGGAGGGAGCCTCTAAAAACCCCAGTTTGGACCAATTCATGGTGGAGGGAGCCTCTAACCAGCCCAGTTTGGGCAAATTCATGGTGGAGGGAGCCTCTAAAAAACCCAGTTTGGACCAATTCATGGTGGAGGGAGCCTCTAACCAGCCCAGTTTGGGCAAATTCATGGTGGAGGGAGCCTCTAACCAGCCCAGTTTGGACCAATTAATGGTGGAGGGAGCCTCTAACCAGCCCAATTTGGACCAATTAATGGTGGAGGGAGCCTCTAACCAGCCCAGTTTGAACCAATTCATGGTGGAGGGAGCCTCTAAACAGCCCAGTTTGGGCAAATTCATGGTGGAGGGAGCCTCTAAAAAACCCAGTTTGGACCAATTCATGGTGGAGGGAGCCTCTAACCAGCCCAGTTTGGACCAATTAATGGTGGAGGGAGCCTCTAACCAGCCCAGTTTGGACCAATTCATGGTGGAGGGAGCCTCTAAACAGCCAAGTTTTGGGAAATTCATGGTGGAGGGAGCCTCTAACCAGCCCAGTTTGGACCAATTCATGGTGGAGGGAGCCTCTAAACAGCCAAGTTTTGGGAAATTCATGGTGGAGGGAGCCTCTAACCAGCCCAGTTTGGACCAATTCATGGTGGAGGGAGCCTCTAAAAAACCCAGTTTGGACCAATTCATGGTGGAGGGAGCCTCTAAACAGCCCAGTTTGGGCAAATTCATGGTGGAGGGAGCCTCTAACCAGCCCAGTTTGGACCAATTAATGGTGGAGGGAGCCTCTAAACAGCCCAGTTTGGGCAAATTCATGGTGGAGGGAGCCTCTAACCAGCCCAGTTTGGACCAATTCATGGTGGAGGGAGCCTCTAACCAGCCCAGTTTGGGCAAATTCATGGTGGAGGGAGCCTCTAAAAAACCCAGTTTGGACCAATTCATGGTGGAGGGAGCCTCTAACCAGCCCAGTTTGGGCAAATTCATGGTGGAGGGAGCCTCTAACCAGCCCAGTTTGGACCAATTAATGGTGGAGGGAGCCTCTAACCAGCCCAGTTTGGACCAATTCATGGTGGAGGGAGCCTCTAACCAGCCCAGTTTGGACCAATTAATGGTGGAGGGAGCCTCTAAACAGCCAAGTTTTGGGAAATTCATGGTGGAGGGAGCCTCTAACCAGCCCAGTTTGGACCAATTCATGGTGGAGGGAGCCTCTAAACAGCCCAGTTTGGGCAAATTCATGGTGGAGGGAGCCTCTAAAAAACCCAGTTTGGACCAATTCATGGTGGAGGGAGCCTCTAATTAGCCCAGTTTGGACCAATTAATTGTGGAGGGAGCCTCTAACCAGCCCAGTTTGGACCAATTAATGGTGGAGGGAGCCTCTAAACAGCCCAGTTTGGGCAAATTCATGGTGGAGGGAGCCTCTAACCAGCCCAGTTTGGACCAATTAATGGTGGAGGGAGCCTCTAACCAGCCCAGTTTGGACCAATTAATGGTGGAGGGAGCCTCTAACCACCCCAGTTTGGACCAATTCATGGTGGAGGGAGCCTCTAACCAGCCCAGTTTGGACCAATTCATGGTGGAGGGAGCCTCTAAAAAACCCAGTTTGGACCAATTCATGGTGGAGGGAGCCTCTAAACAGCCCAGTTTGGGCAAATTCATGGTGGAGGGAGCCTCTAAAAAACCCAGTTTGGACCAATTCATGGTGGAGGGAGCCTCTAACCAGCCCAGTTTGGACCAATTAATGGTGGAGGGAGCCTCTAAACAGCCAAGTTTGGACCAATTCATGGTGGAGGGAGCCTCTAAAAACCCCAGTTTGGACCAATTCATGGTGGAGGGAGCCTCTAACCAGCCCAGTTTGGACCAATTAATGGTGGAGGGAGCCTCTAACCAGCCCAGTTTGGACCAATTAATGGTGGAGGGAGCCTCTAACCACCCCAGTTTGGACCAATTCATGGTGGAGGGAGCCTCTAAACAGCCAAGTTTGGACCAATTCATGGTGAAGGGAGCCTCTAAAAACCCGTTTGGACCAATTCATGGTGGAGGGAGCCTCTAACCAGCCCAGTTTGGGCAAATTCATGGTGGAGGGAGCCTCTAAACAGCCCAGTTTGGGCAAATTCATGGTGGAGGGAGCCTCTAACCAGCCCAGTTTGGACCAATTAATGGTGGAGGGAGCCTCTAACCAGCCCAGTTTGGACCAATTAATGGTGGAGGGAGCCTCTAACCACCCCAGTTTGGACCAATTCATGGTGGAGGGAGCCTCTAAACAGCCAAGTTTGGACCAATTCATGGTGGAGGGAGCCTCTAAAAACCCCAGTTTGGACCAATTCATGGTGGAGGGAGCCTCTAACCAGCCCAGTTTGGACCAATTAATGGTGGAGGGAGCCTCTAAACAGACAAGTTTTGGGAAATTCATGGTGGAGGGAGCCTCTAACCAGCCCAGTTTGGACCAATTCATGGTGGAGGGAGCCTCTAAAAAACCCAGTTTGGACCAATTCATGGTGGAGGGAGCCTCTAACCAGCCCAGTTTGGACCAATTCATGGTGGAGGGAGCCTCTAAACAGCCCAGTTTGGGCAAATTCATGGTGGAGGGAGCCTCTAAAAAACCCAGTTTGGACCAATTCATGGTGGAGGGAGCCTCTAATTAGCCCAGTTTGGACCAATTAATGGTGGAGGGAGCCTCTAACCACCCCAGTTTGGACCAATTCATGGTGGAGGGAGCCTCTAAACAGCCAAGTTTGGACCAATTCATGGTGAAGGGAGCCTCTAAAAACCCGTTTGGACCAATTCATGGTGGAGGGAGCCTCTAACCAGCCCAGTTTGGGCAAATTCATGGTGGAGGGAGCCTCTAAACAGCCCAGTTTGGGCAAATTCATGGTGGAGGGAGCCTCTAACCAGCCCAGTTTGGACCAATTAATGGTGGAGGGAGCCTCTAACCAGCCCAGTTTGGACCAATTAATGGTGGAGGGAGCCTCTAACCACCCCAGTTTGGACCAATTCATGGTGGAGGGAGCCTCTAAACAGCCAAGTTTGGACCAATTCATGGTGGAGGGAGCCTCTAAAAACCCCAGTTTGGACCAATTCATGGTGGAGGGAGCCTCTAACCAGCCCAGTTTGGACCAATTAATGGTGGAGGGAGCCTCTAAACAGCCAAGTTTTGGGAAATTCATGGTGGAGGGAGCCTCTAACCAGCCCAGTTTGGACCAATTCATGGTGGAGGGAGCCTCTAAACAGCCCAGTTTGGGCAAATTCATGGTGGAGGGAGCCTCTAAAAAACCCAGTTTGGACCAATTCATGGTGGAGGGAGCCTCTAATTAGCCCAGTTTGGACCAATTAATTGTGGAGGGAGCCTCTAACCAGCCCAGTTTGGACCAATTAATGGTGGAGGGAGCCTCTAAACAGCCCAGTTTGGGCAAATTCATGGTGGAGGGAGCCTCTAACCAGCCCAGTTTGGACCAATTAATGGTGGAGGGAGCCTCTAACCAGCCCAGTTTGGACCAATTAATGGTGGAGGGAGCCTCTAACCACCCCAGTTTGGACCAATTCATGGTGGAGGGAGCCTCTAACCAGCCCAGTTTGGACCAATTCATGGTGGAGGGAGCCTCTAACCAGCCCAGTTTGGACCAATTAATGGTGGAGGGAGCCTCTAACCACCCCAGTTTGGACCAATTCATGGTGGAGGGAGCCTCTAAAAAACCCAGTTTGGACCAATTCATGGTGGAGGGAGCCTCTAAACAGCCCAGTTTGGGCAAATTCATGGTGGAGGGAGCCTCTAAACAGCCCAGTTTGGGCAAATTCATGGTGGAGGGAGCCTCTAACCAGCCCAGTTTGGACCAATTAATGGTGGAGGGAGCCTCTAACCAGCCCAGTTTGGACCAATTCATGGTGGAGGGAGCCTCTAAACAGCCCAGTTTGGGCAAATTCATGGTGGAAGGAGCCTCTAACCAGCAGAGTTGTGGGAAAGCAGGGTGGAGGGAGCCTCTAACCAGCAGAGTTGGTGGAAATCAGGGTGGAGGGAGCCTCTAACCAGCAGAGTTGGGGGAAATCATGTTGGAGGGAGCCTAGTATTAGCAGAATTGTGCAACGCTTATGGTGGATGAGTATGAGGATGCGGAGGAATTGGAGAGGTTGAGTACAGACATGGAGTTTCATGTTGGGGTGCTTTACACAGGTGGGCACAAAAATGAAGGCTCTATCCAGTGGTGGTTCATTTTTATCAAAGTGAGCCGGTCGGCACTCTCAGCTGACAGACGGGTGCGCTTGTCAGTGATGATGCCACCGGCTGCACTGAACACCCTCTCAGATAGGACGCTGGCGGCAGGACAGGACAGCACCTCCAAGGCATATAGGGCAAGTTCAAGCCACAGGTCCAACTTCGACACCCAATACGTGTAGGGCGCAGAGGGGTCGGAGAGGACAGGGCTGTGGTCGGAAAGGTATTCCCGCAACATGCGCCTATACTTCTCACGCCTGGTGACACTAGGACCCTCCGTGGCGGCACTTTGGCGAGGGGGTGCCATCAAGGTGTCCCAGACCTTAGACAGTGTGCCCCTCGTTTGTGTGGACCGGTGAGAACTTGGTTGCCTACTGGAGGAACTGCCCTCCCTGCCGCCACTGTCACATGCTGGAAACATCTCCATCATATTCTGCACCAATTGCCTGTGGCAAGCATTGATGCGATTGGCCCTCCCCTCTACCGGAATAAAAGACGAGATGTTGTTTTTATACCGGGGGTCAAGGATAGCAAAGATCCAGTACTGGTTGTCCTCCATGATTTTGACAATACGCTTGTCGGTTGTAAAGCACCCCAACATGAACTCAGCCATGTCTGCCACAGTGTTAGTTGGCATGACTCCTCTGGCCCCACCGGAAAGTTCAATCTCCATTTCCTCCTCATCCTCCATGTCTACCCATCCGCGCTGCAACAATGGGACGATTCGAAGTTGCCCGGAAGCCTCCTGTATCACCATCACATCATCGGACAACTCTTCTTCCTCCTCCTCCTCCTCCTCCTCCTCCTCCATTAAACGCAGTGAAGCGGACAGATGTGTGGACCTACTCTCCAGCTGTGACGGATCGGATGCTATCCCTAACTCCTCTGTGTGATCTGAGTTATCCCTGATGTCAATCAGGGATTCTCTCAGAACACACAAGAGCGGGATTGTAAGGCTCACCATCGCATCCTCAGAGCTCACCCTCCTTGTGGACTCCTCAAAGACCCGTAGGATGTCACAAAGGTCTCTCATCCATGGCCACTCATGGATGTGAAACTGAGGCAGCTGACTTTGTGGCACCCTAGGGTTTTGTAGCTGGTATTCCATCAAAGGTCTCTGCTGCTCAACCACTCTATTCAACATCTGAAACGTTGAGTTCCAGCGTGTGGGGACGTCGCACAAAAGCCGGTGTTGTGGCACATGCAGGCGTTGCTGGAGAGATTTTAAGCTAGCAGCGGCTACTGTCGACTTGCGAAAGTGGGCGCACATGCGCCGCACTTTCACCAGTAGCTCTGGAACATTGGGGTAGCTCTTTAGGAAACGTTGCACCACTAGGTTGAAGACGTGGGCCAGGCATGGAACATGTTGGAGTCCGGCAAGCTCCAGAGCTGCTACCAGGTTCCGGCCGTTATCACAAACGACCATGCCTGGGCCCAGGTGCAGCGGCTCAAACCATATTGCCGTCTCATCGAGGAGGGCATCCCTCACCTCGGAGGCAGTGTGCTGTCTGTCCCCCAAGCTGATCAGCTTCAGCACAGCCTGCTGACGTCTACCAACGCCAGTGCTGCAACGTTTCCAACTCGTAGCTGGGGTCAATCTAACAGCGGAGGAGGAGGCGGTGGCGGAGGAGGAGGCGGAGGAGGAGGCGGTAGAGGAGGAGGAGGAGGGGGGTGTTCTTCTCGTGTCCCTGCCAGGAATGTTAGGCGGGGAGACGAGGTACACCGGGCCAGTTTGGGAAGCAGTCCCAGCCTCAACTACATTTACCCAGTGTGCCGTCAGTGAAATGTAGCGTCCCTGTCCGCATGCACTTGTCCACGCGTCGGTGGTCAAGTGGACCTTTGTGCAAAGCGCGGAACTAAGGGCCCGCCTGATGTTGAGTGACACGTGCTGGTGCAAGGCGGGGACGGCACACCGGGAGAAGTAGTGACGGCTAGGGACGGCATAGCGAGGTGCCGCAGTTGCCATCAGGTCCAGGAAGGCGGGAGTTTCAACAAGCCGGAACGCCAACATCTCCTGGGCCAGCAGTTTAGCGATGTTGGCGTTCAAGGCTTGCGCGTGTGGGTGGTTAGCAGTGTATTTCTGCCGCCGCTCCAATGTCTGAGAGATGGTGGGTTGTTGTAAAGAAACGCCTGATGGTGCCTTTGATGGTGCAGGAGAAGGAGATAAGACAGGACCAGGGGAGGATGAGGTAGAAGTCAACAAAGTGGCGGAGGCAGATGAAGTGGTGTCCTGGCTCGTCCTCTGGAGTGCATCGCCAGCACAGTCAGCAGTGGCAGTGGCAGAGGCAGAGGCAGAGGCAGTGGCAGTGGCGTGAACGGCAGGCGGCCTTTGTCCTGCCGTTGCTGCCTGCCACTGATTCCAGTGCTTGGATTCCAAATGACGGCGCATTGAAGTGGTGGACAGGTTGCTCTTCTCAGAGCCCCTAATCAATTTCGAGAGGCAAATTGTGCAGACAACACTATATCTGTCCTCGGCGCATTCCTTGAAAAAACTCCACACCTTCGAGAAACGTGCCCTCGAGGTGGGAGTTTTTCGGGGCTGGGTACGAACTGGAACATCTTGGGAGATTCCGGGTGTGGCCTGGCTTCGCCTAAGCTGCTGACCTCTGCCTCTGCCTCTAGCTACCCTTTTTGGTGCTGCACCTGCCTCAACATCCACACTACTTTCCCCGCTTGACATCCCCCCTGTCCAGGTCGGGTCAGTGTCCTCATCATCCACCACTTCCTCTTCCAACTCCTGTCTCATCTCCTCCTCCCGCACAATGCGCCAGTCAACTGGATGCCCTGACGGCAACTGCGTCACATCATCGTCGATGAGGGTGGGTTGCTGGTCATCCACCACCAAATCGAACGGAGATGGAGGAGACTCTAGTGTTTGAGCATCTGGACACAGATGCTCCTCTGTTAGGTTCGTGGAATCGTGACGTGGAGAGGCAGGTTGAGGGACAATGAAAGGAGCGGAGGACAGCTCTGGGGAGCAGGGACAGTTTGGGTTATTGTTCTGTAAAGCTTCGGAATTTTGGGAGGAAGGAAGACAAGACTGTTGGGTAATAGGAGGAGAGGAGGCAGAGTCTGACTGGCTGCTGGACAATGTGCTGTAAGCGTTCTCTGACAGCCATTGCAAGACCTGTTCCTGGTTCTCGGGCCTACTAAGGTTTGTACCCTGCAGTTTAGTTAATGTGGCAAGCAACCCTGGCACTGTGGAGTGGCGCAATGCTTGCTGCCCCACAGGAGTAGGCACGGGACGCCCTGTGGCTTCACTGCTACCTTGCTCCCCAGAACCATTCCCCCGACCTCGCCCACGGCCTCGTCCACGTCCCTTTCCGGGAGCCTTGCGCATTTTGAATTCCTAGTTAGAAATTGGCACTGTATACCAGTAGTAAAAATTGTGGGTGCACGTAACCCCAATATATTCTTTGAATTCCCAGTCAGACACTGGCACTATATGGCAGTAGCAAGAAATGAGGGTATTTGTATTCCCAATATACTCTTTGAATTCCCAGTCAGACAATGGCACTGTATACCAGTAGTAAAAATTGTGGGTGCACGTAACCCCAATATATTCTTTGAATTCCCAGTCAGACACTGGCACTATATGGCAGTAGCAAGAAATGAGGGTATTTGTATTCCCAATATACTCTTTGAATTCCCAGTCAGACAATGGCACTGTATACCAGTAGTAAAAATTGTGGGTGCACGTAACCCCAATATATTCTTTGAATTCCCAGTCAGACACTGGCACTATATGGCAGTAGCAAGAAATGAGGGTATTTGTATTCCCAATATACTCTTTGAATTCCCAGTCAGACAATGGCACTGTATACCAGTAGTAAAAATTGTGGGTGCACGTAACCCCAATATATTCTTTGAATTACCAGTCAGAAACTGGCACTATATGGCAGTAGCAAGAAATGAGGGTATTTATAACCCCAATATATTCTTTGAATTCCCAGTCAGACAATGGCACTGTATACCAGTAGTAAAAATTGTGGGTGCACGTAACCCCAATATATTCTTTGAATTACCAGTCAGAAACTGGCACTATATGGCAGTAGCAAGAAATGAGGGTATTTGTATTCCCAATATACTCTTTGAATTCCCAGTCAGACAATGGCACTGTATACCAGTAGTAAAAATTGTGGGTGCACGTAACCCCAATATATTCTTTGAATTACCAGTCAGAAACTGGCACTATATGGCAGTAGCAAGAAATGAGGGTATTTATAACCCCAATATATTCTTTGAATTCCCAGTCAGACAATGGCACTGTATACCAGTAGTAAAAATTGTGGGTGCACGTAACCCCAATATATTCTTTGAATTCCCAGTCAGAAACTGGCACTATATGGCAGTAGCAAGAAATGAGGGTATTTGTATTCCCAATATACTCTTTGAATTCCCAGTCAGACAATGGCACTGTATACCAGTAGTAAAAATTGTGGGTGCACGTAACCCCAATATATTCTTTGAATTACCAGTCAGAAACTGGCACTATATGGCAGTAGCAAGAAATGAGGGTATTTATAACCCCAATATATTCTTTGAATTCCCAGTCAGACAATGGCACTGTATACCAGTAGTAAAAATTGTGGGTGCACGTAACCCCAATATATTCTTTGAATTCCCAGTCAGAAACTGGCACTATATGGCAGTAGCAAGAAATGAGGGTATTTGTATTCCCAATATATTCTTTGAATTCCCAGTCAGACAATGGCACTGTATACCAGTAGTAAAAATTGTGGGTGCACGTAACCCCAATATATTCTTTGAATTACCAGTCAGAAACTGGCACTATATGGCAGTAGCAAGAAATGAGGGTATTTATAACCCCAATATATTCTTTGAATTCCCAGTCAGACAATGGCACTGTATACCAGTAGTAAAAATTGTGGGTGCACGTAACCCCAATATATTCTTTGAATTCCCAGTCAGACACTGGCACTATATGGCAGTAGCAAGAAATGAGGGTATTTGTATTCCCAATATACTCTTTGAATTCCCAGTCAGACAATGGCACTGTATACCAGTAGTAAAAATTGTGGGTGCACGTAACCCCAATATATTCTTTGAATTACCAGTCAGAAACTGGCACTATATGGCAGTAGCAAGAAATGAGGGTATTTATAACCCCAATATATTCTTTGAATTCCCAGTCAGACAATGGCACTGTATACCAGTAGTAAAAATTGTGGGTGCACGTAACCCCAATATATTCTTTGAATTACCAGTCAGAAACTGGCACTATATGGCAGTAGCAAGAAATGAGGGTATTTGTATTCCCAATATACTCTTTGAATTCCCAGTCAGACAATGGCACTGTATACCAGTAGTAAAAATTGTGGGTGCACGTAACCCCAATATATTCTTTGAATTACCAGTCAGAAACTGGCACTATATGGCAGTAGCAAGAAATGAGGGTATTTATAACCCCAATATATTCTTTGAATTCCCAGTCAGACAATGGCACTGTATACCAGTAGTAAAAATTGTGGGTGCACGTAACCCCAATATATTCTTTGAATTCCCAGTCAGAAACTGGCACTATATGGCAGTAGCAAGAAATGAGGGTATTTGTATTCCCAATATACTCTTTGAATTCCCAGTCAGACAATGGCACTGTATACCAGTAGTAAAAATTGTGGGTGCACGTAACCCCAATATATTCTTTGAATTACCAGTCAGAAACTGGCACTATATGGCAGTAGCAAGAAATGAGGGTATTTATAACCCCAATATATTCTTTGAATTCCCAGTCAGACAATGGCACTGTATACCAGTAGTAAAAATTGTGGGTGCACGTAACCCCAATATATTCTTTGAATTCCCAGTCAGACACTGGCACTATATGGCAGTAGCAAGAAATGAGGGTATTTGTATTCCCAATATACTCTTTGAATTCCCAGTCAGACAATGGCACTGTATACCAGTAGTAAAAATTGTGGGTGCACGTAACCCCAATATATTCTTTGAATTACCAGTCAGAAACTGGCACTATATGGCAGTAGCAAGAAATGAGGGTATTTATAACCCCAATATATTCTTTGAATTCCCAGTCAGACAATGGCACTGTATACCAGTAGTAAAAATTGTGGGTGCACGTAACCCCAATATATTCTTTGAATTACCAGTCAGAAACTGGCACTATATGGCAGTAGCAAGAAATGAGGGTATTTGTATTCCCAATATACTCTTTGAATTCCCAGTCAGACAATGGCACTGTATACCAGTAGTAAAAATTGTGGGTGCACGTAACCCCAATATATTCTTTGAATTACCAGTCAGAAACTGGCACTATATGGCAGTAGCAAGAAATGAGGGTATTTATAACCCCAATATATTCTTTGAATTCCCAGTCAGACAATGGCACTGTATACCAGTAGTAAAAATTGTGGGTGCACGTAACCCCAATATATTCTTTGAATTCCCAGTCAGAAACTGGCACTATATGGCAGTAGCAAGAAATGAGGGTATTTGTATTCCCAATATACTCTTTGAATTCCCAGTCAGACAATGGCACTGTATACCAGTAGTAAAAATTGTGGGTGCACGTAACCCCAATATATTCTTTGAATTACCAGTCAGAAACTGGCACTATATGGCAGTAGCAAGAAATGAGGGTATTTATAACCCCAATATATTCTTTGAATTCCCAGTCAGACAATGGCACTGTATACCAGTAGTAAAAATTGTGGGTGCACGTAACCCCAATATATTCTTTGAATTCCCAGTCAGAAACTGGCACTATATGGCAGTAGCAAGAAATGAGGGTATTTGTATTCCCAATATATTCTTTGAATTCCCAGTCAGACAATGGCACTGTATACCAGTAGTAAAAATTGTGGGTGCACGTAACCCCAATATATTCTTTGAATTACCAGTCAGAAACTGGCACTATATGGCAGTAGCAAGAAATGAGGGTATTTATAACCCCAATATATTCTTTGAATTCCCAGTCAGACAATGGCACTGTATACCAGTAGTAAAAATTGTGGGTGCACGTAACCCCAATATATTCTTTGAATTCCCAGTCAGAAACTGGCACTATATGGCAGTAGCAAGAAATGAGGGTATTTGTATTCCCAATATACTCTTTGAATTCCCAGTCAGACAATGGCACTGTATACCAGTAGTAAAAATTGTGGGTGCACGTAACCCCAATATATTCTTTGAATTACCAGTCAGAAACTGGCACTATATGGCAGTAGCAAGAAATGAGGGTATTTGTATTCCCAATATATTCTTTGAATTCCCAGTCAGACAATGGCACTGTATACCAGTAGTAAAAATTGTGGGTGTATATAGCCCCAATTCTATTGCTAGGGGACTTGCAGGGTATTTCTGGGGTGAAGGTGGGGGGGCACACCGTTGGAACGGGTATCGGGGTATATATCGGGTATACGGGAATACACTGACAGTGTATTCCATTCAGGATCCTGGGAAAGCTGGGTTGCGGCGATTGAGCCCGTCAGTGCCACGTTACACTGACAAGCTTCTCCCTGGAATTTAGCTCTTACAAGAGCTGTTGGTTGTCTTCTCCTTCCTATCCTAGCCTGTCCCTGCCTACCCAGAATCTAAGCCCTAGCTAGCTGGACGGAAACCTCCGTCCTCGGTGAATTGCAAGCTCAGAATGACGCGAAGCTGGGCGGCGCTGTTCTTTTAAATTAGAGGTCACATGTTTTCGGCAGCCAATGGGTTTTGCCTACTTTTTTCAACGTCACCGGTGTCGTAGTTCCTGTCCCACCTACCCTGCGCTGTTATTGGAGCAAAAAAGGCGCCAGGGAAGGTGGGAGGGGAATCGAGTAATGGCGCACTTTACCACGCGGTGTTCGATTCGATTCGAACATGCCGAACAGCCTAATATCCGATCGAACATGAGTTCGATAGAACACTGTTCGCTCATCTCTAATAGTGATGGTTATGCGTGTTATGGAGTTTAATCAACCTTAATGTGGTTAGGGGAATCTGTGGGTCTCCTTGGCTTATGGGCTAGATGGAGGTTGCAATCTCAATACTGATGCCAGTTCTTATGGGTCTCCTAAGGCTCCTGGGCCCTGGGCGCAACTGCACCCTCTGGGCCCCATCAAGTTCCATTTCTGATGATACATTGTATATATAACAGGGAATATTACATTACCAAGCTCTGTTCTAAAGTTACAGCTACATGCACTAAGTGGTTTTTATTCACATTCAAGAAAACTATTGTGTTCTGACAATTAATGTGGTTGTCCAGGATTGACAAAGAGCAGGCCACATCATCAAACAACAACCCTACATTTGCCTTCTCAATGCCTTTGTGACTCCAGCAATGTTTCTTAAAAGGTTTCCAGTGGTTTACCCATTTCTTGTAATGATGACATACTGTACATGCAAATGAGACCGCTACAGATTCTGTGATCATGTGAATGATGTAGGTGAGATCATCGCTACAGGAAGTAAGTAGAGACTGGCAGAGAACATCAGCCATAGTGAAGCAGCAGGGAAATGAAGAGATGTGTACACAGTAGATGTGTGAATATTTTTTTCTATCACATTCCCTACTCTTGACAACATTTTTGTGAATTCTGGAAACCACTGTAATACTAAGGCCCCATGTTGCAGAAATGCAGTGTTTTGACTGCTATGGAAACACACAAGAAAACATTATGTTTTACAGTATCAGCAAAGTGAATGAGATTTTGATTAACCTCATCAACACATTGTGAAAAAACAGAGTTGTGGAAAATCTTCTTTATCAAAAATGTGCATTTTTGAAAACCATTGTATATTTATTACAGCTTTGGAATCACAAGCGTTTTCCCGAAACCTTTAATAGGAGAACGAACAAACCAGAGGAAAATGCAGTACTGCAACTTTTTTAGCAATCCTGATTCAATTTAACTATTTAGGGACAGTTGCAGCACTCAAGGTTTTACTACATGTAGTTTTACTGCAGCTGAAGTTAAATGGTTAAAACCCATTCATATTGCTACAAAAGGTCACAATTTTTCTTCATTTTTTCTGTCTTCCTTCTAAAATGAATACCTTTTTTTAATTTCCTGTCAACCTACCCATTTGAAGGTTTATTCTTTGCACAATGAGTTGTACTTTCAGTTGCCACCATTTTGGTGTACCCTTTGATTAGCTTTTATTAATTTATTAATGTTTTTTGGGGGGGCCATGGGAAAAACCTACAATGCTATTATTTTTTGAGCTTTGTTTTTACTGCATTCACTCAGCACTAAAAAGGACATGGTAGGGTCTATACAGTAATATCACATAAATATTGATTTTATTACGTATGAAAACTTTTGCTAAATAAAATGACATTTTTTTATTATAAGTAACTGATTTACCTGGTGTCAGCATATTCTGGTGTCTGTTTATTTTGCTGATGGAGCTATGTCAGTGAACTTTAATTGAAATGCAAATCGTAGATTTTATTGGTACCAATTTATGGTATGTATAACTTTTTGATCACTTTGTATTGCTATTTTTAGGGGAGGTGACGTGACCGAAACTCACTAAATTGAACATAGCGCTAGATTTCTTTTTATGGCGTTCACCTTATGGGATAAATTCAGCATTTTTCTGATAGTGTGGGCTTATTTGCACACAAACAAGACACCTAATACATTTGTTCAGTTTATTTGTTTACATAATGATTTTTTTTTAATTTATTTATGTTTGTACATTTTTTTACACTTTTTTTTATAACTTTTTTAAAAAAATTTGGGATGTGTCATAATGGCATTTAGATCTCTTGATCCTCATTTCAGTGTACTGCAATACTTCTTTATTGCAGTGTATTGTACATAAATCCATAGGTACAATAGGGAAAGGCAGCCAGGAGGCCATTGATTATGATTATATAATCATTAATCATAATAAAAATATTAGAGTGTAGTTATTTGGGAATACACCATTCCTGTGTGAACAGGGATGTATGATTCGTTTAAAACAGGATTTGACCTGAAATTTCCAAAAGTTTTGGATTTTCCCAAACACAAAACTTTTGGGGTTTCTCACCCACAAATATGCTCTGGGTTCTCCTCAAACCCCAGAGTATAATAAGTAGAGGCCTAGAAGAGTTGAGTAAAAATAAAAAAAACTCATACTCATCTTGCCTCACCTGTCCTGGGTGTCCATTGGTTTCCAGACATCTACTTCAGGCCTGGTGAAATCACACACTCACTGCTAAAAGTCACTGCTAAGGCCTATTTTTGGCACATGTTGATGTCATGATGCTGGGTCTTAGCATTGTGATGTTGATGTTCCCCACATGACCACTGAAGTCCAATCACAGGCCTCAATGGTGACCCCAGGGCCCGGGGGTGCCTGAAGAGGACACAGGGAGACTGGCATATGCTGCAAGGTTGTCCAGACGAAATGAGGCAAGGTGAGTATAACTGTTTGTTATTTTTCCTCACCTCCCATGGGCCTCCACTTATTATAATTTGGGGTCTGAGAAGTCCCCTAAGTATAATAATAGCACTGCAGGTTCTATTTGAACAAGTTTGATAGGAAAGAAACCCGAGGGCAAAACCTCACAAATAATTATTGAAATAAATTTTTTTAGGTTCGCCCATGTGTATATTTGAATACTATGTATCTGTGAATTTAACAGCCCAAACCATTTTGGAAGATGGATACTGAGTTAAATGACAACCCTGACATATATGAGACAGTAAATTACTTCCTTTCTGAGAAAGAAGGAATGATTAGAGCAGTGAGTGAGCTCTTTCTCTCTGTGAAGAAGGCGGTGGGTGGAGGAAAAGATAGCAGACTGAGCTAGACCCCTAAATTGGGCTGGAAAACTCCAGAAACAGTTGTGCCTTGTTTTGCAGTCAGGAGATGAGAGTTATCTATGCTCACCTTGCGGAAATTGAAGTGTTCAAACTCAATATATGAAGATAAAGTCACATGGACCTTAATAAGTGGAACCCCAGAGAGTTTACACCCTGCATCCTTGTTGGAAAATGCAGAGATTATATTGTACTTCCTCAAGTAAACACCATGAGTTACCTGGGTGCAGTCCAAGTCAGTCCAACTACCATCAAGCTCAGGTAGGCTTACAACTATTATGCTCCAGGGAAACACCATTAATACTACTATCAGACACTGTGCAGGCCCCCTTAGTACTGCACCAGCTTTGGAGGAGAGTTTCAGTATTTGATCAAGATCCTTGTCACCCTGATGACAGAAAGTACAACCCCCATCCGGTTGGCCCTCCCCTCCAATGTATGTGTATTAAAAATATTGTTATTTTTGTATTTTCTTTTGTTTGAGTTTTTTTAAATTCTAGAAACTACCTTTAAATGTTTTACAATTCAGAACTTTAGAGGATCACCCATCTCCCAGCACAGTCATCTGTATAAATATGGTAATAGACAATCAGTGTAGAAAGCAATCTAGAATTAGACACAGGCCAGGTAAAGATACTATAGCACCGCGTATTTTATAACATTGTATTGCAGGATTTTATAGTACAAAATAATCCTCTTCACACTTCTTACACTGGTTAATTCTCTTTCTTAATAAAATAAATGAATTTCCTCCAAATTACAGATGCTCTTCGTTCCCGTTCATGACATTTGGCACGTTGTTGAGTAATCTTTATGACATATGCAATATTTTCTGTTACAAAGTCCTACAAGAACTGGAGAACCTGTTGATTTTCATTTACTGATGATCATATATACATCAGCACTGTTTTAAACCATAAAAGTAATATATGATTGACTGGACAGTATATATCGTCAGATTTTTCATGCTGAGCAGGCAATGATTGACATGGCAGTATGAATTACCCAAGCCTTATTTGCTGGGAAAATATAAAGCCAATGATTTCTGCATGCTGAGAAACTGTATGATAAAACACATAGTGGCAAAGAGTGGCGATAACATGTGTTGCTCTATATTATGTGTTAGAAAACTATGATTTAAGCAAGCATAACAGTTGACACAGAAAATGGGATCAATGTTGTGAGCTGGCATCTAATGGACCCTGAAATGCTGCCTGTTTTTGCATGAATTTGCCTGACAGACTTTGAAGATGTTTTATTTGTGAGCAGGCTGCAGAATTTGTAGCTATGGGGATTTCCACCTCTAAAGGACACCGTACCCTAATTGCCTTATAGATGTGAATGTCAGGAGCCAGATGCGGAATTATGTCACTAATGAAAACTGTTCCCTTACTTTGGATAGAATTCTTAATAGTGTCAGCATTTTAGTATAACCTCAGCCCCCACTTCATTTACAAATATGTAATCCCTTCCAGTTAAGACAATGAAGTGATGCTCACTGCTACAAGATTCCCATAACACAAGCACCTTCCCCAGGATATTTTGTCAAAAAAGGAGCTTTTCATTCTGTTTAAACAAGACAAAGCCTGTTAGGAACCTAGTGCAATAATAATGGACAGTTAGGGCTAGGTCACACGGGGGCAATGAGGCAGATTTTGACAGCGGATTTCACCTCAAAATCTGCCTCCATACAATGGTGGTCTATGGAGACTGCTAGCTTTTATTTTTCTGCTAGCAGTTTTTTGCTGCTAGCAGAAAAAAGAAGCGACATGACCTTTCTTTAGGTGGATTCCACCTGAGGAAAGCAATAAAAATGGAAGGCGGAAAATGCCTAGCGTTTTTTTTTTTGCAAAAAACCACGACCGAAAACACCTAGAGTTTTTTTTTTTACAGTCCATTCACTTTAGGGGAGGGGAAAACTGCCTGGCGTTTTCTGAAAGCAGTTTTTACTGCTCCAGAAAACACTCAAAAAAACACCTCAAGGTCAAAAAACCGCTTCCTAATTAGAAAGCATTTTTTTCCGGGACCAAAATAAGCTAGGCGGTTTTTATGTGTGAACTAGCCCTTAGTCCTGGGCAAACAGAATCCCTCGCACGCTGAGGCAAAACAGCACTAAATGTCCAAACTGGAGCAGCAGCAGAGCCAATGATGGTAGAGTTGGACTAAGTAAATTCTGGGACCCAGTACCGCAGCCGCCGAGAGAGTGTAACACACGTCACACCCCAAACTGCAGTGGAATCAGAAAAGCTGAAAATCACTCACCTAAGTGGGTGAAGAAACAGAAAAAGCTGGTCAGCAGGGTTGAGTGCAGTACGGATGATCACCAGGGGATTGCGGGAGCGCAGGAAAGTCGTACACGCCAAGTCGGTACACAGGAGGTCACAGAATCAACGGGTAGTCAGAACGTAGTCAAACAAGACGGATCGGTACACAGGAGGTCACGAGGTAACAGAAGCTGCAGCTGAAGAGTAGTCAGAAGGGCCAGGTCATACACTGGAAGTCACAATGTATCCAAATCAGAGGTCAGGGAGAGGTGGTCTTGAGGTATCTCAATCACAGGTCAAGGGATGTGGTCTAGGAAGCAAGCAGGGTCATACACGGAGGCCAAAACACAGGAACACAGCAGAAGGCAGAAGAAGCATGACAGGAATGGACAGAGGTGCAGGGTGAGCTGATCGCACAGGAAACTGAATAACCAGCCAGAGGGGGCCGGAGCCAGAATGAGGCCTAAATGGCCTCCGGCCCACTGCTGACCCCCCCAGACCCTAGAAGTATTGTTCCAGTCCCAGGAGGAGACCAGAATCCCCTACAGACTATTGCGCAGCGGAGGCTCCAGCCCAAAGTCTAACAGAGCCATTCTGTAATAAATAGTGGTGATTATCTGTGAATAGAAAATATTGTTCAAGAAACTATATTGTTTCTTATTTCATTAATTCACTTTACATTTTGTTAATTGACAAACATAATCGAGTAACAATTCTATTTTACAAAGCATTTTCACTTGCAGCATTTTTTTTCCACGATCAGACTCTGTGCAAGCCCCCTCAGCACTGCACCAACTTTGGAGGAGAGCTTGAGTATTTGATCAAGATCCTTTCTACCTTGACCACAGAAACTACTTTCACCATCTCCATCAACTTTAAGTCTTTTCATTCTTCCATAAGTGCGATTCCAATGATTTCAGTGTTTGTTTCCGCGATCTTTACTGAGCTCAATATTCTAGTCCTGAACTAGAGCACAGACACAACTGTAAAGATTCCAACTGTACTGGAATCAGTGGAGTAGCACCTATGGAAGGATGTATGCATCTAAAGTAATAAGTGAAATATCCTACTGGTTGGTTTATACATTTCTAATGTAGAGCTACATATCTACATACTGTAGCTGTACTACAAAGAAAACCTGTGTGATCCTCTAGTCATATTTCTTTGCATATAAACTATACCTAAACTTACCATTCCTCCCAACTGTCCCACATTCGGTGGGACAGTCCCAGATAGTGGGACCTGTCCATGGTCCCGGTCGGCAGGAGGTACGTCCCTGATTCAACTTATCTGTGTCCAAAGAGGACACAGATTAGTTGAATACATTGATGAAGCCGTAGCTGTTACTGTGCTCCTGTATGCGCCAACCCTGGGAGCTGTAGACGTGATGTGATGATGTCACTCACATGGCATCTGTAGCTCCCTCAACAGTCTGGAGAGGTAGACCTCAGACAGAGCAGCAGGAGAGCAAGGAGAGGTAAGTATCAATGTTTTATTATGTTAAACTGTGGGGGCAAATGGATGGGGAACATTAAACTGTGGGCAGATGAAAAGGGGACATTAAAGTTGGGGTGGATGAGAAGGGGACATTAAACTGGGAGCAGATGGAGAGGGACATTAAACTGGGGGAAGATGAGGGACACATTAAACTTGGGGCAGATGAAGGGGCAGATAGAGCATGTTATTAAACTGGAGGCAAGTTGGATGGGGACATTAACCTGGAGCTAACTGGAGGGGGACTTTGAACCATGGAGGCAACCCTCCAGTTCTCCCACGGTTTAATGTTCCCCTCTAGTTGCCCTCAGTGTAATGTCCTCCTCTAGTAGCCCCCAGTTGAATGCCCCCATCCAACTAACCCCACTGTTTAATGTCACTCTCCAGATGCCCCAAATTAATGTCCCCCTCTAGTTTCCCCAAGTTTAAACTTAGGCACCAGGAGAGGGACTTCATACTGTGGGGTAATTGGAGATGAACATTACAATGAAGGGGCATATAATGAGTGACTGTAGGAATATTATACTGTGTGGAGGCACTTAGAAAATGGATCAGAGTGGGTGGAGTCAACATAGAAGTGGGTGGAACTAAATGTGCCTAGTACACCACATATAATGTCCTTCTTTCTGTCCTTTGAAAGTTGGGAGGTATGCATTTACCTACATTTGGTAGTGTTAGATGAAAGGCACTGATTTTATTGTAGGAATGGACTACATTGGATTTGTAATCACAGAGGCACATAGATCAGCATAGGAGCTGTATACACAAAAATGTAAGGATATAGGGTGTTAATAAATTTGAAAGTTAAAAATCTTTTGAATAGATAAACTGCTGTTCTGAAGATCTGAACAGTAACCTTATATTCATGCAATAAAAAGCCACATTAATTTCAGTGGCTTATTCACATGACCAATATTTTGACAGTCCAGTGTAGTTCATGCTCTATTTTTGTCTGTTTTCAGGGATCCCTCCATACACAGTAGTGTATGAAGGTTCCCTGAAAATGGTGGCCCCTCCGGTGCAAAATGGCCTTGAAAATTTGACATTTTTACAGCAGTTTTGCATTATCTAATATGTTTATATCATCTATTAGTAAATTTTCAGACAAAATTGTGTGCACGGTATGACAGCATGCCCCCATTATGTCTGACTAGAAACAAAGGCATGGACGCCTTTATTTTGGCACAAATTGTGTCAAAATTTCAATTAGTAAATCTTCCTCACTGTTCATTGGCATGTTGATTTTATATTGTTATTTCAGGAAATCAGTCAATTAGATGATTAAACATGAAATACACTATTAATATTTATTTGTCAACATAGGAATAGAATTACTTTGTAACCCCAGGGATTGCAGCATTACAATATTATGCAATTTTTGTTTTCCATCCATATCTAAAAATAATGCATGCAAATATAATCAGCATTTTATTGATGAAGTCAATAAGTCATAATTGGAGCTGCAGGGATAGCTCAGCTTTTATTATCCATTGTATATGCTCTTGTGTAAGGTGACAAGAGGCCTAATACGTGTAATTCAGTATTTGCCGGGAGTCTTAGAAATAAATGTTGCTGTGACTTGTTTGAGCAGGACTGTATAAATGAATAAGTGTGTGTATATGTTAGGAAGAAATGATCTGGAGTCTAAGTTAGCAATCTCTCTCCCTCAACCGCAAGTGCATTTCTATGTTTTAATCAGGCTAATTTTATGCATCATTAATATCTGGCCCAATGAAGGAAAGCAGTGTGCAGCCAGACAGGGGAAGAGACGGAAAGAGGAGAGAGCAGGAGGGAATGACACCAGGCACCAGAGAGAAGACAGATGAGTGGGACTGCTGAGACATAGGAGATTGGATGTGTACACTGCATTGAGCTTGTACCTTGTACCGAATACCTACATTTAAATAGCCTTCCCTTTCTTATTTCATATCTAAATTTAATGTAAAGGGAAGCAAAGTGAAAAACTCAAGAGACCATGAATTCAATTATTTCATTTCCAGTCAAAACATTCATTATAGGCAGTCAGACAAAAAAAAAGCCCCGAAAACACAAATTTATCACAAAACTAAACAAAGGCCTCCAGCACCACATATAATATCCTAAACTTATCAGTAATAAATGTTACTTTTTATTTCTTACAGCCTTTTGGAAGCACCTTCATAAATGAGAGGATCCTAAAGGTATGACTGACATTGCTAGTGTAATAATGCAATAGGAAGCTTCATCAACCATGAAGCTTATTGGAAACCATGACAAATCAAATGTATGGGCAATAGAAATGGGCAAATTGGTTTGCAACAAGGCATCTTTAATCTGAATATCCTAAATTGTTCAGTAATTCACTTTAGACAAGCAAAAATGGCCACGCTACGAGAAAGTGGCCACCGCTACATGTTTAACTAGGAAATACAGAGCCGATGACGTCATGTGTGCAGTGACTCACACATCATGTGATACCAACATCTGACAGCCTCTCAGCCAACAGACAGTGGTAGGTGGAACTTATAGTGTGGAAGTCACATGGGGTATAAAAAGCTTGTGCATTCATTTTGAGCCTTTAGTTGCTGTAATGGTTGACAAGCAAACAGATTTGTGATCTATTTCACTGCATCATAGCTAGGCTACAGGCATCATAGTTCCACACCTCCCAACTTTCAAAGAACAGAAAGAGGGGCAAATTGTGCAAGCACGTACTGTGTGCCAGGGCAAATTTATCCACACTCACTTTTTCTTTGACACCACCCATTCCTATCTATTTCTCTTGTACCCTCACACACTATAATGCCCCTACAGACACCCTAACATGATATGCCCCCACATTATAATGTCAACCTCCTGGTGCCCCTACAGTTTAATGTCCCCCTCCATCTGCCTCAGTTTATTGTCCACCTACAGTTGATCCCAGTTTGATGTCCCTCTTCATCTTCTTCTCTCAATTTAATGTCCCTTGTCAACTGCCCCGCCAGTTTAATATTCCTCTCCATCTGCCCCCCCCAGTTTATTGTCCCTCTCATCAGCCCCCCCATTTTAATGCCCCCCTGATCTGGTTCCTCCAGTTTAATGTCCCCCTCATTTGTCCCCAGAGTTTAATGTTTTTCTCCTGCTAACGAACAAACATAAAAAAAAAGCTGATACTCACCTCTCCTCACTCTCCTGCTGCTCTCTCAGCAGTTCCTTCTCTCGGAGTGTTCAAGGAGCTGCAGATGCGGTGTGATGTCATTACATCACGCCTACAGCTCCCAGGGCTGGAGCACACAGAGGACAGAGTAATGAAGTAGGAGCTGTCTGTGGATGGTTCCTACTTCATGATTGTATTCAGCTCTGGTCAATGGCGATGCAAAAACAATAGATTTTTTTCCCCAAATAGATTTTTGCTAAATTACTAATGCATAAAAAACTATATATATATATATATATATATATATATATATATATTATTTACTAGCAAGAGGACCTGCTTCGCACGGGTATATTACATTTTATGTTTGTGTAATAGCCCCATAAGATTTGTCCAATTTTGCACTAGTGTATTTTGTATGTTGTTTGTGTGTATGTTCATAAGTGTCATGTGATTATGTGTATCTCATTTTGGATATCAGTGAAAAACCTGTGATCAGTTGTTATGGATACCTGGAGTAAAGCTGTATCTAATCCTTCCCCGTGTAGTACTGTGTTTAGAAGCAAGTATCTAATTCTTGTTGGTGTGGTACTGTGTGCAGATACACATATCTAATCCTCCCCCGTGTGGTATTGTGTGAAGAGGTGCATATCTAATCCTCCAGCAAGTGAAACTGTGTGTAGACGCGCGTATCTAATCCTCTGGCATGTGGTACTGTGTGCTGAGATGCGTATGTAATTCTCTGGCGTGTGGAATTGTGTGCAGAGGCGTGTATCTAATTCTGCTCCATGTGGTACTGTGTGCAGACGCAGGTATCTAATCCTCACCTATGTGGTATTTTGTGCAGTGGTGCGTATATAATCCTCTGGCATGTGGTATTGTGTGGAGAGGAGCATATCTAATCCTCTGGCATGTGGTACTGTGTGCAGAGGCACATATCTAATCCTCCCCCTTGTGGTATTGTGTGCAGTGGCGTGTATCTAATCCTCCGGTGTGTGGTATTGTGCGAAGATGCATGTATCTAATCCTCTGGTGTGTAGAACTGTGTCCAGATGCGCGTATCTAATCCTCCCCCGTGTGGTACTGTGTGCTAAGACGCATATCTAATCCTCTGGCGTGTGGTACTGTGTGCAGAGGCATGTATCTAATTCTCCAAAATGTGGTACTGTGTGCAGATGCACGTATCTAATCCTCCCCTGTGTGGTATTGTGTGAAGAGGCGCGTATCTAATCCGACAGTGTGTGGAACTGTGTGTCGACGCGCGTATCTAATCCGAAGGCATTAGTACTATGTGCAGACTCGTGTATCTAATCCTATGGCTTGTACAACTATGTGCAGACGCGCGTATCTAATCCTCTGGCATGTGAAACTGTAAGCAGACGCATGTATCTAATCCTACGGCATGTGTTACTGTGTGCAGACGCATGTATCCAAGCCCCGGTGTATGGTACTGTGTGCAGATGCGCGTATCTAATCCTCTGGCATGTTGAACTGTGTGCAGATGTGGATATTCGATCCTCTGGCGTGTGCTACTGTGTGCAGATGCACGTATGCAATCCTCCCCTGTGTGGTACTTTGTATAGATGCGCGTATCTAATCCTCTGGTGGTGGTACTATATGAAGACATGCGTATCTAATCCTCTGGCGTGTTGAACTGTGTGCAGATGTGCGTATCTAATCCTCCCCTGTGTGATATTGTGTGAAGAGGTGCGTATCTAATCCTCCCCCAATTGGTACTTTGTGCACATGTATCTAATCCTTCAGTGTGTGGAACTGTGTGCAGACACGCATATCTAACCCTCGGTCATGTGGTACTGTGTGCAGACGCACGTATCTAATCCTCCCCTGTGTGGTATTGTGTGAAGAGGTGCGTATCTAATCCTACGGCGTGCGGAAATGTGTGTAGATGTGCGTATCTAATCCCACGGCATGTGGTACTGTGTGCAGATGTGTGTATCTAATCCTATGGCGTGTACAACTGTATGCAGACGCACGTATTTAATCCTCTGGAGTGTGGAACTGTGTGTAGATGCGCGTATCTAATCCTACGGCATGTGGTACTGTGTGCAGATGTGCTTATTTTTTGCTCTGGTGTGTGGAACTGTGTGCAGATGCGCATATCCAATCCTTTGGCATGTGGTACTGTGTGCAGACGCATGTATCCAATCCCCCGGCGTATGGTACTGTGTGCAGGCACGCGTTTCTAATACTACGGCATGTGGTACTGTGTGCAGATGTGCATTTCTAATCCTCTGGCGGTGGTACTATGTGAAGAAATGCGTATGTAATCCTCCGGCGTGTTGAACTGTGTGCAGATGTGCATATCTAATCCTTTGGCATGTGGTACTGTGTGCAGACGCATGTATCCAATCCCCCGGCATATGGTACTGTGTGCAGACACGCGTTTCTAATACTACGGCATGTGGTACTGTGTGCAGATGTGCGTTTCTAATCCTCTGACGGTTGTATTATGTGAAGACATGCGTATCTAATCCTCCGGCGTGTTGAACTGTGTGCAGATGTGCATATCTAATCCTCCCCTGTGTGGTATTGTGTGAAGAGGTGCGTATCTAATCCTCCCCCCGTGTGGTACTTTGTGCAGACACACATATCTAATCCTTCAGTGTGTGGAACTGTGTGCAGACACGCATATCTAACCCTCATTTGTGTGGTACTGTGTGCAGATGCATGTATCTAATCCTCCCCTGTGTGGTATTGTGTGAAGAGGCACGTATCTAATCCTATGGCGTGTGGAACTGTGTGTAGACGTGCGTATTTAATCCTATGGCATTTGGTACTGTGTGCAGACGTGTGTATCTAATCCTATGGCATGTACAACTGTGTGCAGATGCACGTATTTAATCCTCTGGAGTATGGAACTGTGTGTAGACACGCATATCTAATCCTTCGGCATGTGGAACCGTGTGCAGACGCACATATCTAATCCTTCAGTGTGTGGAACTGTGTGCTGAAGCGCGTATTTAATCCTCTGGTGTGTGGGACTGTGTGCAGACGCATGTATCTAATCCTCTGGCATGTGATACTGTGTGCTGATCTGTGTATCTAATCCTCTGATGTGTGTATCTCAGTTTGGATATCAGTTTTGTATTGTACATGTGGAGTGACCGTGTGTATTGCAGTTGGAATATAAGTGAAAGACTTGCAGGATTGTATTGGCTAAGGGAGGGGGGACATTGTGTTTGGAATGTTGTATCTCAGCAACGATACATCTGAGCGAGTTGGAGTCTCATCTTAAACCTTCCCGAATACCTGAAGTATCTCTGTACCAAATTTGGTGAAGATCGGTACAGTCGTTTGGTTTGCAATAGAGAACAGACAGACAGAAATTCATTTTTATAATATAGGGAGATATTATTTTACATATATTTATGTATTCATTCATTCATTTATTTACTGTATTAATATTGTATTTATTTTCAAGAATTTGTTAGTACAATCATGCATGTGATATGTGTTATATTGTTAATGACCTTGGGCTTGACCTTTACCTCCTTTTTTGATTCTTACACTAATTTTTAAGGTTTGGGGACACTCGTCCACATCAGGGAGAGTGTGTGCCTACATAGGCAGTACGGAGACTTACAAGCCATTCCTGCTCCGCTAGGGATTATGGATAAAAAATATGCAAATCTATTCTCCTGGATGGAATTAGGAGAGCAGAGTGCACTCTGTACACCACCCTATAGAGGGAAGCATCCTTAACATCATGAATGACTCAGTTATAAAGTCTTTTAATCATGATGTGGATTTAATTGCCAAATCAGTATTTCTGTCCCAAAAGGAACAGATTCCCAGCTATGGACAGCGCTGTTTCGGCCTATTGGGCCATCCTCAGCATAGCGTAGGGATATTGATTTGGCAGAGTGAGAGACTATAGACCAGGGTTTGGGGACACTTGTCCACATCAGGGAGAGTGTGTGCCTACATAGGCAGTACGGAGACTTACAAGTCATTCCTGCTCCGCTAGGGATTATGGGTAAAAAATATGCAAATCTATTCTCCTGGATGGAATTAGGAGAGCAGAGTGCACTCTGTACACCAGCCTATAGAGGGCAGCATCCTTAACATCATGAATGACTCAGTTATAAAGTCTTTTAATCATCCAGGAGAATAGATTTGCATATTTTTTACCCATAATCCCTAGCGGAGCAGGAATGACTTGTAAGTCTCCGTACTGCCTATGTAGGCACACACTCTCCCTGATGTGGACGAGTGTCCCCAAACCCTGGTCTATAGTCTTCCACTCTGCCAAATCAGTATCCCTACGCTATGCTGAGGATGGCCCAATAGGCCGAAACAGCGCTGTCCATAGCTGGGAATCTGTTCCTTTTGGGACAGAAATACTGATTTGGCAATTAAATCCACATCATGAGTAAAAGACTTTATAACTGAGTCATTCATGATGTTAAGGATGCTGCCCTCTATAGGGTAGTGTACAGAGTGCACTCTGCTCTCCTAATTCCATCCAGGAGAATAGATTTGCATATTTTTTACTAATTTTTAAGTGTTTTTGATTTGGAAAATTGTTGGCTTAGTTATTATATTTTTGTGTGAACAAGATCTTCAAACAATACAATGCCTCAAAATTGTGCCATAAAGCTCCTATTGGATTTTTATGCACATAGAAAACGGGAAGAATGCAGCTGAAGGGGCCTTATGGATCATTAAGGGGAATATTAATTTAAGGGGTCATTATTTATAAAAGTGGGAATATTAATGTGGGGGACAGAGGATACTTAGTGGGACAGGAGACACTGTAAGAAGGGCAGTACATTATTCTGTCAAGTCACCAAAAGGAAGTCAGATTTTCCTTGGATTAAAATGTAAGATATGGTAAGGAATTGCTTTTGTCATACAGCATAGGTGGCATGAGAGAGGTGGCAAACGGAACTTTAGTACTCTAGTTACACCACAATGATCTTCATTGTGTAATGTGTGCGTGTTTGCCAGGCTTAGTTTATAACATGTTTCAAAGACAATGTGATAAATGGTGAACCTAAAATCTAGCTGCATTAAACTATTAAACTGTAATATAAAGCAGAATGAATATGTATATGTGCAGTGTATGATAAAGGACTGTACTATTACTGTTACGCTCTTAGTTACATTGATGATGTTTATCTTTAGGCTTGTGCCAAATTATATAAATCTCCAGGAGCAGAAGGAAAGGACAGAGCACAAGGGGAATTCTTAAAAAGTAACAAATTTCACCTATAATATATTGGATTAATTATTTACAACACCTGGTAATAAATTGTATGTTTCTGCGGCTACAGAAATATCCAGTAAATCAAATTAACTATGTAATAGCCAATCAATAACACCACTATTCAGCCATAGCCAATGCAGCTAAAATATCAGGTCCAAAATATAATAAAAGCGTTGTTTACTTTGCATTATGACTGACTTTTTAAAACAGGGTATTTCACCAACCCCAATTCTTTGCATCCTTCAATAGGTGCAGCTCCACTGATTCCTTTTGCTCTGTAACATGTTGCCTACAGGTTGAACTGCATTTTCCCTGTGACAGGTTCCCTTTTAGCAAATTGCACATAAATAATTAATTCTACAAGGATTATATCATCTGAAGTAATAGGCCTGTCTTCCATTATTCAGTTTATCCTTCTTTGAAGGCCTTCACTAGCTCCCTGAATGGGACAATGTAAGATAAATTCCATTCCAGAACATCTAAACAAAACTAAGTAAAATCATTTCTTAAAGGGGTCTCATGTATCAGAAAAAAAAGTCTGCCTTCTTCTAAAAACTTTGTCCCTCTCTTCATGGGTTGCGTCTGGAATTTCATTGAAGTGAATGAATTTGTTGTTGCTGAGCTGCAATACAAGCTGTGGACTGGTGGGTGCTGTTCTGGAAGAAGACAGCCATATGTTTGTAATGATAGACAGTTTAGCAGTTTATACAAGGCTGGCTTCAGATTTATGTGGGCACTTGGGTGACAGAGCCTCATTTGGCCATTTTGTGATACAACTCAGGTGGCAGCAAAATTGGGTAGGTTTTGCTGCAGTAACCTGCAGGAATGCAGAAGGTCTTCTCTAATTTTTGACTTTTGCATTGCAAAGACTGAAAACCAAGGGTGATACATGCAGCTATAATTTATGTGCCCCCACATGTATAATGGCTCCTAATGTCCTCATAAAGTATAATGAACTCCTTATGGCCCCATACAGTATAATGTCTCCCTTACAAGCCCATATAATTGTCTCTTCATTACCCATACAGTACAATGGCCCTGTTATTCCCACTTATAATGGCCCATTATGCCCCATACAGTAAAATGATGCTTCTAACTCTATATAATTGCCCTTTCATTACCCACAAAGTACAATGACCTCTTTAGGCCTCTATATAGTACAAGGCTCCATAAAATGGTCCCTTATACCCCTTCTTCCCTCATAAGTTGGTCCCTTATGTCCCCATACAGTATAATGTCACCTATTGCCCATTATAATAGCACCTTATGTCCCCATAGAGTACAATACCTATATAATGGTCCTTTTGGCACCCATACAGTACAGTGCCCCTATATTTCCCCATATAATGGCCCTTATGCACCCAAATAGTACAGAGCCTCCTTATGCCCTCAAATAACATACTGTTATTCCCAAACAGTACAGTGTCCCCTTATGCCTTACTCACTATTCTACTGTATGGAGAAAGGGCAGTAAGTAAAGATTTTACTTCCACTTATCACTCACAGCTCTTAAAGCCCCAGGCCCTTCCCCACTCTGGGAAAACTGTCAGTACTGGAACAGGGAAGGAGAGTTTTGAGGATGTACGAGTGTTAATTGAAAGTGAAATCTGCACTTACCGCTTGGCTTTGTCAGTGCAATGAGCGTTTCTTTCTGTGTAGACCCCTTCCATTGCTGAACCCTTGGTCTCATCACCTGCCCAGGTTTGCCCAGTGCTGGTACTGGACCCGATTATATTTATATGCCACGAGAATGCAACATATCAGTGATTGATCATTGGCATAAGCTATATTGTTTAGTATGTTTCCTCATCTGCTCTTATGAGAAAGCAAGGAAATGTCTCGCCAAAACAGCTCTAGGTCCATCAGGAAATGGGTTTTGAATAACAAGGGAGTCTATTCGAGGGGTTTCTCTTGCATTTATTTTTATATTTTCCTCTTTTTCTATAGGTTGTAGTCATGTTTACCAACCAAATAACTCCCTACATAAGTAAATGTACACACCCAGTTGCAGAATTGTCTGCTGTATAGAAATAAAGTTTTTTTTGTTTTTTTTGAAGGTGTTGAAACTGTGCCACTAAAAAGAATGTGTTCATGGGATGCATCCATCACAAGTCCATCTCAAAAGAGAATGAGTCCCTGAACAAATCCCAACCCTCGGGTCATAAGGCACCGAGAAGGCTAGGGCACAATTGCATCCCTGGCAACAGCGGGAAGCTACTAGCTCTCACCCCAATGAGTACTTCCAGAGCCTACAACGTGTCTACCTCCACAGAAGCAGAGGTGGATCGGGTAGCAGAGAAGGAGGGAGTCTAAGGGCTACACAACTCCTTCCCTTAGACATCTGGAGGGTCCCAAAAGGGTATCCACATTTCTTCATCCACACAATGAATAACGGTGACAAACAAACAAATTACCCTTGTCGTGTAAGGGGGCTAGGCAAAAGGAAAAAGTGGAAAAAGCGCTTGTGCAGCATGCCACACTCAGTGGGTTCCCATCTCCCAATGAGTTATGGCATCTCAAGAGTCACAGTCCCCCTGGAGCATTTGCACTTCAGGCCTTCAATGCCACTCCAGCCTGGATCAAAAACCCTGTGTGGTTCTCTGTTCCCCATCCCCAGCATTCTATTGCCCCCCTACAATGGTTCACCACTCTCATTGGCAGAGGCAGTTACCGACTAGGTCCAATAAGAACATATACTGAACTTGATCTTAGCCAAATGGCTGAGAAGCCTTTCTGCAGACCCCATAGACCATAATGGAGTTTGTCGGGTTTCTGCCCGAAAAGCCAATTCAGGGAATACAGAGTTTGAACATTGGTGTGAATCCAGCCTTAATATGGTAAGTAAAAAGCAGATGATGGAGGAGCATAACAGCAACAACAGACCACACTGGGATTTTTAGCATTCTATAACTGTGGACACATAGAAATACATATACATTGTAGGCTTTTTCACATTTTCAAGGCACTAGAGCAATAAAAATGGTTGTAAAGGTAGAAATACCCTTTGATCACTATATACCGAAAATATGCTTTCTTACAATTTACAGGATCTCTATTGTATATGGGGGATGACATTGTTATTTACGCCCAGAGATTGAACGTGACCTTGCCATCCCTAAAGCTTAGAGCCGGATACTATATGTCTTAGGCTAAGTAATCTTATGTGAGTTGAAAAATATTCTTTTCATACTGAGGAATACCTGGAGAGTACTTGTACAAAGCCAAAGGAGTACTTAGAAAAAAAGACATAAAGCTTCCAGAGTGCATATTGAAAAACTGCAAAAAGTTCCATTTATCTGAATGCATAAAACAAATACACTATGCACAACACAAAAACTATTAAGTAAAACATCTGGTTTCATATCTTGTCCATTTTTGAATTAGTGCATTAGGTAAAATTATCTAATCATTATTTTATGTTCTACTATTTGTATAATATAAGAATGAATATTGTTATGAAGCCTAGCTGTCAATAAAGTTCCCAACAAGTGCTGCCGCAGGGGTCAATGAATTTCAACTTGCTAGCATTTGAAGTGGTAACTGCCACAATAGCAGTCTACTAATTCTCATTGTGTCTTTCATGGAGCTCAGTACAGGATGTTTTTCAGCACCGAGCTCATACAATGAGAGAGGAACCTAATTAAAACTGAAATGAAGATATAGTCTCATAAAATGCTGAATGGAGTTTATCTTATTTCAGCTCACACAAGAAGGAAAGGCTTTATCATGTGTTATCTGGCTCCATGTGCTGTGAAAAATGCTGAATAAATTACAATTTCACCCCTATTTCTCAACAAAACAATTTTATTCCACAGTTGGTGGATTGTTTTCCCTGAATTTAATTTAATGTTCCTGGTACTGAGGAGAAGATGTGCCTTTCATGTTTCCTGGAACATTATGAAATATGTTTTGTTCCTCCTACTAACTGGTAGCGATAACTTTCACTAAGACTGGACATATTACAATGCATGTTATTTTTACCACATTTAGACATAAAAGTGGTGTTGAATTTATATGATAAGGTTCTTTGGCTTTACTTTTGGTAACGTTATTGAGGTTTTTTGCTTTTTTTTAAAAAAAAATGAAACAAGCAGTAAAAGAGGACCTTTCATGCATAAGCGGTATTATATACCCCTAGAAAGTCGACAGTGCGCAAATTGAGCTTTCCCGTTATGTGCCCCAGGGTTGGAGATATCAGTGCCATTAAGGGCTCGTTCACACGGAGTAAACGCGCCACGCAATGTGGCGCGTTTACGGAGCGTGTACGCCGCGTTTTTTTACGGTGCGCGATTACGCCGCGTTAGCGCCGCGTAAACGCGACGTTAACGCGGCATAATCGCGCACCGTAAAAAAAACGTGGCGTACACGTGCCGTAAACGCGCCACATTGCTCGGCGCGTTTACTCCGTGTGAATGCGCCCTAATGGGTGGGCATTCCTCAGAGCCCAGTGAGTACCAGGTTCTACCATTTAGAAGCTGGGAAATGCAATGTCCTATTAGGGATTGCAGTTGATAGGGCATTTTTCTAATACCTACTCCCGATTATCCTCTTTTTAAGGAGAAAAATGTTGAGGATTTTGATATGTTACATGTAGATAGCACTGCTCATTCTTATGTACTGAAATTGCTGCTTGTGAGAGCTAGCACAGTTGATGCAGTCAGTGTATCTTGGTCAGAAAACTACTATATATTAAAGGTTGATCTACCTTCAAGGTATTTTAAAGATGTGTGACTTATATTTACAGGCATAGCTATATAATTTGAAGATGCTATTGAATCTTCTGATTTATCTTAAAGGGGAACAATTGTTATTATAGTTGTTAATCACACTAATCACTAATGTCTTACTTTAGTCTTATTCATTTTGGGTTTCCTAATTTTAATAACATATTTAAATAAAGGTGACGTTTAACTGTATAGTCACTTCCTCCTTTTTCAGTGAATTATACTCATATACTTTAGGAAGTTTTCCTTCAGTGTCCACTGTGTAAGCAGCAACACATACAGCCTCCATGTGTGCACGGACCCAGGGGCCTGCAATGGTTGGTCTTCTTGACCAGCGTTGTCATCAGCTTGAAAGAAATAAGAGTAGGCATTCTCCCCTGTCTGTGACATATGAACGACTCTCTCTGCATCCAAATGAGAGTCTCCTCCTCCCCCTCTTCAAGTTTGGGAGTCCTAAGTACTCCACTACAATGACTCTCACACATGTCTTCATCCTCCTTCAGTTCCCCTTACATCAACCCAGGGAAATTATGGGGCATAGAAGTGGAAGCTATCCTTTTTACATCCTTCATTGCATGAGTGTAAGCATTTCATGTAAGATACATAATTTAGGGATATCCTTAATGATGTTGCAGTTGTTTCTGCTAATAAATTTAGTGGCTTCCGCAAAGGACTTTGGAAGATGACACACTTTCCTCACTTGCCACAAATAAAGTATCTCAAAATAACTCAATGTCTTTTTTGGTCTGCTACATGCACTAATCATTCACCACCTTCTGCTGTTCAAACAGATGCTCGAGCATGTACAAAGTGGAATTCCATTGAGTTGGAACATCACAGATGAGGTGGTACAAGTTCAGCAGGGTGAATGTAGGGGAAGGAAATAGTCCAGAAAGGAGGATTCAGATGAGGCAGTTGGGCTCTGCATGGTGTTGGAACTGGGTCTGCACAAACGGATTAGAACAAGCATTTGCCCTTGTTGTATTTCTGGACTGTGGCTTCGGCTGCTTAAAGTGGACTGTGAAAGCCAAGTATTGTCCTTGTCCATAATTGCTGCACCACCTGTGGATGGTAGCCTTCACATTTCCACACACTGACATATCTATGGAATGGCCCACATTTTTTCAACACATGGTGATGAATAAATAATGGCATCTATTTATCCAATATTGAGGTTGAGCACTAGAGATGGGAGAACCAACTTGCACCAAGCTGGATTAGGTCCAAGATATTCCAAATTGTTTGTGTTCTTTACAAAACCAAACAAATGGAGAATCATCTTGGGCGAACATGGAAGAACCCAGAATATAATAGGTGGAGGCCCAGGGGAGGTGTAAAATATAAAATATTTGGTGAAATCCTTAATTATGTGTTGCACATTATTGTAAAAGAGTCAGCGTATAAAAAAAAAAAACATGGAAATTTATTAAAGTCTTCAAAGAAATAATAGTTACAGGGAAAACTTCCAGAATAACAGAAATATCAATCAATATCTTATTAGCTTACATCATGAGAGAAGCTCACAGTTAGGTTTCTTCATCTGGATATCTTGTAGTTCCAGCTTGGTTCATGTGGTTGTTAATCTGGTTGTAGGACTCTAGTTGGATGGTCTTCTCCAGGTGACAGAGAGGAGAGATAGTAGTCAGAACCCCCATAGATCCCTCATCAATATACCCACATGTGTGTCTTTCACTCATGTATGTCCATGAGAGAAGGTGTTGCCCATCATTCTAAAGCTTCTTGTTGCTGTATAAGGACAACTCTAAAATGGTGAACCCTAACCACACCCATGTACCATAAGTTAGAAAAGTGTTGTCAGCACACTAGAATTAACCCTTATGTGCCACAAATATTGTAATATTATAATATTTAACAGGAGGTGACAAAAATAGAAAAAAACTCTGCTAACTCCTTTCTTGTACCTGATGGTGGTGGTAGTTCCCCTTGGGTTATGCCAGTTGTACTCTCACTTAGCAAAGTGATGGTGATCAGAAGAGCCCTTGATGGTAAGCACAGGAATAACTCAGGAAACAGGAGCTGCAGTGGAACAAACTAATGTAACTTTAAAAAGGTAACGGCGATAGGTGTAGATTCCAGATGGCAGTAGTAGAGGAACGGGAGTTCCACTGTAGAAGGTGGTACTGAACTTGGTAATTCTTATCACATCAAGAAGTTGCCTAGTAATGGATGTTATTCAGTTCCTTATCTCTCAACTCCAATGTAACTATACTTCTGCCTCTCCCAATAGATATGGGGAAAATCCTAAGGATCGCTGTGTACCTAATTGCTTTGCAGGATCCAAGCTGTGAGAAATTAGTAAATCACATCTTCTCGTTCAAATTGATACTTTCTATGTAGACTGACAATGGGTATCTACCCTGTCTAAGGGCTACAGCAATAACAAATCTAGGCTAAGGGTGAGTTCACACTGAGTATACGCCAGCTTATTCTGGCTTATTCTGAATCAGCGGCGTATAAAGCAGTTCCCATTCATTTCAATGGGAGCTGGCATACGAGCGCTCCCCATTGAAATGAATGGGTTGCTTTTTTCACTACGAGCGCACCCATTGAAGTGAATGGAAAGTGCTCGCGTGTACAGCTCGAAATGAGCAGAGCTAGCCGTACATGCGGGCACTTTCCATTCACTTCAATGGGAACGCTCGTAGTGAAAAAAGCAGCCCATTCATTTCAACGGGGAGCGCTCGTATGCCGGCTCCCATTGAAATGAATGGAAACTGCTTTATACGCCGCTGATTCTGAACGTGTTTTAACGTTCAGAATCAGGCAGCGTATCAGTAGTGTGAATGCACCCTAAGGCTCAGGTCAGAGGCTATAATGGACTCTCTCTCTCAGGCTACCATTGCTTGGGGTTGACCAAGCTCTCCCAAAGGGAGGGGTTTACCACTCCCACAATGGAATGCTCTTCAAGAGGAGGAAAATACATCTAGAAAACTGCATAACAAATAGTGGCACATAAGACAGCATAACAGTGAGGGTGATAACTCAGCGTGAAAGGGTAACTAGCAAGAAGGACAGGACAATACTGAATGAGCCTTTGTGACTTTTTTCTGCTGTGCTGTTACCCCTGTCTCTCTCCGTTCCAATACTTATCTGTACATAGTGGTATTATGTTTTTTTTTTTGTAAGTCTTTATTTATTAAATTTTTAACATTATATACAGTTATTCAAATGCGAATATCAATATGCCATATCGATTACATCATATAAATTCAAAGAAACAAGGGAAAAACGTAATTGAAAACACATCTCGTAGCTAAAGAAATGTTTCTCATGACTCTATGTCATGAGATCAGGTATTAATCTTATGCCTGACCCACAGGCCAGGCAGAAGGGCAGACAGAAGGTGTGGATGAGATACATCTTGAGTTATAACTATAGCCCAGAGGGCCATAGTAAAGAAAAAGAAAGAATGGAAGTGTGGTAAGAGAAACATGGCCGAATTTTTCTCTCTTCAAAAAGAAGATAATGAAGGAAAAAAAGAAGAGAGAAGACTGAGAGATATAAGAAAGAGCCTTTGAAGGAAAGAGTAAGTGTCAGAGGTAAAAGTTTAAGGAGTCGAGAAGAAAAAGTTACGAAGAAGGTTTGGAAGGAAGGGATGGGAGGGAGGAAGGGAGGGGGGGAGGGGGAGATAGGGAAAGAAATATTGGAGTAGCGGTTTTTCCAGTTCACACATCTGAGTTCAAGTTGGTACCATGGTACGATAGCCAGGGCGACCAAATTTTCAGAAATTTGTCATGAGTGTCTCTAGACCAGCTCAGTAATTCCTCAAATCGTGCTATCTGATGGGTTTTCTCAACCCAGTGGTCAATGGGGGGAGTGATGGATTGGAGCCAATAGTGGGGGATCACAGCTTTCGCTGTTTCAACTAGAAGGGTAGTAAGATCTGATTTCCTAGGAGTAAGTTCTTGTTGGGGAAGCGACAGCAGTACAAATGGGGGTGTCAATGTCAAGGGTTTTGAATTTATTGCTCGGATAAGTTGTTGAACTTGTGTCCAGAAGGGTACTATCATGTTGCAGTACCACCAAATATGTGCTGGAGTGCCTTTTTCAGACTTACATCTCCAGCATACATCTGAGGTGGCTAATCCTCTAGCGTAGAGCCATGTGGGAGATCTATGCCATCTAGATAAAATTTTAAAGTGCGTTTCCTGCAATTTAACACATGGGAAAAAACCGTGGGAGTTACATAGGACGGTGCTTATCTCCTCATCTGTGAGGGAGATCTTCAATTCCTTCTCCCATGAGGATAAATATACTGGCTTGTAGGTCGTTTGAGCAGATAAAAGCGCTTGCTTACAGGTTGCGAGTTTCCTCATTTTAGAAGAAGGGGATAAGATTAGCCTTTCAAAATGGGTGAGAGGTCTTTTCAGATCTTTCATGTCTGAAAGGGATTCAAATGTGAGTGGGGAATCATTTATGTAGAGATCGTCTAAGTATTTACCCCCGAAAGACTCCCAAAAATCTTCTGGCAGAAATTGGATTTTCTTGTTCAACATGTGAGGAAGGACTTTAGCTGGAAAAACTCTCGAAGGAGTTGGGGCCAGTTTTTCTCGTAAGCTATACCATGTATCGCAGGGGCCTTTCAATAGGAAGTCACTTGTGGGTGAAGCAAAATGCTTTTTCGAGGGAGTCCACAGTATATGATCTAGCTCAGTACCATATTCTAACTCGGCTAGGGATCTAATGAGAGAACCTTCCTTTGGGGCGCTTAAAGAAAGCCATCTATTTAGCATGTTGGCATGGTAATAGGTTAACATGTTTGGGAGGGCTATGCCTCCTTTACCTTTTTGTCTTGTTAGGAGGCCAAAGGAGAGGCGTGGGGTTTTGCCATTCCAGATAAATTTGTTAAGGAGTGACCTAACAGTCTGGTGGAAGGTTTTTGGTAAAAATATCGGGAGCATCTGGAGTCTGTATAGAATGGTGGGGATCACATAAGTTTGTACTATATTTTTGCGTCCAAACCAAGAGAGGAAGGGGAGGTCAAATTTTTTTAGAGTGTCTTTCAGATCTTTTATAAGAGGTATAAAATTCTTGCAATATAGAGCATCTAGTCTATTAGTGAGTTTAATGCCTAAATATTTGATGTGATCTGTTTTCCAGATGAAAGGGGAGGACGATTGTATCTTCTTTTGAGTCTTCTGTGGTAAATTTATTACTAGAATTTCGGACTTCGTGAGGTTCGGTTTATAGTTAGATAATTTCCCATAATCTTCCATTAAGGAGGTCAGTATCGGCAGACCAGTCTCAGGTTTAGTCAATAAGAAAAGTATGTCATCTGCAAATGCAAGCGAGTGCAGTGATTTATCTCCTATTGGATAACCCTGTATTAAGGGGTGTTGTCTTACAGATTGAAGAAGTGTTTCTAATGTTAGAATAAATAAAGATGGGGAAAGGGGACATCCTTGGCGTGTACCGTTAGAAATGTTAAAATAAGGGGAGAGTGTGCCATTTATTTTCAAACGGGCATGGGGTTCAGAGTAAAGGGAGAATATTGCGTCTACAAAAAGAGGGGGGAATCCGAATTTATAGAGGGTTGCCCTCATAAAGCCCCAGTCAACTCTGTCAAAGGCCTTCTCGGCATCAACCCCGAGAAGGACCAGTGACAGTCGTTTCTTATGAGCAAGGGAGATGACATGTAAAAGTTTATGGGTATTATCTTTACCTTCTCTAGTGGTCACAAATCCCGACTGCTCTTCATGGAGTAGCATGGGGAGGAGTGGTTGGATGCGTAACGCTAATATTTTCGCCCAGATTTTCAGGTCTAGGTTTAAGAGAGATATTGGACTATAACTTCCGCACAGGTTCGGATCTTTCCCTTCTTTGGCTATAAGTGTTATAAACGCTTCTTGCGTTTGCCTCAACAAGCGAGAGCCTGAGAGTAAGGCATTGCATAGGGAAGCAAGCTGGGGGACTAGTACATCTGCAAATTTTTTATAATACAAAAGCGTAAGGCCATCTGGGCCAGGACTTTTTCCTGGTGGGAAGGAGTTAATAACCGTTTTTAACTCAGTATGTGAGATTGGGTCAAGTAGTCGTTCCGCTTTGTCTTGTGGGATAGATGGTAGTTGGAGGGACTCTAGGAATTTAGTAGTAGCTTGGGACCTGTTTGTGAATTCCGTTGGGTTTTCCTCAGATCTGATATTATATAATGTTTCATAAAATTGTTGGAATGAATGGGCAATTTCGGGAGTGTTAGTGTGTAGCACATTCTTGTCATCTCGTATTGATTTGATGTATGACTGGTTCTTTAACTTTTTGATATACCTTGTCATTAACTTGCTACCCCTATCGCCATGTTCGTATAGTTGTAGTTTGTAGAATAAGCGGTGTCTTGTGGACTGTTGTTGGAATATACGGTTCAACTTTTCTCTAAGAGAAATGAGGTCTTTGTGTTGTGTGGCTAGTCTTGTGAGTTTATGCGTCCTTTCAATGTTTGAGATTTGGGACAGAAGGGAGTCTATTTCTTTCTGCTTTTACTTTTTCGCTGCGGTTGCTTTTGCGATAAAAATGCCTCTGATAAATGCCTTATGAGATTCCCATACACTACCAAGGGATACATCATCCGTAAGATTTAATTGAAAAAATTCTTTAAGTTTACTATGGATATCTGTTACCAATTCTGGGTCGTTAAGGAGGCCTTCATTAAGTTTCCACGTCCACATCGTGGGCGTTAGTTCAGGAAGTAAAACACTCATTTGCACCGGAGCGTGATCTGAGATAGTGGCATAGCCTATGCTAGAAGTTTGTATTTGTGGGATCAATTTCGGGGAGCAAAAAATTTAATCAATCCTCTGGTGTGAGTTGTATTGTTGCGAATAATGTGTGTAATCTTTCGTTGTCGGATGCGAGCACCTCCAAGAATCAACTAGACCAGTTTCATGAAGGGTCCTTGCGACCATCCCAGTTACTTTTTGGGAAATAGGGGATTTCCCTGTGGAGGAGTCTATCAAAGGGTTTAATGTGATATTTAAATCGCCTTGGGCGAATTGGGTTAAAGTTTGCAGTGCAGACTGTATCCAGGGGCCCTGAGACTGGTTTGGAGCGTATATATTTGCAAGAGTTACCTTTATGGTGGCTAACGTGCCTTTCAGGAAGAGTAGTCTGCCCTCTGAGTCCATATATTTGGATTCACAGATAAAGGGGGTGGAATGATGTACTGCTATCACTACCCCTTTACTAGCCGATGTAGGGTGGCAAGAGAAAAACCATTGATTAAAAGAAGTAGCAGGAAAGGTGGGAATTCTGTTCGATTTAAGATGAGTTTCCTGTAAGAAGAGGATGTCGGTTTTCATTTTTTTTGCTAGGTGTATAACACCATGTCGTTTCTGAGGCGTGTTAAGCCCGTTTACATTCAGTGATGTAAAAATAACAGATGCCATGTTTACAGTTGAAGTTAAATTTCTTCCAATATGTGGGTCTAGGAAAAAGCGCTCTGTACACTAGTGTGGTGGGCGGGATTGGGGGATATGGGGGAAAGATGTAGGAGGGGTGGAAGGGGGGGGGGATCAGCCGAGAGGAAAAACAGAAAAGATAACGTACGAAAAGAAAAGAAAAGGGGCGGAGGGAAGAGCAGATAAAGCAACAGGAAGTAGTGAGAATAGAAAAAAAGATAGGAAAGAGTGAAGTAGTCAAGAGAGAAGAATAAACAATCGGCTATAATTTGTATATCGTTTGTTTAATTACTTACCACACCTTCTGTCTATTCAGGTAATAACTAGTCGGGAGAAAAATAAAGGTAGACAATGACAAGATGTGAATAAAACTTCGTATAAATTCAAGTCAGTAGACGTAGTGGGGTAGAGTACCACTAATATGGATAATCTGAGCGGTCATAAATACCACAAGCTTAGCCTCCTATCTGAGTAGGTCAATCATATTTAAAGGCATATGAAGAAAGGGGTCTAATGCCCCAAACGGGTTCTTGTTAAATTTTTGTAGTAGGGACAATAGGGAGGGGAGGGGGGGGGGGAAAGGGGGGAAAAGAGGGGTGGTTGGGTGAGGGAGGGGAGAGGGGTGGGAAAGGGGAAGGGGAATAGCGTAGACCAGTACAGCAGAGGATGTCGGCTAGATAAGGTGTTGGGGTGGTTAGGTTTATATCTGTATATCCCCAGTAGGGAGCTTAGCAGGGCTTTTTATAGGGGTTCTCGTATAGTAAAAAGCCAGGTAGGTAGAGAAGATATCGCCTTACCATGGGGGGGGGGGGGGGAGAGGGAGGAGGGAGAGGGTGTGTGTGGGGGGGTAGTAAAGAGGGGGATACAGTAGTACAGTTAAGTCTAGGGGATGTAAGGTAGACATTTGGATATGGTGAGCTATCATTGAAGGAGAGTAGAAACAAGAGTTACGGTCCACATACATAAAATAACTCTATTTTTCTTACCAGGAGGCTACAGCAAGCAGTTAAACTTAGCCAAACTGTGTGGAGGTCATAAAATATAAGAACAAATAACATACATTATACATTACTAGACTAACTGCTAAAGGAGTAGAGTGGCAGAGCCAACCGAGAAAGTTTATCTGATGAGCCATTAGTCACCAGTATGAGAGATTTAGGGAAACAACGGTTGACCAGATCCTTATAGTGAAGAACGTGTGCCATATGCACACTTGTAGGTTAAACGTGGGACTGTAGCGTAAGTCATTCTAGCGAGGGAGTCCTCTAGTGGCCATAGTTGTAGGCACGGGGAACAATTCAAAAGGTAAGTGTGAGGACCGAAAAAAAAAAAGAAAAAAAAAAGCAATAAGTGAAGAATAACATTTCAAGTGTCCATATTGAAACGTTCAGTCATGGGTTATGGCTCTATTTTTAGGCGGGTATCTTTTAGCCTTTGGAGACTTATGGCGATAGGCAAGGCGCTCAGGGTAAATCTCAGGGAGATCTGGAAATTCTGATAACGGAGGTGTCGGTGTCCAGGACTGTATTTCAAGTGGTTCCATATTTAGAGAGGTCCATACGGCGGGTAAGTCATCTGGCGTATGGATTGTAAAACGCTTTCCACGTATTGTAACCGCAAGCCCAAAAGGGTATAACCAGGCATATCTTATATCTTTTTGTCGCAGCACTTCCAAAAGGGGTTTTAGGATTCTCCTTTTCACCAATATAGAGGGAGCGATATCTTGATAAATGGCCACTGCTTCGTCTCCTATTTTAACTTCTGGCCTAATACGAGCCGCAGTCAAAATTGCCGCAGTGTCTTGGTATGAAAGTAGGCCGCAGATAATGTCCCTTGGGGGATCATTCTGCTGTGGTCTGGGCTTAACTGCTCTGTGTATCCTCTCTATCACAATGGAGGATGCCCGCTCAGCTCCAAGCAAATCAGAGAAGAGGGAGGCCGCTATTTTTTCCAAGTCCTCTGATTGTCCTGTTTCAGGTAGGCCTTTAATTCTAATATTTTTCCGCCTATTGCGGTTCTCTTGGTCTTTGATAAAGACTAAAGACCTGTCAATGTAATCTTTATATAGATGTAGCCTGGAGGACACCATGCTAGCGTGATTCGTCAGGGCCTCGCAACTAGTTTCCAGGGATTGCACCCTCATGCCTACATTTTCCATCACCGTCTTAAGCTCCGTGAGTTCGGTGAGTATCGGCGTTACAGCCATAGTGATAGTCTTTTGAAAAAAGGATTTAACAGCCGGTGTTAGCAAGGTGTCGGTCTGCTCACCTTCCCTGTCGCTATCTGGGTCCGTGT
This sequence comes from Leptodactylus fuscus, assembly GCF_031893055.1. Classification (NCBI taxonomy): domain Eukaryota; kingdom Metazoa; phylum Chordata; class Amphibia; order Anura; family Leptodactylidae; genus Leptodactylus; species Leptodactylus fuscus. Next base: position 136,180,516 of record NC_134266.1, on the reverse strand, counting down.
CGTTAGCTGCGTCAGCCTCCTGGTGTGTGTGAGGCGCCATCTTGAGAGAGCGTGCCGGCGATTGCGAGGTCTTCCTTCTCAGGTATTTCTGCAAGTCCCCTTGGTTTTTCATGGCTCTTGGGGTGCCAGGGGCATCAGGGTTTCTTTCCTTACTAGGTTTGACCATTTTGTAGAAGAGACGCTAGAGTATGAGGCTGAATGTGGCTGTTATAGACGGAGCTCTCCTTTCAAGCTGCCATCCGGCGCCGCGGTCAGACTCCGCCCCTTCGTATTATGTTACAGACCATGACTGTAGGGTCTGTATCACATAAGACGGGCATAATCCTCTAGTGCAGGGATAAACCTAGTCTCTTCGCTGCCTGAGGCGAACCATAGAAAGGCGCCTTCCCCCTCCAAAAAAAATTCATTACAGTTATCTGATGGAACTTCCCTAATTGTTCCCCATATAGTATAACACACCCTTTTTTGAACTTTCACACAATACATGACCCCCCTTTTCAGACAAATCATAAAAAGTATCTAAAACAATTGATAAATGTATTGGAAGATATGTATACAATTTTTTTTTTTTGGTTCAAATTGCATCATTTTCATTGCTAACTCTGCCCAACTTTTTTTTTAGGAATTGTATTGGCAGTAGAAGCATTGTATATGTATATAGAAAATGACTGGCTAAAACAGATCTGCATATCATAGAACATGGAGTTCCTTAGTTGGGCTGATTCATTCAATATTTCACGTGTAGTCACATTAGTTGTAAGGGCTCATTTAGATATCTTTTGATGCACCTCCTCATAATTATAATTGCCTTGGCAGCAGCTGCCTGACTCTTGTGAGCACATTTCACTTGCATCCACTAAACTATGTCCTTTTCTATGTGCAGTGTTTTTCCATTTAATATTTAATGGTAAAATTTGTTCTTCTGTCCTAAGTGCGTAACCTTACATTAATCCACATTAAAGTTCATTTACCATCTCTGACCTAACTTCCAACTCCTCTAAACCACTCTGTAATACATTACTATACTTTTAATTATATGTGTGATTCCGCTTCACTGACAATAGCTGGAGTTACAGAAACCTGAGCTGCATAACTAAGTTCCATAATGGTGCAAATTTACCATTAAATACTCTTAGAAAGCTGAGCGACAAAAGGGGGTAAAAATCTCATAAACTGCCAGATAATATTTCTAAGAAGTAGAATTTAAAAGGGGTGTCTGATAGGATATAAATTTAAGAAGAATGGATTAAAATATAAATGAATCACTACTCAGCCTGTTAGGCCACTTGTTGTGCTCTCTTAACATGTAGGAAATTTGAGGTCCGATACGTGTGCCCTAGACAGTTTCATGATTTTGAGCTGGACCAGGAATTACAGATCATTGGTGAGTTGAAAAGCATTGGAACTGCAATGGAAGGAGAATGAGTGAGGTGATGCTTCTGGTATTTTCTTAAACCCATTATGCCCCATTTTATTTCCAAAAAATAACAACTGAATGGCCTCTTATGAAGGATATTGACTTGTAAGCTTTTAGTGGAAAAAAAAAAAAAAAAAAAAAAAATATATATATATATATATATATATATATATATATATATATATATATACAGGGTTAGGCAGGGAGGTATGGATGATTTGAATGGAAAGCCACGCAAGGTGGGGATAACCTTGGTAGATAAGGAGTGGGGGTATCTGCTCGTCAAGAGCCGCCATTTTAGTAGCAATGCAGACGTGGTCAATCGACAATCGCATATTCTTGTATAACACCTTTATTGAAACAGGCCATTCTGACATTCAAACACAGAGACATTTCCGGAATCATTTCAACGTTGGCCATCATGATCGTGTTCCGAAGTTTGATACGATAATGAAGTGGGTGAATAACTTTCAATAAACAGGTTCTTTGAGACCCGGAACTGCACGAGGAGGTGATCGAACGGTATGGACCCCGGAAAACATCGAAAGGGTGCGTCAAGCAGTTGAAGTCAGCTCTTGACGTTCAGCCGTACGCTATGCTCATGCTCTTCACATGTCGGACCGATTCAGAGGAGTATGGACAACTTCTCACAACGTCTACAGGAGTGTATGGACAAAAATGGACGCCATTTAACAAATGTAATTTTTCGTACCTAGTCAATGTTTTAATTTCTTTTTTCTTTTGTTTTTCTTTGATTTTTGTAATGGCAACATCCAAGCTACACCCTGAAAAAATGCAATTTGAGTTTAGTTGAAAAATGAGTGAGTCACTGTTATTTCAAATCATCCATACCTCCCTGCCTAACCCTGTATTTTAAATAAAGAGGACTGTAAGGGAATTGCTAGAGCAGCAATTCCCCAGTAGCTGCTGGTGAACCCTGTGTGGAGGGGCACAAGAGACAGTGAGCCCTAAGCTGAAACCCCCCACTGTCCCTTCCTGCTTGCCGGTTCTATCCTACGTAATAGGCGGCAACTGGGCGATGGGCCCTTCCTATATACGTGAAAACACAAAACGCAGACAAGACAAACAACAAAGGGAGGTCAGCTAGCAAAGGGTCCAGTAAACAGTTGAGCAAAGCAGTACCAAAACGAGATCCAGAGAGTAGTAAATGGTAAAAGCCAGAGGTCAAGAATAAGAATACAAGTAACAAACAGCAAGAAAAACGCCAGCACGCACAAGGCAATAGCAAGCACCAATGTGAATGTGAGCCAAGAATAAATAGGGAGGAAGAACCCGCCCCGGACTTCATAGGAAGACATGCTGTCAATCACAGGGCAAGGCCAACATTAACTATTAGGGTCTATTCACACGGAGGAAAATGGTGAGGAATTTGGTGTAAAATTTTCCACGCTGAAAAAAAAGCCTCCCATTGATTTCAATGCGTTCTACTAACTTTTTTTTCCACTAGCGGAATTTTCCTCTAGCAGAAAATTCCACTAGTGGTAAAAAAAAATCCTCACCATTTCCCTTTGTGTGAATGGACCCTTAGGCTGGTCTCCTTTTCATCACACTCAGGGGCATTCACACTTGCGCCCGTGTCCGCCCACGTGGTGAGGAAAATTCCGCTAGTGGGAAAAAAAAGCTAGCAGAACCTATTGAAATCAATGGGAGACTTTATTTTCAGCGTGGGAAATTCCACACCAAATTCCTCACCATTTTTCTCCGTGTGAATGGAGCCTTATATGTGGAAGACATTTCTTTAACAAGATATGTTACAAAGTTTCTTAGATTCACCTGCACCACTCATTTATGAAAAAGCTGTTCTATAATTGTAGGTACACTTTAAGGTTTTCGTTATAACAAAGCTAAAACTTTTCTCCAAAGATTAACTAAAAAGAGTGTTTCATGTCCTCTATTCCAAATAGGGTCATTGGATCTAATATGTGTTATACACCTATTAAACATTTGTCATACATTCCTAGTACTGGGTTTTAAGGGGGACCACTGCAGACACACACTTCTTATTTACTATATACACGTTCGTGTTAAATCTCCATTGAGCAGGAGTGACAAATACAAATATGTGACTGCTTCACACTGACAGATTAAGAAGTAAAGGGTTGATATGAAAAATCTACCAGTAGAAATATACATGAGCATAAAGCACAAGTGGAAGGAGTATGGAAACATTTAGAGCAAAAATTCTGAAAAGATGAATAGGTGAAGAAAGTGAAATTATTTGACATGTAGGCAGAAATATGTAGAAGGAAGGAAAAAACAGACAGATAGTGAGATCTGTTCCCCTGACAGTTAGATAAACTAGACAGAAATAAATAGAGAGAAGTGTATCGACAGTAAGGGCATTTAAATTGGGCTGATAGGATAAAGAGGTTAGATAGCAGAAGTCGACAGGCAGATGACATACATGCATACATCTTCTGGATCCATTTTTTTCTATCAGACATAGCTGCATTAAAATGCAGACAGGCTGCTATAAAATTGCACAACACAGTAATTTACAAAACTGCATCTTTCCTGCTTTGTAAGCAACAAATGTGTTTTGTGATTTGATGTTTTTGTTGACAGTGTACCCATTTGCTGTGAGCAAAGATTAGGACATTGAGTGTTGGCAGCTGACTGGTTTCCTCCTGGTAATGGGACATGTTGTCTGTGGATTGAAGCATTCCTCATTAAATATAGGACTACACATAAGCCTTACACTACTTGCAAGATTTGTATTGTGAGGTAACTGTTTTCACTTTATACTGTGGGATGGAAACATAGGGAAGAATTGATTAGTTCTACGCCGGCTTCTTAATAAATCAGATGCACTCCCATACATAAGAATCAAAATCTACAAAAGTCAGGAACAGGCATAGATTTCATCCCAGGAACAAAAAGCTCAATGTGGGGGCAACATGGTAGCTCAGTGGTTAGCACTAGAGATGAGCGAGTAGTGTTCGATCGAGTAGGTGTTCGATTAAATACTACGGTATTCGAAATACTCGTACTCGATCGAACACTACTAGCTGTTCGAAGTTTAAGGTTCGATGCAGAACCAGCGTTGATTGGCAGAATGCTATACATTCTGCCAATCAACGCTGGTTCTTCTCTTACCTTTTCAAAGTCTTCTCCACGCTGCGTCCCTGCGTCTTCTTCCTAGATGCCTAGGCAGAGTGAATTCCACCCGGGGACCATGCGCCGGGAGAAGACTTCAAGCAGAATCCAGCCGGACCGTCACTCGTGGACTTGGTAAGTATGATTTTATCGAATTCTGTGTACCCCTGCATTTCCCCCAATAGACTATAATGGGGTTCGAAATACGTTCGAACAGTCGAACAGTATGTGGCTGTTCGAATCAGATTTCGAACCTTGGAAATTTTAGTGTTCGCTCATCTCTAGTTAGCACTAGAGCCTCACAGTGTTGGAGTCCTGTGTTCAAACCTTGCTAAGGATAACATCTGAAAGGAGTTATATGTTCTCCCTGTGTTTGTGTGGAATTCCTCCCATATTTCAAAGACATAATGATAGGAAAAAATGTACATTGAGAGCTCTATATGGAGCTCTCAATCTAGATCTGGTGCAAGAAAGGGCCATATGTCAATGATGTGTGGCATTTACACCCATCTATCCAGAAAACTGGCATGGAAGGTTTATACTGTATATTCTCTTTAGCTTTATAATCTTTCTGAAGCTGTTTGAACTGGTAAGAATGAGGCCTCTGGCACATGGGGGAACCCAGTCCAAAGACCCAAACTCCAAGCATCATAGTCATCTAAGATGCTAATAGTCCATGCTTCCCTTCATTATGAAGCTTGAAGTTCAGATCTATGGAATGGGTTTATCAGACAGGATTTTGCTGAATGTATTCCCCTGTGTGTAGGAAGTCTATAATGTTGTGAAAGGAAAACTAGCATTCTGTGGTATTATACATTTTGTAAAATGTTGGTTTATAATATGGATGATAAAAGATGGTTCATATTGAATGAGGTCTTAATCTGAGAGTAACCGCTATGATCAGCAGAGTATTTCACTGCAGTGGTTATATGTCACATGTTTACCAGAACCAGAACATTTCACTGCAGTGTTTATTAGAGATGAGCAAACAGTGAAATATTCGAAATTCGTTTTGAGTAGAGCCTCAATATTCGACTACTCGATCGAATATTGAATCCCATTATAGTCTATGGGAAAAAATGCTCGTTTCAGGAGAAACCACTATTTGACTAAAGGAGAGTCACTAAGTCCACAAGTAGCAGGAGGAGAGTGTTTAGGAGGAATGCTGTGCAGGTAAAGCACACGGACCCCATTATAGTCTATGGGGTCCGTGCACTTTAACTGCACAACACTTGCGCTGATAAAAAGTAAGCTCCCTCATAACCGCAAGCTGCCAGCTCCCCCGACTAGCAAAGATGAGCCTGCGGCAAATCAACGCTGGTTCTGCAGCAGGCTTGTCTTTGTTAGTCGGGAGAGCTGGCAGTTTGCTGTTACGAGGGAGCTTACTTTTTCTCATAGGAATGAATTGACCAGCTTTGATTGGCCAGTGTACAGCATTCGGCCAATCCATGCTGGCTCTGACAGAGGCTCGTCTGTGAGGAGGCGGAGTCTAAGATCGGACCACAATGGAGACTGCTGTATAGACTGTATAGCATTCGGCCAATCAACGCTGGTTCTAAATCGAATATTTACTGCGAATAGCTAATAGAATTCGATCGAGTACGAATATTTTGAATACCGTAGTATTCGATCGATTACCTACTCGATCGAATACTACTCGCTCATCTCTAGTGTTTATGTATCACATGTTTATCAGAACCAGAACATTTCACTGCAGTGGTTATGTATTACATGTTTATCAGAACCAGAACATTTCACTGCAGTGGTTATGTATTACATGTTTATCAGAACCAGAACATTTCACTGCAGTGGTTATGTATCACATGTTTACCATAACCAGAGTATTTCACTGCAGTAGTTATGTATCACGTTTAACAGAACCATGTCAGAGTCTCTGGATCGTAGAATGGCATCCCAAGCAGGGACTCCCTACATGAAGCTAAAAGGGTAAATAAATAGGGGTATTCTAATGAGACAATTTCTGCAACTGAAAATCCAATCTATTTAGTTAAAGGAGGTTGTTCCTGTGGCAAACTCAGGGGGGCATATTCATCAATAGAAGTCCAACACTTAAACCGGACAAACCCTATGGGGAGGAAACTCGTCATTAAGAAGCCCTCTGCTACTGTGGGGAGCAGTAAATCCCCCTCCTCAATTGATTCTTTCCTGCAGCGCCGGTCCCAAACTCCTGCGCTGACCCCAACAACCAGAGGATACATTCGCTCTTTTTCCCACCCCTCCCCGGGTGAGGACAGTAACTCCTCTCTCAACAGTTCATTACTGGACGCTTCTTCCTCTGAATGCCCTATGTACTCTGGCAATATCCGGGCTACTGCCCCCTCCTGTTGGAATGCTCCTTCCGCCTCCTCTCAGCAGAATGCTCCTCCGCTGACACAGTCGCCTTTGCCTTCGACCTCTGGGGTGGTGGGGATTCTGGCAGAGGTGGAGAACCCCAGGGATACGCAACCATCAGGTCCCGTGCCAGCCCCCCACTCCCCTCCCCGATCCTCCCAGGACCCCCCTATAGATTGGCGCTCTCTTCTTCAACAGCTTCCTACCAGGCAAGATTTCCAACAGGAATTCAAGCTCCTAATTGATGAAGTTAAAACAACTTTCAAACAGGAACTGGCGGGGGTCCGCGCTGACTTGCGTCAATTATCTGTTCGTGTGGACTCTCTGGAATCCTCGCATGATGACACCCGTACTTATGTTTCCCAGGTCCAGGAAGTGGTCTCGACCCACTCTGAGATCCTCAAAACTACGACTAGACACCTCGAGGACCTGGACAACCGTGGTCGGCGGCATAATATTAGAGTTTGTGGCCTCCCCGAGGCCACTGGTGAGGAGGATTTGAAAATTACTCTGGAGGCCATCTTCAACATGCTATTGGGCAAGCCGCCTGAACACCGTATTAAGCTTTATAGGGCACACAGGGCCCTCCGCCCTAAAAGCGCTACTGCCACCACGAGAGATGTCATCTGCTGCATACAGGACTTTGAATTAAAGGAGGCGATCATGCAGCAAGCTCGCACTCAACGGGACTTTGATTTTGATGGTGCCAAAATTCAACTGTTCCCTGATCTGTCCTGGATAACCTTACAGAAGCGGTGTATGCTTCGACCCCTCCTTTCAGTCCTGAGGGATCATCAGCTCCAGTATAGATGGGGATTCCCTTTCGCCTTGATAGTTCGGAAGAATGGCCGCACTGCGACCCTGAAATCCCATGCAGATTTGAAGGTTTTTTGTTCATCCTTGGACATTCCTGCCCCCCATATCGAGGACTGGGACTCTGCCACTCTCCCTCCTCCACCTCCTCCAGTGTGGACTGTGGTGCAGTCTAAACGACGTCGCCTACCGTCCTTGGGTTCGGGTTCCGGCTCTCCCCATCTGCAACAGCGGGGTTCCCCGCGCTGAACTGACCTGATATGTTATCTTCAGTTTTGTTTTCTGCCTTTTTTCTCTCCTGTTTTACTGTGTTTGTTATTGCTTAAGGGTTTGTGATGGTTTCACTTTTTTTTTTTTTTTTTTTTTGTTGCTTTATAGTTGCTCTTTATAGGTGCATGGCGGGGAGGGTCGGGTAGACATAGCCCTTTCCTCAGTGACTGGCTTGTCCTGTCTGCCTTCCTTCCTGCGCTCGCCCTCAGTCCCCTCGGGGGCTTCTTGCCGTGGCTATTGTTTTCCTGCACGGCTTTTTGTTTTGGTTGGACCTATGGCAGTTTTGTGCCTTCATAGGCCCTCCATGCCCCTTGTGGGAGTTTTCTCCCTTGTTCTAATGATAGTGTTGAGAATTTTGTTTTTTTTTCATGTGTTGTTCTTGTTGTCTTGTATCCCCCCCCCTTGGTGTTCTTTCCTTTTGTGTTCCAGATCTCCTTTTTGTTTCCATCATCGTGGTCTGCACCTCCCTTTCATTGTTTCCTTCTGCTTTGCCGGCCCTGCGATTCCTGGATCCTGTGGTGAGTCCTTCCTCAATAGCGCATGCTTTCCCCCTATTGCCCCATGGCTAAGATAGTATCCCTCAATGTTAAGGGCCTTAATTCTAATGTCAAGCGTAAACTGGCCTTGACGGAACTACGTGCCCTTAGGGCGGATGTGGCTTTTTTACAGGAGACTCATTTTGATAATTCTTGCAACTTTAGCTTTGCTCGTCGCTATTATCCTACTGTATATTCTGCCACCCACTCTAAGAAACGGGGGAGGGGGGGGACGGCTATTCTTATCTCTTCCTCCTGTCCCCTTGAGGTTCTTACTTCTGTTTTGGATCCAAAGGGTAGATTTGTAATTTTGCATGGGAGGCTTGCGGGCCAGCCAATTACTCTGTGCAATCTCTATGCCCCTAACTCTTCCCAGTCCGATTTTTTGGTTAGGGTTCTTAACAAGTTAGATTCGCTTCCCCCTGCAGCTCTTTTTGTCGGAGGAGACTTTAACATGTCCTTTTCGGATTGTATGGATCATCATTCCTTATCCGGTTCTTCTCGTCGTCTTACCCGGCGGAGACTTTCGGCCCAATTTCGCCGTATTATCCGGCAGTATACCTTGTACGATCTCTGGAGGATTAATTACCCGTCTGCTCGTTCGTTCACTTTTTATTCGGCCCCACATAAGTCTCACTCCAGGATTGACAATTTTTTTGGCAATGCCTTGGCTCTGCGCCTCCTTAGGGACGCTTCGATTGGCTCTATTACCTGGTCGGACCACGCGCCAGTCTCCATAGAGCTACGCACAGGTCCTGTCCCCACCCGGATTTGCCATTGGCGGCTTAATGAGAGTCTCCTTCAGAAGGCACAGACCCGTGAAGAGCTTCACCAACACCTTAAAACTTTTTTTGATCTTAATGTGGGTTCGGTTTCTTTGATTGCGACGTTGTGGGAGGCTCATAAAGCCGTGATGAGAGGACATTGCATTGCTGTAGGTACCCGACTTAAGAGAGATGCTAATGCCCGCCTCGAGGACTTACGGTCCCAGTTGCGTTGAGTGGAAGCTGACCTAGTGTCTCGCCCTTCTAGGGCTCTCCTTAGAACTTTGATTGATTTGCGGGCTCAAATTCGGGAAGCACTGTTGCAAAAAACTTCTAAATTGCTACTGTACACTAGGCAGCGTTACTATGACCGAGCTAATAAACCCCATACCCTTCTAGCTCGCCAACTGCGTGATCAGCGGGAAGGGGGTTCGGCTTACGCTTTGCGACGCTCTGATGGCGCGGTGGCTTACGACCCGGAGGAGATAGCCCGTCTCTTTCACGCATATTATTCTGAACTATATTCTCTCCCTTCGGATCTTCCTGCAGAACCCTCGGAACGCTCTGCACTCCTCCAAGATTTTCTGTCCTCCTGTTGTCTCCCCACACTTTCTTCCGATGACCTGGCCTGCCTTAATATGCCTATCTCGACTGAGGAAGTCTCTCAGGTTCTCCAGGAGCTTCCTAATGGGAAATCTCCTGGCCCTGACGGGCTCACTTACCTGTATTACAAAGTGTTTGGGGCAGAGCTCCTCCCCCATGGGATGTCTGGCGCTCCTGTTTGTCCCGTTTCCCTATTTCTTCCCCCAGCTCGTCTATGACGCCCTTCCTTCTACACTCCCACTTTCCGCCTGGACTCACTGGGCCTGTGGCGGGCCCTTGGTTGAAGGCGGGCCTCTTTCGGCTCGCTGATATTATTGATCATAGGACTCGTTCTTTGCTGTCTTTTGCCGAATTGCGATCCCGCTTTGGCCTTCCTGGGTCCAGTGAGTTCACATATATTCAGATTTCCCACCTTGCTTCTTTTATCTTTCGGGGTCCTGTGGCACCTGTACCTACGTTGTTTGAGAGAATTTGTAAAGCTAGCACTGGAACTAGAGGACTGGTTTCCGATATATATCGCTTTTTATCTGACCCCTCACCTGATATCCCGCCTGCACACTCGTATATGACACGATGGGAGGTCTATCTGGGTCAACCTATCTCGACAGAAGAATGGTCCCTTATCTGGAGCAGGGGTTTCAGGACCTCAAATTGTGTGACTCATAAAGAAAACTTCTTTAAAATGTTGATGCATTGGTACCACACGCCGGCTCTCCTCCATTCCTTTGATAGCTCTATTCCGGATTGCTGTTGGAGATGTGGTGCACGCCCTGCACACATCTTTCATCTGTTTTGGTCTTGTCCCTCCCTGCTCCCTTACTGGACTCAGATTCAGGACCTTTTGTGCCGGGTTCTCGGCATTTGCCTCCCTCTATCCCCTAAAACCTATCTCCTTAATCTCCCTCCACTGAAACTGTGCAAGCCGGCCCTGCGACTTTTTCTGTTTCTTCTCACTTCTGCCCGGTGTTTGATTGCTAAATATTGGCATCAGTCAGCACCCCCATCCCTGGAGGAGTTATACTGCAGGATCAGGAATGCGCGCTCCCTGGAATACCTAACAGCCGTGCTTAACGATGAGGAGGAGCGGTTTCATGCCGTTTGGGACCTGTGGGACTCGTTCTGGGCCACCCAGCCTCTGTAATTCCACCGCCTTCTGGAACTTCTGGTTTTTTCTCCCTCCCTTTCCCCAGCCTTGTCTTGTCTGGTTTGTGTTTGTCTTCCCTGTCTCCCCTTTTCTTTTTGTTTCTACCTAGTTTACCATTTGTAATTTCGTCATTTTCTATTGTACTGTTCTTTGTGATCTCCTCTGGCTTGGTAGACATGTTGTGTTTCTTTATTGTTACAAATTTTCATAAATAAACAATTTAAAAAAGAAGTCCAACATTTTTCTGTCTACATTTACACTAAAAGTTATGGCGCACAACATTTATGCCATATTTATGAACAGTCTGCACTAGAACACTAGACACTTTTGAGAAATGTGCTCCAGAATGGACACGGTTTAAAAGGGCAGGACTTTATGGCACATTTATGAAACAGAAATGAATGAATATGGTACAAATTTTCGTGTGCAAAGTAACATAATGTAAACTTAGTTGAAGATTCAGTTGAGACAGAATTTAGGGGAATGGTCTATGGAGATAAATTTAGAATTTTTTTAGGCCACTGGAGACAATTTTTTTTGCCGCAATGGAGACAGTTTTTCTTTTCTTTTTTAGTGCAGTTTAAGATTTCCTCTGCAGACTTTATTCTTTCATTATACTTATAGGGAAACCGCCGGTATTTCTGTAGGTATAATTGGCATGATGGGATTTCTAAAAGCACAATGGTTTTGCAAATCGCAGTATATCCAATGCGCATATTTGCCTGCAACGTATGGATGGAATTCTCTAGAATCATATCCACTATGCAGTAACTGTAAATGCCTTTTTTTTTTTCTCACAGCACTCCCGCTGCGACTACACCACAGTGTTTACATCACATGGGACCCTGATGTCAGGATTTGAACCTGTGACCTGCTGTCTTGCCCAGTGTCTCCTTGCTTTCTGAGCTATTCAGCTTGTTGAATAACGGCCTGTTGGACTTCTGTGTGGATCCTACTCCTGAGGCTCATCAGCTGTTTCTAATGATTGGAACCCGCCCTGTATTAACCTGATTGGGTTGCCTTTATATATAGGTGACTCTGACACTTCCTGTTGTGTTGGTATTGTGCTCTGTTTATCCAAATTCAGCCTGGGCACCTAGGAGACTTCTTTGCTAGAGATCTTCTTTAGTTCCTCGGAACTTCACCTGCTGTCTGCAAGCTCACCATAGCTCTAATACAGCTCCTGAATTACTACAGACTTCTACCTGGCATTTGCTCATCTGCTCTTGGACTATTACTAGAGATGAGCGAACAGCATGCTCCCATAGAAATGAATGGAAGCGGCCGGCACGCGGGGGGTTAAGCGGCTGGCCGACGGCAAAGTCTGCGTGCCAGGTTCTTCCATTCATTTCTATGGGAGCGTGCTGTTCGGATCGGCTGATCCGAACAGTGTTCGCTCATCTCTAACTATTACCTCAGCCTCCCCATGGGCTACCCACGTGCTGTCTCCAGCCGCCTCTGCATAACCCGACAACTGGACTCCTGATCCTGTGCCACTAGTACCGTGACACCTGGCCTAAAGCTCCTATTACATTCTTACTCATTGTAATAGATCACAGTATTATTTTATTTCAATCTATGATATATGTGTTCCAATGATCACATATTCGAACTCTCTATGGGAGATTAAAAACAACAGAACCATTTTTAAACCATTGATAAACTAAAGAATAAAAAATTGAAATTACCAGCTTTACAAATAACATTTTAAAATAAACACCATTGGTATTACCAAAAAGGATCAACTATTAAAGCATTTAGACCATACAGTAAATGCAGTCAGACCTGAATTACCTTTTTCAATCCTGTTTTTTTCCCCTACTTAATAAAAAGTGATAAAAAAATCATAGGTATCCAAAATGATCAATAGAAACCACAGTAAAAAAAAACAAAACAAAACAAAAAAAACAGAATCTACACGCTTCTGTAAATGGAAACATTGAAAAGTCATAATTTTTAATGAAGTTTTACATATTTGGCCATGTCAGGAAGGGATTAAACCTCTTGTAATTGTTCATAACATTAGATAATTCAACATAAGAGCTAATACTGTCATAGGGAAGTTAGAAAATAAAAGCATTGCTTTGCTATAAATAATGAGATCAGATATTGGGTTCTAGGTGTAAGAAATGTGCACTGATTAATAGAAAATAATAAACTATGCATTTAGTTAGGTTGGATAAAAGATTTGCAGAATAAATATTGAATATTTACAGCCAATTTCTCTCATAGCTTCATCTTGTCTGTCCTGCCGTGTTGATTTAAGAAGCACTCTCCTGATTATTAATATCTGTCCAGGTAATCCCAATCACATATGTCACCATTTCACTGGAATTATTAGGGAGTAATTGCTGGTGGGAAGGAATGTCTCTATAAATTCTGCATGGTCACTTCTATGTGAACATAAAGAGCCATTTCTGAATGTCCATTACTAGAAGTAAAAATATAATTTTATGATGTTCGAATTCTTGAAAAATTAAAATATCAGTGAAGAGACTCACAAAGACATATGACAATAGATGAAGAGTGACAAGCCACAATTTAGGGCAAAAAGAGACAGAAGTAGTTAAAGAAGATCTTTCATGTCCTCAGGCACATGCGGTTTTATATACCGCTAGAAAGCTGACAGTGTGCTAAATACAGCGCACTGTCGACTTTCCTGTTATGTGCTCCAGGGGAAGAGCATTTGGTGCCATTATCAATAGCTCTTCAATGTTAGAAGGGTGTTCTTGACAGTCTAACTGACAGTTCTATATGTAGCGTTATACTGTGAGGGGGTGTTCCTTACTGACCAGCGATGACGCTGAGCAGTGAAGAACGCCCCCACCCCCCTCCTGACAGTATTTGTCAATAGACTAGTGCTGGTGGGGTGTTCCTTACCACTCAGCGTCATGGCTGGATGGTAAGGAATGCCCCCTCACAGTATAGCGCTACACACAGTACTGTCTGGTTGCGTTCCAGGCTAGACTGTAAGGAACGCCCCTCTGACAGTGAAGAGCTATCAGTAATGGCACCGATAGCTCTTCCCCAGGGGTACATAATGGGAAAGTCGACAGTGCGTTGAATTCAGCGCGCTATTGGCTTTCTAGTGGTATATAAAACCGCATGTGCCCGAGGACATGAAAGGTTCTCTTTAAGACAAAAAATTGTGATGGTCTGCAGTTGGAGCTCAATGATTTCTTGAGTAAGGAAGTAGATGGTAATATGTAGTATTATGTAGATGGTGGAGTCAGGACTTGCAGATGTCTTCAATGTGTAGAATAAATACACCAAGGCAAGGAGAATGTGGGGTATAAATAACGGTCTGGCATTGGTAAAATGTCAGAGACAGGAGTGAAAAATGATGGAGGAAAGAAGTCGAAAACAACAAGACAGAATGCAAAAGTGATCAAAACAACAACCAAAACTGATGAGAACAAAGAACTGATCTGTGGTCCCTCTTTTATATGGATGGTCTTGCTAATTGGCCGTCATTTCTAACTGTTGTCTGTTCCATTTGCACAACTGCAGGAGAAATTGATTTACATTCCATATTGCTTTATAACTGGACAGGTGGATTTCACAGACGTGTCATTGACTTGGAGTTACATTGTGTTGTTTAAGTGTTCCCTTTATTTTTTTGAGTAGTGTAAATTCCACGACAAAAATTGCTGCATCTTTAGGACAAAGCTGGCTGTAATAGGAAGGGAAATGAGTAAGCTGTGCAAAATACGCCATCATAAATCCTACGGTTAGAGTTTATGAGAGAAAAACACCAGAACTGTCCCCACAGAAAATCACCTCCCCAAAAACCAGACCATCTAAATTTTTGTTCTGAAAGCCAAACAATACTTCACTTTTGTGCCCTGTTTTGTGCCCAAACAGTGGTTTATGCCCACATATATGACATTAAGTAGGGTATTCCGGCTACAACAATGTCATATGTGGATAAGAACTGCTGTTTGCACACAGCCGAGCATAGAAGGGAGGCACCATTTGGTTTTTGGAGTACAGATTTAGACAGCTTCGTTTTTCAATGTCAAGCTACTCTGGCAAAGTTCCTGAAATACCAGTAAAGTGGAATCCCCTGACATGTGAGCAAGATTTTGAAAACACCCTTCAAGGAATTTACCTAGGGTTGTAGTAAGGATTAGAGATGAGCGAACAGTAAAATATTCGATATTCGACATTCGTTTCGAATAGCCGCTCACTATTCGACTATTCGAACAAATATCGAACCCCATTATAGTCTATGGGGAAAAATGCTTTGCTTCAGGGAATCCCACCATTCAACTCAGGAGGGTCACCAAGTCCACTATGACACCCCAGGAAATGATGCCAACATCCTGGAATGCAACTGGGACAGCAGTGGAAGCATGTCTGGGGGCATCTAACATGCCCAAGTCACTGTATTACGTCGGGATCGCTGTCAGCTTGTGATATGTGCGAACTGACTTTTTCCCATAGGAATGCATTGACCAGCGTTGATTGGCCGAATGCCATACAGAAGTACGGCATTCGGCCAATCAACGCTGGTCAATGCATTCCTATGCCGAGATGAAACAGAGCTGGACCTGCTACACACTCGGCTCTGCTGCATTGGACTGCTACATCGGACACTGCTACATCGGCCAGCACTGCTACATTGGGCCGTGCGCTCAGCTCAACTACTCCGGAGATGCAGCCAAGCAGAACGCTCCTCCAGCACTGCTACATCGGAGTTTCCCATAGATATAATTGACATGCTGCGATTTGCAAAGCAGCAACGGCTTTTCAAATCACAGCGTGTCCGTGCTGCGATCTTTTCTACAAAGTGGGCATGGGATTCGCATGAATCCCATCCACTTTGCCTGCACTGTACAACGCTGCGATTTTTCCCGCAGCGTCTCCACTGCGAGCAAATTGCGGCGTTTATGTCCCATGGGGCCCCGGCCTTATGGTATTTCTATAAAGTGGGAGGAAAATGTTTCTGAATTTTCCTTTTTTTTTTTTTTTTTTTTTTTTTTTTTATTGATGATACTATGAAAGTGATGTACTGTTGTACACATTGTGTCACCCATAACTTCATAATAAACCTTTGGCACCATTGTAGCATTACATGTTTTGATACAGTAGGCTAAGTAACACGAGAAATTCAGCTACCTAGGACACAGCAGCTCATGCAATTCCCCAGCACCCAACAAATGACATGACCACTGAGAAAGAACAGAGCTGCATCATGGCAGCTTCCATAGCTGTATACACAGTGCTCATATATGGTAGTCAGATGGTTGGTTGCCTACATCTACAACTGCTCGATCTTATGCAGCTGCTAACTCTGCAAGTAGGTCAATGCTGAACACCCATGCGAATATAGTAAATGGGCAATCTACAAGAGGTTAAGTTCTATCGTAAATTATTCAGACTGACCATCATCTCTGAGCAGATTTCCCAACTTGAAGACCACTTTTCAATGCAAATTTGGGAAGTTGTCCATGTACATTAATACATTAAGTCACAAGTGGGATTACTTTGATGATGTCACACTTCTTTGTCTTATGTTTATTCCTAATAGTGTACATTAGTTGTTACTAGGAATATTAGCAAAATATTATTGATTCCAAATTAGTGTTTTTTACACTAATTTTGTTTATTGTCTCATTTTACATACAAGTAAGATCAGGAGAGGTGAAACTCTGTAACTGGCTTATATTAATAAAAATCTGTAACAGATTCAGGAGCAGAAATTTATTGTGACACGTATGAGATTGGATCTTGTAATCATGGGCGCAGCGGACAGTTGGCAGCTTTGTGGTTTATCCTCCTAACTTCACCCAATATAAACTACGTCTTAGATCCACGTTATAACTCCATATGTCTTTTTTTTCCCCAATTACTTTTACTGCTGTCATTCTCTTTGTCCCTGGCTTCCTGACTGTTATACAGTTCACTCTAAGTGGAGTGTCTGCCTCTTATACACAGATCAGCCGGGAATGATTTATGGATTCTTTACTCCTGGCTGGATTCAGGTCCTGTGTTGTCATTCTACTTCACTGCTTCCCACCTCCTACCTGAAGCCCCAGGAGAGAACAGGGTGCAGAGGAAATAGCCATAGGAAGGGAGGCAGGATCTGCACCAATAGCTCAAATTAAGCACTGTCTGCTGCAGCTTCTGGAAAATGTGCACAGAAACTTACTCCCTGTAGTGCTCTGCTCACAGGGGGCCTGGATTACATAACCATACACATCCCATAACAAGTTTCACTGCCGCCATGCTGACCATTTATATCTGGATTTCTGCAGTACAGTATGTATTCACTGAATTGAGAGGCTAGGATTTATTTTTTTCTCTAGGTGAAGAATGTGAGAAGCAGCAATGATGAGCAATAAAGGCAAATGTCATAAATCTTCCTGAATGTTTGTCAAATAAAAATATCCTACCAACTTTTCCAGCAATTGCAAATTGCTTTGTAAAATGCTACTAATTGTTGAACATTGAGGAAACAGGTGAATATGAGCTGATGGCATGCAGATTCACACCTACGCAATAAAGTAAATTTCTACCGTGCCGTTTGACAATTTCTGATAGATTGCTACTCTTCTACACCTGACCCTGTGAACACCTGAATATAACTCACTGCACCTAAGAAGAATTATTCCAATAGCAGAGTACTTTATCACTGTACAAAATATGAAATATTGCTCTTCCTCTCTCTCTCTCTCTCTATCCATATGTGTGTATATACTGTATATATATATATATATATATATATATATATATATATATACACATATATGTATTATATATACACAGTACATATACATATATATATATATATATATACATACACACATAATATATATATATATATATATATATATATATATATATATATATATATACACAGACACACACGTATACTGGCTTATTCTAGTCTATATCATATATCAAAAAGTAATACAGTAAAACTCTCTTTGAGAAGGTTCTACTCGTTCATTGGAGTCCAGCTGTGTTTAATTAAACTGATTGGACTTGATTAGGAAAGGCACACACCTGTCTATATAAGACATCACAGCTCACAGTGCATGTCAGAGCAAATGAGAATCATGAGGTCAAAGGAACTGCCCAAGGAGCTCAGGGACAGGATTGCGGCAAAGCACAGATCTGGCCAAGGTTACAGAAGAATTTCTGCAGCACTCAAGGTTCCTAAGAGCACAGTTACCTCCATAATCCTTAAATGGAAGAAGTTTGGGACGACAAGAACTCTTCCTAGACCTGGCCGTCCAGCCAAACTGAGCAAGCGAAGGAGAAGAGCCTTGGTGACAGAGGTAAAGAAGAACCCAAAGACCACTGTGGCTGAGTTCCGGAAGTGCAGTACAGAGATGTGAGAAAGTTCCACAAAGTCAACTATCACTGCAGACCTCCACCTGTTGGGTCTTTATGGCAGAGTGACCCGAAGGAAGCCTCTCCTCAGTGCAAGACATATGAAATCCCGCATAGAGTTTGCCAAAAAACACATGAAGGACTCCCAGACTATTTGAAATAAGATTCTCTGGTCTGATGAGACGAAGATTGAACTTTTTGGTGTTAATTCTAAGTGGTATGTGTGGAGAAAACCAGGCACTGCTCATCACCTGCCCAGTACAATCCCAACAGTGAAACATGGTGGTGGCAGCATCATGCTATGGGGGTGTTTTTCAGTTGCAGGGACAGGACAACTGGTTGCAATTGAAGGAAAGATGAATGCGGCCAAGTACAGAGATATCCTGGAGGAAAATCTCTTCCAGCATGCTCTTGACCTCAAAAGGTTCACCTTCCAAGAAGACAATGACCCTAAGCACACAGCTAAGATATCAAAGGAGTGGCTTGGAACAACTCTGTGACCATTCTTGACAGGCCCAACCAGAACCCTGACCTATACCCAATTGAGCATCTCTGGAGAGATCTGAAAATGGTTGTCCACAAATGTTCGCCATCCAACCTGATGGAGTTTCCCCCAAAACTTGTTGCATCATTCCCAAGAAGACTCATGGCTGTACTAGCTCAAAAGGGTGCAAATACTCAATATTGAGTAAAGGGTCTGAATACTTATGACCGTGTGATATTTCAGTTTTTCTTTTTTAATATATTTGCAAAAATATCTACATTTCTGGGGGGTTTCTGTCAAGATGAGGTGCTGAGCGTACATTAATGAGAAATAAAATGAACTTTTTAGTTATTAGCAAATGTCTGCAATGAAACAAAGAGTGAAAAATTTTAAGGGGTCTGAATACTTTCCGTACCCACTATATATATTGCTTAGTCAAGTAAATGTAAAACATGTAGCAATAGATATATACAGACAATAAAGACACATTCTAAAGAATGAATAATTGTTCCGGAAATTGAGGTTTTACGAAGTGCCCAGTTTGTAGAAATCTTGTTAATAGAAATCTTTTTCTATTAAAAACCAATACTCTATGGCAAGCCGTACATGTCCCTCTATATTCTGCTGTGTCAGTATGTTCTCTTTATTGTTGGAATTGTGAAACTAGAGCTACTAACACATATGTTTAGCTTCCATTGTTGGTATTAATATTATGTGTCTGTGGGGATTACATGGAGTTCCTATATTTTATTCTTTGTATTATAAGAATCATTCCTTTATGCTATGATTATACATGAGAAGTCTGCATAAACAACAATTTCTTGATGTACTTTCTTATTAGAATCACTTCCTTTCCTGTAGATTTTGGTAATTGACAAAACAAATACAAAAACAATAAATTAAATTCCCTGTTGCTATGGTTTTCAGAAGCAACAGGATTCTTGGTAACCTTTATTGGAACAATACAGGCTTTCATAAACAGTAGCCTGTATTCTGTTTTACAAAGTAATAATAAGGATTGATTGTTATTGCTTTTCTGGTTTATTTTACTATTTTCACGTCAATGCATAAAGGAGTTGCTGTGTATGTAGTTCTCCAAGTTGTAAGCTTGGTTTCGCAGTTTTACCTTACTTACTCTTTAAGGTTAGGGAAGAAAATGTTACTTTTTCACTTCCATCACAGGAGGATTAAATAAAGACATCCATAGTGTCTATTCATCTTAGAAAATTTATGTAACAGGCTTTACTGATGGTCCTTTCAGACTGCAGCCCAGTCTTACTACAACAAATATTTAGACGCAAGAGAGAAAATGTCCATGGTGTGATGGATTATCCACAGTAAAAGATTGTTGCAATGACCTGTTTTGCTGTTTGACTTCAGCTGAGAAAGCGGAAAAAATACAATAATAGGAGACATTTTGTTCTGAACTGGTTAAAATGTTATAACTTGTTAACTGATGCAATTAGAACTAGATAGATAGATAGATAGATAGATAGATAGATAGATAGATAGATACTGAAGAGAAAGATATATATGTAGATAGGCAGAATAAGGTGTTTTTGTACATAAAGAACCACATACATGGAGCCTGTTCAGAAGAACATACAAAGTTCATATAAGATTCTGCTCATCACTTTATTGAGCCCCTGTATTGAGCTATATTATAAAGATTTTCCCCTTGAAAATCAGATTTTAATAATGTTAAGGAAGAATTTTGGACCATTCCTGAATGGATGTAAAAGAAATAAAAAGACACACTCACCTATCCGTGATGCTCCTTTGTTCATTCTTGGGCCACATTCTAGACTTGCTGGGCATCACAATGCCATAAGCCATGAGGCTCACATGATGGCTGAAGAGGGACTGGTGATGTCGCTCACATACTTTACTGTTTCCTTGCAGTGGAATGAGGGCTATAT
The DNA here is from genome assembly GCF_031893055.1 of Leptodactylus fuscus. Lineage (NCBI taxonomy): Eukaryota > Metazoa > Chordata > Amphibia > Anura > Leptodactylidae > Leptodactylus > Leptodactylus fuscus. The sequence continues at coordinate 136,159,756 of NC_134266.1, read as the reverse complement.
CAATCTATTTTAAGAAGAATAGATTTGTCAATAGCCAGGCTTTGTGTGACTGGGAGTCTGTCACCAGAACCCACAATATAAACCCAGCCCCACTGACAGATAAATTATGCTCACCAAAATCACCAGAGTCAAATAGTGTTTCCCCCTTGTGAACCAGTGCAGGTAATTTGCTTAAAGGGGTATTCCCACCTCACATACTCATCAGTCTTTACTGCTGTAAAATCTTCTTTCTTCCTGGTTTCTTGCATCATTTGGTGGGCGGGGTTTCACAGGAAAACCTGCCGTTTAGCTCCGCCCCAAATTCATGTGTAGCTCTGCCCACCCATATTGGACTATGAAGTGCAGGCAGCAGCAACTCCATTCTGTGTTACATACAGAGACTGCCTGTCTCTGCCATAATGAACACAATTGAATTAGCTAGTCTGATAACTGGGAGAACAGAAGAAATGAAAGCAGCTCCTCTCCCCTATCTGAGAGCAGGGAGCTAGGTCACGTGGTGTAGACACAGGAATAGCTAGATACACAGGCTCGCTCCCGTGTACTTAGCCCCTCCTCCCTCCCCCCTGAGAGCAGCAGATACATCACTTGACTCATGAGCAGATAAGTCAGGGCTGTGGCCACAAAGAATTGAATAAAGTAAGATAGTGGACAAACAAAGCAGCTTTGCTGAAGCATTTTATTTAGGAAAAGTCTTACATCCACATTAACCAGCAGTATAGATAGGATCCTTGTGATGGGACAACCCCTTTAAGAAGGGCCCGTTCACACAGAGTAAACACGCGTGTATTTTGGCAAAATACACGTGTAAAAAATACACATGTAAAAATAAGACTCCCATTGACTTCAATGACATTTTACACATGTATTTTGACGTGTATTTTGATGTGTATCTTGACGTGTTTTTTTTACAAGTGTAAAAAAACGTCATTGAAGTCAATGGGAGTATTATTTTTACACGTGTATTTTTTACACATGTATTTTGCCAAAATACATGTGCGTTTACTCCGTGTGAACAGGCCCTAATATACAAAAAAAGGCAACAATTAACAAGGAGAAACCACTGATTCAGGTGACCTCAAATGAGTGGTGGGCTCAGTTGATATTCTAGGTTCTGCTTAGAGAATTCCCTTAGGCCGGGGCCCCACTGGCCGGAAACACAGCGACTTCGGTAAAAATCGCAGCGTTTTACAGTACTTGCAAAGTGAATGGGATTCATGCAAAACCCATGCCCACTTTGTGGAAAAAAATTGCAACGCAGACATGCTGCAATTTTCAAAAACGTTGTGGTTTTGCAAATCGCAGCATGTCAATTATATCTACGGAAACGCCAGCGGTTTTCCTATAGATATAATTGTAACAGAAAATCCGCGGAGGAAAACTCTGTGAACTTTCTGTTAAAAGTGCTGCGGGAAGAACCACAATGTATTCACGCCGCGGTTCTACCCGCAGCGATATTGCACTGCTTTTCTACCCAGTGGGGTCTAAGCCTAAAAAGCAAAAGAATTGGTGACGCTTACTCTTGCAAGCTCATCTCCTTAACTGAAACCCATTTGGCCAAGTTGCTCTTTATAAAGTCACTAATGGAGAGGTTCACTTACTTGTTTCCATGCACTGTGGGTGTTTATTCAATGTACTTAGTAAAAGACATGAACAAAGCAACTGTTTGTTTGATGTTAGTTTGGTTAGATTGTGTTTTTTTTTTTTTTGGAATTGTGATATTATCCTTATAACCACATTCTATTAGTAATCAATGGAGAAATCCAAGTTGATCCAAGGGGTTCACTTACTTTTTCATGCTTCTGTAGAATTTGGAAAATGGAGCGGCAAAAATAATTGTCATGTGACTAGCCCCCATTCATTGACAACGAAATTAATACTGCTGTATGACGTCCAGTAAAAAAACATCCATCACATGCCATTATCTGCTATCATGTGAATATAGCTTAAGTCTGCTACATCTGTAGCTCTATTATTACATAAAACCTTATGTGACTTTTGTCAATAAATGCATTTTTTATTTTCCAGCCTAGATGCTGCCGCAGGCATTGAATTGTGCTAAACTTTCCTATGTCCTCAGAGGAATTAACCTATTCCTCACTGAAAAGCAGAGTCTGCTACTGTGAGGCCTGTAAAAGTTAGAAGGCCTCAGTTCTACAAAGTGACCTTTTCTTTTAATTACTCCTCAGAAATCTCCTTTCTTCTAGGTAAAACTAGTTCTTGTCACTAGTTCTTGTCTTGTCACTTTATATCAATTATATAACAATTCTTTTAAGAGAACACCTTTGCTTCCCCTAAAATTATTGTTATAGAATTGATATAAATGGATATTTTTTTCGATATGAAAACAATATATGTTGCACCGAAATTTTTACGCAAATCATGTTTGCATTTCTTGGGCTGGCACGATAGAGATGCCTCCTTAATATTGTCTTGAGCTTGGTACATATACAGCTTAAACAATGTTCTACCATTTTTGGCTTGTAGGAGAGGATATAACAATAGCATTTTGTGTAGAAAAAACTTGTTGTTGGGATCACGGCCTTCTTTATCATAAATATCTTGTCAAAGCTTGCTGCATAGCTAATAGTGAATGTACCATAGCCAATAGCCAGTGAGGGAATAGCGACAGATAATATATCCTGTCATCTGAAATGGGCTGTCAGTAAAACGACTTTGATCCTTTCCAGAGAATGTCCTTAGGCAGAGAATCTGAGCAGGAGGCCTGAAAATCAAACACTAGCGTAAAATAATCAAACGTGCCGGCTGTGACCCCCTGTGGTACCTGTCCACGCACTGCCTCAGGTGCTGCTTGTTTCATAGGGCCTAAATCCTGGTGGCCTCATATGATTTATACCTTTGCCATAATAAAACTCCCCAGCACCAACAAACACAAACTGACATTTTATCAGAAACCAACGAGAGAAGCAAACGTTCTATATCTCTAATCCAACTGTATGTAAAAACTTACCTAAGGCTATGGTCCCACATAGCAAAACATATCTAAGAAAACGCACTGAAAACACATTGCATTATTTTCAGCAGTTTTTCACTGAGCTTTTGCTACAATTTTCTATGTGTTTTTGCTTCTATTAAATCTACAGGGAAAACACTTTTGATTTTGCAGCTAAAATGAACATGCTTTACGGCTCGGGGACCCCACATAGTTTAAATGCCACGATTTTGCTATTGCAGAAACGTCATGGCAAATAGCACAGTGTTTTACAGTACCAGCAAAGTGGATGAGATTCTGGCTAATCCAAACAAGATCGGATCCCGATCGGCGATCGAGCAAATTTCCCGATTGTGATCTGCTGAAAATGATCAGAAATCGGATTTTAAAGTTGATCCTGAAATCTCAAGATCGGCTCAACCCTAGTCCTAGACATGATTAGGATGAAGGGCAAGGGAAATTGCCAGGCCAGACAGCAGTAACGGTGTCTCAGTTTCCCCAGAAGGGCAGCAACAGCTGACTGCTGTGGCAGCCGCCTGATACTTAAAGACCCTTCTCAGCAAACAGAGGTGCATGCAGGTGCGGCAACAATCATCATTTTCTGCAGCAATCTCCCACCATACAGAACTACTTATTTATCAGTGACAGCCATTGCATTGTTTATGTAATTCTGCTATATTCAGAGGGCTTAGACTGTAAATAAGTAAAGAAAATTCCACCAAGATCATACAACCAAAACCCAAAAGGCACTGAATATTATGAATAAAAGTATAAACTGTACAGCAAATTCCTGCTCATAAGCAAATGGAGACTTTTTGAAGGTAAAGGGTTAAGGCCAGTCACCAGCTCGAAGCTCAGATCTAGACCAGCTTGTTCTCAATGCAGTGCAGTTATTCATAGAGATGATTTTAATAGTGGATGGCATCTTGTAAACCTATTTGTAGTAGGGTGAGTTAAAGATGATCTGTGTGCTCACTCACATGTTAAGGACTTGTCCATTAAAGAAATTGCTTCATGCTTTATTGCATTAAACACATGGAAGACCAAATCAACCAGCAATGCTTTTTACTAAGTAATTATTGTTTCTCTTCTTAGATGCTCTGTTGGGGCCCAGAGAAAAGGGGTAATGCGCTTCTTTACATATAAAATATACATAGTATATATGGTGTGTTTGAGTACATCCAGTGTGTAAAACATTCCCATAAAAGATTAAAGCTAAATAGGGAAGAAAAACCTGCTTCTATATGTAATATTTATTGAATACATAGTCGTATGGTTCATATAGAGGTCAGAAGAAAACCAAGTTTCACCTTCGTGACTAAATTACCAAACTGTGGGATGTGTCTTGCATAACCTCTAATATTATTTCTAAATTGGAAATAACGCCACAATCCCAATCCTAGATGATCCCTGATCTATTTTTCCACTTGTTGATAGATATCTACCATCTGTTGGCATCTGTCCTGCTTGTCAATGTCATAAACAGAAACTTTAGTAGTTAGAAAATGGTGTAAACCGACCTTTTTTGGTGCAAAATCTCTACTGCAGTAGCAAGCTTTATAGAAGTGTTTATAAAGATTGGTCGCTTCTGAGCCTTGGCCGTGTCATGTGACCAACACTCTGACTCTCCAACACATAGTCCAGTCACACACACTGAAACAGCTGAGGACTAGAAGGGAGTGGATAGCTCACAAAGATTACAGTAACTATAATTTACACCATGTCCCATCTTACAAGTCAATGGAAAAACATTTTGTTGTAGGAGTGCTACTTTAAACCCAGTTTTTGGTTTTGTAATCAGATTGACAAGTTTCAGCATATAGGTTTTTTATAGTGGGCACTGTAGCTCCTTTAGGCCGGGGCCCCACGAGATGTAAATGCCACGATTTGCCCACAGTGGAGATGCTGCAGGAAAAATCACGGCGTTTTACAGTGCAAGCAAAGGGGATGGGATTGATGCGAATCCCATGCCCACTTTGCGGAAAAAAACGCAGTGCGGACATGCTGCAATTTGCAAAGCCGTTGTGGCTTTACAAATCGCAGCATGTCAATTATATCTACGGAAATGCCGGCGGCTTTCCCGTCGATATAATGGGTACAGAAAGTTTGCGGAGGAAAACTGTGAACTTTCTCTTCAAAGTGCTGCGAAAGGAACCGCAATGCGATCACGCACTGATTCTTCTCATAGCGCTTTATCACTGAGTTTACGGCCCGTGGGGCCTTAGCCTTAGGGCCTTTTATCTAATTTGTTTTTTTAGTTTCTGGACTCCTCTACTGAATGTAATACTCAGCAGGTTGTGGACCCGCTGTGTAACCTAACGGGTTTTACTCTGGGACTCTTCCTTGTTTTTACTCTTTAACTTCTTTAAGCTAAGGTCCCACGTAATGTCCTGCAGCAAAAAGCACTGCATTGCAGTTTTTTCCACAGTATTTTTCACAAAAAGTCCACAGACGTTTCCTCTCAGATTTTCTGCTTCAATTATATCTATAGGAAACCACATCCATAGGTATAATTGATATGCTGCAATTTCCGAAATCGCAACAGTTTCGCTAGAATCCCATCCACTTTGCTGTGAGTGTAAAATGGCTGCAGTTTCTTTTGCTGTGTTTCCCACTGCATTTATGCCACGTGGGCCCCAGCCTTATGGGGATTTGATTTTTTTTCTCAAGCTCTCGGAGGAGTTCAGTTTAGGTGACAATTGACCAAGGGCAATAAGAAACACCTGTATGCAGTAAAAGTGCAAGTATAGGGCAGACGTTAGGTGGTATGGATTTCATGCAAAGTTGACAATCATAAAGTTAGGGCAGGCAGGCCAGATTTGGAGGTCAGAGTCAAGTAGATTGATGAAGAGGTGATCAGCAGAACAGGGTCAGGTAACAAGACACGACAAGGAACTAGTCAAGTTCAGAGCACAGGTTATATAGTTAGTTAAAACACTACAAAATAAACTCTCACAATATCTATTAAATATAAGGACCATTATTTCTCAAGTATAGGGCAAAGAGCTGAGTGTACTTTCAGGCTGCTTTCACACGGAGTAAACACTCTGCTCATTCTGACACGTAAACACTTGTCAGAGTGCGCAATGTAAGGGTGCTACCCATTGAACTCAATGGGAGGCTTTTTTACCTATTGCTTTTAATGCGATACGCGTGTATCTGACACTCTGACAAGTGTTTACGTGTCAGAATGAGCGGAGTGTTTACTCCGTGTGAAAGCAGCCTTAGGGTGCATTCACACTGAGTAAACGCTAGCTTATTCTGAACGTAAAACACGTTCAGAATAAGCGGCGTCTAAAGCAGCTCCATTCATTTCTATGGGAGCGGGGATACGAGCGCTCCCCATAGAAATGAATGGGCTGCTTCTTTCACTCCGTGCAGTCCCATTGAAGTGAATGGGGAGTGCCGGCGTATACGGCAAGCTCTGCTCATGCCGGAGCGTACACGCGGGCACTCCCCATTCACTTCAATGGGACTGCACGGAGTGAAAGAAGCAGCCCATTCATTTCTATGGGGAGCGCTCGTATCCCCGCTCCCATAGAAATGAATGGAGCTGCTTTAGACGCCGCTTATTCTGAACGTGTTTTACGTTCAGAATAAGCTAGCGTTTACTCAGTGTGAATTCACCCTTAATGTCAGGGACTACCTATGATTGGCTAGAGACATTTACTGGCTATGCTTGCTGAACCTTTAAGTAAAGGTACATGTGTACATATGTACTCTATGAAATAGCAGGGATAAGATGATGGCAAACTAACAAACAAGAAAAAAACTGAAGGAAAGCTCAACATATGAAAAAATAAAATACAAGCATCTTTATTATAGAAAATATATAAAATAGAGGGAGGTATCCACCAACAGACAAAGGGGAACCTACACCGGACTGATCCACAATGTAAGTATCATGTGCTAGGGTATAGCAAATAGTAAATGTAAAAAACGACATAAAGGAATGGCAGTATATCCTAATATAGCTAACACATGCTGCCCACAAAGTAGTAATAACTCAATGTAACTGAATGTACAGTAACAGGCTCAGAATGTGATAGACTACAAATAAACATAACAAGTAGTAAAGAGAGCAAATAGCTAGGACTGAAGCTGTGTAAGACAATAGTACATTGATGTAAATGAACCAATAGTCATAATAACATGAAGTAATTATGCAATATATCTAGTGATAACTGCCAAAACATAGAAAGTAGTGAATAATGCACATACCCATAATGACTGTGAATACAGGATCAGAAGCGGAGAGGAACACCTAACCCCAACGCGCGTTTCAGCGCAGCCTTCTTCTGGGAGTGGTGAATGAAGTCCATGAAGTAGTTAAATTTGGTCTTGCCCTGTGATTGACATCCTGTCTGTCTGTCAGGTCCAGGGCGGGTTCATCCTTCCCTATTTAGTCTTGGCTCACATTCACACTGGTTCCTGTTATTGCCTTGTGCTTGCTGGCTTTCTCTTGCTAGTTTACTTGTAGTCTCAATCCTGACCTTGGCTTTTCCTATTGACTATTCTTTTGGACTTCGATTTGGCACTGCATTGCTCGACTGTTACCGAACCCTGGCTAGCTGACATCCCTTTGTTGTTGTTTGTCTTGTCTGCGTTTTCTGTGCCACATACACTCACCGGCCACTTTATTAGGTACACCTGTCCAACTGCTCGTTAACACTTAATTTCTAATCAGCCAATCACATGGCGGCAACTCAGTGCATTTAGGCATGTAGACATGGTCAAGACAATCTCCTGCAGTTCAAACCGAGCATCAGTATGGGGAAGAAAGGTGATTTGAGTGCCTTTGAACGTGGCATGGTTGTTGGTGCCAGAAGGGCTGGTCTGAGTATTTCAGAAAATGCTGATCTACTGGGATTTTCACGCACAACCATCTCTAGGGTTTACAGAGAATGGTCCGAAAAAGAAAAAACATCCAGTGAGCGGCAGTTCTGTGGGCAGAAATGCGTTGTTGATGCCAGAGGTCAGAGGAGAATGGCCAGACTGGTTCGAGCTGATAGAAAGGCAACAGTGACTCAAATAGCCACCCGTTACAACCAAGGTAGCCAGAAGAGCATCTCTGAACGCACAGTACGTCGAACTTTGAGGCAGATGGGCTACAGCAGCAGAAGACCACACCGGGTGCCACTCCTTTCAGCTAAGAACAGGAAACTGAGGCTACAATTTGCACAAGCTCATCGAAATTGGACAATTGAAGATTGGAAAAACGTTGCCTGGTCTGATGAGTCTCGATTTCTGCTGCGACATTCGGATGCGATGGTAGGGTCAGAATTTGGCGTCAACAACGTGAAAGCATGGATCCATCCTGCCTTGTATCAACAGTTCAGGCTGGTGGTGGTGGTGTCATGGTGTGGGGAATATTTTCTTGGCACTCTTTGGGCCCCTTGGTACCAATTGAGCATCGTTGCAATGCCAAAGCCTACCTGAGTATTGTTGCTGACCATGTCCATCCCTTTATGACCACAATGTACCCAACATCTGATGGCTACTTTCAGCAGGATAATGCACCATGTCATAAAGCTGGAATCATCTCAGACTGGTTTCTTGAACATGACAATGAGTTCACTGTACTCCAATGGCCTCCACAGTCACCAGATCTCAATCCAATAGAGCATCTTTGGGATGTGGTGGAACGGGAGATTCGCATCATGGATGTGCAGCCGACAAATCTGCGGCAACTGTGTGATGCCATCATGTCAATATGGACCAAAATCTCTGAGGAATGCTTCCAGCACCTTGTTGAATCTATGCCACGAAGAATTGAGGCAGTTCTGAAGGCAAAAGGAGGTCCAACCCGTTACTAGCATGGTGTACCTAATAAAGTGGCCGGTGAGTGTATATAGGAAGGGATCGTCTCCAAGTTGCCGCCTATTACATAGGATAGGGCCTGGCAAGAGGAAGGGACAGTGGGGGGCTTCAGCTTAGAGCTCACTGTCTCTTGTGCCCGTTTCTCCAGGGATTCCAGCAGCTACTGGGGAAATGTCAATCTAAGCAATTCCCTAACACCCTTCTTCTTGATTTTGAGCTTGTTCCCTGTTTAAACTTTTTGAAGCATATTTATAACCTACTTACCTAAACTTCCACTTCTGATAGTACTATAAACTAAGTCTTTAATTTTTGGATCATGCATCTCCACGTAGCACTTGGACAGAGATTCTCGGTTTAGGTATGACGTGAATCTTCGGTCTCCTGCCACTTACACATGCACAGGGGATATATACCAGGAGGGTGTTCAATAATGGGAAATACTGCATCTCTCATCTGGTGGCTGGCAACCTATTGGTTGATGCAGATGCCAGCTGTTTCCAGATATTTGCTGTAATCAGTGCGCAGTAGAATATTGTCTGGCTTAATGCAACAACCTGGTACTGACTCTCCAGGAGATCATTTGGTAGGGAGACTTATTAATATTGCTACTCTGCACTGATGAGGTTGTCTACATGGAAAGTTGAAATAGCTGTTTAGATGGATGGCTTACACTTTATCCATATTTGCATACTTTTTTCCCATGGAGCACTGTCAATAGATCTCCATGTCAACTGGTCTCATTAATGATAGTCAATACTGTACCTCTCCAAAGAGAATATATCTAGTGAATGATGGCTTAAGTCCTATCTCACTCCTAGGCTTTCATATGCAGCTCAGCACAGTATTACAGACTTGGACAAGATTTAATATGTACAATGTAAAGAGAATACAAATAAATTATAGATACAATAGCGTTTGAATCAATATCATTGTACAGGTTAAACAAACAGAAAGTTAATAGCTACTGCATCACTAGACATACCATAGCGCAATCAATATATATATATATATATATATATATATATATATATATATATATGTATATAATCAGATTTGTCTCTATTATATCTAGTGTCATTATTATTGGCATTATTGTTATTATTATTATTATTAACAACTTTAAGTGCGGCGGGAACACATTGCGGGTCTTCCCGCAGCACTTTGAACAGAAAGTTCACAGAGTTTTCCTCTGCGGACTTTCTGTTACCATTATATCTACGGAAAGCCGCCGGCTTTTCCGTAGATATAATTCACATGCTGCAATTTCCAAAACCGCATCGTTTTTGAAAATCACAGCATGTCCGTGCTCTGGTTTTAACCGCAAAGTGGGCATGGGATTTGCATGAATCCCATCCACTTTGCAAGTAGTGTAAAATGCCGCAATTTTTCCCGCAGTATTTCCGCCGTGGCCAAATTGCGGCGTTTCCGGCCCGTGAGGCCCCAGCTGAAAAGTTTTCAGCTGCTAGAAACAGAAATTATTGTCTATTCTCTTCTGTTTTCTACGTTTAATTCCTCCCCCACCTTTTTATCTTCCTTGATCCGCATTACATCATGTCAAAATACAATAGAGAAGATATACGATGTTATAATTCTTATGTTGATATAGTTAGCAATTGGCAATTGATTGCATAATGGTCAATAAAGGCTTTTTAAAGGTATTTTGAGCCACCAGCATCAACCCTGTAGGAATTACCTGATTTCTATGTTTTTTTTTTGGCATTTCATAAAAGTCTACTCAAAGTGAACCTGGCAAGTTATCTACTTTCATAGCATTATATATGAACTCTGCTGCAGAATTATTATCTGTCCTCATACAATGTTTGAAATTCTGTTAAAATATCTCTAAATATTAGTTTAATAAAACAAAATAAATCTTTTATTTCTTAGAATCTCTAGGAACTCTATTGTTGAATTCGACTATTTCCTATTTTCCTGGGGTGTTAATCTGAGGCCACACACATGTAAAATCCCTTGGCTACCAATCAATATGGTTAAGAATAAAGAGCTGTCAACTCAAGTGTGACTTTCATGGCAAGATATTACCTTGATATTTTTTTCAATAGAAATGTAATATTTTGATGCGTTGAAGACGGTATTGCAGATATTTCTTTCCGTACATTTTGCATTTTGAAACTTAGTTGCTTAGATTATGATAAACAATTCCTGGTAAGGATAAAAACAATTTGCCTTAGAAAAATCAGAGCATATTGCTGGATCCATTATATAAATCTTTAAGCAGCTAACATTGTATGGAAGTAAGAAATAAATAAATAGGTGCCATCAGTAATAAACATCCAGGACCCTCTTAAATAATTCAGAGAAGGCAAGATATTACAGTAAACACCATAAGTAGCAAGTCTTCACCTAGAAAAATATTCAGGAACTACAATATGGAATATCTACGTCCTTACATTAGAAAAATAGAGGCATTCTACAGCAAATGAAGATGAAGCTATTTAATAAAATGTTCTACATACTATATCAAGGAGCAATGTGTATTAGAAACAAAGGAAATTACCATATAATAAGCCCAGCAGGTTATGGGAGTGATATATTCTTCCTTCATCACAAGCAAAAACATTTCTACTGTATTTCTTTTTTGAACTTCTACCTACAACATTGGGAAATATAGCGTGTCTGTGTGTATTAGGCTAAGGCCCCACGTGGCGTCCCGCAGCATCCCACGTGGTGTCCTGCATTGTGGTTCTTTCCGCAGCGCTTTGGACTGAAAGTTTGTAGAGTTTTCTTCTGTGGACTTTCTGCTTCAATAATACCTACAGGGAAACCACTGCAATTTCCATAGGTATGATTGACATGCTGCGATTTCCAAAACCGTGATGGTTTCCATGTGGGGCCCAGGCCTGAAGGTGTTATCTAAACATTCACTATCAATATTAATGAGAATGTGTTATTAGCATTGAATCCTAAAGCACTGCAATGGTTAGATAGGGGAAACCATGTTCATTCAAAATAAAGTTTTATCTTGACCCAGACTGGTCTACAAATAGTCTATGTTCTGTATGCTAATACTTGCCATGGACTTTAACATTGTTTTTGCTCTATTGGTTTACTTATACCTAAAGAGTTAATGTATATTTGTCACAAGGTTGAATCTATATGTTGTAACTGTACACAGTGAATATCCAGTTCCTGAATCAGATCTATCTTAACCTGCCCTTAATGGATCCCAGGTCTAGGGAAGGACAAATTTGATAATTCTCATATGAGCCTCCAAACAAACAACAAAAGGAATATGGTAGAAATCACGTCAGTTTGACACAACTCAACTATGGTAGCAATGACTTATGCAGTAACAATGGTCCTAGCCAACATCAACCGGTGGATAAGATGATGCCTTCTAATAGGAGGTAGAAAGGTAGAAGTATAGCTTATGATGGAATGGCCTGAGTACTGGAACCTCATGCAGAAGAAAAGGCAAAGTCAGAAGGGATCAATGATGATGATGATGCTTGCTGGAAAAATATTCCTTATCTGCATGTTAGGAAAGCCACCATTGAGGATGATGAATACATGGCTAGATCGTGCTTAGGCTAGGTTCACACTACTGCTGCTGGACTTCCATCATAAATCCTGAGGAAACTAGAGAGGGGACGGCTTGCTGGCGGTCAGCTTTAAAACCCATTCATTTGAATGGGTTTTTAAAGGTATCATTACTGCATCCTCATATTACCTGCCATCATGTGGTATTTGGTCAATAGTAAAATAAAGGGCTTTTTCCAACTTTATCTGAGACTCATAGTTTGTAAAATGTAATGTCCGAGCTGAGGTTTTAGGTGTTGCTGCTACTTTTTGTCAATGGTTGTCTGTGGTTAGAAATACATGGTTGCTTTTCTCAGTCCTCAGGTTTTATTTGGTATTGTAGCTCATCCTCTTTAACGTTGATGTAGCAGGGCTGCAGTACTGTGGTGCTAGAAAATATCAGCCCTTACACATTTTGGACACCCTCTTTAAGGAATGAACAGAACTGAATAATGTAGTACTACCAGTATTACTAAACTTTTACTATTAGTATGCCTATTACAAAATTTTACCTCAAGGACAACACACCTTTTAATTCTAGTGCCCCAATTCATTTATTGTAGGTAAAACACTGATTAAAAAACTCTCCATGTCATAGAGAGTTTATAGCAGAATACTTATGTCCACATTTATATTCCTGACCTGCTTGAGACATGTAAATGTGTTCATAAGTGGTTGTTAAAATTATCTCTGCGTTAAAAAGTCACCTCCTGAATGAATTCTGACCAGGACATTCATTTACTTGTACTGTACTTGATCTAAGAAAAATCTTATATGATTGTCCAATTATAATTACTTTTCCATCTCAGGGGATGGAGTTAGAAGACAAAAGACCTTGTTTTTTTCAAGGAGGAAAGTGTAAAATAAGTTAGTGACTATTGACCACATGTATCTTCTGTTGCCAAATAGTAACGTAGACAATATAGCGCTGCATGCTACTTCATTCTACCTGTCACAATGACAGATTCCATTGTAAGTCAGTGGGATCTATTGGACTCCTGTTGTATGTGTTGTACAATGGACCTGGCTTTGCATTATGGCTAATGTTAAAAATGGAAGCTACAAAGCAATTCTTCCCATGGCCTATTGTATATTTAGCCATATTTAATTTTTCATTACAATATTAATAATTATAGAGGTAAGGCTCGATTCAGATGACTATCCAAACAGACGCAAACAGAAGCGAACAGATGGACAGCCGTTTACTTAGACATCAATGTGAGTCTTTTTTTTGAAGGGTACAAAAGCCTGCCATACTTTTGTGTCTGTCCAAAAAAATGGACAGTGATGGATTCCTTTTTTTTTTTTTTAACATTTATGGCCATCAGTTTACATCCATCTGCTTCTGTTTTTTGCATCTGTGTAACTAACGTGACCTGAATAGAGCCTAACTTGACTCTTAGGCTAGGATCATATTTGCGCTGGAATCTCCTTTGTTCAGGTCCGCCAAGGGACCCAACTGACAGGGAGACAGACTGCAAAAACATTGATTGCCCATGGAAACCCCATAGACTATAAGGTATCCACCGGGTTTAGTCCTCCGTGCAGGACATTTCTCTCCACCGATTTTCAGCAGATTTTGCGGCAGAGTCTCTAAATATCCTTAGGATCCATTCAAATCACATTTGATCATCAATTTTACTGATCACTTTTACTGATACAAAAAACTGATGCTAAGAATGGATGAAAACAGAAACTGATGACTGTTTACATACAGTCAATGGTAAATAAAGGGGATTTGTTTAGTAGGATATAAAAGTAAGACAGACCACATGTTTGTGTTCCACAAAATAAGGGACAGAAACTGATACTTTTTTTTTTTACATTGCCTCTGTGTAAACAGTTTATTATGACTTTCCATCCTTTTTATTCCTTTTTAGCACCAGTTTTTTTTATACATCTGTAAAACTGATCAGATAAACTGATGACCAAGACTTGATGTGAAAGGTTAGTGTGTTAACTGCACACACAGTGTGTCACAGAACTTTAACTTGACCTTTTTAATGGTTTTGTGTTCTGTGATATGATATAATGTTGCAGCATGTAGTCAGGTCTAAAACTACAATACATTATATCCATAATATTGGTTCAGTGTATACAATAAATATGACAATTGTTCAGGGCAAGCAACACAGGGCCAGTATGGGAAAAAAGGCTAAGGTCAGGGCAGCAATGATTCACAGCAGGATGCAGACAGGCCCAAATGGTATGTGGCCAAGGTTTCACAGGTTGAAGATACTGATAAACACCCACTCACACACCTGCACACACATCCCCACACATGAATATATATATATATATATATATATATATATATATATATATATATATATATATATATATATACAGTGGGGCAAAAAAGTATTTAGTCAGTCACCAATAGTGCAAGTTCCACCACTTAAAAAGATGAGAGGCGTCTGTAATTTACATCATAGGTAGACCTCAACTATGAGAGACAAAATGAGAAAACAAATCCAGAAAATCACATTGTCTGATTTTGTAAGAATTTATTTGCAAATTATGGTGGAAAATAAGTATTTGGTCACCTACAAGCAATCAAGATTTCTGGCTCTCACAGACCTGTAACTTCTTCTTTAAGAGTCTCCTCTTTCCTCCACTCATTACCTGTAGTAATGGCACCTGTTTAAACTTGTTATCACTATAAAAAGACACCTGTGCACACCCTCAAACAGTCAGACTCCAAACTCCACTATGGTGAAGACCAAAGAGCTGTCAAAGGACACCAGAAACAAAATTGTAGCCCTGCACCAGGCTGTGAAGACTGAATCTGCAATAGGCAACCAGCTTGGATTGAAGAAATCAACTGTGGGAGCAATAATTAGAAAATGGAAGACATACAAGACCACTGATAATTTCCCTCGCTCTGGGGCTCCACGCAAAATCTCACCCCGTGGGGTCAAAATGATCACAAGAACGGTGAGCAAAAATCCCAGAACAACGCGGGGGGACCTAGTGAATGAACTGCAGAGAGCTGGGACCAATGTTACAAAGCCTACCATCAGTAACACACTACGCCGCCAGGAACTCAGATCCTGCAGTGCCAGACGTGTCCCACTGCTTAAGCCAGTACATGTCCGGGCCCGTCTGAAGTTTGCTAGAGAGCATTTGGATGATCCAGAAGAGTATTGGGAGAATGTCCTATGGTCTGATGAAACCAAACTGGAACTGTTTGGTAGAAACACCACTTTACGTGTTTGGAGGAAAAAGAATACTGAGTTGCATCCATCAAACACCATACCTACTGTAAAGCATGGGGGTGGAAATATCATGCTTTGGGGCTGTTTCTCTGCAAAGGGGCCAGGACGACTGATCCGGGTACATGAAAGAATGAATGGGGCCATGTATCGTGAGATTTTGAGTGCAAACCTCCTTCCATCAGCAAGGGCATTGAAGATGAAATGTGGCTGGGTCTTTCAACATGACAATGATCTAAAGCACACCGCCAGGGCAATGAAGGAGTGGCTTTGTAAGAAGCATTTCAAGGTCCTGGAGTGGCCTAGCCAGTCTCCAGATCTCAACCCTATAGAAAACCTTTGGAGGGAGTTGAAAGTCCGTGTTGCCAAGCGACAGCCCCAAAACATCACTGCTCTAGAGGAGATCTGCATGGAGGAATGGGCCAACATACCAACAGTGTGTGCCAACCTTGTGAAGACTTACAGAAAACGTTTGACCTCTGTCATTGCCAACAAAGGATATACAACAAAGTATTGAGATGAAATTTTGTTACTGACCAAATACTTATTTTCCACCATAATTTGCAAATAAATTCTTACAAAATCAGACAATGAGATTTTCTGGATTTGTTTTCTCATTTTGTCTCTCATAGTTGAGGTCTACCTATGATGTAAATTACAGACACCTCTCATCTTTTTAAGTGGTGGAACTTGCACTATTGGTGACTGACTAAATACTTTTTTGCCCCATTGTATATATATATATGGGTGTCTGAATATGGAAACTTTAAGGAAAACACATTTTTGCAAAGTTTTAGATTTTTGTTAAGGGGTTAAAATGTAAACAAAACTATATAAGTGTGGTGTCCCCAGAATTGTACCAGAACAAAAATACAGGGGACATGTCATTTTGGCTGCAGAGTGAATGCCATAAAAATGAAGCCTGTAAGAAAGTCGCACAAATGCACTTTTTCTCCAATTCCACCTAATTCTGAATTTATCTCCAGCTTCCCAGTACATTGTACAGAATAATAAATGATACCATTATGAAGAACAATTTGTCCTGCAAATGTTAAGCCCTAATATGGCTCTGTGAATGGAAAAATAAAAAAAAGTTATGGGGTTTGGAAGGTGTGGGGTCAAAAGCAAAAATAGAGGAGCATCACAGTGTGTCAGTGGTTAGCACTGCAGCCTTACAGCGCTGGAGTCCTGGGTTCGAATCCTGCCAGGAACAACATCTGCAATGAATTTGTATGTTTTCCCTGTGTTTGCGTGAATTACCTCCCATGCTCCAAAGACATGTACATTGAGCCATATATGGGGCTCACAATCTACATAAACAAAACAAAAAAAAGGAAAAATGTCCCTGGCAGGAAGGGGTTAAATGAAGTATTAGTCAATTAGCTTACAGCCTGTGAGTGTCTCACATACTATTAGATCAAGTGCATGATCAAGCACCTACCTACGGACAGCTCACTAGTTCCAGCACCCTAGGGGTCCCCATGACTTGAAAATTACTATGCTAAAATGAAAAAAACAATTCACTGAAAAGAACTTTTAAATATCATATCACTGAAATGAAGCCACATTTACATGTTGTAAGGGGAAGAAATGGTCCACAACAGGATGCAGACAGGCCCAAGTGGTATATGAATTTAGAAGCTATACAGCGACCCCCTCACGGATTGAAGGTGTGCAAGACCTTTTCAGTGAATTGTTTTGATTTTAGCGTAAGGTCAGGTCAGGTATGGATTCGGTTAATCAGGTAGGGATCAAACACAGAGATCTATATACTGTACAATATAAAGTACAGTAAGCATATATACCTCCACAGCAACTATCAAGCTAGAAACCTTTTTGCAGAAGCACCCACACATAGATGAAGGTTACTTAAACCTCTAGGAACCACTGGGATAGACTGGAAGTAATTTGTCTGTTTGCATGCTGGCCCTTTAAGAGCAGGGTACTCACGCACACAGTATGGGAGCATACACCAAAGAGGGTATGGAGGTGAGGAGGCTAACTAGAAATAGTAAGTATTCTATGGTGCTGACCGTCAGGATAGCAAAGATGTTGGCAGTCATGGACTGCTGCCATTACAACAGGCCCCTGTTGAGACAGAAATCTTCCCGGTGGTATCATTTGTGTCATGGAAATGAAAATAATATTTTGTATGTTGTATTAGCTCTTGCAGGAGAATATAATACATTCTACTTCTGGGATACATTTGCAAATCCCTTTCGAGTTGTGTGGTGGAATATGCTAGTCTGTTAATGAGATGCTTCGGCTTCTCTGTTACTGTTTATAAAATGCAGACATCTATCTTCTACTTATGATGCTCATAATCAATTTGCTCAAGAGCCACCTGAACTGGAAGCGACTATTGTATTCTTTCGGATTAAGGATTTCACATTTTTACACTGTTTATAGATCACTGATGGAATTTTGATCTATTTCTGTGCTGCCTATTCAAAATTACAATGCCGATTCCCAGTCAGTGCGGATCTATTTCCAGCAAATGTCTCAGCTAGAATATGCCCAGACATGAGAGAGTAAACAGGTCACCTCTCTGTGACACCCCCTCCCCTGGAGCCCATCAATGTACCACCTGATTAGCCTTCATTATATATATTATGAATTACATTAAATGACAAATTATACACTCTTAATGCACACCACCCTGTGCTATTCTAGTTAAAACAATACAAGGATTTCAAGGCCCAAGAGATGAGATGAATATTTATGAACTGGGTATTTTTCTAAAAAAGCCAATTAGCACTGGAGCTACCTGAGATGGAAATACATGGCAGAAATGGAAAGATGCTCCTCTTATGCTCTGCTCTTCTGCCCTCACATTGTTGTAAGATTATAACCTTGTAATGGCTCCGCTGCACGGAGATCAGGCTTAGAACGAAATGAATCCAGTGTTTTGGGCTCAATAGCATAACAAGGGATCCCATCATCAGATAATTCATCTCTGCAACTTAATATGTCTGTCCATTATAATAGCCATATTTTAGGAACTTAAATTCTATATGAAGACTCAAACCAGATTGTATGCTAATTTACCAGTTAGAAGAAAATCAATTTGTTCCTCCATTCTTTCATGTCTACCGTCACTCAAATTATATATCTACATGGTCATAGCTGATGCTGGGCGTATGTGCATTTCTGCTGTCACTCAAGTTGGATATGTTCATATTCTTATTTGATACTTGACATAATGGATATTTGTAACATTGGTGACAGGACTGAATTTATTAATAAGCTATGGATTGGAGTAAATATTCATCAGAAGTTCACGTTGAATTGATCATCCTGGTCAATAGTGTTACCGTACAGGGTAATTTGTTAGAGGCTACTCTGCAAATTCAGGGGTCACTTAGAGAATATTCTCCTGCCTCAAGCTCAGTCATACTATATTTATTTCTACTGTTCTATAGCGTGTACACAATATCTGGTATATAAAAATATCAGGCATATTCATTATCATGTGATATAGTACAGGCAAATATCAGCCCTATTTAAAAACATCCACACAAAGTTTTTGCAAAAACTCAATTCATTTAAAAGCATCTGTAATTCTAAGGTGCTGTATATAAAATATATAATGTGAGGCAATAAATGCAAACACAATAAGGATAAACTTACTATGTGATAGACACAGGGCTGATTCTAGTTTGTGTACTGTATGAGGCAAACATTTAAATGGAACCAACCTTCTCCCTCCACCGTTGGGATGTTCCCTTTGCTAGGAAAATATAAGGGGGCATTCACATGGGGTAATGCGGTGCTGATTCTTGCATGATAACTTGCGTTAAAAAGCTTCCCATTCATTTCAATGTGTTACGCGTGTTAAACGGAACCCATTGAAGTCAATGAGATTCTGTTTTGCAGTGCTAAGTCTTATACAAGTTATCGTGCCAGAATCAGCACCGTGTTACCCCGTGTGAATGCCCCCTCAGTGTCCTGCTCCATATTCCATGGATTCCATGGCTGATCAGCTGCAGAATCCGCACTGAATTAACCCTATTCATCTTAGGCTACTTTGCGAAAGAAAAGAGGGGAGCCGGAGGAGTAGAAAATGTAGGGGAATATGAGGCAAAAGTCTGTTGTAATAGTTTCCCCATAAGTAATAGGTTCCCCCCCAGACTTAAAACAGTGCCCCCCACAGGTAATAGTCCTCCTCCTACATTATTAACAGAGATTGGCAAACCTCTCAAAACTCATTTCATGTTTGGGTCCCTTATTCCTTTCTGGTGGAACAAGTTTGGCTAAGGCCCCACGTAGCGAAACACAGCCAAGAATCACTGTGCAAAAAACACAGGGGTGTAAAAGGAAAAAAAAAACATTCCTGCTCACCTTCCATTACCTTTTTTGGGCCTCCTCAAAGCAGCCGCCACGCTCTTCTGTGCTGTCATTGGCCCAGAGGTCACCTTCTAAGGTAACATGAATGTTTTTAATTTTATTCCCTGGTCCTCCACCTACTATACTCTAATAATAATGACACTTTCACTTTGACATAACTTCGGCTGTGTTTGTCATAGAGAGTTAGAAATTGTGCTGGCCAATTTAGTTCATCCAAAACAAATCTCCATTTTTTAGGTTCCATAAAAAATTTACAAATTGGAATATTCGGGTTGAACCCGGCTTGGTATGAACTAATTCGTCCAGCTCTAAATATTAATAACATTACTTATATGGCCAGTATTACCTGGGGAGAAGTATAACCTACTTGGGAAGACTATTAGCTGTGGGGGGCATTATTACTCTAGCAGCCAGGTAATAACCCCCTTGCAGAAATGCCAATGAGGCTAATGCTATCATCCACAATCAGGTAAGTCTTCTTGAGGGGTTCTGCATGTCAATCCAGCAAGTGCGTGACTGCGGGAGCACTTCAGCACCTTAGCACCTTGTGGCTGACCCACTGGCTTCACATCTGAGTGGAAATTGGCAAGCTCTGTGAATACAGGCACTATCACTTGGGAAAAGGCTTTGCAAAGGAAGTTGTTACGTATTCTGTTAGTTTTATAGCTGCTGCAAAAATCCCAGAAGAGAACAAAGGAATACAAGTGCACAAGAAAAAACACAGTCCACAGCTCACCATAAATCTTGAAGAGAATCAGCTAGACCAAGAGTGCACGAAAAAATACACCCCCGGCTGGGGTGGAACAATGCAAGAACCCAGTAGAAAAATATTCCTTCAGCACAAGAGGTCTATAGTAAAACTTGACTTTTATTGGAAAAATATAAAAAATAGGTACCAGACATAGGAAAAAAAAGATGTAAAAAAACTTACATGGTCAATTCCAAGTATGCATGTATGGTTGAAGACAGACAAGCCTACGCGTTTCGGGACATCCGTCCCTTACTCATGGCAATACTCATCTTCAACCATACATGCATACTTGGAATTGACCATGTAAGTTTTTTTACATCTTTTTTTTCCTATGTCTGGTACCTATTTTTTATATTTTTCCAATAAAGGAATACAAGGACAGTGATCCTTAATACTAGATCTACCCAGAAGTCCCTACCTGCTTGCCTCAGCTACCATAAGCCATAGGGGAGAACTAGGAAACGGTCCCTTCCTGTGACAAAGTGAAAACACAAATGCAGACAAGACAAACAAAGGAAGAACAAAATGAGAACTAAAAGAATATACAAGTCTGCAAAAAGCAAGATTACAGGTGGGTGTCAGCTGTATAATACACAGGAAAAGAGATGTCCCATAGCAGATTTAGGCACTTTATACTCCCTAATGTAAGTCAACTAAAATAGTTTTAATTAGCTATTAGTGTCTGCCTACACAACAAATAAATATCAATGTATATTATTTAAGTGCATTTAATTATGCAGATAAAAACATATGTATCTAACTATATATGGATATAACTAACAAACATGTCCTCTCCTTAAACATGTCCTCTCCTTAAACATGTCTTCTGCTATCAGCTGATCAGTGAGGGTGCCAGGTACCAGATCTCCTCTGAAGGACCCCTTTGACATTATAGACTACCAGAGCATAAAGCAGACAAAAGGGCCTTTTGCAACATTTATTTTTGTATGATAAATAAGTAAAAACATAGGTTATTTCTGGCAAATCTTTGTAGAAACTGGAAAATTCCACTCACTGAAATTAGCAATTTTTTTTTACAAGGAAACATATTTTCCCGGCTTATTATTCTTTATTCCGATGGGAGATACAGTTGGCTCCTGTCTAATCTTGATGATGGGCTGGCAAGCATACAAATGGGTGGGGTTTTAATATTGGAGATTTTCCACAACCCTTCTGCAATTAAGAGCGTTACATTTCTCAGAGCCTTCCAAGCCATCAGCATGATTTCTTATTCTAGAATGATTCTTCGATTCTATGAAATATGCTTTCCTCTTAAAGTTCTTCTCGCATACCCCTTCCTTCAGGCTGAACATTTAACCTTTTCTCTGTGATGATGATGATGTAGACTACTCACATTTAACACAGCATTATATGGTGATAGGAAGGAGAACATTTATGACATTGTAAAGCACTAGAAAATGCAGATAAGCCATAAAGAAGGGCTTCAGAATAGCGTAAGTTTCTTCGATACAATGCATAGCTCAGGTTGCCCTGGTAACAATGTTATCACGTCTATTATCAGTATCGCACTGCTAAAGTATTATTTTAGAAACTGTATTTTGTCTAAACACTGTTAGCAAAAAAGCTACCTCCGACAGAACAACATGCTAATTCTTTAGTAACACATAGCATCACAATCAATATACCATTTCTTCTTCTTGTCCTGACACATATACACCTTTCACTGGTTCTTCACTGACTCAGCTAAAGGTGACAAAAAGCCAAGATGACAGTTTCCCTAGCAACACGTGAGTGCGGGTGGCATCTGCCAGCATGTGCATCACTAAGAGAACCACCAGTGACCTTCCCGTGTACTTATAGTCTGAGATTATACAGCCAGTACAAGAATGAAGACCAGAGGGACTGTTATTATCCTTTACCGATACTTCATTTATTGTGGGATTTGGAGGATTTGGAGGCCAAGGGATATCAGCCTGTTTTGTATGGCATTTGCATCCTTGAAATTACTAATACACACATACTATAATAAGGGTGATTTTGTAATTTAACATCAGATACATAGGAAAAGCTGAAATCCTGTCTAAGGGCTCGTTCACATCTGCGCCTGGTCTCCGTTTATGCAGGTTTCCGTTTCCTGCCTGAAAAAGGGCAGGAGACGGAAACCTACCGGCATTTTTCAAACCCATTCAAATTAATGGTTTTGAAAAGTGTGCGACCGTGAGCGCCCGTGAGCGTTTTATGTTCACCGCGGCGAAACCGTTTTTTTTAACCGGACACAGAGTCGGACATGCAGGACTTTGTGTCTGGTTTAAAAAAAAAACGCTCACTGGCGCTCACTGCAGGACCCGGTCTGACAGGTTTCCGTCTTCTGCATGCAGAAGACGGAAACCTCAGAATGGAGACCGGACGCTGGTGTGAACCCAGCGTAAGCAGGAGAACATGTTCTGAATTGATAGTCAGTAGAGATGAGCGAATACTATTCAAAACAGCCGTTTTGAATACCTCGCTCCATAGGAATGAATGTACGCAGCCGACACGCAGCCAGCGGCAGCATCCGGCTGCTTAACCTCCTGCGCGCCGGCCTCTCCCATTCATTCCTATGGGAGCGTGGTATTCGAAACGGCCGTTTCGAATAGTATTTGCTCATCTCTAGTAGTCAGAAAAATAGTCACATGACTGTTCATAATAAAATAGTTTCTAGATGTATGGCTGTAGCTGAGCTGGGATAACCCAATGACACAGCTAGAACTCTGTTGCTTAGTGCTAGATGTCCGAAAACAACAAATCTCCTTGACCTGTGTCTTCTTCTATGTATCCTATATGTGTGATTACCTAAATTATTACTGATCTATGCAATTTGCTGTCTCTATGACTATTGAACATACACTATATGTTGATGGTGGCGCTTTTAGTGACTGTGAGTGACACTTCTACATATATTTCTAAGGGAGTGCTCACATTACCGTCGGTGTCCGACAGCTAGTGTCCGATGCTAATGTCCATTCAAAATCTTGTGCGGACATTAGCAGCGGACACTAGCTGTGTCCGTGACATTTTGCATTGATTTAAATGGACATCGGGTGCGTTCTTTTACTGTCCGTGGGTGTCCTTAAGGGTGCATTCCCAAAGATGTCCGACTTTTCAAGCGGACAGTGAAAACCTACATGCCAGGACCCCACGTGGTGTAAAACTGCAGCATTTTAAAGTCACTGCAAAGTGGATGGGATTCTAGAAAGTCCCAGCTGCACACTGCAGAAAAAGACGCCCAACAGAAATGCTGCGATTTTCAAAACCGTTATGTTTTTGGAAATCGCAACATGTTAATTATACCTACAGAAATGCCAGCAAATTCCTTATAGGTATAATTGAAGCAAAAGGTTTGCAGGGGAAAACTCTGGACTTTCTGGAAAAAGTGCTGGGGAAAAAAACTGTGATGCATTCCTGCAGTGGTGTTTCTGTAGCACTTTTTCACTGCGGCCCCCTACATTGGTCCTTAGCCTTAAATTTGACGATTCCACAACAAAAGCAAAATAGTAGACAGATATAGCATTATCTCCTGTATACTCAAGACATGTAGATAGTAATCTCTTCACTGAACTAGACCAAAAGAGTAGTTTCCATTAACATTAACGTCACTATGAACTATTAAGTATATAGCAGTATTATTCATTCAATATATAATAGTATGGAGGGTTTCACTTGGTATCTGGAAGATCAACTTTATCGTAAATCAAAAGTGTTCCAGCACAAGAGCGTAGTTATTGGACATTCACACTTGCGGTTTGCACTTGTTCGCCGTGATTCCGCCTAAATCCCAGGAAAAACTGCTTGGGGGACGGCTTGCTGACAGTCAGTTTAAAAACCCATTCATTTCAATGGGTTTTTAAAGCAAACTGCCGGTGTCCATATGCAGCCTCTCCGCCGTGAATTTGTTTTGGTTCTTTTTTTTTTGCACGGACACAAGTTGGACATGCAGGACTTTGTGTCCGTACAAAAAAAAAAAAAAAAAGGTTTCACGGCAGAGAGGCTGCATATTAACACTGCCTGTTTGCTTTAAAAACCCATTGAAATGAATGGGATTTTAAACTGGCCCCTGGCAGACCGTCCCCAAGTAGTTTTTCCTGGGATTTAGGCGGAATCATGACGTATAGGTATAAGGCGCAAGTGTGAACGCCTCATTATCTAACGTGCCATTTGACAATGTCTCCTTTACCTTCCCCGTTCTGCTGGGGGCCATTAAAAATGTGTAGGAAAACAGTTGGGGGGGGGGGTATAGATTGCTTTTTGGAAGCCACTTTAAAACCTCTAGATATAATACTGCTACACAAAACCTATATAAGGATTATTCTGCCAATCACAAGGTAATAGTCAGGACATCTAGTTTCATTTTAGTATCACATATATAGTATAACATAGCCTGTAAAGAGTAGGATTTTGCTATATGGAAACATAATAATAATGCTCCATTTGTGCTTTCAGTACTAACCTCAGGATATTCTCTCCCAGTATACTTTGTGTCACATATAAATAATTTCAGATCGTAAGGCTGGTGTATGCGTGTGTGTTTTATTTCTCTTGTACGCATTCTTATCACAGCGCGCCTGTGAGATGCATGGTGGCATGTAATTAATTAACAGAGGGAGGGATAAGGAGAAAAATTTCACAAGATATTAGAAATACAGTCATTTAACATCCCTCAGGCTGCCGCACTGTGAATTCCCGAAAATTTTTCAACTGGATTATATTTCTACAGTGGGTGGTAGAGAAGGAAAAAAGAAAAGAAAATGAAAACATAAAATAGAGACTTAAAAGTAAAAAAATACAAAGGATAACGAGAAGAAAAATAAAGAAACTAGTAGAGAATAATGTAATGGAATAAAACTGCAAGGGAAGTAAAGATAAGAATATAGCAGAAGGAAGATGAGGATCAGATATTTAAGCGCCTTCTTAAGAAAAACTACATTTGCTTCTCTTTGGCTAGGAAATCTAGAATGGAACCAGGATCTAATCCAGTTATATATATGGGAAATATGATAATGTCCCAGTTTCAACAATTGTACTGTATGTAGTGTAAATAGGACTATAGCATTTGTAACATGCATAGAAGCAAAGATACAGAGTATTGTCTACAAGGAAGTTTTGGGCTTGACAGAAACGTGAGATTCTTCCCCTCACATTGACATTGACAAGACATTCTGTGTGTTTTTGTGTGGCTCTTATATTAAACTTTTGCCTAGCGGTGATTTGAAATTTCCTCTCCCTGGTGGCAGAGGATGTATTCTATGTTTTCCCCATTTCTAGCAATGGAATGTGCGTTTTGATATTGTAAGATGATGGAACACCTTCTGTGTTATATTGTTTTTTTCTGGTTTTGACTATAGGAAGAAAATTGCTATCGTCCTTTATATACAAAAAAAATTGCACATAGATAGAATTGTCAGATTGCTGCGAAACTCGGCATTCATTCAAGTCTCATGCGAATATCAATGATCATTAGGTCTTGCTATGGGAAGGTGTAAAATGTTTCCCTACTTCTCTCAGAAAATGCTCTCAGAGACTATTTTTGGGTAGTGCACCTCTTGGGGAGAGAACATTGACTATAAGACATAACTCCATGAAACACTGGAAGACATTTAGATGTTGAAAGGGGACACGTTATTGGACTGAGAGAAGCAGGATTGTTATTTCAACAAATGGAGTGGCATTTAAGAAATAAGGTATTGGAAGCATGTGAGGGCACTCAAATAAAATGGACAGTCTACAAATGGTCCAGACAGATTTAGAGATGAACATGTGATCCGCTGACAAGCACAAGCAGCTTTTATAGTTTCTTTGTCCATCATTCCATTCATTACACACCACTGCCTCTAGGCCATTTCCAGGCTCTTGGCAGAAGGAAATTTGGCATCACAGTGCCCATTACATGTCCTGCCATTGATTGTCAGTTACCATTGCCTTTCTTGTGGTGTCATGAACCAGGAACCGGGACTGCTGATGTTATGATCTGGGGGTCATGATGGTTGGTCATTATGTGGCCCATGTGTTGCCTCTCATGTCCGGGTTTCTAAATGTTCATGTCATGTTCAACGTAATAATCTCTACCAAGATTGCAACATATTCTTGACCTGCCCATTTACAAGTTTTATTGTCAATTAAGCATATATGAGGTCAGTTGTAATTTATTATACTAAAATAATAAACTCTTTCAAACTATAATTATTAAACTATAAATATTAAAATCTATTCTTGTTGTTTTGTTGAGGCTCATGATGTGCTAAAACTATCAGGAATTGTGGAACTACTGCATTCAGCACATCTCCTTTCCTCTATGACACATGTGTTAGAAGGAAGGAGGTTTAACAGTGGCGATCCTTTATTCGGCGCACTGCGCATGTACCTGTTTCTCAACTACCACCATTGTTTAAGAACATATAATGAAGAGACGACTGACAATAGAGATTTATTCTTCTCAATTAATACACATGTATTATGTGAGTATTTGCCAGAGTGTGACCCCTGGGAACATTTTAATAGAATTATACAGAGGAGCGGTGAGTGCCATAATTTAGTTTATATATTGCAGTGCATTATCTTGTGGGAATATTGAACCCAGATATGTAATAGCATAGACTGTATACTGGTACATGTCTTAAAAACTGATGAACATATCTGATATACACTTATTTGACTCTTTAACTGCACAGCATATGGTGGGAGTCATGCACAGATGTTTATTGCACAATTAATTTATCTAGCAATGGTGTGATATATATATTGACTCTGGTTGCACTTATCTGTTTATATTTGTGTTCTTTGTATTTATTCTGAGTTAATATTCTTTATTGGCTTGTATTATTACACAGTCTGCTTCACTAATTCAGTATTTTGTGGCTTATTCGCTACAGTAAATTGCCAAGGGCCCCACCAGAACTGCAAGTAGATATTTTAATATTTAAAATTCAATATACGGTATATAGTTTCATATATTTTTATTATTTGCTGTATAATGAATTTTTCTATCACAACCTTATCTGAACTCGGTATCAGGTCATATATCATACGTGAGCACATTATCCAATAAGTAGTGTGGTGATGCTTCACTGCTCAGCCACGGATTGTCTCATGTGCAGTAGGCACAGCTGAGACCCTAAGGAGATTCCCTGCTGGATCCCAGGCTGATCGGAGAAGTGAATATGCAGAATTTGTTATTTTAAGACTCTGCAGCTTAAAAAAAGATAGGGAAGACCCCTTTAATCTACAGATGGCCATACCATTATTGTAATCTTTGTGCTTAACTAATTTGCCAACATTACAATTTACCTGCTCTTAACTGCTTGTCTCTCAGCTGTCAATGGCTTTCTTTGTCATTTATTATATGCTTTTATTCTCTTGCTATATTTTTAACATGCTGCAATTTACACGTAACAAAATTAGCATATGGAAATACTGCCCAAGTGAACATAATGTTAAAAATTGAGAACTAGGTATGTATATATTGATGGATAGAACTGGCCAGTAGTTCAATCTTTTTTTTTTTTTTTATAAAACATTTTCTTTCAGGTTAAAAGTCTTATGAAATAAGAACATGAATTCAATTTAAAGCTGAAGTGATTTTCTAGATAACAAACTAAGGTACAGAATATACACCTAATTTCATTCCTACAGACTTGTGTTACAACTCCATTCAAGCAGTACTAGAGAGCATTTGCCTCTGATTTCTTGGATACGAGAAAGTTCATGAAGTGTCCTTTTTTACTTTTCCTCTTGGATCGACATATCCTGAGATAACTAGCTTTTAAAGACAATGGGTGAAACTTATCAACTCCTCTATACTTATTCTGTGGCAAAGAGAGATCATATTGTGGTGCATATTTTGTGTAAGGTCCTTTTTTGTATCACACTTACACTACCGTTCAAAAGTTTAGGGTCATTTAGAAATTTCTTTATTTTTGAAAGAAAAGCAGTTTTTTTCAATGAAGATAACATGAAATGAATCAGAAATACACAATAATTAGTGTATTGAGGCCCATTTCCAGCAACCATCACTCCAGTGTTCTAATGGTATATTGTGTTTGCTAACTGTGTAAGAAGGCTAATGGATGTTTAGAAATCCCTTGAAAACCCTTGTGCAAGTATGTTAACACAGCTGAAAACAGTTTTTCTGGTTAGAGAAGCTATAAAACTGACCTTCCTTTGAGCTAGTTGAGAATCTGGAGCATTACATTTTTTGGT
Organism: Leptodactylus fuscus; assembly: GCF_031893055.1. NCBI lineage: Eukaryota > Metazoa > Chordata > Amphibia > Anura > Leptodactylidae > Leptodactylus > Leptodactylus fuscus. The sequence continues at coordinate 136,130,940 of NC_134266.1, read as the reverse complement.
TCGATTAAACTCTCAAAATGGCCAGAAAAAGAGAACTTTTGTGTGAAACTTCTATTCCATTCTATTCTATTCTATTCTATTCTATGCTATTGTATTCTATGTCTATTATTGTTCTTAGAAATGAAGGCTATTCCATGTGAGAAATTGCCATGAAACGGAAGATTTCCTACTATGGTGTGTACTACTCCCTTCAGAGGACAGGACAAACAGGCTCTAACTTGAGTAGAAAGAGAAGTGGGAGGCCCCACTGCACAACTGAGCAACAAGACAAGTACATTAGAGTCTCTACTTTGAGAAATGGACACCTCACAGGTCCTCAACTGGCAGCTTCATTAAAGGGGTTGTCCCGTCACAAGGATCCTATCTATAATGCTTGTTAATGTGAATGTAAGACTTTTCCTAAATACACTGCTTCAGCAAAACTCCTTTGTTTGTCCACTATATTACTTTATTCATTTTTTTGTGGCTACAGCCCTGACCTAGCTGCTCCTGAGTCAAGTGATATATCTGCCTGCTCTCAGGGGGAGGGAGGAGGGGCTATGTGCACGGGAGTGAGCCTGGAGGGGGGTGGGGGTAGTTTATCCTTTGGGGGGGAAGGGGCCGCCAATGCAGCGTTAGACGCCGGCACAGGTGAAGCCAGCAACATCGCTATGCTTCTGCCCTGCATAAAGCCAGCAGCAGCAGAAGCAATGCTGCTATTCCGGGGGGGTGGGGGTGGCGGGGGCGGGGGAGCGGAATAACAGCATCGCTTCTGCCGCCGCTGGCTACATGCAGGGCAGAAGCATAGCGATGTTGCTGGCTTCACCTGTGCCGGCGTCTAACTGTCCCCGGCATCCGCTGTAATAGAGAGGCGGATGCTGGGGAGTGTTAGACGCCGGCACAGGTGAAGCCAGCAATATCGCTATGCTTCTGCCCTGCATGAAGCAAGCAGCGGCAGAAGCGATGCTGCTGGTCCGCTCCACCGGGGTCACATATGCAAAGCCAAGCGGCGAGATGCCGCCGGCCCTGCGTGCATGCTCATACACCAGTCTAGCCTTCACAATGCGAATACAGACCCGACACCCTGTCGCCCACCAATGATGAAACAAAGCCGGAAGACAGAAGATTTCAAAGAAACGAAGACTGGTGAGTATGCGACGTGGGACAACCCCTTTAAATAGTACCCGCAAAACGCCAGTGTCAACGTCTACAGTGAAGAGGCGACTCGGGGATGCAGGCCTTCAGGGCAGAGTGGCAAAGAAAAAGCCATATCTGAGACTGGCTAATAACAGGAAAAGATTAATATGGGCAAAAGAACACAGACATTGGATAGAGGAAGACTGGAAAAAAGTGTTATGAACAGACGAATCGAACTTTGAGGTGTTTGGATCACACAGAAGAACATTTGTGAGACTCAGAACAACTTAAATGCTGGAAGAGTGCCTGACGCCATTTGTCAAGCATGGTGGAGGTAATGTAATGGTCTGGGGTTGCTTTGGTGCTGGTAAAGTGGGAGATTTGTACAAGGTAAAAGGGATTTTGAATAAGGAAGGCTATCACTCCATTTTGCAATGCCATGCCATACACTATGGACAGCATTTGATTGGAGCCAATTTCATCCTACAACAGGACAATGAACCAAATCACACCTCCAAATTATACAAGAACTATTCTGGGGAAAAGCAGGCAGCTGGTATTCTATCTGTAATGGAGTGATCAGCTGTTAGGAACCTGATGCATCAAGCAACTCTGTAAGGTCTTGGGCAGCTAGAATCCCCAAATACTAAGGTACAAACAGTCCTGGATGTGCTATGCTCCCCTAACCAGAGCGGAACCAGGCCATGGATTTCCTCACCAGAGCTCCTGATGGTGGAGTTGGACTTGGTAAAAGTCCGGGGCCCAGATCTACAACTGCCCAGAGAGCGACACACACCCAGTGAACCCCAAGGAAGAGGACCCAGAAGTACCCAGACACTAATCTTGGAGTGAAGTCTGGAAGAGCAGGATGGTTCAGGATGGCAGAAGTGCAGGAAGGTAGTCCAGGGAAGACACGCAGAAGCCAAGGAAGCAAATTTGTAGGCAAGCCGAGTCTTTAACTGGAGGTTATGAGGTAGCAGAGGGAAGAGGCAGCAAGAAAGTCAGGAGAGCTGGGTCATACACAGGAGGTCAGTGGAGTATCCAAATCAGGATCCAAAAAGGGAGGTCAAGAGATAGCCAAAAGGTCATACACAGGAGTTCAGGAAGGTGCCAAATCGGGATCACAGAAAACCTCCACAGACTCAAGCGGAGGCCTCCAGCATACCCCAGTGCTGGAACCAGCAGCGACTCCGGCTTTGTGCAGCACAGCAGAGGCCCCCGGCCCATCCTAACACCAGCACAGTCATCAGATCTCAACCCCATTGAGCTGTTGTGCGAGCAGCTTGACTGTATTGTATGCAAAAAGTGCCCATCAAGCCAATCCAACTTTTGGGAGGGCTTCTGGAAGCATGGGGTGAAATTTCTCCAGATTACCTCAGCAAATTAATAGCTAGAATGCCAAAGGTCTACAAAGCTGGTATTGCTGCAAATAGAGCATTCAGTGATGAAAGCAAAGTTTGAAGGAGAAAATTATTATTTCAAATAAAAATCATTATTTCTAACTTTGCCATTGTCTTGACTATATTTTCTAATCATTTTGCATCACATTTGATAAATAAAAGTGTGAGTTTTCATGGAATAAAATTGTCTGGTTGACTTCAAATTTTTGAACTGTAGAATACTTCACAGTACCTGTTCTGCACCTCGCTCACCACATTGTGTGTATGTGGGTGGAACAGGACAGGAAGCAGGATGGACTGGGGACACCTCGGCCCAACATATTTACTATAACTCTCGTCATTTTTGGCTAAGGGGATATTGTCACTCCTTGGGGAGAGACCACCATATAGGTGTGTGGAGACTTATTAAGCCTTTAGCATTCCACTTTGCAAGGGACTATGGGAAGAATATGCAAATCTGTCTTCCATGATGTAATTAGGAAGTCAGCTGCTGAATCAGTGTTGCAAACCAATAGAGGGCACTCACTGGAATGTGCAAGCCTGTCTTCCCTGATGTAATTAGGAAGACAGAATCTCAGTGATATAGCCCAATAGAGGCTGCTCCCTATAGAATCATGCTCGACGTTCCAAAAGGCCTTTGTTTTGCAATGACGCTGCGATTATTACCAGGTATATTGTACATTCCAGTGAGCGCCCTCTATTGGTTTGTAACACTGAGGCAGCAGCTGACTTCCTAATTACATCATGGAAGACAGATTTGCATATTCTTCCCATGGTTATTTTTGGCATGAGTTATAGTGGAAATCTATGCCATTTTGTAACTGTCCTAGATATCCATTGTGGCACAGGATTTATGAAGAAAGTGGGGTCAGTTTAGAAATCGGCTGTTCCATGCACCAGTCAGGGCCTTTATTAAGACTGATGTACAATATATCAATATTAATAAAACTACCCCAATATTGTTTTGTGAAATTGTGAGATGAAGTGATCTGCTATGTGTGTTAGTGGTTGTGCTGTAAATTGCAGCCTTTCAATGGTTTTGTGACCATATCTTAATATTATATGTTATAATAGTATATAGTTTATTGCTAATTTGCATATATATAGTTAGTGGCAAATTTGCAATATTCTATAAGGGTGGACATATTTGTAGTATGCAAACAGAAAAGATATTTGAGAAGAGCATCCAAAATTGCAGAGCACAATAGTCCGAAAATGAGGCAGTTTACTCAAAAAAGATATACTTAGAATATAAAGGAATTGAAAATCTGCAATTTTTGATGGTTTTATATTTTTGATTTCCATTGTAAGTATACATAACAAGTATCTCCTTATGTACACCAAATGTGATAATAGGCATGTAGTAGAATATGTCACCAATAGCCTTCTATCTCCACATAAAACATAACAGGACAGATTTATTAAGACTGGCATATTGTACAGTAGAGGCTCAAATCTCTTTATAAAGAAGACACATATCCACCAAAGTGGAAATGTTCACCAGTTAGGAAGCCTCCTATAGATTATCATCTCAGTTCATAAATAGGAAAAATATAAAAGCCATGTTTTACATTAAAACCTTCCTGAAATAAAAATGTTAAATGGAAATTATGCAGTTCAATTGACACATTTATCTCTTATAGTCTGCACACTGTTTGTATGTGTAAAAACATCATGAACTTGGACCCTGGGGACTGAGTTATTACTTAGTTGGCAATCCACATAAGTACAATTAGATTATATGACTTATGAAAGAATGTGCCTAGAAACTATTAAATATAAGAGTTGGCTTAGTGAGTGTTTTCACAATGACTGCTTCATTTTCAGTAAAGTGTCTAGGTCCCCTGAGAGAAAAGTTCTAGATTACATAGAGACACTTTTATTGTGGTATTCACAACAATAGTCAATAGCTCTGTATAATGGCAAAAAAAAAAAAAAAATTCAAATTTGTCTGAGGAAAAATATATCACAAGTAACTGAATATTTCTCTTTGTAAGGAAAAGTAACCGCAGAGCTAAAAAATGAATAAAATGCTGCTTGCTTCACCTAATGGAGAAGCTGAATATAATGAATTCTTTATTCAATGTGTATCTAGATATCGATAAAGACATCTTTAAAATACATTAATCGCAAGGTGAATTTTATTCATGAGTGTTTGAGTTCCACCTATTATTTCGCACATTTATTCTACATTTGGAGAAGACCTTTCATGTCCTCTGACATCTGCGCTGGTATATATTGCTAGAAAGCTAACAATGCACTGAATTTAGTGCACTGTCAGTTTTGCCGGTATGGGCCTCGATAACAGAGATATCGGTGCCATTAGTTTTGGCACCGATATTCATCCACTCTCAGAAGGGCAGGCCTTACAGTTCTGTGTTCTTGCCAGGCTGTGAAGAATGCCCTACCAGACCGTTTCTTCCATGACCTTATATAGTCACAGGGACGTAGGTCCCATTTTTTTGGTGAACCAAGGTGGTGGACCACAAAGAAAGTATGCTGCTCACAAGATGTCTTAATTAGATCAGCATGGTATGATAATAGCACTAAATGTTTATTCCATCAATACCTCATGTGTTTCTATGTGGTAGAATGGGAAAAGAATATTCTAGAAGGACCTGAACCACCTAAAAGGTGTTTGTTGTGAGCACATATGTTTTTACCTATCACTTTCAGGTCATTGCCCCACTGCGTTTTACAGTACCAGCAAAATGGATGGGATTCTACTGAATCCCATTCACACATTGTGAAAAATGAGCACAGGGGACATGCTGCAATGTCAGCATGTCAATTATACCTAAATAAATACCAGCAGTTTCCCTATAGTTACAATGGAAGCAGAAACTAAACAGAGGAAACCTCTGTGGACTTTCTATGAAATAGATATAAGGTCCACGTTGTCACCCCAGAAGTTTAGTACAAGGAATAGATGCACTATAAAACTAGAATCAAACCATAATCCAACAACAACCCACAAGGCAGTTCAAACCAGAAAAGCAAAATCGAAGGGATTAACGTGTCCAGAACAAGATCAGTTCCGAGTAGTCACAGAAAGAGCCATTATCAGTAAGCAAACATAAATACAGTAAATCCAATGTGATTCTGAACTCTTTGACATTGCCCAATCAGCGATGAATAATGCCAGGGTTTAGAATCATGCCCCCTTTTCTACTCTGGCCTAAGACCCTCCATCCAATACTGTAGCTAACAGTCCCCCACACAACTTCCTACTGCTCTCCTTCCATTTCCCAACATGATTCTAATACAGACAGATATCTTTCTTTTGTCGAGGAACAGGTGTTCTGATACACTTCTCTTTTTATAATGTATGACTATCAACATAAAAAGTTTGGTAAATGATGATTTGTAAGCACATTGGGCATACTGGATATCAGATGGTCTGTCATTTGTATATCACAGTTGCCCAATGTTATGTCTTAAATTAGTAGGTGAGTAATATTTTAGGATTCCCATATGTCACATAAGAAGACTGCAGTATACAAATGCACATGGTAGAAGATATATTACAGATTTGCTTTGGCGCCCACAAACTTCAAATTATGGCTTCAACTATTTATAGTGCTTTTCCTCTTAGACATAAAGTCAAATGCAATCCTATATATGCTCATAGATGCAATCTGTTATAGGCAATTGACAATCTTAAGTAATGTATGACATGAAATCCTGTGGAGTACTGCTTATTTCCCGAATATTATATATCAAATGAAATTGTGATGACACCCAACAGTAACACTGAATACTTACTTTTGAATAATTAGGTTTGTGAATGTCATCTCCATGTATAATAACAAAAGAAAATGTATAAACAAGAGCAGATGGCACATAGTTTTTAAGTAATAACATGTAAACATATACAAGAGTTGAGCAACAAAAATATTTGTCAAAAAACAGATGATTCAGAATCTATTCCCCTAAACTCTTGGTTCCTGGTTTCATGTGCTGTGGGACTGTCGTTACTTCCTTAGACTACAGTCTGTTCATGTTTGTGTGGCATTTTTTCCCCTCATTGAGTTGAAAAAAAAAATTGCATAAAAATAGCACAAAGCAAAACTGAGCAAACAAATTGTGTTTTTTTTTGCAGTGGCTTTCAGAAATAGAGCAGTCTAAAGCTATCCACTAGTAAACAATCATTTGTTCAGTTTTTCATGGGCTGTTGTAATGGCAAAACATTGATGCAACCTGTGCTAACCTGAAAATCTCAGTTTGTTAGGCTAAAGCCCCACGTTGTGGAAATGCAGCTTTTTTGTTACAGATTTTGTTGTGGTTTTTTAAGCCAAAACGAGAAGTGGGTTGAGCAGATAGAAATATAAAAGCTTCCTATATATTTCCCATTCCTTTTGTAGATATTCTTGGCTTTGGCTCAAAAAACCTCAGCAAAATCTGCAACAAAAAAAGCTGCATTTCCGCAACGTGTGGCTAAAGTGTTTTTTGTTACCTAATATACGTACAAACTGCTCTTGTAATGGCAAAATACTGACCTAGGCTGCGTCAGTCTGAAACATCTCTGTTGGTTAAGGTTTTTCTTTTGGTAACCAATACAAACAAAATGCATCCAAAAAACCCGCAAACTAACATAGTGCGTTGATATTGTTAATAATACTGGCAGGGTTACTCTTTCATAGCTAAATTTAATTTTCTAATTTTCTTCAAATATAATTTTTGTATAAAAAAAAAAAAAAAGAAATACACAGTGTCAGGTCTTAGAATTGTCACTAATGTTAGGGAAATAAGCAGTGATAAGAAGTGAAATAACAAATAACTGGGAAAGAACAGGGCAGGGGACAGGCTAAAGTTTGGGATGAGGAAACACTACTATCATGCCATCTACTAGTACAAGTACTAAAACTAATAATAAAAATGTGGGTAGCAACAGCAACACTACTTATGATTGTGGCAGCCCACCAGTAGCTGCAGTATTGTCATACTTCTTGAAAATAAAGACTTTTTTAAAGCAGTGAAACACAAATATTGAGTCAGAATTATGTATGTCTCTACTCTTCTCCTCTGTTACAACACAAAATTTATCATGATGTCTTTCTGCACTGTCAACCATGTCTTCTTCCTTATCTTCACTGAAACAGATCCTATTTTCTAGTAGTCATGTGGCATCTGCTGAGAGAGATATTCATCTTAGTATAAGCCTTCATTTTCTTCCTATTCTTGATGTGTTGGATGAGAGAAGACAGTGTTTTTGGATATAGAGGAGGTAGAGGTGGAAGTCTTGACTGTTGATGGGGGTAGTAATGGAAGAAGGTTTGCTCCTGATAATTGTTTTAGAAGGTTCACTAGGAAATCTGTTGTAAATTGTGAATGCATAGAGGAATCCCATTGCCATGATGAGTCTAAAAAAAATATAGGAAAGATAATGAAATTACTAAATTTGATGATGACTCTGTTACAGATAAGATTCTACAAATAGGTTAGGGTGATATCAGAGGAAGCTGTATTAGTAAGAATTTCATGTTATGTTCAGCCCCTTAATCTAAAAACCTATCTGGGTAGGTCTAAGGCAAGCTTGGGTGGTCGTGGCACTGGCAGATACATTTCCACAGCTACTGGTGTTGGCAGCAGCAGCTACGTGTGGTCATGGTGTGTTACAATTTTTTTTAAAATTCTGTAAATTCTCACCACTTGGTGCCTCATGCATATACATAAAAGTGTCACTGTTGATGGGTTTTTTTTCTACATTCAATTCTTTATTATACTAATTTTGTGTCATAATTTATTCTTGATATTCTGCAAATTGTTATGCTTGTACTATATATGCTAAGGGATAACCAGCAGGATAATCCAGATCTCATGGTCTTTGGTATCTTTTCCATTTCAGAAAATACTCTAGCTTTTCAGCTGGCAAGACAGGCATGCTGATAGTGTTCCATAAGTTTTTCTCAAAATTATGCAAATTGTTATAGCTTTGGTGGTTCATGTGCTCCCACACAGGGATAACTGACAGGATATTCCAGGTTTCTTAACTTATTTTCTGATTCCTAAGTATTTTTCTCATGGTCATTAGTATCTTTTCCATTTCAGAAGATATTCTAGCCTTTCAGCTGGTAGGCCATGCATGATGATAGTGGGCCACAAACTTTTCTTGAAATTCTGTAATTGTCACTCCATGATAATGCATTTGCTCCCATAAAGGGATCAATTTTCTGCACCTCTTTTAGGAAAAGTGATCAAACCCTCAACACTCCTGAAACACTCCTGTACATTAAATTTCAAAAGGAACACCAGAACTATACTTTAACTTGTATTCTGCCATAAAATGCTAGGCTGATATCACAATACACTAAGCAAAAACAACAACAACAACAAAAAAAAAACCAGTACAATAAGATGCTGCTCATATATGCAAGTAGCACTATTTCTGCTGTTCACCTGGAAAAAATATCCAAAAAATTGGAATGATCTTACAGCCATACTGATGGGGATCACGAAAGCAGGATATTTACACATGTGGGAGTTGGGTGACACAGTTCAAAGTGTCAGTAGGGATGTTCCTTCAAATAAGCTCACATCCACCCTTACAAGGGCAGTACCCAGGATTGCCCTATATCAAGTCCTAGGCTGTGCGTCAAATGTACCACTTTTATGCCAGAAAACTAGCCTGCTAACTTTAATAAATTTCCCCCTGTATTGGAAAGAGTTAATGTTGCTTCTTAATGCTCCTTCCACATTAGTTCTAGGTTTCTTTTAGAAGACTTGTTACCTTCTCTGCTTATAAAAACAGGCACCATAATATAAAAGCAAAGACTCTGATCTCAACTTCTGGAATATTCTATACATTAGGGAAGGGGGGGAGTAAAAGTTATAAAGGTTCAGTGTACATGGTGACCTAACATCTTTGAATTGCTTGTATATCTTGGCGCTTCAGAATCCATGACATTTGGTTCCCCAAATTGAAAGTATTTGATTCTTATTTATCTTGCATTTGCTTAAATATCTTGCTTATGATTGTTTATTTTATTAAAATTACTTTAATTAGTGTTGTGTGGCAATATTGTTCTCACCCACAGTAACACACCTCCAAAGTCTTTCCTCAAAGGTGCAAATGTACAATGTTCAACCCAATTTATAAAATGTAAACTATCACAATGTTGATTAATTTGTTGCATCTTTAATAAAAGCTAGAGAGTTTTTTTAAGCTATCCAACTCCTGATTGGATGAGTATGCAGAAATAAAATTTGTTGCATGTTAAAATTCATTAATGTGTTTAAGGCTAAGGCCCCATGTTGCAGAAACGCAGCTTTTTCGTTGTTGCAGATTTTGCTGCAGTTATGGAGCCAAAACCAAGAGTGGATTGAGCAGAAGGGAGAAGTATAAGTACTTCCTATGTATTTCTTGTTCCTCTTGTAGCCATTCTTGGCTTTGGTTCAAAAAACATATTCAGTGTTTGTACATTCTTGTGCAAATGGTTAGTAAATGTGTCCCACAACAGATAAGATAATATGTTTGTGGTAGATTGTATCAGATCAAAATGCCCCTATACATTGATAAATGTGGGATTTTTGCATAACTCTACACGATCAAGTCCCATGGTTTCTAGCTATATGAAATGTTGATTTTAAAACTGGTGTCTGCAACAACATTGGTCTAGTCTTTGAAGCCTTACATATGAGGTGAGAAAAAAATTAGGGCATGGGCTATTGCATACAATATTATAGGGGTACAAGGTAGCACAATGCAGTGGCACATGGAATGCCTAATGGTCTCTAAAGTGGGATTCCTTTTGTTGTCATACATAAGCCCTTACTGACATCTGAGCTTCTATGGTAAACATGAACAAAGTGCTCAATAATAAAAAAAAGAATTCATGTTTATGGAGGTTTATAATGTGAAGTGTAGATAAAGTTTAAAAGCTAAATTACACATTCATTGAAATATTCTCAATAGTACAATAGTCTCTGATGTTATTGTCTTTTCCAGGTTTTTATTAGATTTAGATTTGTATAGCATGGTATTGTGTTGGAAAGTAAACAGGTTATTTCTGAATCTACTCACATATTTGCTGCATTTCTTTTCTATAAAAAATAATATTTTGATACATTTTATATTGTACATTTTATGTGGTTATGGCTAAAGTCCCCTGTTGCATAAACGCAGATTTTTTTGTTGTCGTTTTTCTTTTGAGCCAAAGCTAGGAGTGGATCTACAACAAGAAAAGCTGTGTTTCCACAATGTGGGGCATTAGCCCAAATGTGAAAGAAACATAAAAAATACATATTCTCGCTATCTGAATTATCCAATACTCTTCAGTATAATGCTGACAAATATGTAGGCATTTGATGGCAATATAGTGCCATGAACAAAGACTCCATTTTAGTTTTGACGGTTCCTTACAGGATATGCCTGACAGTGTGACATCCAGCTGATGCCATTGTGTACACAAATGCACACAGTACCATCAAAGAGGGAATATAATGTGATGAGTTAATGACATGGGGGCCTTGCATTAGCTCCTTCAATAATGTGACAGGGTTGAGTAGAGGTTAATAAGACTCAGTGGACTCTTCTTCTTAAGTTTTCTGTTTGAAAACTGCAGTATACATGCTTCAACTGTTATGTTTTTACAAATTGGAAACAGAATGGAAACAATAATATCCATTTTGATTAATTTAATCAATGTTAAAACAAAAGTTGCTTAGTGTGAGCCTAGTTTAGTCTTCTGTGTATTCAATTCAACAGGACACATACTACAAACCAACAAATAGAGCAGCGATTGACACAATATTGAGAGAATTACTAAGGGAAAATACTCCACAATTCTGGCTTAAATTGTACCATAAATCAGATGGACATGCTCTGCACCACATTTATTATGTATTAATATATAATTACTATAATGTATAATTTTTGTTCCTTGCTTGACAATGAGTAGTAGCTTAGGCCTGGTTCACTTCTGCGTTCAGTATTCTGTTTGGGGAGTTGGCTTGGGGACCCCGCGAATGGAATATCGAATGCATTAAAAAGTGGTGAGCAATGAATACACACAGACCCCATAGACTATAATGAGGTATGTGTGTTTTCTGCATGGTGTCTGCGCAAATTATGCAGAGAAAAAAGTGCTTCATGAACTACTTTTCTCTCTGCATGGTTCGTGCGGACACTGCACAAAAACACACAGACCTCATTATAGTCTATGGGGTCTGTGTGTATTCATTGCTCACCAATTTATAATGCGTTCGGTATTCCATTTGGGGGGTCCCCAAGCTGACTCCCCAAACAGAATACTGAATGCAGATGTGAACCAGGCCTAAGCTACTACTCCTTGTCAAGAAAGGAACAAAAATTATACATTATAGTAATTATACATTAATACATAATAAATGTGGTGCAGAGCATGTCCATCTGTTTTATGGTATTCCGAATGGAATACCGAACGCATATGTGAACCAGGCCTTAGTGGAAAAGAAGCATGATTTAGTGGAAAAGAGCTTAAATTAAGATGTGACAACATTCACCGAAGTTACTCCATCATTGTGCCAAAATTGGCACAGAGTAAACCAAGGAATAGGTAGTATACAGTTAGACAAAAGTTCTAAATTTATCTTACAGCATGAAGCACATCTTTATACTGCCTGGTTTAGGTACTATTTAGCATTTACTCTGAAATTATAAAAAAAACCCTGAACTGTGCCTAAGAGTTCATGCGAGTTTTACTCTTCTGATTGACTATGTTGCTCTTTTAGATTCCCTACTGCATTAGTCTCAGACTAACAAAGTACAGTGTTTATAGGGTAGTCTAACCCTGCACTCACAAGAATGAGTTTAAGCTGTGAAACTTCGTTCATGTCTTGGCTGAATTTACCACCCTTAGGGTGGGTTCACATCTGCACCTGTGCGCGCTTTAGCCAATTCAGCTGGGTTTCTGTTTTATGCCGCGAGAAACTGGACTGGGCACTGAAACCTGGCAGTCAGTTTTCAAACCCATTCAAGTGAATGGGTTTGAAAAGTGAGCACCTGTGACCATTTTGTACCTCTCTGCGGCAAAACCATTTTTTTTAAACTGGACACAAAGTCGGACATGCAGGACTTTGTGTCCAGTTAAAAAAAATGATTTTGCTGCCGACAGGTACAAAATGCTCACAGGCGCTGACTTTTCAAACCCATTCACTTGAATGGTGGCCATTTTACAGGAGTTAAGAGGGTCATGTGAATCAGAGAATTTACGCCAAAAAGATAGAAAAGAGGGCAGGGAATTAGAAATTTATAGTAAAAATTTTATTGTAAGCCAGGGGATTGCTCTAAGTCTGTGTGGTTTAATAGAGCTCCGTGCCACTACTACTAATGCTATAGGCAGTACTACCATACTTACAATATAAACTGGTGTAACTCCACAAAACTGGAGATTCACTTTAAGTACACAATGTTCTAATGGCAATGACATATTAAAATGGACATCAGCACCCTGCTACAAATCATCTTAATTAAAAAGTGCATGTTATAAAAACTACCGTGAAATGTCCTTGGCAGTGAAGAGAAGACAGTGTGTAATTGTTTTCTCGCTAAATTACCACTTATTTAAAAACATATTCATTTATGCCATATCATAATTAAAGCTAGAATAAAAACTGCTTTTAAGACATATGCTGTTCATGATTCACTGTACATAAGGAAACATATTGTGACTTTAAAGGTAGGCCTGTCCACAATACATATTATCTGTTCTAAGTAGTCAGTACATCCTTGGGTTACCTCTAAAAATCTATATGTTAAAGGGGCTCTATCAGCAAAATCATGCTGCTAGAGCCCCACATATGCGTGCATAGCCTTTAAAAAGGCTATTCAGGCACCATAAATGTTATATTAAACTACCCCCCCCCCCCCATTTTAAAATAATAACCTAAAAAAGAATGTGCTCTACTTACGGAACGTGCACCCTGGGCGGGCATTCAGGGTGTGTCTTCATCTTCATCCCAGCCTCTTCTTCCTCCGATGTCCTCCGGTCCCATCCTCCTCCAGCGCTCGCTCGCGGACACTGATATAAAAAAAATAGCTTGGGCGCATGCACAGTAGCATGCGGCTTCTACTACAGCTACTGCGCATGCTCCCAGGCTATTTTTTTTTTATCAGTGTCCGCGAGCGAGCGCCGGAGGAGGACGGGACCCGAAGACATCGGAGGAAGAAGAGGCGGGGAAGATGAAGACACACCCTGAATGCCCGCCCAGGGTGCACGTTCCATAAGTAGAGCACATTCTTTTTTAGGTTATTATTTTAAAACGGGGGGGGGGGGTAGTTTAATATAACATTCACGGTGCCTGAATAGCCTTTTTAAAGGCTATGCACGCATATGTGGGGCTCTAGCAGCAGGGGGGGGGGGCGTCTTTCGATCGTCCGCCTCAGGCAGAAGAGAGGCTAGGATCACCACTGCATAGAGCAGCCAGGCAACTGACATTTTGACATTTGCACTGGTCTCCCTAAAAGCTGCCACATCCTGGGTATGCATCCCATCCTGATAATATACTAATTTCTCTTCCCTTTGGGGGACAGGGATGAATTCCCCAATTTTGGCTTTAGCGAGAGGGTCTAAAAGCATGGTGATCTAGTACTTATCCCTCTGTTTCGTAATAATAATACACTTGTCCCTATGTTAACAGCGAAGCATACAGGCCCAATTCTTCATCCAAAGGTGAGTCTTCTTCTCCTTCTCTTTCAGTCTGGGAGTCCTTTTTCTTCCAAAACAATGACCCTGACTCATTTCTTCATTCTTTTCTAGTTCCTCTTGCATTAACCTAGGACAATGATGGTGACCAAGACATGAAAGCTGTTCTTCTTCCATCCATTGTTGCATGAGTTGGCAGGCCAGGCAAACTGTCAGTATCACACGTCTTTCGATCATCCGCCTCAGGCAGAAGAGAGGCTAGGATCACCACTACATAGAGCAGCCAGGCAACTGACATTTTGACATTTGCACTGGTCTCCCTAAAAGCTGCCACATCCTGGGTATGCATCCCATCCTGATAATATACTAATTTCTCTTCCCTTTGGGGGACAGGGATGAATTCCCCAATTTTGGCTTTAGCGAGAGGGCCTAAAAGCATGGTGATCTAGTACTTATCCCTCTGTTTCGTAATAATAATACACTTGTCCCTATGTTAACAGCGAAGCATACAGTCTGCCATGTTTGCAGTTGTGTGCATGGACCCAGGGGTCTACCATGGTTGGTATTCTTGGCCAGTGTAGTCATTTGTCAAAATCATCATCTTTAAATAAATAAGGGTGAGGGTCTCAAGGCCCAATTCTTCATCCAAAGGTGAGTCTTCTTCTCCTTCTCTTTCAGTCTGGGAGTCCTATTTCTTCCAAAACAATGACCCTGACTCATTTCTTCATTCTTTTCTAGTTCCTCTTGCATTAACCTAGGACAATGATGGTGACCAAGACATGAAAGCTGTTCTTCTTCTTCCATCCATTGTTGCATGAGTTGGCAGGCCAGGCAAACTGTCAGTATCACAATTTATTCTTCAAATGCTGTAGTTGCCAATGCCATTATCACACTGTTGACACAATAATAAGAAAATAAAACAAACGACCCCACCATTGATTCTTCCAATATCAATGCAGTGTTGTGAGATATTCTGCTCCCATAAAAGGATCATTTTTGGAGGCTTTATTTTTGAAAAGTCACTTCTTTATCACTTTTCAACTACGCACATAGCCACACATTTGTTTCCCAAATAACAAGCCTGTAGCATTTACAAGTCATTAAAACGGGCACATTTTTTGATAAAAACCCATTATGTTTTGCAATATAACTGCCATGTCTGTATACAAAACATGGTCAACCACATTTCTCCAAAAAAGTAAATTAAATAGTTTTTTAAATATAAAAATGCGTAAAAGAAATTGACAGTGCATTTTATGGTTACTTACTGCTTACCCTGTCACTTTCACTTTGACATAACTTTGGCTGTGTTTGCCTTAGAGAACTAGAAATTCTATATATAAGTTCCTAGGAGCCCTAACACTGTCATACAGCTGCCAGATCTTTTCAAAATTCCCATTGGCATCCATTTCAGTATAATTAATCTTTTCATAAGACAAAATTAAATGGATCCTCTGCCACACTCATTGTAGATAAAGACTATTGGATCACAATTTGGTCACAATGTAAATCCACTTCTGTCCTCGGAGGCCAAACCCAGCACCATAACAGGGGTCACACTTCCATCTTTGGTAAAGGGCTCCTCTCTTCTATGTAGATAATTACCAGAAGCCAAGGAAATTGGCCTCTGTTTATAGGCTCTACGCACTCTACATCAGAGTCCTAAATTTAGTGTGTATGCAGCAATCTATTGGAGGTAACCAGAGGATTGGAGTGGCACTTGTTCTCAGAAAAAGTTATGTGATGGCACTCATGGGAAAGCCGAGTAAGTGTACCTGGAAGGAGGGTAGAGATATTTAGAGAGATTGACTTTATTGAAGTCAATTTCCGAAGTAGCTGTATGTGGTGGGATGGGATTAGAGTGTAGTCAATGGTTGTGTGACAAAGAGCAAGACGTCGTCCGCGAACTATGATACCTTAGGATATAGGGCACCTACTCTCAAGCCCTGGATATATGGATTATGTCTAATAGCTACTAAGAGATGCTCCATTACCAGGACATATAAGACAGAGGAGAGGAGACAGCCTTGGAGGGTACGGTTAAGAATGGTTAGGGGGGAAGAGAGTGTGTCAAAATCTCTTACATGTAATATAATTAACCACACAGTGCCCCCATATATACCAAAGTTAGACCCACAGTAGCCTATTATATTGTGTAATTCTCCCACACTTAGTGATATTTATGGAGCGAGTAGTAAGCTTCATTCATTATTTACCACCGTGAGCCTTGAAATGCTCAGAACATGACTATGGAAATGGCATGAACACTTCGGCAAAATCCACACCTGATCTTGTCATATTTTGTTGCAAAATTTAGTGCACATTTTGTTTATCCTTTACGTTAGAAACAATGAAATCCACAAACAAATCCAAGGTTTGCCCTGAGATTCTTTTTCCAACAGTATTTTCTCATTTGCATGCACTGTAGTATATATACGGTCTTAATTTGCAGTTCAGAGAAAGAGTCTGAATTCAGCATGGCTTTTCCACTTACAGCTTACCTTAGCTGTAACTAATCTTGTCCACTGATATGTAATCACATAAGGAATTATGCTGGAAGCTTATCTGAGTTGAGCTTAGGGGAGATTCAGTCTAATTATCAGATCTTTGTAGTAGGAGTAAATCTGATTGATTTTGCAGTCTGTATTATAGTTGGTTGAGCTAGTCAGTCGTCAGATAAGTCAAAAGTATTTTTTATGTTGTTTTCATTGCTTATTTTTCAAATAAATAATGTATATTTTCATCACTTAATGTCTATGTGCTTTTCTTTACCTATGCCTTTTCCCATTCTTTTGGGCCAATTCATAATACTATGAGTATGGTGAGGTACACCAACTCACTTAGAAAGAAAAATGTATCTATTCAATGTGAACCTCAAAGGGAAAGCCAGGCACACACATATAATATGATTGTTCTGTATTGGCTTAAACCTGGGTAATGTCTCAACATTGTGGTGTAGAAAACCCCTGATATATAGTAGTAGCATGAGAGGAACACTGGGTGACAAGTCACTTGCTTGTTACTGCAAACTACCCATTTGAGGTGCTAATGTTGAGCATATGTTCTTAAACTGGCTATCTTTATATACAAATGTATTGAAAAACTGAGACAAAATGGACTAAAAATTCTATAAGCCTAAGGCCCCATGTATTGAGACGCAGTCAAAAAATACTCCAAAATACAGAAAAGCATCGAATTTTTTTTTACAGAAAGTCCACAGAGGAAAACTTTCCTTTTTTTTCTCTCAATGGTTATAATCCTGAATGCACAGAAAATGAGAGACTTTATTCCTTAGCAGCATTTTCCTCAGCAGAGCCTTGTCCTTTCTGAGCATGCTCAGAAAAAAATGGACACAAAATAATGGACCCTAACTGATGACTGTCCATTACGGTCCATTATAAGTAGGATTGAGTGATCAGGATTGGAAAAGATCGGATCCCAATTGGCGATCGCGATCGGGTTCCGATCCCACCTAAAAAAGATCGGGAACGGAATTTCGATCCCGATTGCTCAACTTACCTGCACAGATCCGCTGCCGCTGCCACTCCCCATTCCTCTCGGTCCAGTCCTGTCTCCTTTACATGCCTTCAGAGCACCCTGCGTGCCCCCGCCTCCCTAGACTAGTGTTAGAGATGATGGGAATAGGCAGGGCTTGTGGCTTAGGAGAGTGTGGGTGCGTACTGGGAGGAGAGACGTGAGTGATGCACTCACGTCTCCCCACCCACATTCTCCGAAGCCACAACAAGCTCCGCCTACTCCCATCATCTCTAACACTAGCATAGGGAGGTAAGAGTGCACGAGGCTCTGAAGGCATTTGAATGAGAGAGGACCGGACTGAGAAGAATGGGGAGCGGCAGTGGATCTGTGCAGGTAAGTGGACACCATGGGATCGAGTTCAGATGGAAAATGATCGGAAATCGGATTTTAAAAACGATCCTGAAATTTCAAGATCAGCTCAACCCTCATTATAAGTCTGTTATCCATAAACATTGATGTTAAAAAATAACGGATGCTTGCCATCCATCATAAGTCCATTATTTCGAATGGACACTAAAGTACTCCACCTCACATAATGAACATATGACGAATTTAATGTAAATGGACACTAACGGTCACTAATGGACAACAGATAAAATCCAATCAAAATCTAATGATCATAAATATAATTCATGTATAAAGTGAATAGAGGAATAGAAAGAGTCTTTATTCAGGGTTTTATATGGACATGGTATTTAACCCCTTAACGCTAAATCACGTACCAGTACGTCAGGGAATGTGGTTAGTTCTCGCATTCCCACGTGCATGTACGTGATGGAGATCTCACGGGCTCAGAAGCAGAGCCCGTGTGATCTCCATGGGAGGCCGGCTGTATCTGACAGGCAGGCTTCCCCTGTAGCAGCAGGGACGGTGATTGCACCAACCCCCTTCCCTCCTGTTTAACCCTTAAGGTGCCATGATCCATAGTGATCATAGCACCCTAGGGGTTTGACCGGCTATAAAGCATGCTGCCGGCTGCATAAGGAGTCTGTGTTAGCTGTAATTTACAGCTACATGCTGCTCCTTAATCCCTCCCCCCATCGGAGCGAGCTCTGATGGGGGGAGGGTTAACCCCTTGGATGCCAGGACGAGAGGAAGCTAGTCTATGAATCTGCATAGCTAGCTTCCTCTATAGACTGCAATACACGTGTATTGCAAGTCTATAGTTAGTATAGAACCAGCGATCCTCTCTGGTCGCTGGTTCTAGTGTGCTTACAGCACAAATGTAAAAAAGTTTAAAAAAAAAAATAATAATAATAAAGTGTGTAAAACAAACAAACAAAACAAACATAGTTACATTTCTTGTAAATCTTTAAAATCGCTGTTACACTTGTAAGCCTTGTAACGTCCAAAATAAATTAAAATACAATCAAAAGATGATGCCGATATAAAGCAGAGATATGGTAGATAATATTTATTTATGTATTTGGGTGGTATGACTATATGCTTGAAAAGCAGAGAATTTCACATTTTGAAAATTGCAATTTTTTCCAAATTTCCATGAAATTTCCTATTTTTTTAATAAGTAAATACAAAAATATTGATTAGTGTTTACCACTAACATGAAGTATAATGCGTTACGAGAAAACAATCTCAAAATCACTTGTGTAAGTTCATCTCAAAGTTATTGCCATTTAAAGTGACACATGTCAATTTTGAAAAAATAGGCCTGGTCCTTAACATACTTTTGGGCTGTGTCCTTAAGGGGTTAATGTTCTGTGGACACTTGAACAATACGTAACCTTTTTGTAAATCATTAGTATAAAATGTCTAGGGGATGAAGGTTTTTTTCCCTGTTTTTTCTTTTTTTTTTACAGAAAATCTGAACAGTTTTCCTTTGCGGACTTTCTGCTTCTATTATACATATTTGGAAAACACTAGTGTTTCCGTAAGAGTAATTGACATGATGCGATTTCCAAAACCGTCACATTGCGGATAGCCAGAATCACATCCACCTGCAGGTACAATAAAACGCGACATCTTTTGTCATGGAATTTACACTATGTGGGGCCCCAGCCTCAGTTTTCTTTTTTAAGAGTAATTTCACACTTCAGACTGAGGTATCTGAGTACAGTAATGCTTACTGAGAGGCTGTGAGAGTGATGAATTTTGTCATATACATTATTCTTCAGTACTTTGTATTATTTATTCAGAATCAGAAAAAGTTGCACAGTTATCTCAGACTCCTCCCAGGGGGAACATAGATAAGATTGTTCTGATGTCTCCTATGATAGGATCCTCTGTAGAAGGCCCCCCCCCCCCCCCCGTGCACAAATATAGATTGCTGTCCTTAATCTACCTGCTACATACTACATGTTGAGTGGAGCGAAGCTTCCAATAAATGGTGAAATATGTAATTAGTCGCATGTATTGGATTTTCTAGACTTTGAGTTCTTCTTCTGGTAACATGAAATATTTGCATTATTAAATTACTTTATTACATCAGTCCGTTAAGATTTCATACACATTGCTTTATTATGACCCTATTTTTTGAGCCATAATAGGGCTGCCATAGAGATACAGGAGGTATCTAGTGAACCTTTGTATGTCTCCATATGAAGACATATATTATGATGATGATGATTATTGTTATGTAATAACAATAATATTATATTCTTCACAAATTCAAGAAAAACATAGTGACATGTTCATTGTGATACAATACGTACAGAGGTATTGTTCTCTAGAAGCATTGGTTCTTTAGAATATGGTCGCTGTGGCAGCCTACACTGTGCTGTACAGCCCCTGTTGACTGATGTTCAAGGTCCCTACATTGGCTTTGCTGTGTGCACAAGCCCTTACAAAAACCTAAAATCTAGTTCTTTAACGCAATTGTCTTGTGGGATTCTCTGACTGCATAAAATTGAAGGTCATAATGGCTTTGTTAGTTTAGTGGAGACAATATTAATGTAATTTCAGCTGAGTGCTGACCATGACCCCGCTCCAATGCCAGTGCCTGACTTATTATCATTTAGCTGATGCAGGCTTGGCGAACCACCTCTGTCGAGACCATTGTGTCAGCAGACCTTAGATTTTGGGTTGGAGGAGACTGACCCTTAATTTTCGTTTTACCCTACAGATAAATCCTTGAATCATTTTCAGCATGGCTTACTTAATTAACTTCAATTAATTTAATGATGGAGTAAAGTTGAAAATATTACTTAGAGAAGAATATCATGGGTGAACAATTGTATCACATGGAATTATTGTGATATTTATCATACAATACTGTTCTTTATGTATAAAAAGGATAGAATGGAGAGTTGCCCTGTATGAGCTGCCCCTGTTCTCGCACAATCATGCCATCCTTGTTTTATATGTATTACTACAATTTCCCTATAGTGGGTGCCGGAGAATAAATGTCTGAGAGTTCAAAGGTTCTCTAGGCAAAATCAGGAACCAAGACGACCAATGAGTATTCCACCAATATGTGTCGGAGACTGCAAATAAGGCACTGTGTCTGTTCGATTTAGTAGAACACGCAACTTTTTATTGAAAATATACCATCAACACAATGCTACGACAGCGTTTCAGGGTAACACACCCCTTTCTCTAGTGAAACATGTCAAAAACGAGAGGGATCATCAGAAACTCTTAATGGGTATCAGATCCGCACTTGCTGCTGCCCTTTGCCCTTTGACAAAGTAGAAGGCCAGCAAAGGGCAGTGGCATGTGTGGATTTGATACATATTAGAGTTTCCTAGGATCCCTCTCATTTTTGCTGAGTTTCACTTGAGAAAGAGGTGTATTACCCTGAAACACTGTCATAGCATTGTGTTAATGGTATATTTTAAATAAAAAGTTGTGTGTTTTTCAAAGTCGAACAAGCGCTGTGCCTTATTTGCAGTCCCCGCCACATATTGGTGGAGTATCCATTGGTCGTTTTGGTTCCTGTATATACTTCATACCAATTCGGATACTGGAGGCCTCTGCTGCTGTCTGGATGCCTTGTGAAGTGATCTTTCGTCTATATGGTTTTTTTCCGAATTAGTAACTACCCCTGTACTCATCCATTTGCTTGGTGCATCCTACATTCCCCAAGCAAAATCGGCAGGGGTGCTGAAAGTCACAGTTTGAAAAGAGCCTTGATGAAACAACCCAAGAGAAACATATCCAAGAGATATTCCAGAATTTGATGTCAATGGAAATGCCATCTAAAATATAAAACTGTGGCAGCCTGCAGCCATCACTAGCTGCCACTTTATTTATAGGACCTTCTGACCCCCCATATACAAAGTCCTAGTGATAGCCCATGTAAAAATATGATTTAAACGTAATTAAGAAAATTTTGGAGCAACGAGATTAAATGAAATAGATTCTTTAGTCCCCATCTCTGCCATCGTCTACTTGCACAGGATGCACATATGATATACATGACCCTGACAAGTGTAGTTATAGTTGATAGTGAGCCCATTTCTCAATGTATGTATCAATGCATTCATTTTCCAGAAACAGGTCCACTCCTGTTCATTGGATATGTGTGGTATTACAGCTCAGCCTCTATCAAGTGATTAGGACTGAGACAAATGCAGCTCAAGGATAAAAGACATGTCTAATAAGAGGCAGTCCCTTTAAATAAAGTCACATATGGGTTTATTTAATTCACAATGCCACAGAAGATAACAAAGAATATAGCTGTAAAAAAGGCTCCATGACACTGCTGGCATCTTCTCCTCTACTATAAGCTGGTATTTAATGAATGTCTCTGGTTTACCAGGGTCTCGTTTTATGAGATACTTATTTCACAAAGATGTTTAACATCACTCTTGAAAATGCATTTTCATAACAAGTATGGGACTGTTGGGATCATGACAGTGTATATGAAACGTCTGACTCCCTCTTCCCCCACATCCTCCCACCACCAACCATATAGAAGTCTATTTTAAGGCAGGGGTGGATATCGGGATGAACACAGTATCTCATATCTATAACAGTGACAGTAATTACTAGGAGTGGCTGCAGCTGCAAGGAAGCGCCCTCCCTGAGTGTACTGAGGTCTCTTAGGGTGGCAGTGACAGCTTGTGAAGAACCCCTGAGGTGTTCCTTGTTTGACTGGATGACAGTAATTTGGTAACTTGCAGTGATCGTGTTGGTGGCTAATCTACATTGAAGAATATTCAGATTCTATCACTGTAATGCAAGGCACTGGAACTGCAGCTCAAGCCGCTCTTTCATCACTTAACCCTTAAAACTCATTATTGCCTAACCAAGATGTAATATAGCTAAACTACTCACTGTAACACTACAATATATTTTCAACACACATTACTATAAATGTAACTATATTTTTCTTTAATACAACTTACCTTTGGGTATGTTCACACAGCAGAATTTGTCCCTGATTTTGGGGCAGATTCTACAGTCAAAATCGTTGATAGACTGCACCTTGTTTTCAATGGGAGGTAGAGATCGCAGCAGCCTGCTGAAAAAATAAGCTCCATCTTGCTGCGGATTTTGCTTATTTATCTGAGTCTAATCAGTGGCAGAAAGCTGCAACGGGGAACGGAAAATAAAGAGGAATCCAAGTTGGATGTTCACCTCAAATTCCTCTTCATTTTCCACTTTGTGATTATACTCTTAGGCTAAGGCCCCCCGGGACGACTCGCAGCTATAAAGTGCTGTAGGAAGAAACGCGGAGGCAATGCTTTAAACGTTTTCCTCCACGGAATTTCTGTTTCAATTATATCTAAGAGGAAGCCGCCGGTGTTTCCGTAGATATAATTGACATACAGCGATTTCCAAAACCGCGCTGCTTTTGGAAATTGCAGCATGTCCGCACTGCGGTTTTTGCTGCAAAGGGGGCATGGGATTTGCAATAATCCTATCCACTTTGCAGTTACTGTATTACGCTACAATTTTTCCCACGGCGTTTCCGCCACGGACAAATCATGACGTTTCCGGCCATTTGGGCCCTGTTCTTAAAGGGTTAATTTCAGATATTTTCTTCATCATAAACTGACCCTAGTTTATGCAGCTTCAAGTAATGACTTTTCCTATGGTGCCCCTGTTCTGAAAGTTAAGTTGTGACTAGAGATGAGCGAACAGTGTTCTATCGAACACATGTTCGATCGGATATCAGGGTGTTCGCCATGTTCGAATCGAATCGAACACCGCGTGGTAAAGTGCGCCAAAATTCGATTCCCCTCCCACCTTCCCTGGCGCCTTTTTTGCACCAATAACAGCGCAGGGGAGGTGGGACAGGAACTACGACACCGGGGGCATTGAAAAAAATTGGAAAAAGTCATTGGCTGCCGAAATCAGGTGACCTCCATTTTAGACGAATAGTGGATTTCAAATCCGGGTCATATGAGAATGTGAACTTTGTGACTATGAGACAGGGATAGCTGTACAGGCAGGGATAGCTAGGGATAACCTTTATTTAGGGGGGAATGTTATTAAAAATAACTTTTTGGGGCTCTATCGGGTGTGTAATTGTGATTTTTGTGAGATAAACTTTTTCCCATAGGGATGCATTGGCCAGCGCTGATTGGCCGAATTCCGTACTCTGGCCAATCAGTGCTGGCCAATGCATTCTATTAGCTTGATGAAGCAGAGTGTGCACAAGGGTTCAAGCGCACCCTCGGCTCTGATGTAGGACAGCCGAGGGTGCACTTGAACCCTTGTGCACCCTCGGCTCTGCTACATCAGAGCCGAGGGTGCGCTTGAACCCTTGTGCACACTCTGCTTCATCAAGCTAATAGAATGCATTGGCCAGCGCTGATTGGCCAGAGTACGGAATTCGGCCAATCAGCGCTGGCTCTGCTGGAGGAGGCGGAGTCTAAGATCGCTCCACACCAGTCTCCATTCAGGTCCGACCTTAGACTCCGCCTCCTCCAGCAGAGCCAGCGCTGATTGGCCGAATTCCGTACTCTGGCCAATCAGCACTGGCTAATGCATTGTATTGGCGTGATGAAGCAGTGCTGAATGTGTGTGCTTAGCACACACATTCAGCTCTACTTCATCGGGCTAATAGAATGCATTGGCCAATCAGCGCTGGCCAATGCATTCTATTAGCGTGAACTGAGTTTGCACAGGGGTTCTAGTGCACCCTCGGCTCTGCTACATCAGATTGCTACATCTGATGTAGCAGTGCCGAGTGTGCATCAGATGTGTAGTTGAGCAAAACTGACTCAGCACTGCTAAGTCTCTGCATTTGCATAGGAATGCATTGGCCAGCCTTCGGCCAATCAGCGCTGGCTCTGCCGGAGGAGGCGGAGTCTAAGGTCGGACCTGAATGGAGACTGGTGTGGAGCGATCTTAGACTCCGCCTCCTCCAGCAGATCCAGCGCTGATTGGTCAAGTTCCGTACTCTGGCCAATCAGCACTGGCCAATGCATTTCTATGGGGAAAAGTTAGCTTGCGAAAATCGCAAACTGACAGGGATTTCCATGAAATAAAGTGACTTTTATGCCCCCAGACATGCTTCCCCTGCTGTCCCAGTGTCATTCCAGGGTGTTGGTATCATTTCCTGGGGTGTCATAGTGGACTTGGTGACCCTCCAGACACGAATTTGGGTTTCCCCCTTAACGAGTTTATGTTCCCCATAGACTATAATGGGGTTCGAAACCCATTCGAACACTCGAACAGTGAGCGGCTGTTCGAATCGAATTTCGAACCTCGAACATTTTAGTGTTCGCTCATCTCTAGTTGTGACCTTTTAAAACTTAGATCAGCATATGTAAATGTACCCTAATAAATTACAGGGGTCGGGGAGCATCTTCATCTAGTCATACAGTCATTGAACTTAATCACATTCCCTGATTGGTATGCCCCTCACTGTCAGACGTTAGGCTGATACCCTTCCTCACAAGGTGTGCTTTAGTTAAGGTGAATTTACATACACTTATAACTTGACTTTTCAAAAACAGAAAGCTTTGTAAGGGTATAATAAGAAAAGTCATTATTTGATGCTGCACATATTGGGGCTAGTTGAAAAGGAAAACTGCACTTGGCAGGTTCCCTATAAGAGTAATGTTTTTTAATCACTGCTTTAGGCTAAGGCCCCACGTAAATCTAAGGCTAAGGCCCCATGTTTCGGAGATGCAGTGTTTTTGGGTGCTGTGGGAAATGCAGCAGGAAAAAAAGGGCTGCATTTAAAATTACCAGCATATTGAAGAAGATTCAGGCTACTCCCATTCACACACTACGGACAAAAACAGCTGCAGAAATACAGCATTTTCAAAGATGAATGCGTTTTTTTAAAAAACAGTACGTGAAAACAGTTTTACCTAGAGATTTTATACGGGAAGAAAAACCACACAAAAAAACGCTGCAGAGAAATGTGATTTCGCTGCATTTTTTCTGCAGCGTCTTTAAGCTGCGTTTCACTAAGTAGAGCCTAAGGCTAAGCTCTTAGTAGCAGGCCGCAGCAAAAAAGTGCTGCTGGAAAAAGCATGGTGGAAACGCATTCCGTCTTTTCTTACAGTGCTTTTCATAGAAAGTCTGCAGAGGTTTCCTCTGAAGGCTTTCTGCTTCAATTATACCTGGAGGGAAAATCACCAACGTTTCCGTAGGTATAATTGACCTGCTGAGGTTTCCATTTTGCAAGGACTGTAAAACGCAATGGTTTTTACCTTCGCATTTAGGTCACGTCTGGCCCTGGCTTAAATCAGATTTTCAGATAAAATACTAAATATGCTTATCTTACTAGCTATATTGATGAAACAAAAACATACTGCCAAGCTAAAAAGTTGTGTTTATCTTTGCAAACAATGCCATTATAAGGGTTAATTTACATGTGAACCGTCCGCGCGGGTTTTGACACAATCGCGGTCGCGGCTTTCCCCTCCTATGTCGGCTCAAATGAATGAGCCAACACAGGAGGGTGCTGCCGCTAGGCGGAAGCCGCAGCCCAGCGCGCCGCGGCTTCCGCCTGAAGAAAGGGCATGTCGCTTCTTTTCTCCGCTAGCAGCAGCCCGCCGCTAGCGGAAAAAAGAAGCCCGGTGGTCTGCATAGACCACCATTGTAAAGAGGTGGATTTTGAAACGAAATCCACTGTCAAAATCCGCCCCTTTGCCGACGTGTGAACGAGCCCTAAATGTTTCTCAGTGGAGTGGGATATGCCCATTTCAGAGACTTACAAAAGTGTGTATACAGAAACAAAATGACACTAACTAGGGGCCACACGGTGGCTCAGTGGTTAGCACTGCAGCGTTGGAGTCCTGGTGTTCAAATCCCACCAACGGCAAAAGGACATCTGCAAGGAGTTTGTATGTTCTCCCCGTGTTTGCATGGATTTCCATCCCATATTCTAAAAAATACATACTGATAGGGAAAAAATGTACATTGTGAGCTCTATGTGGAACTCACAATCTACATTAAAAAAAATAAATATAAATGACACTAACTATAGGTTTGTGAATGTAATGCTCAATACTATAGGTGGGCTTGTTCCAACAACATGTCAAAGTTGCAGTGACATCTATGTCCGTGGTAAGCAGTGGATACCAACTCTTAGTTTACTGTACATGGCAATGTCACTTGCTTTTATGCATTATAACATTTAAAACACTGCACAAATTAGCTTGTTTTGGGGGAAGGTTTTTGCCTATCATGGCAGTTATATTGGAAAAAACACTTGTTATGTATAAAATTAGCTCGTTTAGGTTTGCTTAGAAAATTTGTGGCACTGTGCCTGGGTGAAAAGTAATAAGAAATAAATGGCTTTCTTTAAAAAAAATAAAAAATAAAAAGCCATAAAAAAACTATCCTTTTATAGGAGCAGAATATTGTACAAACATGATTTTGGTGTGGCTAGGGGCAACTACACAATTTGAAGGCAAATATGAGGCACAATGGCAGCAAGTGATAAGGAATTGACTTTATAAAGAAAGTCACCTTTCAAATGAGAATTACTAAATTTCAAGAAAAATTTGGCACACTGTCACCATCCCTGGTCTGCCAGCTGAAAAGCTGGAATATCTTCTCTGACAAGAACAATATTTGGTAGCCAGATAATACCCTGGACTTGTCAGTCATACCTTTATGGTAGATGGCAGCAAATGGCAATGTAACTGGCCTGCCAACTAAAAAGCTGGAATAGCTTCTCTTATAAGAACAACAGCCAGAAGAGAAACAGGACTGCCCTGCCCATCATTCCTTTATGGGAACAAATATCCGATCCATATATTGTTGCTGGACTGACATTTTACAGAATTTTGTGAAAAATTTCTGTCACATTGTCAATGTGCTTAGCTTGCCAAATGAACAAAAATCTGGACTATCTGCCAAGAGTAACCAAGGTGTAGAAATTGTTATTCTTCTTTCACCTCTCATTGCCTAACTGTAAATGTTTCCTGTAAGATACATATGAAAAGGATGACATGCCATGATGATGTCACTGATGCTGCCGTTGTCCTTGATGTTAACAAATTGGGTGGCCTGAGCTTCCTCAAAAGTCAACAAATTTCATTCATGAGTGATGAGGCTCCAATGGAAGATTTCAAAATGACACATTGACCCTGAGGTGTGCCTCATGCAATAAATATTCACTACCTTCTGTTCTTCAAATAAATGCTCAACATGAGCCACGCAATGTGCATCACCTTACAACCATGAAATGAGGGAGGATGATTGGAAGCAATGGTTTGGTGAAGTTGGGGGACAGGAAATGATCTAGTGAGGAGGAACTGGAGGAGGTGGATGGATCCCACCTGGTATTAAAACTCAGCCTGCACCCAAAGGGTGTTGTCTGTACTAGTTCCTACAGGGCTACAAATCTGAATGGTGAACACTGCCACTTAAAACATTGACCCGGAGGGCCATGAAAGCAATGTATTGTCCCTGCTCATAATATCCATGGTGGTTTGCTCTTTTCTCCAAATGGACATATCCAAGGAGTAGCCTATATGGAGATAAAAAGCAGGAGCCATGTGATCCACCTTCACCTCTGCTTTTCTATCTCAACTCACAGTACTTGTGATAATGACAGTTTTCGTCCACATGAGACAAATTGCAAAAGTTTTGATTTCGTCAAAAACATTTTACTTTTGAAAGATGGAGGTCATAAGTTTTAAAGATGGATGTACCTTTGAAGAGCCTCTGCATTTGGAACCTCTTGTTCGGATGACACAATCCTTTTGATTTGGGCCGCACTTGTTTGGATAGAATCGGATGTGAAATTATTATACTCTGGGGCCAATGTCTCTAGTTGGTTTGCTCACCTCTACCCAATGCCTTTTTTTTCGAATATTGAACACCTGAAAAACTATTTAGGCTATGGCCCCAGTGGGCCACAATAAAGAAGCCACAACGGAAACCCATTGTAGTTTTCTCACAGCGCTTCTTATAGAAAGTCTGCATCGTTTTCATAGGTATAATTGACACCCTGGGATTTCCAAAACCGTAACGGTATTGGCAATAGGAGTGTTTCCGCTGCATGTATTTTTCTGCAATGTGTGGATGTGTCGATGAGACTGTCAAACACCAAACCTGCAGCATTTACAGCACATGGAGCCCCAGCTGCAAACACATTCTGTGTATATAGATTCACAGTGACATAGTCTGCTATTTTCTTTGTCCATTTTTATTTTTTCTATGGAGAACAAAAATTATTTATCAGTACATTGTGTCTTGTCTGCATGAGATATGGAAATTCTTTGTTAACAGTAGTAGAAAATTATATACTGTATACATCTATGTCTATAAATGTTACATTTTTGAGATGTTCCATTTATTTTCTGTATCTGTAATGTGCTCATATTTGTTTACTATATATAACACTAAAATTACACTATTTGTCAGTGCACTCTATGTATGTCACATATGGAAAAATGGTTGTATGGGCTACTTTGTGTTGTGCCTCCACGGCAGGAGAAGATGAAATGGTGTGATTTGCTCTTTTACTCTTTAAACATTCTTTCTTTATATAACTCTACCACTATTAGAAAAATATTGTTAAAGGGTTAGTTATTTATGACTAGAGATGAGCGAGTACTATTCGAAACTGACATAGCCGGCACGCAGGGGGTTAAGCGGCCGGCCGCCGGCAAAGTCTGCATGCCGGCCACTTCCATTCATTCCTATGCGTGCGTTAGTTGTTCCTAGTACTCGCTCATCTCTATTTAAGACTTATTCTTAAGATAACCCATCAAGTTTAGATAAGTAGGAGTCTGAAAGGGCCATGGCATCTGTGCTGGTACTCTCTCTGTACTCAGAATGCTGGACTTTTGGTAACAGCTGCTCTAGGAGTATTGCTCCCAAATTGATGGCCTATATTGAATTTAGGCCATCGGTTTTTAAAAAGTTGGAAAATCCCATCCAAAAATTGTTAGGGTTTTCCTTGTAGAGATTTTTTTTCTCTCTACGGTCACCTCTTTAAATAGAAGATGAATACAATAATGCTATAAAAGGAATGGTAATCATGTACAGATATCTTATGCCATTTAAAGAATCAGCCACTTCTATCGATAACCACATTGTGGTTCTTTTTCTCAAACTCTCGCCTTTTTCTAAAAGTTCATTTTTCTTAATTGAAGTGCACATGACTGCCACTGGTTTAAGGATTGGGCTGGCCCAAAGGGGAATCCCCCCCTGGGCCTCTGAGTTATATGGGCTTCCAGTTCCCTCTGGCACTGCAGCGTCATACCCTTGAGAGTGTTCATTCTTTCCTCCTGGCCATTTTCTTCTCGCCTCCTTTAGTGATGAGCTCTCAGGCCTTTTCTTCACGTGATCAGCAGCATCAGAGCTGACAGTTTAAGACAGATACTTATTGTACAGCACCAGGTTATGCATTAGTAAAATATGCTGGGTATATTATTTAACCAG
The DNA here is from genome assembly GCF_031893055.1 of Leptodactylus fuscus. Classification (NCBI taxonomy): domain Eukaryota; kingdom Metazoa; phylum Chordata; class Amphibia; order Anura; family Leptodactylidae; genus Leptodactylus; species Leptodactylus fuscus. The sequence continues at coordinate 136,100,498 of NC_134266.1, read as the reverse complement.
CTATACTGAGTTTATTTTTATACACTGAATTCACATTGGGTGGCTGAGATGACAGGTTGGTGCAGAGACAGGCCAGCCATTATCCTTCCTCCCTAGGGCCTATCTTCTCAGTCACACCGCAGGGGCCCTATTCACCAATAATTATGCTGTGTCTTTCTGCCACTGTGTGGGCACATATGCCCAGCTCAGAGACTTAGCTCCAGACAAGAACCAAGCTGCAGGCTACTGACAGGACCCCAGCATGGAAACAATTAGACGCAAAGGTTTGGCAGCAACTTACTAATAAAAAAATAAATTTAGGTTGACGACATTTTAGGAATTTGCGAATGAGTGTCAAATAATATTTGCATGTAGTTATATAGTGAGTCGCCAGAATGAATTTTACTTGGTACCTCAACCTGACACTGACCGGTTTTACTTTATGTTGATGGTATATTCATTGAGCCAGTCATTTGGTAAATATCACACCAGAACAACAAGAAATACATTTCCCACCCCCACCCCCCCAAAAAAACCCTCAATATTAGACACATTCCGAATAGACATATTTTAAATTTCTCATTCATTTGCATAAGGAGGGTAATACTGTACAAAGTTCTGTATTGAAATGAATAAAAGTTTGCAGATTTAGATATAGTAAATATAATTATTTTTATTTCATAGTAGCATTTGTAGCGACGTACCCTAAACCTCTTTCAGTACAATTAAATGCTTTTCTATTGGCAAGGGTTGAGTTACATGTATTGCCAAAGCTATTATAGACTAATAAAATACGCATTATGCAAAAATAATTATGGCTATTAAGATAACAATAATTATGTGTAAGACTGTCTGGCTGGGTGGTGGGCGAATTTATTAGAAGATTCAGCGGGAAGATAAAGAATGCACCATGGTCTTTTATCTTCTGATGGCTTCAAGCATTCTGAGGGATTATGAAAGGTCGAGGAGCAAGACACATATGGCGACAGAGGGGAAGGAGATGTACAGATCAAGCTGGTGCAGCTCACAGAACTGATTGTTAAAGGGAAATGGTGTCTACACCTTATACTGACCTGTAAATCTTTAAGGAATAAAAGGTATAATTATATTAAAATTTGATGTTGATAATTAGATGTTTAGATTTAACAATTACCAATGCAAAAAAAAAGCCATAATCCACCAATAACTGCCGGCTTCTGCGTAACGTTGCTCAATGTGATATATATATATATATATATATATATATATATATATATATATAGCAAAGACTCTCACTGATTTTCCTAAAAATGTTAGAATTGTATCAAAACACTTCTATTGTGGTTAAAGAATATGTACATATTTGCAAACTGTTTGTATTATCTATTATCTACCAGTTTCTACATCTTATATAAAAAAAATAACACAACTTTGAAAGGTTTCTTGATTACTAATATCTTTTAGTGTTTGCAGCTTCAATGCAAACCTAAGTGTCTCCATGGTTACAGACTACAACAAACCCTAATATAGTTTGATCCTTCCTTACATTTGTTCTCTACATTTGGTTTACATTTCAATTAAGAACCTCTTGATATCTGTTTTTCCAATGACTGGATGTTACCATTCACCTTGTCACTGGGGCATGTCCCTACACAATGCAATATAATCCAATCAGTTTTGACTCATCCTATTAAAAAGAGGATTTCTGTTGGCAAATTGTATATACATTTCAAGGAGAAATAACAGATTAAAGAGGACCTTTCATGTCCTCGGGCACATGCAATTTTATATACCGCTAGAAAGTCGACAGTGCGTTGAATTCAGTCGGCTTTCCCGTTATGTACACCAGGGGAAAAGATATAGGTCCGTTACCATTAGCTCTTCACTGTCAGAAGGAGGTTCGTGACAGTCTAACTGGGAACGTCCCTCCTGACAGTATAGTTTGTAGAGCTATACTGTGAGGGGGCATTGCTTACCACCCAGCTATAATTCTGAGCAGTGAGGAACACCCCCCCCCCCCCAGTACTAGTCTGTGGACGAGTACTGTCAGGAGAGGGGGAAGGCAACATGAAAAGTCCTCTTTAATGGCACAATGAAGAATTCTAAGAGATGCTCCAAAATTGTTAGTTACTGGAAAATACAAGAAACATGTCTGGAGTGTTGATAGGATCTCTCAAAGGGATTGACCTCTCTCTATAAAATGTGTACGAAAAATGGACCATGGGAAGAATATGCAAATCTGTCTTCCATGATGTAATTAGGAAGTCATCTGCTGCCTCAGTGTTGCAAACCAATAGAGGGCGCTCACTGGAATGTGCAAGCCTGTCTTCCCTGATGTAATTAGGAAGACAGAATTTCAGTGAAATAACCCAATAAAGGTTTGCTCCCTTTAGCATCATGCTCGACCTTCCAAGAGGCCTTTGTTTTGCAATGACGCTGGGATTATTACCAGGTATAGTCTCTCAACTGAGGACAGCCGTTTCGATGTACTTGCATCTCGTCAGCTCGATGTAGAGAGGACTATAACCTGGTCCCTTGCAAAGTGGTGTGCTAAAGGCTTAATAAGTCTCCACACACCTATATGGTGGTCTCTCCCCAAGGAGTGACAATATCCCCTTAACCCTGTCTAAGCCTCTCACCTCTACCAGGTTATAGTCCTCACAGACGAGCCTCCGGCAGAACCAGCGTTGATTGGCCAAATGCTGTACACTGTATAGCATTCGGCCAATAAACGCTGATCAATGCATTTATATGAGGAAAAAGTCAGCTCCCTCGTAACCATAAGCTGCTAGCTCTCCCGACTAGCAAGGACGAGCCTGCTGCAGAACCAGCGTTGATTTGCTGAATTCTGTACACTGTATAGCATTCGGCCAATCAATGCTGGTTCTGAATCAAATCTTTACCGCGAATAGCTAGTAGTATTCGATCAAGTACAAGTATTTTGAATACCATAGTATTTGATTGAATGCCTACTCGATTGAATACTACTCACTCATCTCTTTTTATAACATATGTCATTTTTATACATTCATAAGTATTTGCAATCTTGGGGTATAACAAAGAAAAAATATAACTAATGTGGAAAACTTGGGACCCTTGTGTCCCATTAGCATACACAGCAATGTTTACAGTGCTTATATGAGGATGTTCTCTATGTCACTTCTATCAGAGATTTATTATGAAGGAAGTGACCATTATACTTGTTTCTTATGTATGATGTGCATGTTTTCTGTGTGTCGGTGTGTGATAGCTTATCTACCTGTGTGGTTACAGTACTTCTCTGTCTATAGAATTCGCCACCTTCACGTAATCCTGCATATGGCCCTACATCTGTCTTCAGTGTCATTTTAAAAATTGGCCAAGAAACAGATTTGTGTGTATATTTACACGCCATGTCTTTTTCAGTGTGCTAAGTTATTCATTTCTATTTTTGGCAGCGCATTAGTGAAAATCAATTACTCCTTTATATTTTTTCTATTCTGTAATGCTATGCCTTGTGCCAGTGACTGTGCTTGCATTATCTATGTAGCAGTGGAAAGGGAAAGACATTCATTTATCTTGGTTCAGTGCACTCAGATGCATAAATATCATTTGCATATCTGAAAGATAATCTTCTGTAGTTAATGACAAGACACGGGAGTTATCAGAGGATATGGACACTGCAATGTGAGTTAATGTGGTAAACATTTGTACAGTATAATTCTCAAAATCAGAATTTCCCCCTTGATTTTTCTTGTTTTCCATCATTTATTTTTTGTAGCTTCTGAGATGTTAAAAATGTATTATCATATGATATGGGAGTATTTATGTCAGTGCTTGGGTACATTTTTCAGTCTGTGTATTGCCAGTTTGTGTGTATGTGAGACCTTCATTATTTGTGGAGCCAATGGCACCAGGCTCAGCTGTCTTTTTGATTTATGTTTTGCTACAGAGTTTTGTAATGCTTTTTTTTTTAGTAGAAAACCATCATGCATATGTATTTATCTTCTGCATTGCCCAAATTAAATTCAAGCAATGCATATATAAGAAAATCAATTTCCAGTTAAATAGTACCTTCAGTTTTTGGTACATTACTTATAGCATGGGGAGATTGCATTATTGGCAATTCCTTAATATATTGTTGCTAACTGAATTACTGCAGTTTACTGAAAGAGTTTCAAAATCTTTGCATTTGCCTTTTGTAGTGATGCATCTACCACATTATGTAGAGCACAGATGTTCCACTTGAATATATCAGAGAGTCATTGATCAAATTTCATGTCCTGTGTCATCCACAAGAGAGAAATACTCAGCCTGCACATGGACTATAGGATGTGAAAACAGACTGAGGGGAGACCAAGCCCTGGCATCTAGAAGAGGGGCTTTGAGAGCAGAGAAGTGTGCAAGTTCAGTTCAATACCGGCCTGGTGGATGGAAATGACCGTAAATAGACGATGAATCCAGTAGCAGTGTGACAAGCACTCCATGTGTGAGTGCTACCGCAGTGACCGGATACCCAGTATGAACATTCCCCTGCCGCGCGTCAGACAATTCACGTGCAGAATGCCATTCAGACACCCTGTGCCTGAACCTAACAGGCTGAGATTGCAAAAACTGGGTCATAACAGTAGCCATAGGACTGTTGTACGTCCTGAGAATGAAAATGATGATTTTAATTACTTAGCTCACTCATCTCAGTCATAGGAGGATATTGCATTCAAGAATGATTTGATCTTGAGTCAGGCTTCACTGTGTTCCTCTTTTAATTCTTTAACACATAATATACCACAGAGTCGGGGCAACACGGTGCGTCAGTGGTTAGCAATGCAGCCTTGCAGTGCTGGAGTCCTGGGTTCGCATCCTGTCAGGCACATCTGCAAGGAGTTTGTATGTTCTCCCCGTGTTTGCATGGATTTCCTTCTGTTCTGCAAAGACATACTGATAAGAATTTTTTTTTTATTTTATTTTGATCCCTGTATGGGGCTCATAATCTACATAAAAAAAAAATATATATATATTTTTTTTTTACCACAAAGCCTTTATGGGCTGTCAATCATATCTCCTTCATGTTCTTCACTGGCACAAATCCCATTCCCTGGTAGTGATGTGGCACCTTATAAAAAAAGCTATTTCTCATAGCTGGAGTAGTCTTCCTCCATTTTTGATGAACTGGATGAGCACAGTCAGCATTGCTTGCAAGTAGAGGAGGAAGAAATGACTGTTGGCAGATGTAGTGGTGGGACTGTGGTACTACTGCTGCTAGTCATTCTGGTAGAGAAACTAAGGGGAAATAAGAAGATGGAAATTATGAAAATGTGCAGGAATCCCATGGGCATGATGAGTCAGAATAAAGCAAGGAATTCAGTGACATTGATAATGATGATGATGTCAGGGTGACAAGGTGAATTCAAATAAAAATGGTGGTGGCAGTCAATGCACAGCCCCAACATCCAAAAAGCCTTCCTGGTTCAGATGTAGGGCAACCTCGCAGGGTGAGGGTGGTGCACTTGTGGTGATAGTGGCTGACAAGTTTCCACTGCTGCTGGTTTTGGCAGCAGTAACTACATGCAGTCATCTACCATGTGGAAATTGTTTTGTACATTGTCAATCAATACATCCATGGCAATGTGCAAGATCTGCCAGAAGAAACTTAGCCCTGGCAATGCAGGAACAAATGTAGGAAAGGCATCTCTACATACACACACAAAAAGACATCACAATCTTATTTTAAAAATAATCTTGGCAGTGGCACTCGTAGTGGAAGTAAGCAAGACCATCTCCTCCCTGTGATGATCCTTGTAGGCAGGCCACATTTACACAAAACACATGGTTGTCGTTATCATCATATTCACTAACTGTTTCTCCTACTTCCCCTACTCCTTTTCCTTTTCCAGTGCATGGTCAGACATCAATAAGGGAAACGTGTGTCCGGGAAACAGCAGTATGCACCCAGTCATCTAGTGGCTTTGCAAATTAACTCTCACCTGACCAAGCTACTGGATGGTGGATGCCATACCACTTAGTGGATTCCACCATGTTTTGTCAACTGATGGTATTTGCTCAACCTCGATGGAGGAAACCTAGCTGCCACTAATCTTTTCTTGGAAAAGCTGCTTTATATTGCCATGTGTCAAAGAATGTGCGCCTTTCCATGGATATGTCAGTCTGGAGAAAGGTATACCTCGCCATCAACACATGGAGCAACAATTATGGAATAGGACAATTTATGGCTTTCATGGCCAGTGGATCAATGTTTTGAGTAGCAATGGCTACAGTCCAGTAATGCAACAAGATCAGTACTAATTCCATCTTGTTTGTGCATGTTCACTTCCAACACTATACAGGGCCTATCTGCTTCCTCTGGATCCTCTTCACTGGACCATTTCCTGAGCCCATCTTCACCAGGGCAAGGCATTGTTTCCATTCCTCTCCTCTCTCATTTCATGAGTGTAAGGTGAAGTGCTGCCCTGTTTTGCAGTTAATGAGCTTGGAGGTTGTATCTTGCAGAAAATATCCCAAATATAGCCATTTAGGCTCCTTGTCAACAAAAACTGGGCAGTGTTGCCAGTGGCAATGGCACCAATATTGTTGCTATTTTGCAGTTGGGTTGAATATCACATTGCTCCTGTATGGCACATGTGCTGAATCTAGTGGTGCACTGCTTTATTAGCATGTATAGAGGCCAGAAAAGTCTCTACGCATTTTAGCTATTGTTGCAAAAAACACCCATGTCACAAAAAGCAGCAATAAAATGGTCTGCTTTTGCACAGCCATATATGGGATGTTACAACTCAGTGGAACTCCAACATAAACATGTGGAGTTTCTCTGTGAGCAACAGAAGGCAGTAAATATTACTGCACGCAGCAGTCCACAGGGACAATGTGCTATTTTAAAATCTGTTATTAGAGGCTCATGAGGGAAGTGTGTTGAGTTCTCAAGTCCTTTGAAGAGGTCACCAAATTTGTCAGCATCAGTGATGTGATCCCTTTATTATATATCTTACAATAAACACAATCATGCAATGTAGGGTGAAATAAAAAGAACAACTTCTTCCTCTTACGCAATGTCATGGCCTGGGTTGATGCAAGGACCTGGAGATGTCAAGGTATGTGCACCAAAATGAGCTAGAGAAGGGACTTCTAAACTACATTTGAGTCCCTGCACTAGTTATGTGACTGGGATTACTTGCAGTCACATTGAAAGTAAGTCACTGGAGTGAACTACTGTCCATGTGACTGGGAGTACATCAATCATATTGAAGTGTAAGTAAGGAAGGAGAATGGGTGAAGCAGTAGATGCCCAGCTATTCATATGAACTGCCAGGTAGCTTCTACATTTACAGCAGGTGCTGTACATTTGAATTTCTACAATAGGGAGTGATTCAGGCACAAAGTACCATGCCTGCGTTGCTCCACATCTACGGCAATATATATGTGTGAAAAATGGACAGCACACAGATTATAATTTTTCTATTACAACTCCTTTGACATAAAAAGCCTGAGATGAGTAGAGAAATTATATAAAATTAGTTCATGCCATTATTTTTCTCACTGTCTCTGCGTCCATGAATAACAATGGACATGTGAAAGGTCACATTGATTATAATGTTGTATAATGTTTTCATGGATAACAAATGGATATCACATGGACAGAAAAATCCTTAGTGCAAAAAGGCCCTAATGGGAAGGATTGACCGCTAGCACAATAAAGAAAACAATATTTTCTTGTAGGTAAAATATCATTGAGCACACTGTAAATTATATATCTGTACATTAAACTTGATTTCTGTGTCTGTAAAATTATAAGATGTGATTTAAGCATATGATACACCAAACAGTTAGCTGACAGAAGACAAATTACAAAAGTGTGTGGGTGTTTTTCCCAGAGTGGGTTTTGTATTTGTGAGTATACTTTACGGGCTACACAGGAATACCACTCATTCTCTATCATGCGATTGCCCCAGGCACAGGTGATTAGTTTTGGAGAAGGAACGTGTTGTGAAAACTAAAAGGCCTGTGTATGGCGGGCTAGATTAACACCGCGGAGTCTGTTAATTATTAAATACATTAGCATCTGTATCAAATGTCACAACTTAGTTTCAATTTGATTTATTTGACACATGGCCCCTAGTTAGGTTAATGGAAGCTCAGATATTGTTCAGTCATGTGTGGGGAAACGGAGAGTATTTGCATCTTGTTGAAATTTTACAATGTTTTTGTCTTCATTATTGCCTTTTATGTGAACATATATAAACACGGTAGCACCAAATGATTGAAATTCTCCTCAGTATGCAAAACACAAAAGCATAACATTTCAGTATCGGAAGTGTTGCCTAATCATAAAACCATAGACGTGAAAGTTGTAAAAACAATAGTAAAATTAAATGAAAAATGTTTAATGTTTTTAATCTTTAGGGTAGGTCACCAGTGTCATATCAGTGGGGGTCTAATACCCACCACCCCAGCCAATCAACATTTTGAAGCAGTTGCTGTGCTTGGTAAACTGTGAATAATCCATAGCACTTACCTAAATGAAGTATTCTCTTCATACAGCTGATCGTGGGGGTGCTGGGTGTAGGTTCCCACTGATCTAATATTGATGACCTTACCTAAGGATATGGACCAATAAAAAGAAAACCTGGCACCCGTAGATGTGTTCTGGTGTGGACAGTTGCAGCTCCTACTCGGACACCAGCCAAGAAGGGTGGTGGAAACAGAAAATGAGGTGCGAAAAAAAAATGGGAAAGTGTATAGAGAGCTATTGTGGAAGGATGAAACATAAAAAGTAACTTTAGGCTGGAGGCTGTGTTTATTCAGTTCCAATGACAGTGGAGACAAGGCTATGCATTTCGACACGGGACACGTATGTTCTTCAAGCCAAGCAGGAGGTGTCCAGCAATAGCCTTAGAACAAAATCGAATCTAACTATCTAATCTAAAGATAGATAGTCAATGTCAGATTCCTGGAAAACCACTTTAAGGCCAGGGCCCCACGTGGCATAAACGCTGACGTTTGCCATGTAGGGCTTTAGCCTCAAGGGGCTGTGTCCTTAATGATACGACCACCAGGGATTAGAACAACAGGGGGGAAGAATATTCCCCTAAATTCTTTTTTTTGTTGCACTCACTTCTCTTCGGTTGCCGAGACTGTAAGTTCCCGCCACATCCACAACCCCACATAAGTGAATGGAGCACCAGGAATGCAACTGGGATAGCAGGGGAAGCATGCCTGGGGACACCTAACAAGCCCAAGTCACAGTTTTACCCCAACATCACAGCCCATCAACTACACACTTTCCACACTCAAAAAACCCACTATGAAAGTGGAAAATACCTGGAAACCTTTTTTCCTCCCCAATTGGATGGAAACCCAAATTTTACTCATTAACAAGCACCCCTTTAAATCAGGTTGCCCATGACAATTACAGATGGAATAGGCAATGGGAAATCCAACAGTATCCATTCATAACTGTGATTGTGGATGTGTGTGTGATGTGGTAAGACCTTCCAAAATTCACTGTCCTGAGCCCAGGGGTGAACCTTCCACTTTCGCCGCCCGAGGCGATCTACAGAAAGCCGCCTCCCCCCTGGAGGAGGGGGCGTAGCCGAGCAGAGGGGGCGTGGCCGAGCGGAGGGGGCGAGGCTTAGCGCCGTTCGCTGGCAGAGAGCAGGCACGGAGACGACCTGCTCTCTGCCTGAGCGTGAGAGGAGGCTGCTGGAGCAGCGCTGCTCCAGGGGCCTCCCCAAACCACCACTCGGTGCTAAGCCAGTCCAGGACAGCTTGTCCTGGACTGGCTTAGGGAAGCAAAAATGCCGCCCTCCCTGGGGCCCTGACATAGCGCCGCCTGAAGCGCTCGCTTCAGGTCGCCTCATGGGAGGTGCGGCGCTGCCTGAGCCCTTCCAAATTAAGTTAGAGGCCCATAATCTGAGTTACCAGCAGAGATTGAGGCCCTTTAGGTGACTTCAGCTTCTTACCAGCAGAGATTGAGGTCCTTTAGGTGACTTCAGCCTCTTACCAGCAGAGTTTTAGGCCCTTTAACTTAGTTGAGCCTTGCACCACTGTTATTTACCTATCTCCCGGCTCCGCTGCATGCTCCGGCGCTGTCGGCCATCTTCAGTGATGGTCGGGATATCATGGGGGAACCTGTCATGTGACGTCACGCAAGTAGGTCCCAAGCATGCCCGGAGCGCGGAGAGGTAAGTAACACAGTTTTTTATGTTCCCTTACCTCTCCTGGGCCTCCGATCATTATACTCGGGGGTCTGAAAATAATGTTTGTGAGGCCCGCGGCGTCACTTACCGATCCCGACCCCTGCCAGGATCGGTAAGTAAGTAGGGCCCGTTACCGGTTGGAGTGACTCCAGCCGGTAATGGCCTATTGAAAAAAAACAAAAAAACAAAAAACGCAGCAGTAGCTGCTGTCGCCGAGCCCCTAACGTCCAGGCCCTGTGGCAGCTGCTACCGCTGCTACCCCGGTAGTTACGACACTGATGCCTCTTAGTGGCTCTCACACAGTATATTGTCTTCCTTTTAGCCACGTACAATATGTCTCTTATAATATCTCCCTTCAGGTTGCCTCCCACAGATTCATGCCCCCCTCAGGTTGCCCCCCAAAATATTGGTCAACATGGTTTTAATTCCTACTCAAACACAATAAATTGACTTCAAAACTAGTTGCATTTAGCTTTATACTTTTCTTTTCATAACAAATAATATGTACAACGCTGCACAATAACAAATCCTCAGCCATATGGCTACTAACTAGACACTCAATATCCCTTACTATGAGACCCTGGGCCTACTACCCAGTATTTCCACTAACCCAGATGTTCATACTAACTCATATGGTTTTGGCTTTCACAAACCCTGGCGTAATGACTGGTACCTCTGAACCCCCTATAGCTATGGCCCTGATCTCAGCCTATATATATATATATATATATATATATATATATATATATATATATATATATATATACAGTCCTATGACAAAATTTGGGCACCCCTATTAATCTTAATCATTTTTAGTTCTAAATATTTTGGTGTTTGCAACAGCCATTTCAGTTTGATATATCTAATAACTGATGGACACAGTAATATTTCAGGATTGAAATGAGGTTTATTGTATTAACAGAAAATGTGCAATATGCATTAAACCAAAATTTGACTGGTGCAAAAGTATGGGCACCTCAACAGAAAAGTGACATTAATATTTAGTAGATCCTCCTTTTGCAAAGATAACATCCTCTAGTCGCTTCCTGTAGCTTTTAATCAGTTCCTGGATCCTGGATGAAGGTATTTTGGACCATTTCTTTCTACAAAACAATTCAAGTTCAGGTAAGTTTGATGGTCGCCGAGCATGGACAGCCCACTCTCAAATGATCTGAAAACAAAGATTGTTCAACATAGTTGTTCAGGGGAAAGATACAAAAAGTTGTCTCAGAGATTTAACCTGTCAGTTTCCACTGTGAGGAACATAGTAAGAAAATGGAAGACCACAGGGACAGTTCTTGTTAAGCCCAGAAGTGGCAGGCCAAGAAAAATATCAGAAAGGCAGAGAAGAAGAATGGTGAGAACAGTCAAGGACAACCCACAGATCACCTTGAAAGAGCTGCAGCATCATCTTGCTGCAGATGGTGTCACTGTGCATCAGTCAACAATACAGCGCACTTTGCACAAGGAGAAGCTGTATGGGAGAGTGATGAGAAAGAAGCCGTTTCTGCAAGCACGCCACAAACAGAGTCGCCTGAGGTATGCAAAAGCACATTTGGACAAGGCAGCTTCATTTTGGAAGAAGGTCCTGTGGACTGATGAAACAAAGATTGAGTTGTTTGGTCATACGAAAAGGCGTTATGCATGGCGTCCAAAAAAAACAGCATTCCAAGAAAAACACTTGCTACCCACTGTAAAATTTGGTGGAGGTTCCATCATGCTTTGGGGCCGTTTGGCCAATGCCGGCACCGGGAATCTTGTTAAAGTTGAGGGTCGCATGGATTCCACTCAGTATCAGCAGATTCTTGAGAATAATGTTCAAGAATCAGTGACGAAGTTGAAGTTACGCCGGGGATGGATATTTCAGCAAGACAATGATCCAAAACACCACTCCAAATCGACTCAGGCATTTATGCAGAGGAACAATTACAATGTTATGGAAAGGCCATCCCAGTCCCCAGACCTGAATATCATTGAACATCTGTGGGATGATTTGAAGCGGGCTCGGCGACCATCATGCTCGGCGACCATCAAACTTAACTGAACTTGAATTGTTTTGTAAAGAGGAATGGTCCAAAATAACTTCATCCAGGATCCAGGAACTGATTAAAAGCTACAGGAAGCGACTAGAGGCTGTTATCTTTGCAAAAGGAGGATGTACTAAATATTAATGTCACTTTTCTGTTGAGGTGCCCATACTTTTGCACAGGTCAAATTTTGGTTTAATGCATATTACACATTTTCTGTTAGTACAATAAACCTCATTTCAATCCTGAAATATTACTGTGTCCATCGGTTATTAGATATATCAAACTGAAATGGCTGTGGTAAACACCAAAATATTTAGAACTAAAAATGATTACGATTAATAGGGGTGCCCAAACTTTTTCATAGGACTGTATATATATATATTTTTTTACATATACATACATACATACACGTATGCACGATTTTCTCTTTTTAAAATACACTGTTTAGCAAAGTTAGTATCAAATGAACCAAATATTTTTAAGACATTTGTGTTCACCTTCCCTTCCACACGCTAGAACTTGTCATGTTACTTTGAGCGTTAAGTCAGTAATTTGTAAGCAACTGTTTCTGTTCTCTTTCTTTTTGCTGCTCTGTCTGCCCAGCCGGACCATCTTCTTTGTGTTTAATTATTTCACACAGTTATTGCCAGCATGTAGGCAGAATATAGATCAATGTTAGCCTGGGAAACTAGGAACTGCTGGAGAGAAATGACATCCAGGATATAGGCTTGTGACACAGAGTGTGCTTCCAGTAATGACATTATTCCACTGATAATCCCAAACACGGTGACCATCAGAACACAGATCAATAGAACTGTGACATAAGCATCACAGTCATGGGACAAGGAGAGCAACTAAAAATTCACATGAAAAGTGATGAGAGGGGACAGCAGGTATATGAAAAGGACACGAGTAATCAATAGTGAAGAAGTAGACGTTATAGATAATGAAATGTACAGCACAAAACTGGGTACTGAGATCCCAAACCAATATCAGCTTAATCAACTAGTCACCTGCCAGGCAAGAATCATAACCATGAAGACCTTTCTACAATATGACACATGTCATAATAAAGGAAGGATGGATATCTACCTAGAACAGTTATTACAACATGTTTGTGAAAGGTGCAGATGTCCACTCAAAGCAACACCATATAAATAATATTTTTTTTTACATATATACAGTAAAATTTAGCATTTTTAATACATTGAAATCATTTTGAAATATTAATAGTTTTGCCCCAAGCCGCACTAGCCCTTTCCCTCCAACAGAATGGTTTAGGTAGCAATAAACGTTCTGGAATTAAAACAGTGGGAATAAAGGAACAGGCTGGAAACTTTAACAAGCATAATTCATAAAGCGCCTTCAGAGTTAGGCCTGATTCACATCTCACTTGTATTCCGAATGGAATACCGAACGTATTGACAAGCGGTGAGCTTATGAATGCAGATGGACCCCATAGACTATAATAGGGTCCCTGTCATGAGAAGAGAAAAGTAGTTTGTGAAGTACTTTCCTCTCCATATGTTCCATGCGGACACTGTGCGGAAAACACACAGACCCCATTATTGTCTATGGAGTCTGTATGCTTTCATAAGCTCACCGCTTGTCAGTGTGTTCGGTATTCCATTCTGGGGGGTCCCCAAGTGGACTCCTGGAATGGAATACCGAACGCAGATGTGAACCAGGCCTTAGAGGAGAGACTCAAAGAACAGAATCGACACAGTACTGTTGTTACTATGTAAAGATGATATTTTTAAGAAAGAGAAGCCATCAAACTTTTGCTCTCTTGCCTTTGAGCTGTGACTACAGCGACTACTGGAGCACTGTTTGTTAATTTTGATTATGTATCACAGATTATTTCCCATGTCCCTCCCACCCCATTCCCTACTGAGCTATCCCTCCTTCTCCTCCTCCTCGCCATACCTTCTTCCCCTCTTTTCCCCTTCCCCTCAACCTTACAACTCTTATCCATCATACCTCCTTTGCTTTTCCTTCCCACTCCTTTATTATTATTATATTTTGATATACCATGATTTATATTGAATCATTGTATTGGATTTTATATCTTTGAAAAATCTTTTAAAAAAATACAAGTTTAAAAAAACAAACAAAAAACCAAAACTATTCGGAATATACCGGTTGAATGTTTTTTGCAAAACAATTCACCCATCTCTAGTTATCACTGTAAACTTGCTCTGCTATCTGCTATGCATTACCACAGTATAAAGCTAATGTGGAAACTGATGTAGCAGAGCTGGATTTTAGTCAGCTTGCATTACATACAGAGGTAAAGGACTCCTTATCTCAGCACAGTAATCCTGAAGCTCTCACCTCCCCCCTCCCCTATCTGAGAGCTCCGTTGCTTGTCAGCCCCTCCCTCCATCCCTGAGAGCAGGTAGCTAGTCACTTGGGAAATGAGCAGATAAGCCCAGTGGCCATAGAAGCGCAGTGTCAACAATGAAGTGAATAAATTAAGAGAGGGCCAAACAAAGCAGTTTTGATAAAGCAATGTATTTAGGAAAAGTCTTAAATCCACATAAACTAGCAGTATAGATAGGTTGCTTGTCATGGGACAACCCCTTTGAATTGATTTTCTGGGCAGAAACCTCATGAAACAAACCTGGACAGAAATAATGGTACCCCTGTAAATAATGTGACCAAAAGCACATGTAAAATTAAGGTGTGCCCACTAATTAGCATCACAGGTGTCTACAATCTTGTAATGAGTCAGTGAGCTACAGATACTCACTGTGCTGTTTGGTGACATGGTGTGTACCACAATCAACATGGAGCAGAGGAAGCGAAGGAAAGAGATAAAGGTAAAGGTTATAAGGCCATCTCCAAGCAGCTTGATGTTCCTGTGACTACAGTTGCACATATTATTCAGAAATCAAACGTTTTGGCAAGGCACATCAGCTCTATGTTCAAAAATGGAAAATTAAGCATATCTTGAAAAGAACACTGTCCTTACTGTGAAACATGGAGGAGGTTCTGTTATTGTTATGGTCTGGGGATCTCTAACCCCTGACTAATAACTTCTCAGTCAAATGTAAGGAAAAATACAAAAGAAAATCAAAAACAAGAGTAAAGAGCAATTTGGAATAACTTGTGTGTGATATTCTTAACCCCTGCCTTGCACACTAGAAGAAGCCATGGGCCTGACTAACTAACCTGAGTGGGCGCGAACACAGCTGGAGAGATAACTACTCTAAAAGAGAAACAGAAACATGTCTAGTTTTACAATTATGAAGGGGAGGAAAAATACAGAGAAAGCCCCCCACAGGTGTCCGACTGGTCTAACGGTGAATATGAGAAACACAAAGTATAGAGGAAAAATGAACATGAAACACAGAAATACTGACACTATGAAAAGGGATAGGATAAACAGAACACACACACAAAATCCCTACAAAAATTCCAAACATCCAAGCAACACCATGCTTGGAAATATGTGCTCGAAAGTCCGGCTGATAGGAAGAGGAAGCAAGGTAAGCTGAATGGGCCAGGTCTCAGACAGAGGAATAAGCAGTTTTAGGCAGACAGACCATTTCTGGAACACAGGAAACTGAAGTTTAAGACCGGCATCTGACAGCATGCAAAGCAGAGTTTAAACAGCCAGAAGCAGGAATATTCATAAGGCCAATTGGATATCAGAACCCTGATCCACCTTCAACCTGAATAGAATGATAGCACAACAGAGAAACTTAATCCCTTCAGAGGCCAAGACAGACTAAAGCAATGATCAGCGGTGCAGCTAATTGCACGATCCACGCAAGAGTGCAACCGCAGAGACCGCATGCCGAGTGTCGACATTCCCCTGCCACGCATCGGACAATTCACACACAGAATGCCGTTCAATAACAGGCTGAGGTAGTGAAGACCGGGTCATAACAGTTATGTTCTGGGGCTGCTTTGCTTCATCTGGCACAGGGTGTCTTGAATCTGTGCAGAGTACAATGAAGTCTCAAGACTATCAAGGGATTCTAGAGAGAAATGTGCTGCCCAGTGTCAGAAAACTTGGTCTCAGTCACAGGTAATGGGTCTTGCAACAGGACCCAAAACACACAGCTAAAAACACCCAAGAATGGTTAAGAGGAAAACATTGGACTATTCTGAAGTAGCCTTCTATGAGCCCTGATCTAAATCCTATTGAGCATCTTTGGAAGGAGCTGCAGTCTGGAAAAAGCACCCTTTAAACCCGAGACAACTGGAGAAGTTTGCTTATGAGGAGTGGGCCAAAATACGTGTTGAAAGGTGGAGAAGTCTCATTGACAGTTACAGAAATCGTTTGATTGCAGCGAATGCCTCAAAAGGTTGTATAACAAAATATTAAGTTATGGGAACCATAATTTCTGTCCAGGCCTGTTTCATAAGGGTTTTTTTTTTTTTTTTTTAATTCTGTTGAAGCATGGTTGGAAAGCAATGTCTGACTTTCACTTATTCATTTTCATAGAATTTTTACATATACTCTTACTTTTGTCAGATTCAAGTTATTTCTGTGACCATTGTGAGTTTTTCTTTCATTAAACAAGGGGTACCAACAATTTTGTCCACATGTGTATGTATAGTAATTTCCCCCAAAACATGTTACGTTCGTGTCTGAGTCCAGACCCAGATTCCGGATTGCAGGTTGCACCGCTAAGGAAACAGGGAAGGGAGACTATCCCTGGCACTACGGTGGCTAGCTAGGCCCTGCCTACGGGTGGTGGTCAGCTGTCCCCAAGCTAGTCTTGGCCCCGACAACTCCTGGCTCTCTAGCACGATGACCTAGCAGACAGATATATATAGGAGAGCTAGGGACTGGAGTTTCTAAAGTGGTGACCCCTATAGAAATCCAGGTGCAGCTGCAGACAGACAAACGGGCTGGGAGGTGCTGGACAACAGACATGCAGCACAACACAAAACAAAACAAGAAAATGAGGAGAGGGACAGTGGAGAGGTGAGGAAAGGGTAAACTCAGGACTGGGGAAAACACTGGAACTCAAAACCTCTCAAACCACAAGAAAGTGCCAGGCACACAGAGCAGAAGGTCCAAAACTAGAAAAATAGCTACAGCCCTCATCCAAAGTGACATACAATTCAAAAATAGGTAAAAAACCTTGTGCACTCACTCTGTCCGTTTGCTGGTTGCTGTGAATCGTGGAACCTCAAGACCGGTGCCAGGAAATCTCTCTCGGCTGAGATGAGGTCAAATGGAAGCAAATTTGAAGAAAATCCAGCACTTCAGTCAGGTATCCGTATAAAATAAAACTTAACTTTTATTGACTTGTAGTTGCTACTAGAGATGAGCGAACAGTGTTCTATCGAACACATGTTCGATCGGATATCAGGGTGTTCGCCATGTTCGAATCGAATCGAACACCGCGTGGTAAAGTGCGCCAAAATTCGATTCCCCTCCCACCTTCCCTGGCGCCTTTTTTGCACCAATAACAGCGCAGGGGAGGTGGGACAGGAACTACGACACCGGGGGCATTGAAAAAAATTGGAAAAAGTCATTGGCTGCCGAAATCAGGTGACCTCCATTTTAGACGAATAGTGGATTTCAAATCCGGGTCATATGAGAATGTGAACTTTGTGACTAAGAGACAGGGATAGCTGTACAGGCAGGGATAGCTAGGGATAACCTTTATTTAGGGGGGAATGTTATTAAAAATAACTTTTTGGGGCTCTATCGGGTGTGTAATTGTGATTTTTGTGAGATAAACTTTTTCCCATAGGGATGCATTGGCCAGCGCTGATTGGCCGAATTCCGTATTCTGGCCAATCAGCGCTGGCCAATGCATTCTATTAGCTTGATGAAGCAGAGTGTGCACAAGGGTTCAAGCGCACCCTCGGCTCTGATGTAGCAGAGCCGAGGCTGCACAAGGGTTCAAGCGCACCCTCGGCTCTGATGTAGGAGAGCCGAGGGTGCACTTGAACCCTTGTGCACCCTCAGCTCTGCTACATCAGAGCCGAGGGTGCGCTTGAACCCTTGTGCACACTCTGCTTCATCAAGCTAATAGAATGCATTGGCCAGCGCTGATTGGCCAATGTATTCTATTAGCCTGATGAAGTAGAGCTGAATGTGTGTGCTAAGCACACTCATTCAGCACTGCTTCATCACGCCAATACAATGCATTAGCCAGTGCTGATTGGCCAGAGTACGGAATTCGGCCAATCAGCGCTGGCCAATGCATTCTATTAGCCCGATGAAGTAGAGCTGAATGTGTGTGCTAAGCACACACATTCAGCACTGCTTCATCACGCCAATACAATGCATTAGCCAGTGCTGATTGGCCAGAGTACGGAACTCGACCAATCAGCGCTGGCTCTGCTGGAGGAGGCGGAGTCTAAGATCGCTCCACACCAGTCTCCATTCAGGTCCGACCTTAGACTCCGCCTCCTCCGGCAGAGCCAGCGCTGATTGGCCGAAGGCTGGCCAATGCATTCCTATGCGAATGCAGAGACTTAGCAGTGCTGAGTCAGTTTTGCTCAACTACACATCTGATGCACACTCGGCACTGCTACATCAGATGTAGCAATCTGATGTAGCAGAGCCGAGGGTGCACTAGAACCCCTGTGCAAACTCAGTTCACGCTAATAGAATGCATTGGCCAGCGCTGATTGGCCAATGCATTCTATTAGCCCGATGAAGTAGAGCTGAATGTGTGTGCTAAGCACACACATTCAGCACTGCTTCATCACGCCAATACAATGCATTAGCCAGTGCTGATTGGCCAGAGTACGGAATTCAGCCAATCAGCGCTGGCTCTGCTGGAGGAGGCGGAGTCTAAGGTCGGACCTGAATGGAGACTGGTGTGGAGCGATCTTAGACTCCGCCTCCTCCAGCAGAGCCAGCGCTGATTGGCCGAATTCCGTACTCTGGCCAATCAGCACTGGCTAATGCATTGTATTGGCGTGATGAAGCAGTGCTGAATGTGTGTGCTTAGCACACACATTCAGCTCTACTTCATCGGGCTAATAGAATGCATTGGCCAGTGCTGATTGGCCAGAGTACGGAATTCGGCCAATCAGCGCTGGCCAATGCATTCTATTAGCCCGATGAAGCAGTGCTGAATGTGTGTGCTTAGCACACACATTCAGCTCTACTTCATCGGGCTAATAGAATGCATTGGCCAGCGCTGATTGGCCGAATTCCGTACTCTGGCCAATCAGCACTGGCTAATGCATTGTATTGGCGTGATGAAGCAGTGCTGAATGTGTGTGCTTAGCACACACATTCAGCTCTACTTCATCGGGCTAATAGAATGCATTGGCCAGCGCTGATTGGCCGAATTCCGTACTCTGGCCAATCAGCACTGGCTAATGCATTGTATTGGCGTGATGAAGCAGTGCTGAATGAGTGTGCTTAGCACACACATTCAGCTCTACTTCATCAGGCTAATAGAATGCATTGGCCAATCAGCGCTGGCCAATGCATTCTATTAGCGTGAACTGAGTTTGCACAGGGGTTCTAGTGCACCCTCGGCTCTGCTACATCAGATTGCTACATCTGATGTAGCAGTGCCGAGTGTGCATCAGATGTGTAGTTGAGCAAAACTGACTCAGCACTACTAAGTCTCTGCATTCGCATAGGAATGCATTGGCCAGCCTTCGGCCAATCAGCGCTGGCTCTGCCGGAGGAGGCGGAGTCTAAGGTCGGACCTGAATGGAGACTGGTGTGGAGCGATCTTAGACTCCGCCTCCTCCAGCAGAGCCAGCGCTGATTGGCCGAATTCCGTACTCTGGCCAATCAGCACTGGCTAATGCATTGTATTGGCGTGATGAAGCAGTGCTGAATGTGTGTGCTTAGCACACACATTCAGCTCTACTTCATCGGGCTAATAGAATGCATTGGCCAGTGCTGATTGGCCAGAGTACGGAATTCGGCCAATCAGTGCTGGCCAATGCATTCTATTAGCCCGATGAAGCAGTGCTGAATGTGTGTGCTTAGCACACACATTCAGCTCTACTTCATTTTTATTTTATTTTTCATTTTTATTTTATTTTTTTTCTTTTCTTGAATAAATTTTTTTTTTTTTTTGAAAAAAATAAATAAAATTTATAGAAAAATAATAAATATTTGAAATGTATAATTGATGCATAAAGACTATAGGAATATAGGATGAATTGTTGCAGTTAGTACAATTAATAAATAAAAGCTAAGTCAGTACGGAAGTTCATTCCGTGGGGGAATCTAGTTTTGAGCATGAAAATCCAATAGGCTTCTCTACGTAAAAGTTTTTTTTGCCAATTTCCCCCTCTGACTGGTTTGTTAACCCTCTCTATCCCGTATGCTTTGAAGGTGGTAGTGTCCCCTCCGTGTATTTCCCGAAAATGCTTAGATGCCCCTGAGCAATGTATAATATCCAAATTGCTACTGTGGTATAGATGTTCTGCTAATCTCACTTTCAGTTTTCTAGTGGTACATCCCACATAGTATTTCCTACATTCTTCACAACTTACAATGTATACGATGTGGTCTGTATTGCAATTGATGAAGGATCCAATCCTAAAAGTTTTATTACCCTCCGTGTTGGAAAAGGTTTTTGTTTTTTTCATGAATCTGCAGATGTTACATCTAGTTTGTCCACAGTGGTATGAACCCGTGATGCTTGATCTGATTGGAAAAATTTCTGTAGGTTGTGATCTGCTTCTAAAATAACTGGGAGACACGTAATTGCCGACAGACATTCCCCTTCTGGCAATATAATGACATCCTCCATCTAAGATGTTGCCTAATGTCGTGTCTTGGTATAGAATGTATAGATTCTTTTTGATGATTTTGATCACTTTCTTGTAGTTATCACTGTAAACTGTTGAGAAATAGATTCCTGTCTGCCTATTGTCATTGCTGGGTGCTTTGGTGCTGAGTAAATCTGATCTATTTCTTTTGTGTACAATGTCTCTGGCTCTCTTAAGATTCCAGTTTGGATAGCCCCTTTCTTTGAGTCTATGACATGTGGCTTTTGCAAATTCATCATAGTCCTTGGGGTCTGAGCATATTCTCTTAACCCTTGTCAGTTCACCTACAGGGATTGCTTTGCAGGTGTGGCTAGGGTGGTTACTGTGCGCGTGAAGGATGGTGTTGCCCGCCTGTGGTTTTCTATACAGTCTGGTTATAACTTTTTTGGTGTTGATATCCCCTTGCAGTGTAACATCTAGGAAGTTAATATTGGTGTCATGGAAATTGGAAGTAAACTCAAGATTAAATGAATTTTTGTTGAGATAGTCAGTGAAGGAATAGGTTCTCAGCACTTCCCCTGACCACACAATCAAAATATCATCGATATAACGGCCATAATATTGTATCTGATCCAAACACGGGTTGCTGGGGGAAAAAATATAGAATTCCTCCCACCATGCCATCGTTAAATTCGCAAGGGAGGGTGAAAAACGTGCACCCATAGGCACCCCACATAGCTGTAGGTAGTGCTCTCCATTAAACATAAAAAAGTTATGTTTTAATAAATAGTTAACCACTTCAATGATGAACTCACAGAACTTCTCTGTGTAGTGTGAATATGTGTATAAGTGATATGAGAGCGCCTCTACAGCTATGTGGTGTGGTATCCTTGAGTATAAAGAAACAACATCATAGGACAACCATTTGCAATTCTTAATGTAGTTATACTTATCTTATCCTCCTGGAGCATCATACACAAATCACACTTTCATGTTCCAGTACGGTGTTCAGCTCAGTGTTTTTTTTTGTTTGTTTTTTTTTCTCAGTATAATACGTACTCTATCCTCCTGGTGCATTATGCACCATAGAAAGGGATGTTGTCATTATGTTTCTTCAGTATGGTGCCACAACTATGTAATGAAGATGTTACATCTCTTGGTCATGTCACGTTTTATCTATGTCACTAAAAATTATGATTTATTTACTTATTTACCTTAACCTGTTTGAACTATTTTGACTACAATCAGCCAACTTTGTCTGCTTTCGTTCCTGTTTCACTTGCATCTTATCGCATGTATCACAGATGTTGCTTAATTAATTAACTTCCTGTCTATGTGCAGATGGGAGGGGCCTGGATTTTATGTGTGTCTCTTTTATTTTTATATAAGATTGCAGCATATTACAGCTCTGTATGCCATGAGTAAGGGTCTATCCCGAAACGCGTAGGCTTCTGCTACTCCCATTGCTGCACACAGATTTTTTAATGTAGCAACTACAAGTCAATAAAAGTTAAGTTTTATTTTATACGGATACCTGACTGCAGTGCTGGATTTTCTTCAAATTTGCTTCCACACAGAGCAGAAGGACAGGGTGGAGAAGAAGTGTGAGGAAACAACTAGATTCACACAACAGGCAACTTTCACACCACTTCCTAATCTGCTGGAACCTTCACCAAAACAATCCTCCTCCTAAGCCAGGAATCCTAAATTGTAAACCATGAAAACCGGCAACATGTGGAGCCAGCCCTCTTCCTTAAAAAGGCCCCAGAATCCTCCCATAGGATGATGGCAAATTAAACACCTGAGGTTCGATTCCTGGAACCTCAAGTCTGCTAAGAGGACTGGCACCAATACCAAACAAGATGGTCCAGTGGTAAAGCAACCACCAGCAGAACATAGGAGCCCGGATCAAATTCCCATACACAAACAATCAGGGCATGACAAAACATTACTTTATAAACATCAATTTTTGTGTTACTTTTCTATGTGGATCTGAACAACTGGTTTGCTTTTTCTAGCATTCTTCTAGAACTTTGGTCACAAAAAAGTAATTAGTTATCATATTTTAATGCTATATCAAGAAGTTGTTTTAGTTAGATTACATATGACTTATGAGTAGTATGTAAAGGGTGTAAAATACAGGTAGTCCTTGACTTACGACGATGATCCGTTCTTAAGCGGCGTCGTAAACCGAATTTCGACGTATGTCGGACTATACGTTCATACAGTACTGTACCATACTAACAGTACTGTACTGCAAACACTTAGCCTATCCAAACACCTATTCTAATACAGTACCCTACATAATTATCAATAAACACAGGTACAGTAAAATATTGCGCAGTACAGTACGTTTAATAATGAAATACTGTCAGTGCTGTAACAGTAATAAACAGTGTACTGTAATAAACAAA
The DNA here is from genome assembly GCF_031893055.1 of Leptodactylus fuscus. Classification (NCBI taxonomy): domain Eukaryota; kingdom Metazoa; phylum Chordata; class Amphibia; order Anura; family Leptodactylidae; genus Leptodactylus; species Leptodactylus fuscus. The sequence goes on along the minus strand of NC_134266.1, from coordinate 136,077,239 downwards.
GATAACAAAGATAACAATTCCAAAGAGAGAACAGGTTTATTGGGAGGAGGCTGCAGAAGGTGCTGGAGATACTGGGGCTGGTGAGTCAAAAGGGGCAGCAGAGGTAGAGGGTACAGGATATGTTGCAGGATCTGCTGCAGGATCTGCTACAGGCCTCTCTACCTTCTTGAAGTACTGCTGCAGGTTAGTTTGGAAGGAGATCATCTTCTTCTCCTCCAAGATCTCCTTGTAACACCTAAGGGAATCCATGACTCCTCTGGCAACCCTAGTGTACCTCTCCATATTGGGATCCTCAGCCTCAAACCTTGACAACCCTTACTCTATCAGGGCAAAACCTCCTGCCAAGCCCTGCCTTGTAAATCTCTTGGGTTCTGGGGTTGGTATGTCTTCCTCTTCCTCTATCATCTGCTTCTCCAGTTGAATAAGGTCCTCAGCAGATAACTCCTCTCCATGAGATGCCAGTAGCTCTGTGACATCATCCTCCTCCACCTCCAGATTCTTTGTCTTACTCATATCAACAACGTTCTTTATGACACTAGTCACTGACTCTTGGACCTCTGTGACATCATTCACAAACTGGGGACACAGTTTTTTCCACACACCATTCATACTGGTCTGCTTAACCTCACCCCAGGAAGCAGCAATGTTATTCACAGCATCAAGGATGTTGTATGTTTTCCAAAAGTCCTTTAGAGTCAAGTCCTTATTCTTTTCAGTTGCTGCAAAAGCATTACCAATGAACCTTCGGAGGTAGTAGACCTTGAATGTAGCAATGACTCCTTGGTCCATAGGCTGTATTAGGGCAGTGGTATTAGGTGGAAGGTAAACCACCTTGACATTAGGATTAAAGTCATCCAGATGGGCAGGGTGTCCAGGGGCATTGTCCAGAATTAACAACACCTTAAAGGGGATATCCTTGGAGGTACAATACCGCTCCGCACAAAATGGTTGGTGAACCAGTCATCAAACACTGCAAGTGTCACCCATACCTTCCTATTAGACTTCCAGATGACTGGTAGTTGACCCTTTGAAATGCCTTTGAGTGCCCTTGGATTCTCAGCCTGATACACCAGCATGGGCTTCAGTTTGTAGTCGCCAGCAGCATTGCCCCCAAGAATCAAAGTCAGTCTCTCCTTGCTGACTTTATGACCTGGTGCTGACTTCTCCTCCTTGGCAAGGAACGTACAGTTAGGCAAACGTTTCCAAAACAAGCCTGTCTCATCCACGTTGAACACTTGTTGAGCACAGTAACCACCCTCCTCAATTATCTCAGCCAATGCTTTAGGAAACTCAGTTGCTGCTTTCTCATCACCACTAGCAGCTTCACCTTGCACTTTAATGTTATGGAAATTGGCACGATCCTTAAACCTCATAAACCAACCCCTACTCGCCACAAATTCTTCACTTTCACTTCCTTCCCCCTTCTCTCTTTTCAACGCCTCAAACAGTCACCTAGCCTTCTCCTGAATAACCATAAGGCTCACAGGGATACGGCGTTGATTTTGGTCTTCCAACCAAAGCGCCAATAATCTTTCCATCTCAATAATAAGCCCACTACGCTGCTTTGTTATCACTGTCGCTTTCATAGGAGCAGATCCTTTCACATGTTCAAGGATACAAACTTTATCCTTGATGATTATAGCGACAGTCGAACGACTAAGTGCTAATGACCTGCCAATTTCTGTTGGTGTTTCCTCCTTATCAAATCGCCTTATGATATCCACTTTCACCTTCATGGTGATGGCCTTCCTTTTCTTTGATCCACTGGTATTAGATGGCTTACGCTTGGGAGCCATAATGAAGGGTGTTATGGCGTGCAGGAGACTCGTTTTCCTCGTGTAACCGGGTACAGTGTACAGTACTGGACTCTATTCTTCCGCCGCTGCATGTAGTTATGCGTAGTTCGACTTATGCCGCAAAACCACGTAAGTTGGAATGAGGCGTCATATAAAGCATCGTAACCACGAAACGGCATAACTCGAGACCATCGTAACCCGAGGACTACCTGTACATCCTAATAAATGTAAAATGGATCCATACCCATGTTGAACTCCTCTGTTTCAGATGGCATAGATGCAATGATGATAGAGTTTGCGGAGTTTTCAAGGAACAAGAAAGTGAATGACTTCACCATCACTTCGGAGTCCACTGAGGGGCTTCTTGGGTTAAGACTGGTTGTTGGCTAAAACCTTGTTAATTCACCCAAAAGACTAAAATGTTTCTGTTTAATTTATAGTACCAGTAATGCTTTCCATTTTACTAGATTAAAAGCTATAGAACAAGCAAGACTAAGGTTAATTTATGCATTCTAGCTAGAATATTGTATATCACTGCAGGAACCTCCGAGTCTTAGATGTGGATAAGTGCGTCAAACTTGTTTTCAATTATAATGGAGCACGAAAAATAAGAGTGCTTGTAAAGAGTCTTAAACTATACAATATGAATTTTAGCAAAACATTTCAGTGTACTTCTCATTTCATTTTCTTGGTGTTCTGCTTCAAAGATAAACAAGGACTTGCATTGCTCCTGGAGCGCTGAAAATATCAATTTTAGCTTGACAAACTGTATACCAACATGGATTCTTTATTGCTTTTTACAAGCTTCCTCGACTCATTGAGCTTACATTTGTAAATTAACATAGAATTTTAAATTCTATGGGGCAGATTAAGTTATTATTAAAACTGTCAAATTTTTAGATACAATTGTGGCACACATCGATTCATCTTAAGTCCTGTCCATTTACCAATAAGACCAATCTATTTCTCCTACTCACCTGTCTCCAGTGCTCCAGTTCTCCAGTAGTTTCCATTTGTTCCTGTCACTGGAAGACCTAGTCCCCTTGTGACCTCTGAGACCAATCAGTGGCCTCAGCAATCACTGAAGACAGACCAGTGATGTCACTCAAATATGTCACCAGTTACTTACCAGTGACCGTTGAGGCCACTGATTGGTCTCAGAAGTCACGTTCTAATGGACACCTATTGTGAGTGCCAGAGCCAGGTGAGTTTAATGTTTTTTTTTAATGTTGCACCTCCACGACCTTCCCTAAGCCAGATTATGAGCAAGCAAGCGCCACAGCCTGGTGAGTACAATGTATATTTTTTTAATGTTGCACCTCCTCTGCCTTCCCTTTAAGCCAGAATTCTAGTACATTTTGTTTAGTAAATCTGCCTCTATATTTTTGATCAAGCTATTTATTTATCTATCGATTCCTCTGATGATAAATTATCTTCCCGATAAGAAATGAATTGGGCAGTTACAACCCAATATTTCATTTCTTATTTTGCCCGATATTTACCATTTTGGAGTTGTTTATGAGGTCTCCATATACATTGAAAGGTTAGCCAGTCACCCTGGAAATGAAAAGGAAATGAAAGGTTAAAGCCTACTTGGAGAATAAAAGCTAATTTGCATATAACCTAACAGGGCAATATCTTTAGAATGGATGAACAGATTTGAAAATAAATAAATAAATAAATGCCAAATGATTATGTCATGGTTAGCACTTTGTACTTGTACAATGGCTCTTTACATAGTTTACCTTCTCATCTTATGTCTTCTGAGCTATATCAAGGCCATTTCAGCTCTATTCTAATGTGTTGGTTGTTAATAATATGAAAGGACCTAAATGGTGGAAGAAAGATTTGAGATAATGGTGGAAATAATTGTCTAACCCAACCATGGCCTGTCAGAATTGTAAAATATACAATATTTGGTGAAATCTGTAATCACGTATAGAGAAGTCTTAAGAGAGAAAACTAAGCTTTTATGTAAAAAAACACATGTAGATTTATTAGTGTCTTCAAGGAAGATGGATGCAGGGAAAACTTCCAGAATAACAAAAATATCACTCAATGTCTCATTAGCTTACATCATCAGAGCGGCTCATAGTTAGGTTTCTTCAATCTGGATATCTTAATGATCTGGTTGATGGACTCTGGAATGGTCACGGCATCTTGTCTAGGATGACAAAGAAGAGATAGCAGGCAGACTTGCCATAGATCCCCCATGGATAACCACCACGGCCACCCAGACGTGTGTGGCTGTCACTCTTTTATGTTCACGAGAGTGGGTATTATTTTGAGTTTGTTTCTTCTATATTAGGATAAGTCTAAAATAGTGTACCCTAACTACACCCATGTAGCATGAAGTCAGCAGACTGGAATGTTAACCCTACATGTGCCAGGAATATTGTAATATCATAATATTTAACAAGGATCCTTCATGAAAATCTCACCCATATTGAGCTGAGTGGAAGTTTTTGACTTCTCAGTGTAAAGGCATGGACTCTGATATATTTAATTGGCGATGGATACACAGTAGTATTAATGGGCCTGCTTAGAGTTCATGTGCATGGATAATATGTATTCAATAGATAATGACACATCACCTATATAAAATGTGCTCATGTCACAGTAGCACAAGCTGAGTACAGTTAACCACTTCAGTACTGGGCCAATTTGTAGTCCAGGACCAGACACATTTTAGGTTTATTTTTGTATGACTTTTTTGGGGGACACATAGGTCTTTATTTTTATGTTATTTTTATTTTCAAATGTGTTTTAATTTTTTTTATATCCAGGAAAATATAAACAAAATAGGAGGGAGATTGTATCTGGTTTTCACTTTCCTTTTCTTTTTTATTTAATAACACAAAGTGCAACTGAAAAACATTATAAAATAGTTTTTCCTCTCCATTACAGTAATTTTTATTTTGTATGGTGTTGTCGGGGGTGGGGCTATAACCTTTAATGATGGCATTTTATTGGTGTATTATTTTACTTATTTTTTAAATTATTTTATTTACATTTTTTAAAACTTTTTTTATTAATTTTTTAAATATTTTTTTCCAGATGCTGTACCCATAAGGTCATAAGAGACCTTTGGGGACATCTGATCACTTTTCTTTGTATTGGAGGCTGATTTCTCCTATAACTGGGGCTGGTACATTTAGCCCTAGTTGCAGGAGGAATACAGCCTCCTGCACCTTGTATACACAGTATACAGAGCTAATCTGGGTCCTGTAGGACCCAGTAGCTTTTGCAAGACACTAAGCCCGGTGGATCACATGACCGCTGGGTCAGAGGGCGGCCACATGATGGCAGCGCGCATAGCTGTGTATACAGCGCTCATTGAGCGTTGTATACACAGTAATCGAGAAGGCAGGGAAAGGAATAAATCTTTCCTGTCTTCTCTCTGGGAGCTCTGGCTAAAGTTACAGCCAGCTCCCAGTTTCAGCAATTGCACAATCTTGTGCAATAGCTGTGTTCTTATTGGACGTACCGGCACGTCCTGTCAGAACAAGGCAACCACTATCCGGACGTATATAGTCTATGGGCAGTCCAGAAGTGGTTAAAATAGAAGTATGAACATGTGACCGTACCGAGGAGCACTTTCTAAGATGTACTTCTTCTTTCATAACATCACAGGGTTTAATAAATAAGTTGTTTCTAATGGTTCAAGGACAGAAAAATAATAAACAATTTTGTTTTACTAGTCTTTATCTCAGTTATATGTGTATGACATGTAGAAAATAATTGTGTTGTTTTTGGCCCGCAATTGTGATAGAAGCCACTTAGAGGTCATTGATTTTTCTTTTTGTTGCAGAAATATGTTTGTTTAGTGTATATGGCAGTATTTGCTCAATACATTTTAGTAGATTTTAGAGTGGACATAGTAAAAGGTTTGTATCTTTCAATAACATCAAGTTGTTGGCCATTTGCTTCATTGAACTTGTTTACAAACTTGTGTATCAGTGCACTAAAGAAAATAACCAAAAACATATAAAATCAGTGGACCCTGGCGGTAGAGAAGCAGCGTCATATAACATCAGAGAAGCCTTCCAATATGAAGCTTATTTCGCATCCAAACCTTATGGTCTTTGCTACAGCATCACCACCATTCAAGGCGAAGAGATAGACATATCCCCATCACATCTCAAGCAAACACATAAACAAATACTATAGTAAACTTTCTAGGGCTAAGGCTCCACGTAGTGAAATGTAGGTTTTCATTGCATTTTTGCAATTTTGAGTTTTTCTCAGCAAATTTTCTTCCCTTATTAAAACAATAGGTAAATTTCCGCTGGTATAATTGACATGCTGTGATTTTCAAAAATGCGAGCATTTTTTAAAACACTGCTTTTCTGCTATAGATCTTTTTTTCTACAATGTGTGGATGGGATTAGTCAGAATCCCATTAACTTTGCGAGTGGTGTAAAACTCAACTTGGCGGGTTTTTTTTCAACTGCATTTTTGCAATGTTTTGCAATGATTTAGCCTTGATCCTTAAAAATACACATTTAGGACCTTGACATGTTTATTTTTGTAAATACTATACTTTCATTTTATATAAAACAATAATGTACGAGAACGTCTGCATGGTGTGGTGCCTCTGTTATTTCTTCTGAAAATGTAATATTAACCCCTTCCCGCCGATGGCATTTTTTGATTTTCGTTTTTCGTTTTTGACTCCCCTCCTTCTAAACCCCATAACTTTTTTATTTCTCTGCTCCCAGAGTCATATGAGGTCTTAATTTTTGCGGGACAATTTTTTCTTCATGATGCCGCCATTAATTATTCTATATAATGTACTGGAAAGCAGGAAAAAAATTCAGTATGGGGTGGATTTGAAGAAAAAATGCATTTCTGCGACTTTCTTACGGGCTTTGGTTTTACAGCGTTCACTGTGCAGTCAAAATGACATGTCCCCTATATTCTGTGTTTCGGTACGGTTCCAGGGATACCAAATTTATATGGTTTTATTTACATTTTGACCCCTAAAAAAAATTCCAAAACGGTGTTAAAAATTTTTTTTTCTAAAAGTCGCCATATTCCGACGGCCGTAACTTTTTTATACATAGGTGTACGGGGATGCATAGGGCGTCTTTTTTTGCGGGGCCGGGTGTACTTTTTAGTTCTACCATTTTCGGGAAATGTTATTGCTTTGATCACTTTTTATTCAAATTTTTATTAGAATTAAAACAGTGAAAAAACGGCGGTTTGGCACTTTTGACTATTTTTCCTGCTACGGCGTTTACCCAACAGGAAAAATATTTTTATAGATTTGTAGAGCGGGCGATTTCGGACGCGGGGATACCTAACATGTATATGTTTCACAGTTTTTAACTACTTTTATATTTGTTCTAGGGAAAGGGGGGTGATTTGAACTTTTAATACTTTTTAAATTTTTTTATATATTTTTTTTACTTTTTTTTTTTATTTTTTTTTTTGAATTTATTAGACCCCCTAGGGGTGTTGAACCCCAGGGGGTCTGATCACTAATGCAATGCATTACAATGCTAATGCATTGCAATGCATTGCAAAAAATCATCATCTCTTTTGCAGGCTGCATAGACCAGCCTGCAAAAGAGAGAATTTGCAGACCGGCTGGGAGCCTTTAACAAGGCTCCCGGCTGTCATGGCAATGTGACATCGGCCCTGGAGCATGCTTCAGGAGCCGGCGATCCCTGCCAAAATGGCGGCGCCGGGAAAATGGCGCCTCCGGCGCCTTTGGCAGCAGCGCCGGAGGGGTTAATGCCTCCGATCGGTCATGGGAACGATCGGAGGCATTAGAGCCGGTTGTCTACTGCTTAAAGCAGTAGACACCCGGCGGCTATGACGGCCGCCCGGCTCCCGGGCGGTCGCCATAGTTACAGACCCGACATGCGCCGTACTATTACGGCGCATGTCGGGAAGGGGTTAAAAAGGTTTTCCCATCTCAGTGTTTCAGCAGTCTGCCTGGAGTCTCTTCTTCTTACTTCCTGTATTTCTGTACCCCCCCCCCCCTCCCTTGCTGAATGGGCTTGCAGATCAGATAGTATGCAGATGCTTGTAGAGAACAGACTCAGTGTTATCTGTGTGTTTATATAGAAATATAACAGACAGGGTTTCATCAGCAAATTGCAATTAGCTGAACTGAATGTCCTGCTGGCAAGAGCAGTGAGTGAGTGATGTCACTTGTCCTAAAGGTCTTTGGTTATAGCAATGCTGTGTAAACAATGGGGGGGGATAAGTTCATATAGCAGGAAATCAAAGCAGAAAAGTCTTCATTTTACATAAGCTACCAGTGTAGATATTATTCTTGAGATGGAACAACCTCTTTAAGACTGGGTTCACATCTGCAGTTGAATTCCAATTGGGGTTTCCATTTCCAAACCCTCTTAAAAAGTGTGGAGAGCAAGCAAGACTTTTCTATTCATATTTTTCAGGTGACAACCAGGCAGACCGCATTATAGTCTATGGGGTCCGTGAGTTTCTATGTGTAACTGCTTTTTAAGTGTGTTAACTTTCTGATTTTTGGATCCCCAGGCAGACTTGAAGAATGGAAGGCCAAATGCTAGTGTGAACCTAGCATAAATTGAGAACAGAGTGTTGCTATTTTCCATGGCAATAGGGTATGTCTCTGTACACAGTGGAGGGAAATGCTATCGCTAATTTGTCATTTGCAGCAATTTACATGAGAAATAAGTGTTCATACACAATGAGGCAAATTTATCGAGACTGGCAATATCTGGCAATATCACTAGTCTTCATAGTGACTAGTGCAAGAAACAAGTGAATTATGAAAAGGCTTCGGCCTTTTTATAAATCAGTTTGAAGTCCCTGCATCAGAATGGAAATCTAAGGTAGTTAGGTATTAGAGATGAGCGAACACTAAAATGTTCGAGGTTCGAAATTCGATTCGAACAGCCGCTCACTGTTCGAGTGTTCGAATGGGTTTCGAACCCCATTATAGTCTATGGGGAACATAAACTCGTTAAGGGGGAAACCCAAATTCGTGTCTGGAGGGTCACCAAGTCCACTATGACACCGCAGGAAATGATACCAACACCCTGGAATGACACTGGGACAGCAGGGGAAGCATGTCTGGGGGCATAAAAGTCACTTTATTTCATGGAAATCCCTGTCAGTTTGCGATTTTCGCAAGCTAACTTTTCCCCATAGAAATGCATTGGCCAGTGCTGATTGGCCAGAGTACGGAACTCGACCAATCAGCGCTGGCTCTGCTGGAGGAGGCGGAGTCTAAGATCGCTCCACACCAGTCTCCATTCAGGTCCGACCTTAGACTCCGCCTCCTCCGGCAGAGCCAGCGCTGATTGGCCGAAGGCTGGCCAATGCATTCCTATGCGAATGCAGAGACTTAGCAGTGCTGAGTCAGTTTTGCTCAACTACACATCTGATGCACACTCGGCACTGCTACATCAGATGTAGCAATCTGATGTAGCAGAGCCGAGGGTGCACTAGAACCCCTGTGCAAACTCAGTTCACGCTAATAGAATGCATTGGCCAGCGCTGATTGGCCAATGCATTCTATTAGCCCGATGAAGCAGAGCTGAATGTGTGTGCTAAGCACACTCATTCAGCACTGCTTCATCACGCCAATACAATGCATTAGCCAGTGCTGATTGGCCAGAGTACGGAATTCGGCCAATCAGCGCTGGCCAATGCATTCTATTAGCCCGATGAAGTAGAGCTGAATGTGTGTGCTAAGCACACACATTCAGCACTGCTTCATCACGCCAATACAATGCATTAGCCAGTGCTGATTGGCCAGAGTACGGAATTCGGCCAATCAGCGCTGGCCAATGCATTCTATTAGCCCGATGAAGTAGAGCTGAATGTGTGTGCTAAGCACACACATTCAGCACTGCTTCATCACGCCAATACAATGCATTAGCCAGTGCTGATTGGCCAGAGTACGGAATTCGGCCAATCAGCGCTGGCCAATGCATTCTATTAGCCCGATGAAGTAGAGCTGAATGTGTGTGCTAAGCACACACATTCAGCACTGCTTCATCACGCCAATACAATGCATTAGCCAGTGCTGATTGGCCAGAGTACGGAATTCGGCCAATCAGCGCTGGCTCTGCTGGAGGAGGCGGAGTCTAAGGTCGGACCTGAATGGAGACTGGTGTGGAGCGATCTTAGACTCCACCTCCTCCAGCAGAGCCAGCGCTGATTGGCCGAATTCCGTACTCTGGCCAATCAGCGCTGGCCAATGCATTCTATTAGCCCGATGAAGTAGAGCTGAATGTGTGTGCTAAGCACACACATTCAGCACTGCTTCATCACGCCAATACAATGCATTAGCCAGTGCTGATTGGCCAGAGTACGGAATTCGGCCAATCAGCGCTGGCCAATGCATTCTATTAGCCCGATGAAGCAGAGCTGAATGTGTGTGCTAAGCACACACATTCAGCACTGCTTCATCACGCCAATACAATGCATTAGCCAGTGCTGATTGGCCAGAGTACGGAATTCGGCCAATCAGCGCTGGCCAATGCATTCTATTAGCCCGATGAAGTAGAGCTGAATGTGTGTGCTAAGCACACACATTCAGCACTGCTTCATCACGCCAATACAATGCATTAGCCAGTGCTGATTGGCCAGAGTACGGAATTCGGCCAATCAGCGCTGGCTCTGCTGGAGGAGGCGGAGTCTAAGGTCGGAGCTGAATGGAGACTGGTGTGGAGCGATCTTAGACTCCGCCTCCTCCAGCAGAGCCAGCGCTGATTGGCCGAATTCCGTACTCTGGCCAATCAGCGCTGGCCAATGCATTCTATTAGCCCGATGAAGTAGAGCTGAATGTGTGTGCTAAGCACACACATTCAGCACTGCTTCATCACGCCAATACAATGCATTAGCCAGTGCTGATTGGCCAGAGTACGGAATTCGGCCAATCAGCGCTGGCTCTGCTGGAGGAGGCGGAGTCTAAGATCGCTCCACACCAGTCTCCATTCAGGTCCGACCTTAGACTCCGCCTCCTCCAGCAGAGCCAGCGCTGATTGGCCGAATTCCGTACTCTGGCCAATCAGCACTGGCTAATGCATTGTATTGGCGTGATGAAGCAGTGCTGAATGTGTGTGCTTAGCACACACATTCAGCTCTACTTCATCGGGCTAATAGAATGCATTGGCCAGCGCTGATTGGCCAGAGTACGGAATTCGGCCAATCAGCGCTGGCTCTGCTGGAGGAGGCGGAGTCTAAGATCGCTCCACACCAGTCTCCATTCAGGTCCGACCTTAGACTCCGCCTCCTCCAGCAGAGCCAGCGCTGATTGGCCAGAGTACGGAATTCGGCCAATCAGCACTGGCTAATGCATTGTATTGGCGTGATGAAGCAGTGCTGAATGTGTGTGCTTAGCACACACATTCAGCTCTACTTCATCGGGCTAATAGAATGCATTGGCCAGCGCTGATTGGCCGAATTCCGTACTCTGGCCAATCAGCACTGGCTAATGCATTGTATTGGCGTGATGAAGCAGTGCTGAATGTGTGTGCTTAGCACACACATTCAGCTCTACTTCATCGGGCTAATAGAATGCATTGGCCAGCGCTGATTGGCCGAATTCCATACTCTGGCCAATCAGCACTGGCTAATGCATTGTATTGGCGTGATGAAGCAGTGCTGAATGAGTGTGCTTAGCACACACATTCAGCTCTACTTCATCGGGCTAATAGAATGCATTGGCCAATCAGCGCTGGCCAATGCATTCTATTAGCGTGAACTGAGTTTGCACAGGGGTTCTAGTGCACCCTCGGCTCTGCTACATCAGATTGCTACATCTGATGTAGCAGTGCCGAGTGTGCATCAGATGTGTAGTTGAGCAAAACTGACTCAGCACTGCTAAGTCTCTGCATTCGCATAGGAATGCATTGGCCAGCCTTCGGCCAATCAGCGCTGGCTATGCCGGAGGAGGCGGAGTCTAAGGTCGGACCTGAATGGAGACTGGTGTGGAGCGATCTTAGACTCCGCCTCCTCCAGCAGAGCCAGCGCTGATTGGTCGAGTTCCGTACTCTGGCCAATCAGCGCTGGCCAATGCATTCTATTAGCCCGATGAAGTAGAGCTGAATGTGTGTGCTTAGCACACACATTCAGCTCTACTTCATCAGGCTAATAGAATACATTGGCCAATCAGCGCTGGCCAATGCATTCTATTAGCTTGATGAAGCAGAGTGTGCACAAGGGTTCAAGCGCACCCTCGGCTCTGATGTAGCAGAGCTGAGGGTGCACAAGGGTTCAAGTGCACCCTCGGCTCTCCTACATCAGAGCCGAGGGTGCGCTTGAACCCTTGTGCAGCCTCAGCTCTGCTACATCAGAGCCGAGGGTGCGCTTGAACCCTTGTGCACACTCTGCTTCATCAAGCTAATAGAATGCATTGGCCAGCACTGATTGGCCAGAGTACGGAATTCGGTCAATCAGCGCTGGCCAATGCATCCCTATGGGAAAAAGTTTATCTCACAAAAATCACAATTACACACCCGATAGAGCCCCAAAAAGTTATTTTTAATAACATTCCCCCCTAAATAAAGGTTATCCCTAGCTATCCCTGCCTGTACAGCTATCCCTGTCTCATAGTCACAAAGTTCACATTCTCATATGACCCGGATTTGAAATCCACTATTCGTCTAAAATGGAGGTCACCTGATTTCGGCAGCCAATGACTTTTTCCAATTTTTTTCAATGCCCCCGGTGTCGTAGTTCCTGTCCCACCTCCCCTGCGCTGTTATTGGTGCAAAAAAGGCGCCAGGGAAGGTGGGAGGGGAATCGAATTTTGGCGCACTTTACCACGCGGTGTTCGATTCGATTCGAACATAGCGAACACCCTGATATCCGATCGAACATGTGTTCGATAGAACACTGTTCGCTCATCTCTATTAGGTATATCTTTCCATTATCACTCATGCCAAAATACAGATTGATGAATTCCCCCTATTCTGTTTGAGAAATTCATTATAAATATTTAGCAGAGTAGGAGAACATTAGTAAGTCAAATTTTATAAATGCATAAATGTTACCCTACTTGAATTATTATGGAATGTGTGCGCCAGAGTACTTAAAACCAATGCCTTATATTTGGCAATAAATCAATGGCAGTGTTCTGCCACCTACTACAAAGGTGCCAACATCTGCCTTGCTCACTAGGCCTCATAATAAACAAATGCCTAGCATATGCTTTTTAGGTTTCTAAATTTTACGATAGCCTTAAAATTATTTACTACATTATTATAATGTCATTAATTCTCCATACTAATTATGATTAATCTGCCAGTTTAGAATATTACAAGCAATGGCCAACATGGTCCAAGGTATTAAAATGATCAAGATATTAAAATATTATTTTATAAACTCTTAGACCTTAGCTAAGCCTTTCACAGTCAAAGCTATTAAATGTCTGCAGCAAACATCACCTTTTGAAATGATACAAGCCAAAGTTAATTTAATTTTATTATGTAGGTTAAGTAAAAATCTTTTAAAATGTATTTGTGACAATTTTTTGGGGAAATTATATATATATATATATATATATATATATATATATATGTACTGTATATCTATCTATCTATCTATCTATCTATATATCATGTTTCCCCGAAAATAAGACAGTGTCTTATATTAAATTGTCGCCCTAAATATAGGACCTGCCTTATTTTTGAGGGATGTCTTATTACAACCGGCAGTCATGCCGGCACTTCCTTAGCGGAGCGTCAGCATGACTGCCGGTTGTAGGTAGTGTAGGGGAAGGGGAGAAGGTATCCTACTTATCTTTCCCATCTTCCTAGCAGCGCTGGTGCTGCTGTTCATCCCAGCAGGGGTGGGTGGGGCTTAGTGAAGTTTTGGGGCGGGGCTTAGCGGAGCTTTCGTGGGCGGGGCTTAGTGATCCCCACTTCACTAACACAGCAGCTGTGCTGAGATCGCTAAGCCCCTCCCACGAAAGCCCCACTAAGCCCCGCCCACCACTGCTGGGCATGCCTTATTTTCGGGGGTGCTTTATATTAGGCAACTCAACAGAACCCCCCCCCACATGCCTTACTTTCGGGGGTGTCCTACTTTCGGGGAAACACGGTATATATATATACACACACTATTAATTACTATAATACTGAAACAAAACTGTTATATTTTATATGTTTTAAGTTCGATACAATAGAAAATACTCATTACTGGAAATACTCGGTCGAATACCACATGGTAAGCGCAGTAAAAATTTGATTCCCCTCCCACCCTCCCTGGCACTTTTTTTTTTTACACCATTAACTATGCAGGGGAGGTGGGACAGGAATTAGGACAACATAGGCATAAAAAAAAACTATACAGTAGAGATGAGCGAGTAGTAAAATATTCAAAAATTTTAAATTGGATTCGAGTAGTTCTCAATATTCGAATATTTGATCGAATACCTACTCGATCAAATACTATTCGCTCATCTCTACTCATTACCTATAGTTAGAATAGGTAATCAGTATCAGATTGCTGAGTTCACCTGGACCATGCACCAATGGGAGTAGGGCTGCAGTTCTTTCGTACCGCCACTATACAGTACATGGACTTTTAACATGTCAAGGTCCTAAATGTGTATTTTTAAGGATCAAGGCTAAATCATTGCAAAGTAAACTTTTAGTTTATATAATATTCCTCTTTGTAAATATGATGGTAATAAAAGCATAAATGTATTGGTGTTGTATAAAATGCTTTTTTTGTTAGTTTCTGTTTTTGTTCACATGCTATTAGCTCCTACGGTTCTGTGTCTGACATTGTCTCTTCTCACCTTGAGGACCTTCTTGTGTCTCTTCCAACACAACAAAAATTCTGGCTGGTATTATTGGAAAGCATGCCTGGATCTCTCAGGGGTGCCTATTCAAACTGTGGAGTGTCTAACATCTGATGAAAAATTCGGCTTTATATATCCCCAATAATACTTCTGGCGATGATCAGCAACTAAGCAATCTAGCCATCATCCGGGCTCTGATCCTTCACAGCTGGGTCTCTTATGGGGTAAACACAATTGCTGCTGGTAAATAGCTGAACTGCTATAGGTCAGTATTCCTGATTAGAGATGAGCGAACACTAAAATGTTCGAGGTTCGAAATTCGATTCGAACAGCCGCTCAATGTTCGTGTGTTCGAACGGGTTTCGAACCCCATTATAGTCTATGGGGAACAGATACTCGTTAAGGGGGAAACCCAAATCCGTGTCTGGAGGGTCACCAAGTCCACTATGACACCCCAGGAAATGATGCCAACACCTCTGGAATGACACTGGGACAGCAGGGGAAGCATGTCTGGGGGCATCTAACACACCAAAGACCCTCTATTACCCCAACATCACTGCCTAACAACTACACACTTTCCACATTCAAAAAAACCTCTATCAAAGTGGGAAAATACCTGGAAACCTTCTTTACTCCCCAAATGGATGGACACAAACCCCAATTTAAGCTCAACAAACAGTAACAACCACCCCTTTAAATCACGTTCCCCATGACAACCACAAATGGAATAGGCAATGGGAATTCCAAAAGCCCTCACCCTTAACTGTCATTTTGAGTGTGTGTGTGTGTGTGTGTGTGTGTGTGTGTGTGTGTGTGTGTGTGTGTGTGATGTGGTAAGACCTTCCAAAATTCACTTTTCTAGCCCTTAACATGAGCCCTTCCAAACAAAGTTACATGACCTTAAGCTGAGCTACCAGCAGAGATTGAGGCCCTTGGCATGAGTAGAGCCTTGCACCAGCAGTGTTTTTGGCACTTAGGGTGAGTTGAGCCTTGTACCAGCGTGTGTCCCTTAACATCAGGCGAGCCCTAAGTTCTGCGCTTTGCACAAAAGTTCCACATTAACTAGGCTGAATGGTACAAAGATTAGTAGGCCCGAGAACCAGGAACAGATCTTGCAATGGCTGTCAGATAACGCTTAAAGCACATTGTCCACCAGCCAGTCAGCCTCTACCTCCTCTTACCCAACAGTCTTGTCCTCCTTCCACCCAAAATTCCCAATCTTCCCAGAACAATAACCCCAACTGTCCCTGCTCCCCAGAGCTGTTCTCCCTTCCTTTGACTGTACCGCAACCTGCCCCTCCATTTCGCGATTCCACGGACCTAACAGACGAGTATCTGTGTCCAGATGCTCAAACACTAGAGTCTCCTCCATTCCATCTCCGGTCGATTTGGTGGCGGATGACCAGCAACCCACCCTCATCGACGACGATGAGACGCAGTTGCTGTCAGGGCAGCCAGTTGACATGCGCATTGTGCAGGAGGAGGAGGCGAGACAGGAGTTGGAAGAGGAGGTGGTGGACGACGAGGACACCGACCCCACCTGGACAAGGCAGATGTCAAGCTGGGAAAGTAGTGTGGATGTTGAGGCAGGTGCAGCACCAAAAAGGGTAGCTAGAGGCAGAGACATGTCCAGAGGCAGAGGTCAGCTGCTTTGCCGAAGCCAGGCCAGACCCGGAATGTCCGAAGATGTTCCCTTTTGTACCCAGCCCAGAAAAACTCCCCCATCGAGGGCACGTTTCTTGAAGGTGTAGAGTTTTTTCAAGGAATGCGCCGAGGACAGATATAGTGTCGTCTACACAATTTGCCTCTCGAAATCGAGTAGGGGCCCTGAGAAGAGCAACCTGTCCACCACTTCAATGCACCGTCATTTGGAATCCAAGCAATGGAATCAGTGGCAGGCAGCAACGGCAGGACAAACGTCGCCCGCCGTTCATGCCACTGCCTCTGCTCACAGTGCTGGCGATGCACTCCAGAGGACGAGCCAGGACATCACTTCATCTGCCTCCGCCACTTTGTTGACTTCTCCCTCATCCTCCCCTGTTTCTGTCTTATCTCCTTCTCCTGCACCATCAAAGGCACCATCAGGCGCTTCTTTACAACAACCCACCATCTCTCAGACATTGGAGCGCCGGCAGAAATACACCGCTAACCACCCACCCACGCAAGCCTAGAACGCCAACATCGCTAAACTGCTGGCCCAGGAGAGGTTGGCGTTCCGGCTTGTTGAAACTCCCGCCTTCCCGGACCTGATGGCAACTGTGGCACCTCACTATGCCGTCCCTAGCCGTCACAACTTCTCCCGGTGTGGCGTCCCCGCCTTGCACCAGCACGTGTCACTCAACATCAGGTGGGCCCTTAGTTCCGCGCTTTGCTGCAAGGTCCACTTGACCACCGACACTTGGACAAGCGCCTGTGGTCAGGGATGCTGCAGTGCTTATCTTTAATGACAGGCAGGGTGAATGTGGTGGAGTCTGTTCCCCGGGTGCAAACTGGGGTGGCCTATCTCCTCTCCCAGGCCAAAATTCATGGCAGGAGTAGACTGAAACCCTACGACGCTGCAACCTCCACCACAGCTACTAGCGGCAAACGCTAAAACACTGGTGTGGGGAGACGTCAGCAGGCGGTGCTGAAGCTCATCAGCTTGGGGGACAGACAGCACAGTGCCTCCGAGGTCAGGGATGCCATCCTGGCTGAGATGGCATTTTTTTTTCCCTGCTACACCTGGGGCCTGGCATTTTTACGCCTGTGATAATGGCTGGAACCTGGTAGCGGCTCTGGAGCTTGCCAGCCTCCAACACGTTCCATGTTTGGCCCACGTCTAACCTAGTGGTGCAAAGTTTTTTAAAAACATACCCAAATGTACCGAAGCTACTGTTGAAAATGCGGCGCTTGTGCGCCCACTTTTGCAAGTGCACAGGAGTCGCTGCTAGCCTAAAAACACTCTAGCAAGGCCTACATCTGTCCAAACACAGGCTGTTGTCCGTCATTCACACACGCTGAAACCCTACAATACCATATCTTGAGCAGGGTGTGTGAGCTGCACAGACCTTTGATGGAGTTCCATCTACAAAACCCAAGGGTTCCTCAAAGTCAGCAACCAAAGTTTCTGCACCATGAGTTTCCAGGGGTGGCAGAGTTATGGCTAGGGGAAGAGGCATGGATAGGGATGATGTCTAGGGGCAAAAGCAGTGTGGATGTGGAGGCAAGCTAAGCAGGAAAAACTGGGGGTACAAGCTAAGGCATGGACTGGGGTGATGTCTAGGGGCAAAAGCAGTGTGGATGTGGAGGCAAGCTAAGCAGGAAAAACTGGGGGTACAAGCTAAGGCATGGACTGGGGTGATGTCTAGGGGCAAAAGGAGTGTGGATGTGGAGGCAAGCAAAGCAGGGAAAATGGTGGCTAGAGGCAAAGGGATGTCCATAGGCAGCAAGGGCAAAGATGCAAAACTCTCCCGTTTCAAGAATTTTCCTGACTTGTTTCCCCACAAAACATTCCTGGGAGGAGGGCTGAAACACCACCCTCCTCCTCCTCCGCTGTTAGATTGACCCCAGCTACGAGCTGAAAACGCTGCAACACTGGTGTGGGGAGACGTCAGCAGGCTGGGCTGAAGCTCATCAGCTTGGGAGACGGACAGCACATTGCCTCTGAGGTCAGGGATGCCATCCTGGATGAGATGGCAATTTGTTTATCCCCGCTGCCCCTGGGCTCAGTGGGTGAGAGCAAGCGCAGGATAATCGTCGTTTGGCCTGGCGGCCACTGCCTCTTCCACTGTTGACAGGGCTGGCGCTGCAGTCCAGACCAGGAGCCAGGACACCTCCACATCTGCCTCTGACACTTTGGGGAGTTCACCCTTATCCTCACCTTTTCCTGCCATTTCTCCTTTTGCCCGCGCCATCATGCGCCTCTTCCCAGCAACTCCCCATCTCCCAAGCCTTTCATTTCATGCTAAAGTACAGCGCAACCCACCCACATGCCCAAGGCTTCAACGGCCTCATCTCAAGAAATCTGGCCCAGGAGATGTTGGAATCCCGGCTGGGGGACACTCTGCCCTTTTTGGGCAGAGTGTCTACTGCGCCACCGCACTGTGCCGTCCACACCAGCACTTTCCCCCAAACATGAGGCGGTCCCTAAATTCAGCGCTTAGCCCTAAAGTTCCATGTGACCAGTTACGAATGGACAAGTGCATGCGGACAGGGACGCTAACTTTCAATTTGGGCACAGTGGTTGAATGTAGTTGAGGCGTGGACCGGGTCGCAAAATGTGGTGGCCTGACTTGTCTCCCCACACAACATTCCTGGGAGGAGGGCTGAAACACCACCCTCCTCCGCTGTTAAATTGACCCCAGCTACGAGCTGGAAACGCTGCAACACTGGTGTGGGGAGACGTCAGCGGGCCGTGCTGAAGCTCATCAGCTTGGGGGCCAGACAGCACACTGCCTACAAAGTGAGTCATGCCATCCTCGATGAGACGGCAATGTGGTTTTTGCCACTGCACCTGGGCCCAGGCATGTTGTCATGTGTGATAATGGCCGTAACCTGGGATTGGCTCTGTAGCTTGGCAGCCTGCAACATATTCCATGCCTGGGCCACGTTTTTAACTCATTGCTGCTAATCTTTTGAAAAAGGTACCCCAATGTTCCTGAGCTACTGGTGAAAGTGTGGCGCTTGTGCGGATAGTTTTTAAAGTGTATAGTTGCCGCTGCTAGCCTCTATGCACTCCTACAACGCCTGTACCTGCTGGAACAACGGCTGTTGTGCGACGTCTCCACACTGCTGGCACTAAACATATCATGTGTTGAGCAGAGTGTGTGAGCAGCACAGACCTTTGATGTAGTTCCAACTCCAAAACCCTCGGGTTCGTCAAAGTCAACTCCCTCAGTTGCTCAACCATGAGTGGCCATGGGTGGCAGACTTATGTGAAATCCCATCCCATCCATTGCACTGGACACGAAACATTAGCATGCGCTCAGCACAACTTCGGATATGGCAGATGCGTTAAGCAGGGTGCAGGGTACAACACAGACCAGGCCCGAGCACCAGGAACAGGTGTTAGAAATACTGCAGCATCTGCCATTTCCTTCCAATTTTGGGGTTTTGGACCCGCCACCGACTTGTCTGGACCTAAGTGGGGATCATGAGACACAGTTGCCATCAAGGCAAGCTGTGGTCATGTGCGGTTTGCAGTAAGGGGGCAGTGCGCAATTGGAAGAGGAGTTGGTGGATGACGAGGCCACCGACCCCACATGGACAGGGGTGATGTCTAGGGGCTAAAGCAGTGTAGATGTAGAGGGAAGCTAAATCAACAAAAAACCTGGGTAGAAGCAAAGGCATAAACTGGGGTGATGTTTAGGGGTGAAAGCAGAGTAGATGTGGAGGGAAGCTAAGCAGCAAAAACAGTGGGTAGAAGCAAAGGCATGCAAAACTCTACCCTGTTGGAAGACTTATTCCTAGGTCTGGAACACGTTAATGGCCCCCCTGGACAAATTACTGCCACTCAGGGGCCTAGTGTCACCAGGAGGGACAAGTATAGGCGCATGTTGTGGGAATACCTGGCCGACACCAGCTCTGTCCTCTCCGATCCCTCTGTGCTCTACAGCCTAAACTTATTTTCTCATCTTTTTTTCTGAACTGCACATCTCTTGCCTGCTTCCTTTGGGATCTTAGAAATGGTGGTCCACTTCCACAGATGGTAACTTCAATAGACAGTGTAACGGGAGTAGCTGAGGGATCGCTGTCTTAACCACTTTTTGGCACAAAATTAACTTCCAAAGCCAAATATGGTGCAAGTATATGATGCAAGGACACCTACACACCTATCTCTGACACATTGGGGAGTTCACCCTCATGCGCCCTTTTGGCCTGCACCATCATGCGCCTCTTCCCAGCCACTCCACATTTCCCAAGCTTTTCATTGCAGGCAGAAGTACAATACAACCCACCCCCATGCCCAAGCCTGTAACAGCCTCATCGATAAACTGCTGGCCCTGGAGATGTTGGTGTTTGTTTATGCTTCTGGAGACCCAGGCCTTCCGTCAGCAGATGGCAGCTGGGGCACCTCCCTATGCTGGGCCTAGCCGTTACTACTTCTCTTGGTGTGCTGTCTCTGCCTTGCGCCTGCATGTGTCCCATAACATCAGTCGGGCCCAGAGCTCTGCGCTTTGCTGCAAGGTCCACTTGACCACCGACACATGGACAAGCGCCTGTGGTCAGGGATGCTGCAGTGCTTATCTTTAATGACAGGCAGGGTGAATGTGGTGGAGTCTGTTCCCCGGGTGCAAACTGGGGTGGCCTATCTCCTCTCCCAGGCCAAAATTCATGGCAGGAGTAGACTGAAACCCTACAAAGCTGCAACCTCCACCCCAGCTACTAGCGGAAAACACTGTAACACTGGCATGGGGAGATGTCAGCAGGCCGTGCTGAAACTGATCAGCTTGGGGGACAGACAGCACAGTGCCTCCGAGGTCAGGGATGCCATCCTGGCTGAGATGGCATTTTTTTTTCCCTGCTACACCTGGGGCCTGGCATTTTTGCGCCTGTGATAATGGCTGGAACCTGGTAGCAGATCTGGAGCTTGCCAGACTCAAACACGGTCCACGCATGGCCCACGTTTTCCAACTTGTTGGTGCCATGTTTCTTTGAAACCTACACCATTGTGCCTGATATACAGGTCAAAGTGGGGCCATTTTCGTAAGTGAGAACTAGCCTCTGCTAGGCAGAAAACATTCAGAGCACACTCCTCTCATCTTCGCACCGTTGGCTGGCGGAGGAAGACGAGGGGGTTGGAGTGGCATCTGATGTCCCTATCCCACACGAGGCTAGAGGGTGCACTTCAGTGCATCCCATTGCTTCACCACAAATGGTGTGAAGGGGAGTGGAAAATGGAGGAAATGGAGAGTGACCCTTACAGTTGGGGCCAGCAAAGGCATGCCAAGTAACACACTGGCACACATGGCTGACTTCATCTTGGGTTGCTTTTCAACACATATTTCACATCATGAAGAACAAATAATACTGGATTTTTTCAAGCCTCGAACCCCGGTCTAGGTCTAATGTCTGTTCCTTTCTTATATTAGGGGAGAGGGAAAAAAAATTACTTCAGTGATACGTTTAGCGTACATAGACTGACTATTAATGTGTATCCCACTTAGTGTTGTTAGGGTTACACACCGTCACAACCTGGCTAAAGCTTCTATAGCTGTTAATAAAGTCAACATAACTTTACGGTATCCAAAAAGACAGCTGGTACCGACAGAGAGCAAGACAAATGTCACCCAAAGCTGTGAGCTCTGAACACCCACAGTGACTTTGGCTTCATCATCATTATAAGGGAGCGGGTGGTAATAAATAACTTGGCAGTGCCTAAAACCCAAAAAGCTTATACAACTATATTTACATTAAGATACACAAATGAAACTTTTCAGTAGCATGTCATGAGACAAGCTGATAAGCTCTTCCTTTGTGCAGTGCTATTTGAAAGTTAAACGCTGCCTTTATTTTAATTCTGGAGAAGGTGCAGACATTAGATTTAGAACATGTTGTCTTCATTGTCCAAATCCTCTATATAGGTAACGTGTTTTTCGGGCCGAGCTGTCTGGGAACGAGCTGGTGCAGCACTGACAACCTGGGTGAATATGGCAAGAGCCTGAGATGTAGGGTGAATGAATCCCCAAATTATTTGTGGAATTCCCAGTGAGACAATGGCACTGTATACCAGTAGCAAAAATTGTGGGTGCACGTAACCCCCATATATTCTTTGAATTCCCAGTCAGACAATGGAACTGTATAGCAGTAGCAAAAATTGTGGGTGCACGTAACCCCCATATATTCTTTGAATTCCCAGTCAGACAATGGCACTGTATACCAGTATTAAAAATTGTGGGTGCACATAACCCCCATATATTCTTTGAATTCCCAGTCAGACAATGGCACTGTATACCAGTATTAAAAATTGTGGGTGCACATAACCCCCATATATTCTTTGAATTCCCAGTCAGACAATGGCACTGTATACCAGTATTAAAAATTGTGGGTGCACATAACCCCCATATATTCTTTGAATTCCCAGTCAGACAATGGCACTGTATACCAGTATTAAAAATTGTGGGTGCACATAACCCCCATATATTCTTTGAATTCCCAGTGAGACAATGGAACTGTATAGCAGTAGCAAAAATTGTGGGTGCACGTAACCCCCATATATTCTTTGAATTCCCAGTCAGACAATGGCACTGTATACCAGTATTAAAAATTGTGGGTGCACATAACCCCCATATATTCTTTGAATTCCCAGTCAGACAATGGCACTATATACCAGTAGTAAAAATTGTGGGTGCACATAACCCCCATATATTCTTTGAATTCCCAGTCAGACAATGGCACTATATACCAGTAGTAAAAATTGTGGGTGCACATAACCCCCATATATTCTTTGAATTCCCAGTCAGACAATGGCACTATATACCAGTAGTAAAAATTGTGGGTGCACATAACCCCCATATATTCTTTGAATTCCCAGTCAGACAATGGCACTGTATACCAGTAGTAAAAATTGTGGGTGCACATAACCCCCATATATTCTTTGAATTCCCAGTCAGACAATGGAACTGTATAGCAGTAGCAAAAATTGTGGGTGCACGTAACCCCCATATATTCTTTGAATTCCCAGTCAGACAATGGCACTGTATACCAGTATTAAAAATTGTGGGTGCACATAACCCCCATATATTCTTTGAATTCCCAGTCAGACAATGGCACTATATACCAGTAGTAAAAATTGTGGGTGCACATAACCCCCATATATTCTTTGAATTCCCAGTCAGACAATGGCACTATATACCAGTAGTAAAAATTGTGGGTGCACATAACCCCCATATATTCTTTGAATTCCCAGTCAGACAATGGCACTATATACCAGTAGTAAAAATTGTGGGTGCACATAACCCCCATATATTCTTTGAATTCCCAGTCAGACAATGGCACTGTATACCAGTAGTAAAAATTGTGGGTGCACATAACCCCCATATATTCTTTGAATTCCCAGTCAGACAATGGCACTGTATACCAGTAGTAAAAATTGTGGGTGCACATAACCCCCATATATTCTTTGAATTCCCAGTCAGACAATGGAACTGTATAGCAGTAGCAAAAATTGTGGGTGCACGTAACCCCCATATATTCTTTGAATTCCCAGTCAGACAATGGCACTGTATACCAGTATTAAAAATTGTGGGTGCACATAACCCCCATATATTCTTTGAATTCCCAGTCAGACAATGGCACTGTATACCAGTATTAAAAATTGTGGGTGCACATAACCCCCATATATTCTTTGAATTCCCAGTCAGACAATGGCACTGTATACCAGTATTAAAAATTGTGGGTGCACATAACCCCCATATATTCTTTGAATTCCCAGTCAGACAATGGCACTGTATACCAGTATTAAAAATTGTGGGTGCACATAACCCCCATATATTCTTTGAATTCCCAGTGAGACAATGGAACTGTATAGCAGTAGCAAAAATTGTGGGTGCACGTAACCCCCATATATTCTTTGAATTCCCAGTCAGACAATGGCACTGTATACCAGTAGTAAAAATTGTGGGTGCACATAACCCCCATATATTCTTTGAATTCCCAGTCAGACAATGGCACTGTATACCAGTATTAAAAATTGTGGGTGCACATAACCCCCATATATTCTTTGAATTCCCAGTGAGACAATGGAACTGTATAGCAGTAGCAAAAATTGTGGGTGCACGTAACCCCCATATATTCTTTGAATTCCCAGTCAGACAATGGCACTGTATACCAGTAGTAAAAATTGTGGGTGCACATAACCCCCATATATTCTTTGAATTCCCAGTCAGACAATGGCACTGTATACCAGT
Source organism: Leptodactylus fuscus (assembly GCF_031893055.1). NCBI lineage: Eukaryota > Metazoa > Chordata > Amphibia > Anura > Leptodactylidae > Leptodactylus > Leptodactylus fuscus. Next base: position 136,052,799 of record NC_134266.1, on the reverse strand, counting down.
AGTAAAAATTGTGGGTGCACATAACCCCCATATATTCTTTGAATTCCCAGTCAGACAATGGCACTATATACCAGTAGTAAAAATTGTGGGTGCACATAACCCCCATATATTCTTTGAATTCCCAGTCAGACAATGGCACTATATACCAGTATTAAAAATTGTGGGTGCACATAACCCCAATATATTCTTTGAATTCCCAGTCAGACACTGGCACTATATGGCAGTAGCAAGAAATGAGGGTATTTGTATTCCCAATATATTCTTTGAATTCCCAGTCAGACAATGGCACTATATACCAGTAGTAAAAATTGTGGGTGCACATAACCCCCATATATTCTTTGAATTCCCAGTCAGACAATGGCACTGTATACCAGTAGTAAAAATTGTGGGTGCACATAACCCCCATATATTCTTTGAATTCCCAGTCAGACAATGGCACTGTATACCAGTATTAAAAATTGTGGGTGCACATAACCCCCATATATTCTTTGAATTCCCAGTCAGACAATGGCACTATATACCAGTAGTAAAAATTGTGGGTGCACATAACCCCCATATATTCTTTGAATTCCCAGTCAGACAATGGCACTGTATACCAGTATTAAAAATTGTGGGTGCACATAACCCCAATATATTCTTTGAATTCCCAGTCAGACAATGGAACTGTATAGCAGTAGCAAAAATTGTGGGTGCACGTAACCCCCATATATTCTTTGAATTCCCAGTCAGACAATGGCACTGTATACCAGTATTAAAAATTGTGGGTGCACATAACCCCCATATATTCTTTGAATTCCCAGTCAGACAATGGCACTGTATACCAGTATTGAAAATTGTGGGTGCACATAACCCCCATATATTCTTTGAATTCCCAGTCAGACAATGGCACTATATACCAGTAGCAAAAATTGTGGGTGTATATAGCCCCAATTCTATTGCTAGGGGACTTGCAGGGTATTTCTGAGGTGAAGGTGGGGGGGCACACCGTTGGAACGGGGATTTGGGGTGTATATATGGGGTATACGGGAATACACTGTCAGTGTGTTCCATTCAGGATCCTGGGAAAGCTGGGTTGCGGCGATTGAGCCCGTCAGTGCCACGTTACACTGACAAGCTTCTCCCTGGAATTGAAGTTATATGTAAGCCCAATATATTCTTTGAATTCCCAGTGAGACAATGGCACTATATGGCAGTAGCAAAAATAGTGGGTGTATATAGCCCCAATCCTATTGCTAGGGGACTTGCAGGGTATTTCTGGGGTGAAGGTGGGGGGGCACACCGTTGGAACGGGTATCGGGGGTATATATCGGGTATACGGGAATACACTGACAGTGTATTCCATTCAGGATCCTGGGAAAGCTGGGTTGCGGCGATTGAGCCCGTCAGTGCCACGTTACACTGACAAGCTTCTCCCTGGAATTTAGCTCTTATAAGAGCTGTTGTGGTTGTCTTCTCCTTCCTATCCTAGCCTGTCCCTGCCTACCCAGAATCTAACCCCTAGCTAACTGGACGGAAACCTCCGTCCCCGGTGAATTGCAAGCTCAGAATGACGCGAAGCTGGGCGTCGCTGTTCTTTTAAATTAGAGGTCACATGTTTTCGGCAGCCAATGGGTTTTGCCTACTTTTTTCAACGTCACCGGTGTCGTAGTTCCTGTCCCACCTACCCTGCGCTGTTATTGGAGCAAAAAAGGCGCCAGGGAAGGTGGGAGGGGAATCGAGTAATGGCGCACTTTACCACGCGGTGTTCGATTCGATTCGAACATGCCGAACAGCCTAATATCCGATCGAACATGAGTTCGATAGAACACTGTTCGCTCATCTCTATTCCTGATGCATATTATATCCTTTGTGTATAAGACTCACAAGCTTTTAATGGAAATGAAAAAATTAAAAATAAAAATATTTAGACCATTAATCACACCTGCTCTCTTCTGTGAAGTTATAGATTCGATAAACTGTAACTTGAAATTTTCTGTGATATTTTCAATGACGTGCTGTGCCAGTTTAAAGTTGCCAAGCCAAAGTTTTGCAGTGACCACCATGAGTTTCTTTGAGAATAAAAACTGCGGCCATTTTATAAACACAGTGGCTCAGTGGTTAGCACTGTTGCCTAGCCTCGCTGGAATCCTAGGTTCGAACCCAATCAAGGACAACATATACGAAGAGTTTGTGTGGGTTCCCTTCTACACTCCAAAGAGATACTCATCTGATTGTGTTTCACACTCTGTTATGTATCTTTCATTCATATCCTTGCAGCCTAGCTTCAACTCTGTCATGTCTCTCTCACAGACATCATCTTGTTTTTTTAGATTTCTTTTTCTCTGTGCATCATTACATTGGCATATGAACAGGACCCTAAGAGAGCACCAGATACAGTAAGGGAGTCCAGGAGATGCGAGGGTTAATAATAGCACTTCTGGACTGTGCAAGTTTGGCCTGAAATGAAACAGTGAGCAACTCATAAATTTTTGTCAAAATTAAGTTACGCTAAGCTGTTTGCAAATTCCCTATTATGTTTCTAGTAGCTTTAACACCTTTTCATACCATGACATAATAGTTTATCATGGAACGTGAGCCTTGGTAATGTGTGCCATGGTAATGTTGGGAGTGACATTAGGAGTGGGCGTCAGGTATAAGAACATAGAATATATATTGGCACTCACTTGTAATTCTTGCAGCTGGAGCTGAGCTCTGATCTCGTGTGTTAACCCCTTAGATGCTGCAATCAAACATGACCGTGGGATCCAAGGGGTTGCCCTTTCAACCCCTTATCTGATGGCCCGCATGGCATCATCTTGGGGGAAGTGAGGGGTGGTTAGGGTGATGATTTTTCGGCAACCATTGGCCTGTTCCGTTGACCTACTGGGACAAAAAAATAAAATAAAAAAAAGTAAAAAATAAATAAATAAAATTTACAAGTATCAAAAATATATAAACACCCCCTAATCAAATGTCCCTTTTCCCATATACAGTGTAAAAAAATTGTAAGAACACAAAACACAGTATAAAACCAGTGTACAGCATTCGACCAATCAACGCTGGTTCTGTCGGCGACTTGTCTGTGAGGAGGTGGAGTCTAAGATCGAACCACAGCAGTCTCCATTGTGGTCTGATGTTAGACCTCGCCTCCTCACAGACAAGCTTCCAGCAGAACCAGCGTTCATTGGCCGAATGCTGTACACTGGTCAATCAACGCTGTTCAATGCATTCCTATGAGAAAAAGTCATCTCCCTCATAACAGCAAGCTGCCAGCTCTCCCGACTAGCAAGGATGAGCCTGCTGCAGAACCAGCGTTGATTTGCCACTAGTTGGGAGAGCTGGCAGTTTGCGGTTACGAGGGAGCTGACTTTTTATCAGCGCAACTGCAAGTGCTGTGCAGTAAAAGCGCACGGACCCCATAGACTATAATGGGGTCCATGTACTTTAACTGCACAGCGCTCCTCTTAAACACTCTCCTCCTGCTATTTGTGGACTTGGTGACTCTCCTTTAGTCGAATAGCGGTTTCCCCTGAAAAAAGCATTTTTCCCCACAGACTATAATGGGATTCGATTAAAAGCTACAGGAAGCGACTAGAGGCTGTTATCTTTGTAAAAGGAGGATCTACTAAATATTAATGTCACTTTTCTGTTGAGGTGCCCATACTTTTGCACCAGTCAAATTTTGGTTTAATGCATATTGCACATTTTCTGTTAGTACAATAAACCTCATTTCAATCCTGAAATATTACTGTGTCCATCAGTTATTAGATATATCAAACTGAAATGGCTGTTGCAAACACCAACATATTTAGAGCTAAAAATGATTAAGATTAACAGGGGTGCCCAAACTTTTTCATAGGACTGTAGATATTTTCATGAACCCTACAGTCTTGCCTCTGAAATGCTTTTTGTCTACTTTTTTTACAACCATCCTTTCAGATGCTTCACTCACATGAAAAAAAAGTTATTTTTGACTCAGATCACAGCATTGCTAGGAAAGATTCATAACTGGAAGTTTATCCTCATGAGTTCAAGCAACCGTCACAAAGATCAACCTCCGTTTACTTTTTAATCCATTGTCAGAGTACGTAAGCTTGAAGTTCATGTTATTGTGAGTGGCCTTCCTGACCCAGTCTAGTGGTAAAATGCAGAAATTGTCTGGCGTGCTAGCCTGCATGACATAAGATGAAGAAAAATAGCAGCTGCGTACTGTGCGACTGAATGTCTGCACTAAAGGAAATAATCAGGTATTACGGGACTACAACACTGAAAATAAATCTTAGACAAAAAACAAAAGATGGTCCCCGATGAGAGGTTATTTCCTGGGCCATTTTTTATTATTTATTTTCATGCAATTGTGATACAACTTGAAAGCAAATGTTCATTTTGTTTTTTTGTTTTTTTTATTTCAAGGGGTTCATAAATCAATTCTGGTAAATTTCTTGAAATATACAGTAGTCACAGTGTTCAGAGTTCCATTTCCTGATACCAAGCCTCAAATCTTCTACATACAGTAGAAGAACAGAACATTCTGGTTGTTTTCAGTCACCACTAGATGTAGTGTAATGGATCCTGTTTGTACTGAACATAGAATGCAATAACAAAACAGTATCCTAAACCTTTCTAGCTGCCAGAAGGGGAAAGATATTGTCACGGTCTTCAGCCCCACTACGTGTTTGCACTGTAGTCTCTTGGCGAGATGTCACAAACACTGGGAACACTCCAAGAGATAGCGTTTCAAAACAATGAACATTCGCTTTGTTGTCTATATGTGCAGAGATGAGATGTATAGCGGAGCCAAGGTACACAGAGCTTCCCTAATCCCTGGATTTTTATTTCTAAACTATACTGACAACGTAGTTTCTATGTTGCTGTTAACGCTAGGTTCACACTTGTCTTCGGGTTTCCATTCTTCAGGTCCGCTTAGGAACCCAAAAAGTGAAAGCAGAATCTGCCTACAAAGCAGTTACCCACTGAGTTTCTGGCCGGTTTGTCACTTTTTTTTTTTTTTTATGTAGATTGTGAACCCCATATAGGGATCACAATGTACATTTTTTCTTCTTTTTTTTTCTATCAGTATGTCTTTATAGAATGAAAGGAAATCCACACAAACACGGGAAGAACATAAAAACTCCTTGCAGGTGTTGTTCCTGCCGGGATTCAAACCCAGGACTCAAGTGCTACAAGGCTACAGTGCTAACCACTGAGCCACTGTGTTGACCTGGGTTTGTCACATTAAGAAGTATGTTCAATGCAAAGGAATTTGTATATAACTGATATTATAACTGAAAGGTTTTGGAGAGTTAATATGCACTAGCCATTGAGAGAGAAGGTGAAATCATAATTTAGAGTGTTCAGATTGCTAGATGTCCCCTTGTCTGTCAGTAGGGGTCAGGCACATAAATTATACAGACATGCACAGATATGTTGCAGTCATAAAACTGTCTGCTTACTGTACCATAGCTAACAAAGCATTCTTTGTTAAAGGGATCCTATCATAGAAACCCTTTTTTAAACAAAAAAAAAAAAAAAAGAAGGCTATTCTGTGCAATACTGTGCAAGCAGCCATTTTCTCGTGGTCTGTGGGCATGCGCAATCTGCTCTGCCCAAGGCCTGAGGCCTAGAAGTCGGAAACCTGCGCTGGAAGAAAAGGATGAAGAGGACAGTGCTGACAAAGTTGGAGGTGGCGATGGAGAGAGTTCTCTCGCAAGATTGAGGACGTCCCCAGTGCTGTTTGAGTGCTGGGGCCTGCCCCCAGTGCTGCAAGAGAACTCATTTGCATACCGACAAGAACTGGGATTGCTACGGAACGAAAGGTAGGAAAAGAATAGCCTTTCTTAAGGCTATTCCTACGTGTTACTCAGAAAAAAAGGGTTTGTATGATAGGTGTGTTGCCCTATGGCTCAGATAGGAGCCATGAAGCTGCAACTGCAGTTGTGAGTCTGTCTGAAGCCCACCTGCTGTAAATATTTGAATGCATTCGCCGGTAATGCAAAGTGAATCTGCCTGTGCAGGACAAAATGTAACCACATTAGAGGAGTCTGAAAGCTGATGCTTGAGTGCAAAGACGACTATCTAAGTATGCCTATGTGATTGTTGCACATGTGTAAGGGAATGTGCTGCAGTACATGAGGAAAATAGACTATAGTGTGTGTAATACTGTAAGAGTGTGTAATTGTGACCAGGCCATGCTATTGCCAGAGCATATGAGAGTAGAATTGTCATCAGTACAGACTGAGCTGTTTATATAACCAGGGCTGTTGTGACAGAGACTGGGATCCTGAAATGAGATGGTGCTATAGTGCAAGAGCCAGCACCCTGTCACTAAAGGTAGAAAAGTGTGTCAAGTTCAAGTCAACCTGTTGTCTCTCATAAGACTGTTTTGAAACCACTATGTCTGTATCTCATCTGAGTAACTGGCAAACTTGTTGCCTCTTTGTGAGTAAAAGTTCTTTGCCACACATCCTACTTTGATTTCTAAAACAGGGCGAGACTCCCATCCCCTTCAATCTGCCACAACCTAGGGCCCAGCAGAATGGAAATGGTGCAGTTAGGAAAGGCCCCAAGATAGTAGTTACACTGGTCAGAATGGCTAATGGTAAAATGTCTAAAGTGTAAATTCCTATAGGGAACAGTCCTACTAAGGCTGTGGTGATAATGATAAACAGACACATATATAGAACCTATAGTCCTTATACATAATTCAAAGTGCAAAATTTCTTAAGGTAGGGTTTAACAGGACAGGCATTACTTTTTCAGCAAGAAGGGGCATTATGGGTGCAACTGGTGAAACGTCCCATAGTTCTTAGCATGTGAACAGTAGGGAGATGGGTCTCTCAGTAGAACTGAGAGGTCAATACCACACATTAGCAGTCTCTTCTATCTAGTCTAGGGCATCTCAGCCCAACAAGAAGAGAATCCCAACATGGATAAGGGCTTACTTCAGCAAACCATGGGTTAGAAAGAACATAACTTGGAGGGGCTTGACAATTCAACAGAGATACAAATCAGTCCCAGTTCTTGGACAGTAGCAGGTCCAGGTCTCTTCAATACTACAACCACTTTTATAGAACTAACCTCCATGGCTATATTTCCTAAAGTGAGAAAAGGGGAAACCCCACAGGAGATGTTAATTATGGGAATGCAATAGGGGCTGCAGGAAATGGTAACCTAGGGTGATGTAGCAGAAGCAGCCACTCTGGGATGGTCAAAGTCATGGTCCCAATAGACTAAGTCAGTGGCAGGAATCGTTGAGTGCAATGTAACACACTGGCTTCCCTGTTGGCTATGTAGGGTCCAAACATCAGCCTTTCAGATGTGGAAGTGAGCCTAGATAGAGCCTAGATGCCTATCCAGGTTTCTCAGATGACGCATTCTTTCAGTTTTCAGATCATAATGCCTTGGCAGTGACATGGGCACATCACATGACATCTCAGGAGAGCACCGGACACCACAAGGAAGAAGAGATGGACTGCTGGATGCTGCAAGGAGGCCCAAGAGAGGTAATAAGGGGAGAATAAATGGTCTTTATTTTTGTCAACTTCCTTGACCTTCCACCTATAATTCCTTGGGGTCTGAAGAGACTCCATAATATAATAATTTACTGCAATGTATGTCATAGTGGCCATTTTAGTACATCTGAGATAAATCCCAAATTGTCTGTTTTTTATTATTATATAATTTGAAATGTTGTGGTTGAATCTGCTTAGTTATGAACCTATTTACCCATCTTTATCTCTTACTGGAGTCACAGCAGAACTAAGGCAAAACACTTGATCACTGCCCTATGCACTGTTTCTTTGCAGATAATAAGAGCCAAAGATATATTTTCTTGAGAATTTTACCATCTCTGGACGGGTATATTGATGAAGCTGCCATGCTGGTAACTGATGTGAATCCAAACCTTCCAAGAATGTGAAAATACAAATCAATCATATTGGGGTCACCACGAAGCTACAGAGGTGAGCAGAAAGAAAAGATGCAATCTAGGAACCTCATATACAACATAAACATAGTAAAATGTTTTCATGTGGATGTTATGGGAAGTGTTGCTGGCATTGTTATTAATGTCACAAGTTCCTTTCCCTGTAACAGTAATTATTTTCATTGTTGCTTGATGAAAGAAATGTAGACACATTAATTACAGCATGGAGACAGTTAATCATGTTAAATACAGGGTAGGAACGGTCAATGCAGCTGAAAAGCAACCATATGACAAGTTTACTCAGAATATACCATTTTACGATTTTCTATTATGTTTCTTTACATACAGACAAGGTTACCAATTCAAGGATATTTTGATTTCAGGCTTTTCATTTCTCTTGTGGAGACAGTCACCAAGGTCACTGACCAATGATTCAGATAGATCTTGATGACTGTCCTCATGTTCACAGATTATCACCTCTGGCAAGGAAATCTATGGAAGATGAAAGGAGGGGGCGGCAGGGGAAAAAGGGTTGACAGAATTCTCATCTGACTGATGAAATGGCCAAATAATCTTTAAGTAAACACAAGGTCGTTGCTCTTTCCAGTGAATACATCACATCAACTCCAGGTAATTTCAAGGTTCAGCAGAGGACAGCTGGGTCACTGGTAATTTCGCCTTATCTGGAGATAACACATGTGTAACAATACATGGATATTATCCATTATTCACTCATGAGTCATGCTGCACACACTCCATAATCTATGTGCATTATGTCTCCCAGCGCTTGGATAGATGTGTGCTGGGATGAGCTATGATTCCTTGATTCCTATTCTGCTGTAGGGGCAGCAGAAGGAATGACACTGGTTTCTCAGCATTGAAGCTGCTGTAACTCAGCTCCTGTGAAATTACTCAAGCGCTGGATTACAGGCCACAGCCTAGGGATATGATGACTGGGAAAAAAAAAACTGATAGGGGTGGAGGGAGCCAGGAATCTTGTTCTGATAAATGGTTGATTATATCAGATCCCAGAGGAAAGAAGCATGTGAGGGAATATGAAAATCTTAACAAGCTTGAAGGACTGGTAGCAGAAAGTCTGCAGAGGGTTTTGTTAGCTAATGAGTTCCCCTTGTTCAGCTCCGGAAAACTGTCTGATGACAGCTGGCATCAAACTGCAAAGAGGACTCAGTGCAGCTCTGCAGCAGAGGCGTTACCAGATGACTTGTTGCCTGCTCATATCTAAGGAATGACAAGACCCATGACAAAAGATGCTATTTGAATTTTATGGTTTACTAAAGAAAGACAAAAACTTGTAGAAAGAAAGTGTTTTTTTTTTTTTTTTTTACAAACATAAAAGCTCAAATCCCACTACTTACTCTCTACCAATCACTCAATATGGTATACAAAAACAAGAGCAAAAGTCTGTAAGCTGTACTGGCAGCGTGCACATCCTGTAGAAATATGCAAATCGAGAGTGACATAATTAGACTGAAGTCCTATGAAAGTGATTCATTTGCATATATAATCAGGATGGCATTGCCATGTAACATTAAAGGTTTCAAATGGATAAAACAAATCCATATCTCTGACATTTTTGCATTGATCATTTTTATAATATTACTTTTATTGGAAAATTGATCCACTAGTTATTCGAAGGACAGTGATGAAGCTCTTTTTTGAATGTATTGGACATGTAGATTCTAGATACTGCCTAATGCGCCTAGCTTAAAATAAAGCGGGATACGTTTATGCTTGTATTTCTTTCTTTCTGTCAAAGGATCCCCCATTATAGATGGGAAGAACAGCTTAGTCTGCATTTCTACGCGTCAAAAACATTGTAAAAGTGCTGAAAACCTGACATCATAGGATAAACGGATTACATTACATGGCTGCCTTTATCTAAAACAGTGCCACATACATAGGGTGTGTGTACTATTGCATTTCAGCGCTGTTCCTAACAATATCAGACATAACCCATAAAGAGGTGTGAGGCTGGTACTAGAATAATGTAGCTATGTTCTTCTTGTTCTATAGAAACCCATGATACATTAGGATTAGCAATATTTATCATCATTCCATTTACAGTGTAACAATGGAAGCCATGACCCTAATGTGAACAGTGACTAATACAGCCATACTCACCTATGTTAAAATAAGAAGGTATCTCACATCCTGTTTTAAATAATGTTTAAATGATCATATTCTAGTTTAAATTATTATTTATTTATTTATTTATTTATTTATTTGTGAATAATAGAGATGAGCGAACACTAAAATGTTCGAGGTTCGAAATTCGATTCGAACAGCCGCTCACTGTTCGAGTGTTCGAATGGGTTTCGAACCCCATTATAGTCTATGGGGAACATAAACTCGTTAAGGGGGAAACCCAAATTCGTGTCTGGAGGGTCACCAAGTCCACTATGACACCCCAGGAAATGATACCAACACTCTGGAATGACACTGGGACAGCAGGGGAAGCATGTCTGGGGGCATAAAAGTCACTTTATTTCATGGAAATCCCTGTCAGTTTGCGATTTTCGCAAGCTAACTTTTCCCCATAGAAATGCATTGGCCAGTGCTGATTGGCCAGAGTACGGAACTCGACCAATCAGCGCTGGCTCTGCTGGAGGAGGCGGAGTCTAAGATCGCTCCACACCAGTCTCCATTCAGGTCCGACCTTAGACTCCGCCTCCTCCGGCAGAGCCAGCGCTGATTGGCCGAAGGCTGGCCAATGCATTCCTATGCGTATGCAGAGACTTAGCAGTGCTGAGTCAGTTTTGCTCAACTACACATCTGATGCACACTCGGCACTGCTACATCAGATGTAGCAATCTGATGTAGCAGAGCCGAGGGTGCACTAGAACCCCTGTGCAAACTCAGTTCACGCTAATAGAATGCATTGGCCAGCGCTGATTGGCCAATGTATTCTATTAGCCCGATGAAGTAGAGCTGAATGTGTGTGTTAAGCACACACATTCAGCACTGCTTCATCACGCCAATACAATGCATTAGCCAGTGCTGATTGGCCAGAGTACGGAATTCGGCCAATCAGCGCTGGCTCTGCTGGAGGAGGCGGAGTCTAAGGTCGGACCTGAATGGAGACTGGTGTGGAGCGATCTTAGACTCCGCCTCCTCCAGCAGAGCCAGCGCTGATTGGCCGAATTCCGTACTCTGGCCAATCAGCGCTGGCCAATGCATTCTATTAGCCCGATGAAGTAGAGCTGAATGTGTGTGCTAAGCACACACATTCAGCACTGCTTCATCACGCCAATACAATGCATTAGCCAGTGCTGATTGGCCAGAGTACGGCATTCGGCCAATCAGCGCTGGCTCTGCTGGAGGAGGCGGAGTCTAAGGTCGGACCTGAATGGAGACTGGTGTGGAGCGATCTTAGACTCCGCCTCCTCCAGCAGAGCCAGCGCTGATTGGCCGAATTCCGTACTCTGGCCAATCAGCGCTGGCCAATGCATTCTATTAGCCCGATGAAGTAGAGCTGAATGTGTGTGCTAAGCACACACATTCAGCACTGCTTCATCACGCCAATACAATGCATTAGCCAGTGCTGATTGGCCAGAGTACGGAATTCGGCCAATCAGCGCTGGCTCTGCTGGAGGAGGCGGAGTCTAAGGTCGGACCTGAATGGAGACTGGTGTGGAGCGATCTTAGACTCCGCCTCCTCCAGCAGAGCCAGCGCTGATTGGCCGAATTCCGTACTCTGGCCAATCAGCGCTGGCCAATGCATTCTATTAGCCCGATGAAGTAGAGCTGAATGTGTGTGCTTAGCACACACATTCAGCTCTACTTCATCGGGCTAATAGAATGCATTGGCCAATCAGCGCTGGCCAATGCATTCTATTAGCTTGATGAAGCAGAGTGTGCACAAGGGTTCAAGCGCACCCTCGGCTCTGATGTAGCAGAGCCGAGGGTGCACAAGGGTTCAAGTGCACCCTCGGCTCTCCTACATCAGAGCCGAGGGTGCGCTTGAACCCTTGTGCAGCCTCAGCTCTGCTACATCAGAGCCGAGGGTGCGCTTGAACCCTTGTGCACACTCTGCTTCATCAAGCTAATAGAATGCATTGGCCAGCACTGATTGGCCAGAGTACGGAATTCGGCCAATCAGCGCTGGCCAATGCATCCCTATGGGAAAAAGTTTATCTCACAAAAATCACAATTACACACCCGATAGAGCCCCAAAAAGTTATTTTTAATAACATTCCCCCCTAAATAAAGGTTATCCCTAGCTATCCCTGCCTGTACAGCTATCCCTGTCTCATAGTCACAAAGTTCACATTCTCATATGACCCGGATTTGAAATCCACTATTCGTCTAAAATGGAGGTCACCTGATTTCGGCAGCCAATGACTTTTTCCAATTTTTTTCAATGCCCCCGGTGTCGTAGTTCCTGTCCCACCTCCCCTGCGCTGTTATTGGTGCAAAAAAGGCGCCAGGGAAGGTGGGAGGGGAATCGAATTTTGGCGCACTTTACCACGCGGTGTTCGATTCGATTCGAACATGGCGAACACCCTGATATCCGATCGAACATGTGTTCGATAGAACACTGTTCGCTCATCTCTAGTGAATAACAGTACACTGTAGGCTGGAAACTAAATTCAGGACCAAGGACAGCAGCTTTTTCTCAATAAGAATGCATTACCTTGGCTTTAATACACTGTGATACCAGGTTGTGAATCCAGTATTCCAAGGAGAGACCCAATAATTAAAATTTAACTTTTAATTAACCCATGAAAAAAGAGAAAATATAAATACATGCAAATGACCAATAGAATGGATCAGGAACCGCTTACATGCTTAGGGCTAGTTCACACGGGGCAAGAGGGGGCGGAGTTTGATGCTGAATCCATGTCAGAGTCCGCCCCCTTACAATAGGGCGGACTCCGCGGCTGATTCAGCCCGGCGTCCGCCTCGCGACAGCACCCTCCGGACTAGGCCCATTCATTTGGGCCTACTCCGGAATGGGAAGCCGCGACTGTCGGAAGCCTGGGCAGTCATGGAAGGCGCATTTTGGCCCTATTCTGACGCGGCTTCCTGCGTCAAAATCAGGACCAAAATACGCCTAACCATGCCCCATGTAAACTATCCCTTACATTCTGTCCATTTGTTTAATATTCTTGCATTTATTATAGACAATAATGGATTATGGTACAGGCCACATAAATGCACAATTGTATGAACTCATACATGCTGTAAAAATATTTCTAAGATATCTCCAGGTCTAATTAATAATAATAATAATAATAATAATAATAATAATTTTTATTAGTAATAGTCATTGTTTAATATTGATTTAAATATCAACATAAAAAGTTGCAGCACTTTAAAAATTAAGGAGGTAGTAAAACAAGTAAGATGACAAGTAATTAAAAAAAACGGCGTAAACAAATTGTTTTCTAGTGCACTTGTTAAATCAAAAGATATATTACATTACATAATGATAAAGTACCAAATCAACAAAAATTTAACAAGTGATTATTTGGCAATGTAAATCACAAGGTCAGCTGTAATTTCTATTACTAATTACTTGAAATGAAATGTTAAAATATTCCTCTGATTCCACTTGCAGTTAGAAATCATTAACTTCAATAAAAATTCTATGGCAGAGCAGGGAATATGCTAATATACCATTTCCTGACCAACCATTGGCATCATCATATAGTATGTGATTTTCATTCAATAGTGAAGTGAGTGCCACATATTCTTAGGAAACTCAATACCAATATAATTAGCATATTAATTGTGTTTTATTAGCATATTAATTAATAACAATTGGCGTAAACAGTATTATGTGCCACCACTGATGGCAATAATTGACATAGAATAACATCTATGCACCTCCCTCTGTCATCCCCACTCTGCTACTCCACCTACCAGGGCAACTATTCACAGTGTACTCCCTTGTTGTTCTGTAAAGGACAAATGTGTGCACCCAAATCATATTTAAGGCAGTGCCACAGTCCACCTGCATCTTAACAATATAAGTTCTTAGTATGTGAGTTCCTGCAGGGGTATTCTATTTCTGCATTCTGACTGATGCCCTGTTTATAGAACTGTTTGGTGCCAATTCAGATTCCTTGATACTGCAAAGTCCAATTGACCTCGCAGTCAGAACTGGTGAGGCATCTGTGGGTCTGTCTTGGCTCACATTGTTATCAGCCAGCTTCTGCTTTTGTTTTGTCTGGCATCACAACCCTAAAAGATTATTTGGCTCTCATAGTCATTTTTCATAATGGAACAAATTCAAGATGGTTCAAGATGTGGCAGAGCAGTTTTCTGGAGATAAAATTTTTTTGGCTATTTTCATGAAAGCTACAAGATATATTTTCATCTCCGACCTTACTCTTCAGGTGATGTGCAGTAACAGGTCGCTATTGTTATATCATTTCTGCAGGGTGACCCTTAAGCATGGACCTTTTCACTAAATCCCCAAGGTTCAGAATTGTATTCTGTGGACCATTTTTTTTCTACACTAGGTTTCTTTATGATGAACCTCACCTTACAGCCATCGCTGAATCTAATCTGATTGTCTTTCGCCAGGGTCACTGCCCTGTGGAAAGTGGTCAGTTCATTCTGATTGTAATGATGCTGCTCTCTGTTGCCAGTTCCGTCAGGGTTTATCTGACACTATTAAAGACTTTTTGGCAAGCTACCTGCAACTTAATATGAAACCATACCTCTCGCTATTCGTTTGGACCAATGATTACATGAACACAAAAAGGAACATTTTTTTGACTCCATTCCCCTGTGTTTACTCGAGTCACACCTTGAACCTATGGAGCTAGGATCTATTAATTCGACTCCTGACAGGTCTTTCTTCTTGTTGCGGAGATGCCAATCACTGGCTTAAGAACTGGAGCACCACCTCGATGATATCCTTGTTTTTCTCAGTAAATTCTGTTACCTGCACAGGTATCAGCTAATGGTAAAGCATTTATTGACTGTAGATCTGCAGCTAAATATTTAAACTCTCAGGTTTGCTAAGCAGTTTGAGATCTCAATGTTTACACTCGTGACTCCTGTCAATGTTACCGCTGTGGACAGGACACCACTGTCTCAAGGTTCAGTTAAATATGCCACTGCAACAGTGACACTGAGAATAGGCTGTGCCTTCTGAAGCCATTTCTTTCCTTATTTTAGATAATATACTTGCTGAAATTGAGTTGGGGCTTCCTTGGTTACATTCCCATAATCCAGTTCTTGACTGAGAAAAAGGGGAGCTGGTTAAATGGAGCTCTAACTGTAATGCTTCTTGTTCTCCCTTTCTGGTCACTACTATATTTTGTGATGCCTTGTCTTTATCTAAAGAAGTTCTGGATTCTGTAAATTCTGCTGAAACGTGTAGTAACTCTCTGCCACTTGGGTCTTCTAATAAGATCAATGACGCTGTTGATGTTACTTGCACTAATTCTCTTAGTTGTGACTCTCTTTCCGCCTGCACTGCAAAAAGTTCTGAGGTGGAAATAGAGTCTAACAAACTGTATACAGTCTGAGATTAGGACCAGTCGCACCTAAGAAAATCCCAGTCTGTTTAAAAGAAGAAAACTAATTCTATGGGTAAAATGCTATACCCTTTATAAAAAAAATCTTTTTTGATAACTAAGGATCTAGAGACTGCTCTTAAAAAGGGATGGTACTGTCAGGATTTTCAATCTGGCTGCTTTACCTTTAAGGTTACTGTGTCAATCTGGGAAGCTTCTGCAGTTCAAAAGTTGGGTTGAACCAATTAGCAAATGAGGAGGCCTATATAAGTTATCTCCCTTCTGACACAGGCGCCAACTAATTGTTCTTTTTCTTAGATTGGCTCTGCATCTTGTTTGTGTTCACGTTTGCATCCTTTTCACCTTTGGCTTCTTTTTTGGATACTCTATTACCTACCTGAGACTGATTCTATGTTGGATTATATGAAGGAAAACCTGGAAATGGGAATTTATCAGTAAGTATTTCTCCACAGCCAAAGTTGTTTTTTTTCTTTGTTCAAAAGAATGAATGCTTCAACTATGCATAGACTATCGTGGTCTAAAGATCAATGTGAAGAATAAGTACCACCTATCTCTGAACTCTTTGATGAGATCCACAGAGCAAAGCTCTTTTCTAAAATTGATCTACCCAGAACCTACAATTTAGTCTGCATCAGTGAAGGTGATGATTAGAAGATAGGTTTTAACACCCGTGATGGTCACTAAGAGTAGCTCATCATGTGGCTCAGATTTTGCAATACTCTTGCTGTTATGTTTTTTAACACAAAAGTGGACATGTGCCAAAAACTTAAACAACTCAACTCCCAAAGATTGTGTCTATGGTCCTCAGACATATTTCTAAATGCTTTTAATAATAGCTCATACTATATGAAAATCTCTAATTGATGGGGGTACGGTAGGTGTGACACATTCTTGTAGCTCAGCTTCCATTCAAGCTAAAAAATCTAGTAAAAATATACTGTAGGTGGTACATGGTACTGGTAAAAACAAGGGTTCCTTAAAAATGTTAGTACAGATAATCATAGCTGAACTTTATGAATACAGAAGTGCTCGTTTTTACCTGCAAAAAGAAGATGTTATAATACCTGTGTTTTTTTAAATAACAGTAAAGGTAAACCTGTTGATTTTAGTATACTATTTCAGTCACTGAGAAATTACAGTATTGTAAAATAATACTTACACTTGAATACTTTACAGTCCTATAAGGGTGTAAATACAGTCTCATGGATGGAACATATGAAAAAGTCTGACAACAATGTATCAAATGACAAACTTAGCATTTTTACACTGACTCAGCTCTATTATATCTCTATAGGAATGTATGCTATCACTTAATTAACATCCGCTAAAAATCTATAAACATCAAGAGAGTTACTAATAACATTATTATTATTATTATTATTATTATTTATTTATTTATTTATTTATTTATATATATAGCACCATTAATTCCATGGTGCTTTACATTTGGGGGTTACATACAATACACAGAATATACAGGTAGATATAATGCTAACAATGACCGACTGGCACAGTGGGGTAGAGGGCCCTGCCCGCGAGGGCTTACAATCTATGAGGGAACATTATATGGATGGCTATC
Organism: Leptodactylus fuscus; assembly: GCF_031893055.1. Lineage (NCBI taxonomy): Eukaryota > Metazoa > Chordata > Amphibia > Anura > Leptodactylidae > Leptodactylus > Leptodactylus fuscus. Next base: position 136,035,803 of record NC_134266.1, on the reverse strand, counting down.
ATAAGGAGACTTTCACTTACTCTTAGAGGGAGTGAAAGAATGAATTCAAGGTTCTTCACATCAATCAGAGTTCCAGATGGCCAAAAAATCATTGTTGATGATGGCTATTTCCATCCACCATTTTTCTTCCTTAACTGTAACATACCCAGCAAATGCAGGAGATTGAAATCTGACTTGATAAACAACATTATGTGAAACACTTGGCTATGTGATTGAGAGCTGTAAACCTTGAATATTTGACCGAGGGTCTACTTTTAGTTCCAGTGTTATTGGTAGCTTCTGACCTTGGTCTTGTATCTTCTGTATTCTTGTGTTTAAGGAATTACAACTTTATTGCTATCACAAGTACTGTATGCTCCGTGCATTTACTCAGCAAGAGACACACTACTCCATCTGACTAACCGATAACAAGTCTACAAACTGAAGCATGCAGTGAACATGTTTTATACTGGACATCTTATGTCGTGTACTCTGTGAAATCATAACTTTCTCTTTCATATGCTGAGAATTTTGTTAAATTGCACGCTAAGTAAACTATTTCTGCCTTTCATTATCCATGTTACCTGGAAAATTACAAGTCCATTTAGTTACAGTGTGTCTCTAGACATAGGTTTTAATATTTAAAAGTAGAACATCTGTGTTAACTGGGGAGTTGAATTGAATCATTTTAATAAAGTCAAAAGTGTTCAAAGGAGAAACCTCCTCTAAGCAAATTTTTATCGTTTCCAATTATAATAAATTTAGTTTGTAGTTGGAAATGCAAAATATTGAATACAGTAAAATACTTACCTTTTATGACTCTTTGGTTACATCAGATAAAGTTCTCTACTGAAAGCAAGTGATTTCAAACATATTTCTCTGTAAATTAGAAGTGTTCTCAAGGATCACACAACATTTAGGTCTTGATAATGTTCCACCATGTTTATATATAAAGCATCAGATACTGTTAGGTCTCATATCCTGTGTCCCTGTGGCTCCATGCTATATAGTTGTAGGCACTGTGTGCCACCACATGGTGCTTCCATAGAAAAAAAAGCATGCATGTAAAATATTTAAGCAATGGAGCATTTAAATGCAGCAGCGACAATTTCTTTTCAATTGGATTCATAAAGAATCTAACACATAAAATCCCTGTATGCTTCCATATAAAATCAAAGGCATATGGAAGTAAACTACAGTAGGTCCCATATGCTGCAATGGAAGACATGTTGTGACATGTAAAACTAGGAGGTTACTTTCATATCTGTATATTTTTTTCTATTTTTCTGATAGGTTCTAGGAATAAAAAATTAAAATAATAGCAGTGCCAGATTTGTCATATGGCAAATACCAACAGTTCCCAACGAACCCTACTGATTGTCACCCTTATCGACTCACATTACCATCATGGTCTCTTCATATTACCAGATAAAACAGAATTGCATGTTGTACTATTCTTTCCACTATTTTTAATAGATTCTGCAAAAGCGACACCTAATTGGGACATTTGGATTAATTGAATCTAAAATCTAAATTATAGTTTTAATCAAATATAATATGTGGCAGTTAGGTAGTCTTATATTAGTAGAGACTATAGCTGTATAATAGTACCAACTATTTACATATGGACTATGCAACCAAAAGGTGCAGCTGAATGAGCAAACTACATGAATACTTCTGTATCAGCCTAAGTAACATGTCCAATCACCTTGATGCATGAGCACATATTTTGCTTTAGGACTCCTTGTAATGGTTTTTCTGCAAAGAGATCAATGTGTGATTGTATCAGAGAAGATAACCTTTGTAATACAATCGTGGTAAAACACACATTGCACCAATTTGGCGACCGTGAGTTCTGTGACTGTTTTGATAAGGTTGTCATTGAATGCGTAGAAATAATAATTCAATGAGAGACTTTGGAATGTATAAAATTACTCAAGCAGCTCTCTATAATGCAAATTTACCTCTGGTGGATGTAGAATATAAAACACTAGGCTCCTTTATACAAGCAGATATTCATATTACTGTAGAAATCTTTAGTAATTCCACACCAGTATTTATATACAATATGTCATTTCTGTTATCATTAAAAAGTCATATCAGTTATCAGTCAAACAATTAACATTTACATACTACAATTTTACTAGGTTCAATGGTTTTTATTTTCATTTAAAATATAATTTTTGCAAATAAAACTTTCTAGTGCTAGTGGTTAGGCGCTACACCTAGTTACATTAAGCGATTCTCCCACAGGCTTGGTGATCAATGACCTGATCATAAAAATACACATCTTGTCTATACAGTATATCACAAAACAAAGTCTAAATACTTTAGTACACTAGAAGTAACTTATTTTCGTGATGTTTGGTTTGATAAGTAGGGCATTTGGGTATAATAAGTAGATTTGCTGGTAATCTATGGGCTGTTTTTCTATCTATCATCTATCGATCTGTGTGTGTATAATTCATTGTGTTTAACCAGAATGTGGGCACCTTGAACATACCATATATATGAACTAAGACCCTGACTATAAAATAAACATGATCGATGATTACATTTATTATATTGGGTCCACAATGTTGAATGACTATATGAGCAGAATTTTCAGAACAGTGTGCAAATGAATGCAAGTACCTTTGCTATTAAAAGTAACTTATTAGAGATGAGCGAGTAGTACTCGATCGAGTAGGTATTCGATCGAATACTACAGTATACGAAATATTCATACTCGATCGAGTACTACTAGCTGTTCGAAGTTAAGATTCGATGCAGAACCAGCATTGATTGGCAGAATGCTATACATTGCCAATCAACTCTGGTTCTTCTATTACCTTTAGAAGTCTTCTCCCTGCACAGCGCTCCCGCGTCCTCTTCCAGCTCTGAATTCACTCTGCCAGGCATCGGGCCTTGTAGTGCGGGCATGCGCAGTCGGCTCTGCCCAGGCCCGATGCCTAGCAGAGTAAATTCAAGGTCGGAAAAGGACGCGGGGACACTGTACGGAGAAGAATCCAGCCCGACCCTCACTCATGGACTTGGTAAGTAGAATTTGATCGAATGTTGCGTACCCCTGAAACAAGCATTTCCCCCCTAGACTATAATGGGGTTTGAAACCCGTTCGAACAGTCGAACAGTGTGCGGCTGTTCGAATCGGATTTCGAACCCCGAACATTTTAGTGTTCGCTCATCTCTATAACTTATCACAAATGCAGTGCAATCTTTAAGCAGCATGCTATCGAGCAGAAGGAGGTTGAGTGGATGTTGTAGAAACAATTTAGCACAACTTAGCATTTATTAATTTATATTTTAGCATGTTTAGAAAGAGCCAACTAGTCATGGGGAAAGCTATCTCTATAGAGGACAGGCTGTCAGTCACTGATAGGACCACTCCATGACTAGATGACTGTTTCTAAGCATAGAAAGAACTAAGTCATAAAGGAATAAATGACAAGTTATACTGAACTGTTTCCCACAACTTTATATATCAGCCTCAGTTCTTCCACAGCATTTCTTGTGTTAGCAGAGGAGGGATCACAATACTGTCCTGGCATGCAACAGGTGAAAAGAATTTTATTCAGGAACAGAACTTATAAAGTAATGATTATAGATGATGTCTGTCAGACTTTCTACAACAGCATATATCTCTCTCTGTTTGTCCAATATTCTCTGTGAAAGAATGTGTTTTCTTTTTTATACCAACACTGAGGCACACAACAGTGTGTTATAGTGGAATGTGATGGAGCAGGTGGCAGTGGTAGTAAGCACCAGGCAGCTGTGGCAACATATGTGGCAGTGCGACTAGGGCACAGGACATGCCTGCCTCAATGGTGACAGTGGTGGTGGAAGGCAGCTGTAACAGCATGAGTGGCAGTGAGGAGGGGGAATAATATGATGGACCAGGCCACAGAACATGTTTGACTGAGAGGTGGCAGTGGTGGTAGCTGTGACAATATCTGTGTCAGTGCAGCAGGGCATAATATGATGGGCCAGGCCACAGGACATGTCTGCCTGTGTGGTGGCAGTGGTGGTAACTATTTAAGAGTAAGGGACCATTCACACAGAGGAAAATGGTGAGGAATTTGGTGTGGAATTTCAGCGATGAGAAAAAAAAAGCCTCCCATTGACTTCAATAGGTTCCTTTTTTTGCTAGAAGATAAAGGAACCAATTGAAGTCAATGGGAGGATTTTTTTCAGCGCTGAAATTCCACACCAGATTCCTCACCATTTTACTCCATGTGAATGCACCCTAACAGCCAGCACCAGGAGCAGTACAGTAAATGGAAGCGGCATCATGTGGAGATGTCTGAAAATTCTCTTGAAAACATGCCTGATGGATTTTGATAAAAGTAATTTTTTCCACGTTGGCGGTGGACAGTTTTGTCCTTTTAGGTGTTACAATGTCAGCGGTAGCACTGAACACCCTGTCGGCCATTATACTTGAGGAACAAGATAAAAGACGCACTCTAGGTACAAATGTGTCTGCTGGTGTAGCTGAAAAATTTCTGGTTCATCATCTTTCAGATACTGTACGATCTTACGGTTTTACTCATTCTGACACTTGGAGCTGTGGCACTGGCAGAGGAGGTGGAGAGCTGGCTGAGTGAGGTGGACTGGGAGCTGGCAAAGACCAGTTTTTCCACACTAAGGGCCCCTTCACACGGCGGAAACGCTCCTATTTTTTGAACATTTTTTTACGGACGCAAACATGAAAACGTCGCATTTACGCAACATTTTAATAGACGCTGCGTAAACGCGACGTTTACGCAGCATTTTTGACCACGTAAACGCTGCGTTTACGCGGTGTCTATTTAAACGTTGCGTAAATTCGACGTTTTCATGTTTGCGTCTGTAAAAAAACGTGCAAAAAACGGGAGCGTTTCCGCCGTGTGAAGGGGCCCTAACTATGGACAGTTTCATCCTTTTACTTTTTACAATGCCATCGACAGCACTTAACATTCTCTCATCCATAACACTCGAGGACCCTATAAGACTCCCATGGCAAATTGGACCAGCTCCTTCCAATGCTCTAACTCAGGGGTCCTCAAACTTTTTAAACAGGGGGCCAATTCACTGTCCCTCATACCATTGGAGGGCTAAAATAAAAGTAATTTTTTTTAATGTTATACACTCCCCCACAGTATTATACACTTTGCAGCAGCCCCCCCCCCAAGTATTATATTCTGCACAGTAAGCCCCCACACACAATGTATTACATGCTCCTCAGTACGTCCTCCCACACAGTATTATCTCCTCCTCAGTACACCCCCCCACACTTTATTATATGCTCCTCAGTACACCCCCACACTGTATTATATGTTCCTCACTAGGTCCCCCCACACAGTATTACACACTCCTCAGTACATCTCTCCCCCCACACAGTATTATATGCTCCTCAGTACACCCACCACATTGTATTATATGCTCCTCTGTATGCCCCCCCCCCAAACATAGTATTATATACTGTTCAGTACTCTTCTCTCCCTCACCACACACAGTATTATACTTTCACATTAAGAGCCGCCGGGCGTCCTCCTTCTTTTGACTGCAGATGCTAATGACTTATGTCATCATGCCTGCGTCGCAGCAAAGGTCACACTCCGTAGACAGTGTAGACCACAGTAGCACGGACCGCACCCTACACTGACAACTTTCAGTTGTATGTGCATTTGCACATACAACTGAAAGCAGCAATCACTCACTAACGGGGAATCGTGTACTGGCGGTGGATATTTTAGTGTAGCCCAAGACGAATCTCAGATTGTTGGTTTTTGTTAAAATCTAAACAATTTGAAATATTTGGTTCAAATCCAGTTTGTTGTGAACTGATTTGTTCAGGTATAGTAAAGAGGTGGACTTTTTTAGGATAAGGACCCACGTAGAGGGCCTCAGCAAAAAGATCGGTGTGGAAAAAACTGACGGTAACGCATGATGACTTTTTCCACAGGACTTTTCAAAGATGCGGACTTTCTGCTTCCATTAGGGAAACCACTGGCATTTTCAAAGGTATAATTGACATGCTGCGATGTCCAAAACCGCGACAATTTTGGAAATCACAGCATACCTCCTGCTTCTATTTTTCCACAAAGTGAGGATGGGATCCCATCCGCTTTGCTGTGATTGTAAAACGTTGCATTTGTTCTCCACATGGGGCCTGCGGCCTAACAATAGAAGTAGCTAAAATGTGTGTTATAATGTGGAAATGTATTTAAGGCGCTGCTGACGATTCAAGCTTTGGCAGTGATTTATTAACATTTTTAACATACAGCCAACTAGACAGAGTATACTCTTCTGGTTTATGTGTGAATGATAGATACTTTACAGCAATGTGCCAGGCTTTAAATTGAGCCTGCCTTGTGTTACTGTATATCACCTATATTTATATTTGTGTTTTATAACTCTTGGTTCTCTTCTTTTTTTCTTAAAAGAATGGTTTGAAGGAAATATAGAATTCTGTACGTTTCAGTAGGGACTTGTTCAAGGTCATTTATTTTTATCTATTTTTCACCAGACATTATATTATCTCCTCCTTTCAAAAATGTCTAAGACATTTCCCAGTACAGAATAATAATATTGAATTGTTTCCCATTTTTCACAGGTAAAATACTTAACTTGTCCACGTCGAATAGTTTGCCAGGCTCAAATATTATTTCATCTATTGTGATTTAGAGACAAGGGGGTTCTATAAAAAAAAAAGAAAATACAGACTTTTATGACATGTAAATTAGGCATGCCATAGTGGTGATATAGCAGCTTGGAACGTGCAAATCCCAATACCCATTTTTAGTGAAGATGTGGCTGTGCATGCAAAATACATATCCATTGTAGTCAATTAAATTTATGGAAACCTTTCAGTATTCTCTGCAATGTGTAATAACTTCTCCATTAAAGGGGTTGTCACTTTCAAACCACTATTGAGAGATAAATGTTATTGATTGTATAATAAAAAGTTATACGATTTTACATTATATTTTCGATATCAATTTCTCACGGTTTTCTAGATCTCTGTTTGCTGTCATTCATTCTACTTACTCACTGTGGTTAAAAATCAGTCCATGGTCATGTGATATACAGTCCATTGTCATGTGATATACAGTCCATTGTCATGTGATATACAGTCCATGGTCATGTGATGATCACACAGGTTCACAGCTCGTTATAGTAACAGCTCAGTAATCAGACACCTACTTGGTAATGAGCTGTGCACCTGTGTGCTCATTACATGACCATGGACTAAATATCACATGACCATGGATTGTATATCACATGACCATGGACTGTATATCACATGACAATGGACTGTATATCACATGACAATGGACTGTATATCACATGACAATGGACTGTATATCACATGACCATGGACTGTATATCACATGACAATGGACTGTATATCACATGACAATGGACTGTATATCACATGACAATGGACTGTATATCACATGACCATGGACTGTATATCACATGACAATGGACTGTATATCACATGACAATGGACTGTATATCACATGACAATGGACTGTATATCACATGACAATGGATTGTATATCACATGACCATGGACTAATTTTTAACCACAAGCAGAATGAATGACAGCAAGCAGAGATCTAGAAAACTGTGAGGAATTGATACTGAAAATATAATGTAAAATTTTATAACTTTTCATTACGCAAACAATAACATTTATCTCTCAATATTGATCTGAATGAGGACAACCCCTTTAATTCTTCAGACAAGAGAAGTCCTACCTTCTGAATCACAACAAATTGCTATGACTTATCTGATTGTCATGATATAAAAGCACACAACCAATAGGCCTTCCCCTCATTACACAAATATCATTAAGAATATATGAATATTTAATACTTATACTATACCAAGATGCAGTTTAGGTCAGGTTGACTTTCCCATTGGTGTCCTCAAGACTTTCCGGCAGCAACTGAATGATTGAAGACAATGATAACACATATGGTTTTTATTTCATTGACTTTCATAGACAAGAATAATCATACACATAAATGTAAAAGATTTTACTGTGTTATGAAAGTAATTTGTGAAGTGTTAGATAGCAGCCATGCATCTGTATTCTGTGCACAAGGTATAGCTGAGCTCCTATCTCATGATAATTAAAATAAACAACAGTTCTTTAATATGCAAATATGTGATTGAAAATACAGAAGAAAAAACCCAGAAAGATTGTGTTTTTACAAAAGCGGTGTCCAAAAATCAGTTTATTTCCCCTGAACAAAGGAAAGCACCTTAGTTTTCCAAAAAACAAACCTTAGGGACAGACATCTAGCATAGAATGTAAACCTGTCTGAGCTTCTGTTTAACCCAAAGATTAAAAAGCACCAAATGTTTCTGGCAGCTTCTTATCTTCTTTTACCAAGTAGTAAAAAAAATGTGGAACATGTTATATGGGAGGAAAAGGTGATAACTGCTGGTAGAAGAAAATCATTGGGCCAACATCTTACCAAATCCCTTTATCACTAATAAGGGATTTCAGTAACTCTACTCTCACCATATTTGCACATGACTTCCATCATATAATAAAAAAACCAAAACTTAGACTGCACTATATAGTTTTTGTTGGATGCCTTGTATTAACCCTTCATGGACCTAGACAATTTTCATGCACTATATTCTTCACATTGCTATATTCTGAAGCACTATCCATATATCCTGTTGTAACCAATGGGGTATGGGTATGTAATTAGGAGTAGTTGGCTTTTCTGTCATACCCAATATAGGCCAGGGCCCCATGTTGCCAAAACGCAGCGTCCAATGGGGCATAAAACACTGCATTTTACATTACCTGCAAAGCAAATGGGATTCTGGCTAATCCTATCCATACATTGCAGAAAAAAAATTTGCAGCGGAAATGTTGCGTTTTCAAAAACGTGATGAGTTTTTTCCCGCTGCATTTTTTGGCTGGGGCTCATGAATACAGTTGGAGTTGTGAATTAACCTAAGACAACTTTCATACAGGTATATTTTAGTCAGTATTTGTAAACCAGAAGTGGAGCATAAACTGTGAAAAATTATAATAAGATTTGCATTGTACTACTATTTTTGGATTATAAACCTTGATTCAAAATACAGATGAAAATAAGTCAATGGGAAATTCTCTCTCCATTGCACAACCCTATGAGACCTTTGACTTGTTATCAACCATCACCATCCCTTCATTCTGGAAATGAGACAGGATTAATCCTCCTTACAAGTTCTATCGATCAGCATTTTTTTCTCCATGGCAATTAATAATTGGTTAATCATAATATTAAAATATGTGCTTTTTTATCCCTGTACTATACATATTGGCATTTTACTGTTGAATCCATTCTCTGTGCTCATTCTTTGGAAATCCTTTATGATTTGTATACATTATAATATGGTTAGTGAGAAAGGGTACTGCATGAACAGAGAGAATTTACTTGTGAAATGATCTAAGAAATGTCATATCCTGGTCAGAAAGCATCAAAAAGCTTTTCACTTCCTTAAACATCTTGCATATTCGGATATGCATAACACAAATGACTACCGCATGATATGTCAATTAGATTGACTGCATCGACTTTGATCTATGTAATGCCATGGTTATTTAGGAAAACATGTTATTATTACTATTGACTATTTTTATTATAAGCCTAACTCAGCGTGATTCCTCAATCAATCTGGATTTGTCTTGGTCCAAATTAATCACGTTTACCATGTGGCCATCATTTCTTTCATTTACATTACATTATTTTCTATAACAGACAACTTCCACTAGGTAACCTCCCTTGTATGCAGATCCTGCCAACAGACAGCCTTTCCTGTTATTTCCTACTTGACCTAAAGATTGCTATACAGTCTTGTTTGGAAATGGATGTGCAATGTTAATTTTTAATTCTACTTACAGTTATACTAATTACAGATTAGGAGTAGTATGTCTTTGTATATAAAGAAATATCCTGCTTACGATTCCAAGATTTTCCGTGAGTGTCTCTCCTGCCAGCATTTTGTCTTTCCGCCTCCAGCCTTGAATACTGTATGTCTAATACATATAATGAACTTATTTAATTAAAATAGGCCAAGGATACATTGTACATAATAGTAGATTTGTATGTGTATATAAAAAATAGCAGTAATGCAATATCAGCTATATTTATATAGGTTTTGGTGCTGTTTTAAGAATGCTGCTGTCATTTTTGTATTTTTATTACTGCCATAGCGGCTTGCGTATGTTCATACTGGAATATGCTCTCTAAAATTTGTATTTTGTATAGTATATAAGGGTTGTGGCCCCCTCTATTGGACTTTCAGTTCTTTGACTATTTCAGTGGAATAGAGAACACTCTTCTCCTTTAGACTTCAATCTATCCAAGGCTAATATAATTGAAATGGAGCATGGCTCTGAATCCTACTTGCTCTGTATTCACTCTGTAGAGCTATTCAGATTGTAGGACAGTGTAGTAGTGTAGGGTCCTATCTAAATGAGGTCACCTTGTCATGGCAGAAGGGCTTTTAAAAGCTTGGTCAATCATGTCTATGAAGAACCTCAAATTTATGTGCATAGATAGTGAATAATAGTAGTATATGTATGTAAGTAATAGCAGCAACGCATTTTCAGCTCTATTTATTTATTTCTTGGTTCCTTTTCAGAGTACTGCTGTAATCTATCTATCTATCTGCATCTTAGAAAAAATTCAAATAATACAGTATATAAAATGCAGAAACCTTCTATAAATAATGCATTTCTTTAAAGGCTACCTACCAGGAGAAAAGCTTAAACTTCAGGTGATTTACTTCTACAACCATCAAGATTTTTTGTTTTTTCCTACACTTGAACTTGTTTGCTCCTATTGCCTAAGCAGCAGCTATTTCAGTAATACTCTTTTTTTTTTTTTTAACCCAGTTTTCATTTTATTCTCTCTCCACAGAAAGAGAGGGAGCTCATTGGGGATCTGACTACTGGGACTCCAATTGATCGCAACAATAGGAAGGCCCTGCACACAACATTAGTGAAACCCTGTACAGGATTGCTGTCACTCCCGGAGATAGCTGAAGGCAGCCCTTGTTTTCAGTCCCATAGAGTTTACTGGAGGAGTACCATGCTTGCATGACCATTCAGATGGAGGTGCAAGAGTCCTCTGACTGATGGTTTCTTCACAAAGTCTGATACAGAGAAAGCAGCCCCATAACATAAGATTTCCATCATCATGCTATAAAGTGACTGTTATAATGTGCCATCATTTAATGAACAACTCCATTAGCAATGGCTTTCACAGTAACATGAAACTGACAGAAAAACTCCTGGAAATCTCCAGGTACATATATTAAATGGATGGGTATGAAGGATGGCAAACACTGGTATTAGACAGTACTAGAGATGAGCGAGTACCACTCGCTATTCGAATGTAAAAGTTCAATGCAGAACCAGCATTGATTGGCCAAATGCTATACAGTCGGCCAATCAATGCTGGTTCTTCTCCTACCTTTAGAAGTCTTCGTGCAGCTTCCCTGCGGCGTCTTCCGGCTCTTCATTCACTCTGCCAGGCATCGGGTCGTGCGGGCATGCGCAGTCGGCTCTGCCCAGGCCCGATGCCTGGCAGAGTGAATGAAGAGCCGGAAGACGTCGCGGGGACGCTGCAAGGAGAAGACTGCACGGAGGATCCAGCCCGACCCTCACTCGTGGACTTGGTAAGTATAATTTGATCGAACATTTCCTACCCCTGAAACGAGCATTTTCCCCCATAGACTATAATAGGGTTCGATATTCGATTCGAGTAGTCAAATATTGATATTCGAGTAGTCGAATATGGAACCTAGAACATTTTACTGTTCACTCATCTCTAGACAGTTCCACAGATCCTTGTTAAAAATGTATGCAAAGTAGATATATTGATGCCTCTGTATGGAATAATGCAGTCTGGTGCACTATTCCATTCATTAAAAAAATGGACCCCTGGTAGATACCACAGAATGGAGGACAAAATAAAGCAATAAATCTGTGTGGGTAGCACAGTGTTAAAAATGCCTAGCTTGTTACATATACCTAAATAGAGACCCAGAACTAAGTATATAGCATAAATAAAGCTCTTAACATATATACAATGCCAGAACCAAGCTCAGCACATAAATAGAGGCCCATACTGAAGCTCAGTACATAAATACAGCACCTGATCCAGGCCCAATACATCAACTGCTATGGACTTGCCTCTGAAGTAATGAAGTGCAGTAGGACACACAGAAGCCGGTTGAGAACAGAAAATATAAATCATATAAATCAGAATTAGAGTCTGAGCATTCACAGTAAAAGCCAAGTATAAACAAGCGGATATCCAGTAAATAAGCCAAAGTCAGTTACCTGGAATACATCAAACAAACAGATATGTCCAAAGCACAGGAACCGAGCTAATAACAATTAATAGCAAGTACCTGAGTACCTCAGAAAACCAAGCATGGTACTTAAGTACAGAACAAGCACTACGTATATCACATAAATACAGTACAAAGATCAATCAACAGGATAAAGCGTATAATACAAATATAGTAACAACACCAAGCTTATAGCATGTAGTGTATACAGTACCAGAACCAAGGTTATGGTGCCAGAACCACAAACAAAGAGGAATATTGCCTCCTTAGTGATTCCTCAGACTGTTTAGTATGCCCTTAGTGGCCCTCATACATAAGTAATGTACTAAATAAATTTAAAAAAAAACACCATGGAGGAAATTTCCTCTGGTTTGTATAGTCTCTGCACCAGATGGGAAGATAGCACTGCATCACCCTGCTTGCACCAAGTCACTGACAGCAGAGGTCACAGGGTGAATGGTGCAGCAGGAAACTGCTCCAGTATCGTATTCAGCAGTATCTTCATCGTAAGGGCCTCTTCACATTACTGATACGCTGCCTGATTCTGAACGTTAAAACACGGTCAGAATCAGCGCGTATAAAGCAGATCCCATTTATTTCAATGGGGAGCCAGCATACGAGCGCTCCCTATTGAAATGAATGGGCTGCTTTTTACTCTACGAGCACTCCCATTGAAGTGAATGGGAAGCTCTCACGTGTACAGCTCGCCGTGTGAAGGGGCCCGGCGCTCGGCTCAGTCCGAGCTGTACACGTGAGCGCTTCCCATTCACTTCAATGGGAGCGCTCGTGGAGTAAAACGCAGCCCATTCATTTCAATGGGGAGCGCTCGTATGCCGGCTCCCTATTGAAATGAATGGGATCCCCATTGATTCTGAACGTGTTTTAATGTTCAGTATCAGGCAGCGTATCAGCAGTGTGAAGGGGCCCTAATGAAACAATGTCTGCAATCTGAGATTGACATTCTGGATATACACACACACACACACACACACACACACCATCACGTGGTGGTGATCTATGCACAATGGTGCTTTCTGGGTAGAAACCCTGAGGAGATCAGAGTTTAAGACCAAGTCTTCTGAAAAAAATTAAGTTGTCTTATTGTCTTCTTTTAAAATATCTTAGGCTTTACCTCCCACTAAGCAAAATATTACATTAAAAACTGCATTTATTAGATTTTTGCTCATTTTCCCTCATTTTGTTTTTTCTTTTCCTATTATAATTGTAAGGAGAAGACATGTGATTCTGCGGGTAAAATTAACATGATCCCCTTTTCTGCAACCCCTCCCTCCCCCAATGTGTGGATGAGATTGCTGGTACGGTAAAATGCAACAATTTTTCTGCTGCATCTGCGCAGCAGCCAAACAAGCTGCGTTCCTGCAATGTCGAGCCTTAGTCTTAATCAGAATCATGGTAATTGCTGACACTGCCAAGTGTTTAACACCCCATAGATGTTCATGTTTGTCATTTTGTCTGTCATTTGTCAAATTAAAAGTAACCTGTAGAAAACTGTGAAAGACATTACCAGGTGTTACCCGCAAACAAGCAAGGCAGGTATTTGATATTGGTTCTCATTGCACTTTCTAAGTGAGCCAAATGATTTGCAGACTTGTCACCCAGTGTTTGCTGTCATCTATAGAGCAGTTTCACGTTTCTCAGTTTGGAGCTTTGTGACACCATGCACCAGAGATAATTAATTATCAGTTTTTATCATTTAATCAGTAGGTGCCGCATCTCATTACACAACGCTAGTGCGATGTTTTAGCTGATAGCATGCGTCATTTATTAAAATGACACTACATCTGCTTCAGGAGAAATGGAGTGTTTATGCTATGTGCAGTAATTCATGTTCTTCCATGCTCTTTTACGTCTCTGCAGTTGGTTGCTATCTGGTAAGTGATATTGTATGTTCTTTCTGTAAATTATTACACCTGCTTTGGTCAGATTTACTTTCATCCTTTAGATCTTCAACAGTTCTGTATAGAAAGTGTTACCATTCATATAAAGCTCTTTTCGCCAAAGAACTAATATAGAAACCTTCACAGTAAGATAGCTTTGAAAACACTGTGAGGCTAAGGCCCCACGTTGCGGAAACGCAGCTTTTTTTTGTTACAGATTTTGTTGCAGATTTTTGAGACACAGTCGGAAGTATAAGAACTTCCTATAGATTTCCCATTCCTTTTGTAACCATTCTTGGCTTTGGCTCCAAAAAGCGCTACAAAATCTGCAACAAAAAAGCTGCGTTTCCGCAACGTGGGGCCCTAGCCTAAGGGTATGTTCACACAGAGTTTTTTTGCATGCAAATTTTGACATGGAATTTGCCTCAAAATCCACCTGAAAAAATGCCTTCCATTCATTTCAATGGAAGTCAGTAGCAGTTTTTTTCCCTCTAGCGGATTTTTTCAGCTAGTGGAAAAAAAAGCGACATAACCTAACTTCAGTCAGATTCCGCCATGAAAAGCTCATTGAAGTGAAGGAGAGGCGGAAAAACCGATAACATTTTTTAAATGATTAAATGACATGGTTTTTGCCGCTTCAAAAAGTTTACAGGTCCACACAGTGTGCTGGAGCAAAAAAAAGTGTCAATAAATACATCAAAAAACACCTAAAAAATGCAACAAAAAATACATCATATAAAAAAAAACATTTCGAAAAAACATTTCCTAATTCCTGAAGCAGATTTTTTCAGCTTGCAAAAAACTCTGTGTGAACATACCCTGAAGTGTCATTCACGTAACTACATTTCGGCTTGCAATTCAAAGCTATACTGCACCCCATATTGCAGACTCCATGTTTTGGTGTAAGGTGATACAAATAAGGTCCAGTTTACAAGGCTCTCTACAAGAAGTCATTCTATGGGAATGGAGAAAGTTTAGTGTGATGTTTTGTATGTGATGAAGCCTGCCACATTTTTGTTTAAAGCTGAATGTGTATGTAGACATTTTCATTCTTTACCCCATTGAATTGCCTATTGACAATGGGCAGGATTTGTCAGAATTTACAATAGATCCCACACTTACTTTATTCTGTAATTTAGGTATAGTATATATATTATATATAATGTTATTAGATATATTATGTATATTCTGTAATTTAAGTATATTATATATATTATATATAATATTATTAGGTAAATTAGGTATGATATATATATATATATATATATATATATATATATATATATATATATATATATATATATTATTCAGTCCATTCTTCCCAACATAAATTAAGACAAACTCATTTTCAATAAGATGAGCAACTAAATCCATCTTTGAAATGTTAGGACATTTTACATGTGGAAAAAAGGGAAAATGGGGAGAAATTACCCATTTTGGCAAATACCAACATCCATTACAATGTAAAACTTGGCATTTTCCCCGACATAATATTGCATTTCTATACAGTGCCCAAAATAAACTGCTGTTCAGTATCCAGATCACAGATGCAATCCACAGTATTCACAAAATGAAGTACTATACCTACTGTACCATTTCCAAATAACAGCGCCATACGAAGCTCATCATAAACTGATCCCAATAGGCAGTACTGTACAGTGTTCATATAACACTGCCGTATACTGATATCAAGTCGCAATGCCAATGTGACAAACAGTGAAATTATTGAAAAAGTGTAATTTACTATTTTCTGCTAAATAAAGTAACATCTTTTATATATTGAAAGATTCGGTTTGCTCTTGTCGTGGAGAATGACCTCGTAACTCTTTAGTCTGGAACAGTTGCAGAGTCGTTTTTTTGTTGCCATATACAGTATCCAAACCTTTAAATTGAGGATTTTTCATTTAGTTTTGCCTTCCAGTGAGATGTTAATGAATACACCACCAGATAGGAGGTAAAATTAGTACAGGACAATTGGGACTTCATTCTACAAAATTAATGTATTTAATCAGAACAAAACTGTTAAGTGAACATTCCATTAGAGGAAAACTGATCTATGTAGTGCACTGCTCATGTAAAATTAATTCTGTAATCTAGTTTGGTGGCAACGCATGATACCAAAGCAATTTAATTAGCATAATAAGATAGCAGGCTTTATAACTGTATGTGTATGAGAAGAAGCGGATGTGTTTACTATATATGCAGTTACTATAGTTATCTATTTATCTATCTACTATATGAACGAATGTATTAGGCCACACCTCTTACACATTCAGTGTACACAAAGTGGCAAGCCACGTAGTCACAAGTTACACAGTAGGGTCACTGACTGCTGAAGCGCATAGTACATAAAAGTCGCCAATGCTCTGCTAATTCAATAACTGCAGAGTTTCGGATCTCTTCTGACATTGACATCAGGGGAGGGTTTCCATTTCTGCACAGCTTATTTTACTAAACACAATGCCAGTTGTCAGATGGATTTGTGTAACACACACTGCAATGGGACTCTGGGATAGTGGAGGGCTTAGTTCAATTAAAGGAAATTTTATAGGGGTTGTCCTGTTATGGTCACTTATTCCCTATTCACATCACTACATTTTGGCTAGCAATACAAAGCTATACTGTGCCCCATATTGAAGACTCCATATTTTGGTGTAAGGTGATACAAATAAGGTCTAGTTTACAAGACTCTCTACAAGAAGCCATTCTATGGGAAAAGAGAAAGTTTGGTTTTTGAGAAGTGTTCGATTACTGTGGGCCCAATTGTCAGTGATAAGGAGGACGGAGGACTGAAAGTTCCCCTAAAGCCTCCTTGTGAATGGAGCATCAGTACATTTGCATTAATTTCTATGGGGCTGCCTGGGCTGTAATCTCTGGCGGCACCTGTGGATAGAAAAAAAGTGTCTACAACAAGACAACCCCTTTAATACTACAACAGACCAAGACATTTTGAACAATGGTATCCTTCCAATTTGTGGGACCAGTTTGGGGAAGGACCCTTTCTGCATGACTGTGCCTCAGTGTACAAAGTAAGGTCCATAATGGCATGTTTGGGTAAGTTTGGTGAGAGAGAACTTGACTGGCCCATACAGAACCCTGGCATCAATGCCTTTGAACAGCAAACACAATGAAATGAGCTAGAATGGAGATTGTGAACTAGGCCTTCCCATCAAACATTAGTGAATGACCCTGCAAATGCTATTCTGGGTAAATGGGAAAAAATATCACAGACACAATTCAATATATGGCAAAAAAACCTTTGCAGAAGAGTAGAAGATGTTTAAGCTGCAAAAGGGGGACCAACTCCATATGTATACCTATTGATTTAGAATGGGATGTCATAAAAGGTCCTGAAAAGTTACAGTTCCCTTTCCCCCAAAATGGGTGGTTGAAGTTATACACAAATAGGAACATTATGATTTACGATAGTAAATTTATCATGAAAAGCTTCTTAAAGGGGTTTCTCCCAAAAAAAAATCAAAGCTAAAAAAGGTCACCTGTCCAGATACCTACATCCTCTTAGTAAAATGCAGGAGCTTGTTTTGCCTCTAGAAGTACGATTCTGAAAAAAAAATGGCTGAGGATGCTCTTCTCTATGTAAAACCAATCTTAAATGGGTTTCCTGCTGCTGGAGGAAGGGAAGCAAAGTCAGGGGTAGGACCTATAGGAGTCAGAACAAGGCTTAGCACAGCCTGACTTGATTTCTGAATCATGACTACACTAATACCATTGGAGCCATGCAATCTATCTTCTCAACTGTTATCCCATTTTCTAGTATTAGTGCAGGAATGGTCAATGCCTCGGAAATCCTGTAAGCCCCACCCCAGATCTACACCCTCTCCTCTAACAGCAGGAAAACCGTCCAGGACAGGTCTTACATAGAGTAGAGCAATGGCCGCCATTTATTTTCCGAATCATACCTCTAGCGGCAAAACGATCTCCTGCATTTTATTCACTGGAAGCAGATAGGTATCCTAGCATTTTTTTTTTTTTTTTTTTATTTTTTGGCCTTAACTGGAGAACATGTCAAGCCAACAGGTAAAGAAGAATATATGTGTACTAAGAAGAATAGTTATCGTGAATGTCCTCTTTCTCTATACAATCCACACCCCTCTGCTACAGTTATGCTTGGCAGAGCTTGGTAGGATTTGGCTAGTCTATGTATTAGAAACTTTATATCACAACTGGGTCAGGTATGTACTATTGGCACATCATACTCTATATATTATCTAGATAGTGCAAACCCCTATTTTGGCATTTCATTTTGCGATATATGCACTGGCACTACTTATAGGGCAGTGTAAATGTTCTGTTGGCAAAGAACACATCATTTATCAAAGGACTATGTGGCATTATCTGGGCAATGAATATACTTTATATATCTAGTCACAGTATGCATTAGGGTTCTTTAAGGCAGTAATATTTGGGAATTGTATACAGAACTATGTAGACACTATATTGAAAAATTATTTAATCACTGTTAGGGCGGGTTCACATCTGCATCCGGTCTCCGGTTTAGCTAATCTTGCCGATTTCCATCTTCTGCCCCGTGAAACTGGACAGGAGATGGAAATACATTCACTTGAATGGGTTTGCAAAGGTGACCTCTCGTGTGCATCTTCTGCCTGTCCACGGAGAAGCAGGTTTTTTTTTTAACCGGACACAAAGTCCAGCATGTCCGACACAGTCTGCGCATTTTGTTTGACCTAGGCAGGCTTCACCTGATAGCCACTCAGTCAATCATGAGTTGTGGGTGGCGAGGTTCTGGTGCTGACATTATATCAGGAAGAGGAAAGGCCATTTTCTGACAGATCATCCTAGGGGGAAGTTAGGGAACAATGCTACTGCAATTACAGCCCAGTGGTAGTTAACGATACCATAATGCAATGATACTACTAATCTAGCAGAGAAGTACCTTTAAGCATAATTAGATTTAATGAGCTGTAGACTAATCAGAGCCTTGGAGGGAAAAACCTCACTGCACTATACTGTGACTGTAGTATTCACTGTGATACACATATATTGGTCAGGTCACCTCTTCATTGTCAAATTTTATTTTATTAAGGTTTTTTTACTTTTAAAAACTTCCTACATAATGATAATTTCGCATTTGCTACTATAAAAGTGTAATTTTTGAATTTTTTTTTACAAATACTTTTCAGCTGACAAGCTAGGCATATTGACAGCATATCACAATTTTTCATTGCAATTTTTCAGCAATTGTCACTCCTCCACCTCATCCAATGCAACTGATCCCATAAAGGGATAATTTTTGTAATTTTTGATCATTTTTTCCCTTTTCAGTCTGCTTACAGTTTGCCACAATTTTTTCTTCAAATTCTGTAGTTGCTACTTGCCACCGCCATACTTTCATACCGATTAATAAGAACAAAATAAAACATGGGGCAACACGGTGGCTCAGTGGTTAGCACTGCAGCCTTGCGGTGCTGGAGTCCTGGGTTTGAATCCCGCCAGGAACAACATCTGCAAGGAGTTTGTATGTTCTCCCTGTGTTTGCGTGGATTTCATCCCATTCTACAAAGGCATACTTAAAAGAAAAAAAAAAAAAGTACACTGTGATCCCTATATGGAATTCACAATCTACGTTTAAAAAGAACAAAATAAAACAAAGAAAAAAAAACAATTGTTTCTTCTAATACCAATGCCAATCTTTGGACCAAACCATCTGAACCCAAATTTTTAGAGGTTAACCTTTCTCTAGTGGCAAGAGGTTAAATAGAGACTAAAATGCACAGCCCCCTTTCTCTTTGTTTTTTTAGAGTTATATTTTGAGTATTTTGAATAAAATAGAGATTTTCTTTTATTCTAAATACTCCCATTCGTATTTTACAGTACTGAAATAGTAAAATGAATTACATATAGTTGTGTGCTCTCTTACCTGTCATCCTGGCTGGACATGTTTAGATATATGTATCGGAAGTGAAACTGCTTTTCTCAACATAACATGGTTTTGTGACAAGTCATCAGAAAGTGCTATGCTAAAACGATCCTTTATGTGTCTATGAGGGTGAAAATGAATTGCAGCCTTTCAAAGCATTTGCTAGCATGTTGTGATATTGTTTTGAATTGGTTTCTAGACAAATTGGAATCTCAAACTAAATTGGAGATCAGTTAAGTGTGGACATATCTGTCTAACATATCTGCCTGCAATTTTAACTAAGGTGTTCCTTTCTGTAGGTTCTAAACTGCCTATCAATACCTATGCTGTTGACATCACTGTCAATGTATAATGGATACAATGATTATAAATAGTGTGCAAGGGTGATGCAAATTGCACTAAATTTACCAAAATGATACACAGTGTGCTAATGCCATTGTATCCATGCCTGCTGGCATGTTGTTCATATTCTTCTCATCCCCACTCCTGGCATACTCTTTTTGGATACCATACCTCACTGATGTTTCCTAACTAAGCCATTCTTAGTAAACGTCATACTTCACCATATGCTAAACTTTGTATAAACAACACTCTGTCCCCAGCTTTCAAAATCTCAAATAGAACTATGCAGGAATGCCCCATCTCCCTTTCCCTTTGTATTTTGGTCATAGAGTGTACCCAACAGGACCAGGAGATAAAGGATTTCACCAGAGCGAGTGAGATTTCAAGCCACAGCGTTTGCGCATGATCTACTTTTCCTCCCCACTAATCCCTCTACTAAACTTCCTAATTTTCTTCATTTATTATAACAATTTGGCTCAGTATCCAACTTTGACAAATCTGAAGTGTAAAACATAACTTTAAGCAAAAAAAAAAAATCTGTACAATCTTTATGCAGCTATCTCCTGGTCTGGCGGACATATTACTTGGGTATTACTTGGGTATTCAACTGTACTTGGGTATTCAACTGTCTAGACGTCTCTCTGACCAATGCTAATTGAATTATGTCATCTTAGTCAGCCAATTTACAAAACTGTTACAGAGCTACCTTCTGCCATTTATTTTCTTGATGGGTGGCAAAAACCTTATCAAAACATATATTTTGCATATATTATATTCAGACTCTCCAACACTTTCCTTAAATTGGTGAGATCCATCTTTTCTTGTGGAAATAGAAACAATAATATCTCATAATGGGAGCAGATATGAAATAAAAATGGTTTTGTTTTTTTTAGACCAACATTGCGGTGATGGCACCAACAGTATGCTATAGTGGAATGTGATGGTGGACCAGGCCGCAGGACACATGTCCCCAAGTGGTGGTAGCTGTGACAACCTTTGTAGCAGTGCGCCAGGGCATAATATGATGGACTAGGCCACAGGACATGTTTGCCTGAGTAGTGGCAATGGTGGTAGCTATTTAGTAGCATCAGCAGCAGTACAATAAATGGAAGATGATGATAAAAAAAGATGGTGACACCACTATTCAAAGGCATCAGCCAGTGGTGTTTAAAATTCCTCATGAATCTATACTGGATTCATATTGATAAAAGTTATTTTTTCCATGCTACCTGAGGACAGTTTCATCCTTTTAGGTGTTTCAATGCTATTAGCAGCACTGAACACACTCTTGGCCATAACATTTAAGACCAAACAAGATAAAACTTCCATGGTAAATTGAGCACTGCTCTAACCTATTGGCCTGGAATTCCATTGGGTTAGAGTTATATGCTAGACCATAGGTTTTCTCTAGGCACGACTGTAGCTGCTGGTGCAGACGGTGGGTGTACGATGCCTGTTGTGGTTCCAGTTGGCACTGCAAACTGAAACATTTTTGGGTCATCATCTTCCAGATACTACTGCGCCTGGCTGTTGCTGGTTTTATTCCTCATAAAACTTGTGGCAGTGTCAGAGGAGATGGAATGAGTATTGCAGACTGGGAGCGGACAAAAACACCTGGGTATGCCTGAGGTATTCTCCTTAAACCATGTGACAAGCTGGGTATATAGCCTATCCTGCACTCAAGCCTCTGCTTGAAACTAATAATATGCTTATCAGTGTGTAAACAGCAGAACATTCAGCTTACTATGCCTGCAGTGTATGCGCAATCCCAGGGACCTGCCATGGTTGGTGTTCTTGGTCAGCATTATTGTCATCATCTTCTTCAACACCATCTTCCTCTTTAAACAAATAAGGGTCAACTTCCTCCGTTGTCTGTGGCTGTGACATATCAAGGGCCCCCCTTCCAGACTAGGATTACCATTTTCTTTTTTTTTTTTCTTTCATGTAGATTTTGAGCCCCACATAAGGCTCACAACGTACATTTTTTCCCCCCTATCAGTATGTCTTTTTGGAATATGGGATGGAAATCCATGCAAACTCAAGGAGAACATACAAACTCCTTGCAGATGTTTTTTTCCCTTGGAGTGATCATGAACACCAGGACCCAGCACTGCAAGGCTGCAGTGCTAACTAGAGATGAGCGAGTAGTGTTCGATTGAGTAGGTGTTCGACCGAATACTACGGTATTCGAAATACTCGAACTCGATCGAACACTACTAGCTGTTCGAAGTTTAAGGTTCGATGCAGAACCAGCGTTGATTGGCAGACTGTTATACATTCTGCCAATCAACGCTAGTTCTTCTCTTACCTTTCCGAAGTCTTCTCCGCGCTGCATCCCCGTGTGTTCTTCCGGGTGGAATTCACTCTGCCTAGGCATCCAGCCTAGGCAGAGCCGACTGCGCATGCACGGGCATGCACACGCATACTCGCGCATGCGCAGTCGGCTCTTCTCAGGTGTCGGGCCTAGGCAGAGCCGACTGTGCATGCGCATGCATGTGCATGCATGCGCATTCGGCTCTGCCTAGGCTGGATGCCTAGGCAGAGTGAATTCCACCCGGAAGAGGACCCGGGGACCCTGCGCTGGTAAAAGACATCAAGCAGAATCCAGCCCAACCGTCACTCCTGGACTTGGTAAGTATGATTTTATTGAATGTTGCCTACCCCTGAAACGAGCATTCTGCCCCATAGACTATAATGGGGTTCGAAATCCGTTCGAACAGTCGTACAGTGTGCGGCTGTTCGAATCGGATTTCAAACCTCGGACATTTTAGTGTTCGCTCATCTCTAGTGCTAACCACTGAGTCACCATGTGGCCCCAGGATTACCATTTTCTGTACCATAATTACCCCGACCTGGATTCTCATCCTCTTCCATCAACACAGGACGATGATCTTGACTAAGAGGTGGAAATTGTCCCTGAACTAGCACCTGGCCTTGATGCGTTCAGGATTTTGGCCACTGCCACTCAAAACATTGATGCAGTGGACCATGAAAGCCATACATAGTTGCTGCTCCACCTGTCAACAGTGGTGTGCACCTTTCCCCAGAATGATGGATGCCATCAGTTTTCAAAACATAATGGAATCTACTAAATCTTCTCCGGGCCGGCTTTCTGGATATTGGATCTTCCCAAGGGCTGAAATTACTATCACTACTGCCACCACCCTCTTCATCTAATGTGACCTTTTCACCCTGACCCGGTTCCCAGGTCCTATCAACAATAGAATCATCATCAGCAATGTCATCATGTTGATCATCTTCCCCACTTTTTTCTAACACATCATCATGGCCATGCACTCTCTCAGAATTTCTGCCTGCAGATATCCTCCTAGCTCTCCTTCCTGAATGACTACCAATAGTAGTAGTACTACACCCCCTGCTACATCTACCTCCACCACCAGTCATTATGTGTTCCTTCTCTTCTTGTACACAATGCTGACTATTCTCATCCAGCTAACCAAACAGACGAGGAAGACTTCTATGGCTAGAAGAAATATATTGCTCAGCAGGTGCGACAACACAACCAGGGATTTTTGGTCAGTGAAAAAATGTGAAGGAAAGAAATGCCCTACAGTAAATTATGTGTTATGTAGGAGGAAGAACACACAGAAGCCTGACTCAAGATCATATCACTCTTGGATGCAATATCCCCCTGTGACTGAGATGAACCAGCTAAATAATCAAAAACTTCATCAACATTCTCAGGAATTACAACATTCTTATTGTTAGTAGTAGTACTTGCACAAGTGTTGTTTTTCTTCCCCCTCCTTTTGACTGACACCTGTCCTGTTTTTTCCACTCATTTTTTTTAACACACACAGTGCTTAATTATTAACCAAAAAACTCACTGAAGTAGCAGAGCACTGTGCACTTTGTATGGAACACATTACACACCATGAGGAGCACTTCATTTAGGTCAC
Organism: Leptodactylus fuscus; assembly: GCF_031893055.1. Lineage (NCBI taxonomy): Eukaryota > Metazoa > Chordata > Amphibia > Anura > Leptodactylidae > Leptodactylus > Leptodactylus fuscus. The sequence continues at coordinate 136,011,411 of NC_134266.1, read as the reverse complement.
TATACAGGCTAATAAAGCAGCAAAGGACCAGATTAAAGACATGCGCCATACAAAGACAATGTCTTATTAGTCCTAACTCAAGCATAGTAACATTACTGGTGCCGCTCTTGTTGGCAACACCACCCATTTGGAGTTGACGAGGACACATCCAGCAGAATACTTGCTGTAGGATACAGAGAGGCATCTCCTCTGCTGTGTGGCTCTTCTGAGGAACCCCAGAGTATAATAATTTCCCTTCCTGTTCTATCCAAATACAGGACAAAATGAATCTTCTGAGGTGCCCTCCTTTTTCTTCACTGTGCTCTAGCCTATGATGCAATGTCCAACATAGCCACCTAAATTTTGCTCTATAGTGAAATAACTTCTGAATAATAAATTTACATTTTTTCAAGTAACTGAAATTTAGCTTTGGTAAAGAAGTAGAAACAGGCAAAATAATCTACAAGCATTGCATTTTTGACATTAGATCAATAGAACATCTCTTAGACAACAAGTTGTAATTATTTTTTAACCAATAGATTAATGTTGTCCAGGAAAAAAAGAATTATTTAAGTGACTTTAATCAATTTTTTTTTTTTTATTTCCTAGCAACTTTGAGAATGAAGAAATTACAGTAATGGCTATTATATGGACTTGACCCCATCAACATAATGGTGCAAAAACAATTTTCTACAAAATGTGAGCTTATATAATAATCAGTTTGTCCAATTAGTGAACTTTACTGCCCTAGCCTGAAAAAGCATATAGAAATTTGCAATAAATGTAAATACTTAATCCTCTTCAAGAACATTGGCTCACAACCAAGCTGTCACTTTGTCACTTGAGGTTTACAGTAATGTGTGAAGATGTATCTACAGGAAAATAGTTTTCCTTCATATGTACAAAGTGTACAAAAAAATATTGTTTATAGGAACACTTTGTATGAATTATTAACTAATTGTTATCCAGATGGCTTCATTTTCTGCTGTTCTTATAAGGTCTAGTATGCTTCCCATTATTCACCTTTGCAACTTGAAATGTTTTCCATAAATAATGTTAGATGTTGGACAGTTGGGGCAGTGGTGATAAAGCTCATTGGTTACACTACATTCATGTGGTGAGAACATAGACAGCATCATGGCTGGCTGGTTAACACTGTTGGCTTTTAGCTCTGAGATATTCCAAGCTTGACTATGATGACTTCTCCATAGAGTAGAAGGTTTTAAATGTGTTCTAGGGGGGTTCTTCAATTTACTTCTCCAGATTTCATTTCAAGACCCCAAGACTGATGCAATTGATCCATTTTGCATTCTAAGGAACTAAGTTTAAGCAGGCCATAGATGTATAAAACTGACTTGGAATTTCTTAAATTTTTTTTGCAATCTGAATTTCTTCAATTCTACAATACTAGAGGTGGGTGAATCAGTTCATAAACACAAAACAACAAATATATATGGGGTAGGCAATACTCTCAGAGTATGGAAAAAATGTAAAAAGTATAGTTATTAGTATATCAATATATACATCAAAGACAAACACAACAATACAGGAATATTCCCACTGAAGGTCAGCATAGCAGCAGTAGTAAATCCCTTTGTATTTGTACAAGTACAACAACAAATAAATATAATGTGATATTAAAAGGACATAAAGCTACAAAATCACATGGTATTTAGCACAATCCTTCGGCACTGTGCATCACTGTGCATGAGAAAATATGTTTTTCTAAATGAGCCTACAAGGTACGAATACCACATCCGAGGTTCCCGGGTGTGAACACGTCCATATAACCAGTGTTATGAGCCTCAGATGTAGATTGCCCTATCTTGAGCATAATATATTACAATTACTCTATTTTTTGAGGTTCTGATAAATATATGTATATTCAGTATTGTAGACTTCAGAGAGAAAAATAAATCAGGTGTAAGAGCGGAAAAACCACCCACATGCAAGTAAAATAGCACAGGACCGGATTGAATATACGCATTAAGCCTTTAAATAGCCGCTATGCTGACCTTCAGTGGGAATTTTCCTGTATTGTTGTGTGTTTGTCTTAGATGTATATATTGATATACTAATAAATATACTTTTTATATTTTTTCCATACTCTGAGAGTATTGTCTACCTCATATATATTTGTTGTTTTGTGTATCCTTTCCTGGAGGTAAAGACACAAAAAATAATTAAGGATTGTATATTGTATAAATGGGGAGACTATCCAATTGGTTCATACTATATTATGTCCCCCCACTGGTTTAGTGTCATGTTTTTGTTTCTTATCAGTTCATAAACAGACAGGTTCATCCTGGTTATTTCAAATTGTTTGGTTTTCAAAGAAAGAAAATAAATGATGATTTGCGTCAGAGGAACAAAAATGGCCGTGCTACAATAAAATGGCTACTGCCACATAGTAGACTAGGAAATACAGATTAGACAATGTCATGTTTGAAGTTACTCACACGATAGCAACATCTGACAAGCTCTCAGCCACTAGTCAGTGGTAGGTGGACCTTACAGTGCTGATGTCATATAGACTATATAAGGTTGTGCATTTGTTTTCATATTCAGCTGCTGGAAATTATGTATTCGCAAACACTTCTGTGTCCTATCTCACTGAATCTCATAGCTATTAGCTACACTATAAGCAGCACAAGTCAGAATATTGAGTAGTTTTAGCAGTACTTAAAGAATCAAGAAATAATTATACACAGGCAAATTATTAATGGTAGAATAGAATTGAAAAGACAGATATAGATAGGACATATTCAGAGAGTTTGTGGCAGACAGTCAACCCTTTCATTGCCAAGCAATAATCTATATTGTCTGACAGTACCTGGAATAGAACAATTTCATCTTTATACGCATTCTTTAAAAATACCTTTGTACTGAAGACAATCCGGTTAGTGAAAAATGTTGTGTTAAGAACTTTTTGGGGCAATAGTTAAACATTTTTTTCATTTCATTTTGTTAATTAGACCAAAATATTTTATGTGCTTCTCTGTATGCTCAAGTGCAACTGTTCAGATGTAATTCTATATATACGCCACACACAATAATACGGCAGTAGTGGGTATTGTATTACTACTAGTACATTCTTTGTTTATTGAAAAAACAGAATCTCCCTTATTTCAAGTTTTTTTTTGTGTGTGTTTACTTAATACAGTCTGCTCTAATATTAATTTTTTTTTAGGAATTTCAGGAGGAAGATATGATGACTGTTGGTTGCGGTATAGGCAGAAGTGATAGGTGTTGTGGTACTACTACTATAGGTAGTAGTTTTGGTAGGGTCATATCTGGAGTTGGAAATTCTGTGCATGGCAATTGGCTTATGCAATAGAAAAAAAGAAGAGAAGATGATGACTTTGCCAAAGCTGTCACTCCCCCCTCCCTCATATTTTATGGATGTAAAGTGAATCACTACCTTGTAGTTTTGCAATTAATGATCTTGGATCAGAGTAGCCACACATCAGAGGAGATGCTTTGCTATATCCTACAACAAGTATCCGACTAGATTTCTCCTCGCCAACTCCAAGTAGGCAGAGTTGCCAGTGACAATGGCAACAACATTGTTGCTAAACTGCAGTTAGAAAAAAATAACACATTGTGCCTTTATTGCGCATATCCACGATCTGGTGGTTTGTTGCTTTATTAACCTGTATAGTGGCTTAAAAGAGGTGCTTCTCATGGTCAGAAACATGTCTGTACATTTCAGCTATTTTAACTTTGCAAAAAACACCCTTCTCAGTATTTGGAATCAAAACATGCTGGAGCATCTGTGTTAACAGAAGTTGGTGAATGATTATTACATGCAGCAGACAAGGACAATCTACAGTGACAATGTGTTACTTTGAGATACGTGATTGGAGGCTCATGATGGAAGTGTGCTGGTTTCTCCAGCCCTTTGAAGAAACCACCAAATTTGTTTTCGGGGATGATCGCAGCATCAGCGATGTGATTTATCTATTGTATATCTTACAGGAAACACTTAGGGTAAGTTTACATGAATTTTTTTGTATCGGAACCTGAGGCAGAGGCCGCCTCAGGTTCCGATAAAAAAATCCGTGTAGCCGCGACTGAAAGCCGGTGCACTGCAGCGGCATCCAGCCACACACTCTGCTCTGGATTAGGCCCAATGAATGGGCCTAGTCCAGAGGAGGGTGTGTCTTCAGGCCAAATTGCAAGGTGACTCAGCTTAAAGAATGAGCACCTCACTTCTTTTTTCCAGGAGCCGGAAGAAACAGCTCCCGGAAAAAAGACCTGAGTGGCTTCCATTGATTTCAATGTGAGCTGTCTTTTTGTTCAGGGTTTTGACGTGAATATGGCCTCAAAACCCTGACCAATAAACTCTGTGTGAACTTACCCTACCACTCATGCAACGAGGGATGGAAGAGGAGGAACAGTTTCCATCTCTTAGTCAACGTCATCATCTTGTGTTGATGGTGGAAGATGAGGATCCTGGTCAGGGTCATCTTTTTCGGTGTAGCCTGCTGGGGGAGCAGTATATCAACCAGGGACAGAAATAGACTTGACAGGCTGATCAGGAGGGCCAGCTCTGTCCTGGGGAGCCCCTTGGACCCAGTACAGGTGGTGGGTGACAGAAGGATACTGTCTGTGGTGACCTCCATGCGGGAGAACAAATCCCACCCCATGTATGGGACCCTGATGGGACTTGGTAGCACTGTAAGTGACCGTCTGCTTCACCCCAAGTGTGAGAAGGAGCGCTATCGCAAGTCCTTCCTTCCAACCGCGACCAGGCTGTATAATCTACATCAGACCAAGCGAGGATCACTCTGCACAGAGAACTAATGATTATAAATGTCCTCCTCCTTTCTTCTCTGTTCCTAAGCTGCTATGGACTCCTAGTATATTTTTCTCAGCATATGTGTGTCTACTACTTCTGTAATATTTACTGTGTATTACCATGTATCTGTATTACTATGCAGCTGAAACATACTGAAATTTCCCCACTGTGGGACTATTAAAGGATTATCTTATCTTATTATGATAGAGTAACAGGGACTCCTGGTTTGGAGACTGACCCTTATTTGTTTTAAGGAGATGATGAAGATGACGATGATATGCTCCACTGCCATGAGTGTAATACTGGGTTCACACAGGCGCAATGTTTCCTTTATTCTAATCTATCAAAGGATCAGAAAAATGAACATCATAGGTTCTCTTATTGACAGATAGAAATGGAAGGCTTTCTGTTTGTATCTGTTCTCATTGACTTCTTCTAAAATGACTAAATTTTATTGTGTTGTTGGTACAATATTTGAGCAGTTTGGGCTTCATTTCTATTTTTGCCCAGGGCCACACTTTGTGTAAAACTGGCCCTGACAGTGCCCCCTCATAGTATAATATGCTTCCCAGAGCCCACTCCCACAATATAATGCTCCCTAGAGTCTTCCCCCACCACATTATAATGCTCCACAGTGGCCCAAACACAGTATAATGCTCCAGAGTGGCTCCACACAGTATAATAGGCTCCCCAAAGTGAGCCCCAGTATAATGCCCCACACAGTATAATATGCTCACAAAAAGCCTGACAAAATATAATACGGCCCCACACAGTATAAATCTCCTCAGTAGCCTCACAGATTATAATAGGCTCCCCACAGTGCTCATCTCAGTATATTGCCTAAAAGTGGTTTAATGTGCATAATATATTCCACAACAGCCCCACACAGTATAATAGTCTCCCCACAGTGCCCCCAGTATAATAGGCTCTCACAGTATAATGCTCCCCAGTGGCCTCACACAGTATAATATGCTCCCCAAAGCCCCCACAAAGTGATGAAGAATTCTTCATCACTTTACAATGGCTTACAGCCACAATTTTTTTCACAGATAACAATGAGCTCCTGTAGCATTCCCAAGCCATTAAAATGGGCGCATTTTTTATTACAAAACCAGCTTTTTGCAATGTATTCACCATTTCACTTCAGCTATGTTTACCTCAAACAAAAGGGGGACCTGGGCCTCTGAACACAAAACAAGACTTGAGAGGTTCACATATCTCTAGTGTATACCCAACACAACCAATGGTTCTTAGATTATAGTTTTCATTTGGAAAATCATTCTTTTTGAAATTTAATGTCCTTATATTGCCTAACATGCAACTGTCTTCCAACAATGAAAAAAAATATCTACAAATTGACTGTAATAACCAACAGACATTTAGAGCATGAACACGTTCTGAATAGTAGGAACATTTTTCAGGTATTACTTTTAAGATTTAAAAGGGTATTCAATTGAACAATGGGGGGTTCAACACATGATCAGCTTTTTATACGAGGCCACAATGTTAGAGGGAGTGTTGTGAATTCCTCTCAGAAAAATCAAGGACAAGACTGTATATTTGTATATTGGCTGTGCCTGGTATTACAGCTCAGTCCATTGAAAGAGTGATAATGTACACAATTTCAAGAAAAATTTCTGTGTGCGTGGCTTAAAACATAGTGAATGACACTGTCAGGACTCTTAGACCTCTATCTAGTCTAGTTCTCTGTTTCTAGCTCTCCAAGGCAAACACAGCTGAAGTTAAGTCAAAGTGACAGTGACATGTATGTCTATGAGAAAACAGATGGTGAACAGTGGGTAAAAACTGTTAGTATAACTATACACTGAGCTGCTACTTGCTTTTACTCTTTTTAACATTTAAAATGCTCTAAAATTGAGGCTTTTTTGGGGGAAAGGTGTTTCCCATGGTATGGACTAATAATTGGTACAGGCCTGTTATTTTGGAGAAAAATGTATGGCAGTGTGCCTGAGTTGAAGAATAACTGGAAAGCAGGAATATCTTCTTTGACAAGAAGAAGACTTGGGAGCCAGAAGAAAACCTGGACTGTCTTGTGTGTAATCCTTTAATGGAAGCAAATGCCACAGCAACATAGCGTTGGTGAAGTGAGATCTTATAGAATTTTAAGAACAATTTATAGCACATTTATAGTATGTCTGGCCTGTCAACCACAAAGCTGGAGTAACTTCTCCGATAAGAACAACAGCCAGAAGAGAAGCAGGACTGCCCTCCCAGTCATCCCTTTATGGAAGCAAATACCACAATAACAAATCGATAGAATGATAATTTACAGAATTTCAAGAAATATTTTGAGCACACTTTCAGTGTACCTTGCATATTTTCCAAGAGTAAACACACATGTTTCATAAGACTCCAAAGAAGAAGGATTTTAAAATAAGACATTGGCCTGTTTACTGGATACAGAAATCATTCACTGCCTTCTATTGGTCAAATATATGCTCTAAAATGAGAAACGGTTACTGGAAGCAATGACTTTTCCTGATGAAAATTGGGTGTGGCGAATGGTCCACTGAGGAAGAAACTGAGGAAGAACTGGAGACAGTGGATGGGTTCCCTCTGATATTGAAATAGTGCCTCACCCCGAGGTGATGTGAGTGCTAGCACCTGCAGTCACTACATTTCTGGACATTTGACACTGCCACTTAAAACATTGACCAAGTGGGCCATGAAAGCTATGTATTGTCCCTGACCATAACTGCTGCTCTACAGGTTAACGGTGGAGTGCAGCTTTCATTACATGGGCATATCGAAGGAGAGGCCGACATAGCGATATTAGAGAAATAATGGTGGCTAATAGAGATGAGCGAGTAGTGTTCGATCGAGTAGGTGTTCGATCGAATACTACGGTATTCGAAATACTCGTACTCGATTGAACACTACTAGCTGTTCGAAGTTTAAGGTTCGGTGCAGAACCAGTGTTGATTGGCAGAATGCTATACATTCTGACAATCAATGCTGGTTCTTCTCTTACCTTTAGAAGTCTTCTCCGTGCAGCATCCCCGCTGCGTGTTCCGGCTGGAATTCACTTTGCCTAGGCATCTGGCCTAGGCAGAGCCTCGCATGCGCGGGCATGCCCTCGCATGTGCAGTCGGCTCTGCTCAAGCGTCGGGCCGGGCAGAGCCAACTGCGCATGCGCAGTCGTGCTCTACCTAGGCCCCGATGCCTAGGCAGAGTGAATTCCAGCCGGAAGAAGACGCGGGGACGCTGCGGTGGGAGAAGACTTCAAGGAGAATCCAGCCCGACCATCACTCGTGGACTTGGTAAGTATAATTTTATCGAATTTTGCCTACCCCTTAAACGAGCATTTTCCCCCATAGACTATAATGGGGTTCGAAATCTGTTCGAACAGTCGAACAGTATGCGGCTGTTCGAATCGGGTTTCGAACCACGGAGATTTTAGTGTTCGATCATCTCTAGTGGCTAAGTATTCTTCATCAACACAGTGAGCATGGCATCAGCTGGTAAAATGCAGTTTCTGCCATGTGAATTTACCTTTAACTCTTCTGTTCATTTGTATTACATTGCTTTTCACCTCAAAGGAGTATGGTAAACATATACAGATTCATGTGAGGTGGCTAAGAAACTGTTACCTCAGTAACGTTCTTGGGAAATGGAGAATAGCCTTAAGTTTGTTGTGGACTTTCTATTGTTTCACTTTGTGGGTTTGATATTGCTCAGGTCCGTGTATCAGGGGCCACTATATCCAAGAAAACTCAAGTCATTAGTAAACATTTTATGCTTTTCAGGTCAATAGCTAGAAGGGCCAGAGTTTCATATAAAAAAAGACCACAAGGTGTTACAGCTCTTGGGACTGGCTGTTGACAGGTTAGTTTGGACGATTGGGGCTGCCGCCGTGCTATGTGGCGGATAACATTGACCCTATTACACATTGTTCTGCCTAACCAGTCATTGTTGTTTTTTAGCTTTGCTGTGTATGTGATTAGTTGGGAAGATCGTTCTACTGCCTGCAGGCTACATAATTAATACACCCAGGACTTGCTAGTGCATCTTCCAGTTTAGACATGCTACTGTATTCATAGCTTAATTGACGATGTTATCAGTAATTCTATTTGTGAATGTGATATTGGCATACAGTACAGAAGAGCTCTTACAATTTTTATGAAAGTCAGCTCTAGAGGAATAAGCTGCCTAACTTATGTATGTTAGCAGTTACTTGCTTCCTACAGTATTTTTGGAATATTTTGCCTTTTGGTCATTGATGTCATAGCCATAAATATCATTCATTAGATTATAACAAGCTCATTTAATCCAAAGGTCATATTTTATCTAATGCCACTATGCAATCTTCATGTAACCGGAGTATATTTTATCTTGGTGATTATATTTAGAAATGACGTCTTTGGTCCTAGCATGCTGTTCCATTACCATTCCATTGACATGTAACATGCTTACCTTTAACTGAATACTCTATTTGGCACGCATTGTTTCTAAAAATTAGGTACAGAAACATGAAGTGAATTTACAGATCCTTGAAGTCAAACATGCATTTAACAGTGTGCAATAAAATTTCTTAATGTACTGCAGTGTGTCAGTGCATGGATTTGACTTGGGTTATCCTTTAACTGCTGGTGTATAGGGATGTGGGCTTTGCTGCACTGAAATCACCAGGCTGCTACTTCTATGAATGATCTCAGACACAGTCTGTGCATAGAGCTAATTCATCAGAAGCATGCAGCACAGGTTGGTTGAAAGGAAACACATGCAGAAATTAAATATGGGTAACATAGACAAACACTATGGTGCAAACCTTTGCAGGACACCTCCACAGTATCTTATTAGTCAAACACCGTCCAATGGGGGATGTTGGCTTATATAACAAGAAGTGTGGGGTGATTGGTTCACACTTTGTCCAGGGTCAGTATGCTGACCCTTTACAAAGTAGAGAGGGAATGTATGCACTCCCTGAAAACAAAGTACAGTTAGCACTAGAACATGGCGGTCGCCAGGTCTTCCACCATTATACTTGATATTTTTAGTAATATTTTCACTTATTAAGTTGGTCACCATGTTGGATGTATGTAAGCTGAACTAGCCAACCATCTAATGCAGGGGTCCTCAAACTACGGCCCGCCGAGGACATTTTCCCAGCCCACTGGTGGGTACACGCTCCGTTGCCGAGACTGATCATTAACGGGGAATCCAGTACAGATTCCTCGTTAATGAGCAATTTCTGCTTTTATTTATACTTCGGGGAAGGGTGTACTGAGGAGCATATAATACTGTGTGTGGAGGGGGGGCGTACTGAGGAGCATTTAATACTGTGTGTTAGGGGCGTACTGTGGAGTATATAATACTGTGGGGGTGCCTGCTGTGGAGTGTATAATACTGTGGGGGTGCCTGCTGTGGAGCGTATAATCTTAATTTTTTTTTTTAACTAAAAGGTCTAAGGGACAGTGAACTGGCCCCCTGTTTAAAATGTTTGAGTACCCCTGATCTAATGTGTATGTAGGGAAAATAAGCATTGAACTAGTTGCATTTCAAATGACCCATTCATTTGTTTGTAGACATATTACCTGCCGCCCATGGAATCTGACAGTAATTGTCTCCTTTCTCTCTTGTGTGTGTATAGGGAAGTTGTATGAAATCATTTGGCTAGTAAGATGGTGCAGATGCATACGTAAAAAAGTTGAACTATTGTGCAAGTAAAGGCACTGATCACAGCTATTAGTGCTGGGTGTCTGCTGTATAATACTGCAGACAACTAACGTCTATGACGTCCGCTCATTTCTGATTGAAATATCCCTTTAAAAAAACAAGTAAGTTGGTTGTTTCTCGGACTTTTGCACAGTGCTATAAAAACTAAATGGTTTGGGCAAACATTACAGCCTAAATTAAACTACCTAGGTGCATATCTTGTTGAACTATGGTACTCATGTCATTGCCAAGATATTGGAAAGTACATTTGGCTGTGCAGATCCTTATAATCTATGGAAATCTGTAATGTAAGGATATGAGCTACAAAGTTTGATACGATCCCATGTGATTCCTAATAGCATGTCATACATATTACAATGTACTGCATAAACCTAAATGCTGATTAGTCCCGTGTGATGCATAATTATATATGGAGACGGTTATATGCAAAAGTTAACAAGCATATCTAGAATTCTCAGCGTTTCATACCATTGTATCACCATTTAATTATGCAAGGATCTATTATGTTGCTTTCTTGCTGGTTGTCAGTCCTAAAAATATTCATTGAAATTATATTATCATGTCAGATTTAATTACAATAACTATTAATAAGGGATATTCACATAGATAAGCTAATTCTGAATCTTTTGAATCTAATGTGATTTCAATATAAAAAAAATTCTGTCCTTCATGCATATTTCTTGTTTGTATCAGCCATCTTAATCATTACATTTTCGTTTAAAAGGAAATATTTTATTTTGCTGAAATTTACTGTATGTTTCTGACCTTGCAAGTGCTCCCTAGAAATGGACTAAAAACTACTGCTTTTTCAACAGTTACTTTTACAAAAGAACATAGGAACCTGTTGCTACGGAGCACACTTCCTTTCAGCCATACTATACATTCCTAAGTTGGCTATATACATAAGACTGCTTTTTCACTGATACCTCCATAATATTGTTTCAATATGGAGAGAGGGACAAGCCACTGACAGGCATGTCTGGCGGCACTTTCCTCACCTCTGTGTAATAGTACGGCAAATGTCAGGTATTAAATGATTACTACAAACTAAGGCTACTTTCACACGGTCAGTGTTTGGTCGGTGATTTTCATTAGTGATTGTGAGCCAAAACTAGGAGTGGGTTAAAAATACAGAACAGGTACAAATATTTCTATTATACCTGATCTATGTGTATTCTCCACTCCTAAGTTTGGCTCACAATCACTGAACAAAGTCACTGAACAAACACTGTCGTGTGAAAGCAGCCTTATAAAAAAAATTTTAAACCATATGGTAAACACCTTAGCTGGAAAAAAAATAAATAAAAAGAGACTTTTTTTCCACTGTTCATAAAAATTTGGACAAAAAGCAATCAAAGAAATAAACATTCCTTAAAATGGTATAACTAAAATTTACACCTTATGCATGCCCATACACGGAGATATAAAAATGTTATGGGTGTCAGAATATAGCAACTCCAAGAAAATTTTTAATACAATTGGAATTTTTTTTAAGGCATTAAAGTGTAAAAAATTTTTCAATATATTTAGTAGCCCTGTATAATACAAATGACATGTAGAGAACGCCAAAAACACAAAGTCCATAAGAAGTTGCACAAACACAGTTTTTCTCCAACTCCACCCCATTCTGAATTTTTTCCAGCTTCCCAGTACTTCATACAGAATATTAAATGCTACCATCAAGAAGTCCAATTTTTTCCACAAATATTAAACCTTCATATGGCATGGTGAACAGAAAGATAAAAGAAAATTATAGGGTTTAGAAAGTGGGGAGCTGTGGAAAAAAAGCTAGCAGAACCTATTGAAATCAAAGAGAGGCTTTTTTTCAGCGCTGAAAATTCAGCGTCAAATAAAGCACCATTATCCTCCATGTGAATGGACCCTCAAAGTTTTTTGTATATGGGGAGTTATACTGTATGGGGGTCAGGAAAGCGGGCAATATGCAATTGGGTAGTTTTAAGTCAAATTTTTGCTATGGGGCCCATTCTTTGTTAGTTATGCCCTTATACTACTCACATTAAATTGTTCATAATTCCAAAAGGAATTGATGAGAGTAGTCAACATTTGTCTTATGTTCATGGCTAGCATTAAACCATGAACAATAGAAAATCTGTTTCTTGGACTTCCTAGCTTCAAAAGAGCAAATGATGGATTGATTTACTGCAGTATACTATCCATTCTGTAGGGACTGTGCTACTAGTGTGACACTGCAGCATCATACAGTTTTCTTGATTAGGACAAAGCATTAGCAACAATGTGTCATGCTGCCCTTTGGTAGAAGGAGTGGTAACACCCAGTTGTCAGTTTAATTATACAATTTCAAAAATGTAAAAAGGAGTGGAAAAATACAGAAATGTTTACTACAACAGTTGCATCAGAAGTGGTGGCAACTCTTTGTTATGTATATATGTTATACCTATGCCTGCATCTGATTCTCTTGTATAGCATGAAAATACTCTGCAGAGCACTGGGGTAGACCTGGTATTTGATCATGCTATGGTCACTGTATGACACTAAACTGCTTATGCCGAGAGATAATGATACAGTGGTCACATAATGTAAAGTGAGAGTAGGGTCTGGCGCAGCACCAGTGCTCCACTAGCGGTGGCTTAATCCGGTAAACTGATTGCTTTATTATTTTATAGCACTGTGTATACAGAAAAAAATGTTTACTTCAGAATCCCTTTAAAATGAAAAATGTAAGCTTTGTTTTATCCAATAAAGTGCTCTAAACTCCACGGAGTTAAATTTTACTTCAAGCATTCTATGCGTAACACTAGGGGAGTTTTTTGGAGTTCATATAGAGAATATTTCATTGTCAATACCAAGAAAAAGATAAAATTCCACTTAACTAAAATTGCATATATTTACAGTGCATTATTATACAAACCAGACCTAAAAATTACATTTCAGAATTTTTCTGTACTTTCTGCATACAGATCAAGGACCAAAAACCCAGGTAGGAATTATATATCTACTAAATATCACCTCTGTGCAGTGTTTTAACATCACCTATCGGACTGTTACTGTTAGGGTAAGTTCATACAGGGTTTTTTGGTCTGGAACCTGAGGCGGAGAAAAAAGAACTGACCGGCTCCCATTGATATCAATGGGAGCTGTTTTTTTGGTCAGGATTTTGAGGTGGACACAGCCTCAAAATCCTGACCAAAAAATTCTGTGTGAACTTACCCTTACTGAGAATTCCTTATGGGCGATTTCTGCTGTATTCAAGTATGGGCTAGTGTATAGTATGCAGCAAGTTCCTAACTAGAGATGGGCGAGCCTCTCAAGATTTTTTTTCGGATTCAGGTAGTTTCGTCCAAAGATTAATCTCGAGTTGAGTAAATTCAGAATAATTCAGAGATTAAATTGGCTAAAAGCATAGTGTATGACACTGTCAAGGCTTCATAGAACCTATCTATTCAATTTCTAGCTCACTAAGGCAAACCCAGCAAAGTTATGTCAAAATGAAGTGACAAGTATGTCTATGAAAAAACAGATGGTAAGCAGTGGATACAAACTCCTAGTTTTGCTATGCACTGAGCTACGATTTGCTTTTCTGAATTTTAATATGGTTGAATGGTTTAACCATTTAAGCAACGGTTTTTATAGATATTAAAAGATTAGCCTGTTTTAATAACTTGTAAGTGCTACATTCTAATTTGGGAGACAAATGATTAAGAAGTAGCTTTCCAAAACAAAAAGCTGTCAAAAATGAGCCCTTAGTGGGAGCAGATGTAAAATCAAAATAGTATTGGCATTGAGAGATGAAAACTTTTTTTTTAATGTTTTTCAATTCCATTTTTACGCCACCAACATGACATAGTGGAAAGTGATAGACCAAGTCACAGGACATGTTTGACTGAATGGTGGCAGTGGTGGTAGCCGAGGCAACATGAATGGCAGTATGGCATGGAATAATATGATGGAATGGGCCACAAGGGATGATGTCCAGCTGTTTAGGAGTATGTGACCTATCCTGATAAAATTACAATTTTGCTGCCCTTTGGGAGGCAGAAAGGAATTCCCTCATTCTTTCTTTGTAGCAAGGGTCAAAGAATAGAGATGAGCGAACACTAAAATGTTCGAGGTTCGAAATTCGATTCGAACAGCCGCTCAATGTTCATGTGTTCGAACGGGTTTCGAACCCCATTATAGTCTATGGGGAACAGATACTCGTTAAGGGAGAAACCCAAATCCGTGTCTGGAGGGTCACCAAGTCCACTATGACACCCCAGGAAATGATGCCAACACCTCTGGAATGACACTGGGACAGCAGGGGAAGCATGTCTGGGGGCATCTAACACACCAAAGACCCTCTATTACCTCAACATCACTGCCTAACAACTACACACTTTCCACATTCAAAAAAACCTCTATCAAAGTGGGAAAATACCTGGAAACCTTCTTTACTCCCCAAATGGATGGACACAAACCCCAATTTAAGCTCAACAAACAGTAACAACCACCCCTTTAAATCACGTTCCCCATGACAACCACAAATGGAATAGGCAATGGGAATTCCAAAAGCCCTCACCCTTAACTGTCATTTTGAGTGTGTGTGTGTGTGTGTGTGTGTGTGTGTGTGTGTGTGTGTGTGTGTGAGATGTGGTAAGACCTTCCAAAATTCACTTTTCTAGCCCTTAACATGAGCCCTTCCAAACAAAGTTACAGGACCTTAAGCTGAGCTACCAGCAGAGATTGAGGCCCTTGGCATGAGTAGAGCCTTGCACCAGCAGTGTTTTTGGCACTTAGGGTGAGTTGAGCCTTGTACCAGCGTGTGTCCCTTAACATCAGGCGGGCCCTAAGTTCTGCGCTTTGCACAAAAGTTCCACATTAACTAGGCTGAATGGTACAAAGATTAGTAGGCCCGAGAACCAGGAACAGGTCTTGCAATGGCTGTCGGATAACACTTAAAGCACATTGTCCACCAGCCAGTCAGCCTCTACCTCCTCTTACCCAACAGTCTTGTCCTCCTTCCACCCAAAATTCCCAATCTTCCCAGAACAATAACCCCAACTGTCCCTGCTCCCCAGAGCTGTTCTCCCTTCCTTTGACTGTACCGCAACCTGCCCCTCCATTTCGCGATTCCACGGACCTAACAGACGAGTATCTGTGTCCAGATGCTCAAACACTAGAGTCTCCTCCATTCCATCTCCGGTCGATTTGGTGGCGGATGACCAGCAACCCACCCTCATCGACGACGATGAGACGCAGTTGCTGTCAGGGCAGCCAGTTGACATGCGCATTGTGCAGGAGGAGGAGGCGAGACAGGAGTTGGAAGAGGAGGTGGTGGATGACGAGGACACCGACCCCACCTGGACAAGGCGGATGTCAAGCTGGGAAAGTAGTGTGGATGTTGAGGCAGGTGCAGCACCAAAAAGGGTAGCTAGAGGCAGAGACATGTCCAGAGGCAGAGGTCAGCTGCTTTGCCGAAGTCAGGCCAGACCCGGAATGTCCGAAGATGTTCCCTTTTGTACCCAGCCCAGAAAAACTCCCCCATCGAGGGCATGTTTCTTGAAGGTGTAGAGTTTTTTCAAGGAATGCGCCGAGGACAGATATAGTGTCGTCTACACAATTTGCCTCTCGAAATCAAGTAGGGGCCCTGAGAAGAGCAACCTGTCCACCACTTCAATGCACCGTCATTTGGAATCCAAGCAATGGAATCAGTGGCAGGCAGCAACGGCAGGACAAACGTCGCCCGCCGTTCATGCCACTGCCTCTGCTCACAGTGCTGGCGATGCACTCCAGAGGACGAGCCAGGACATCACTTCATCTGCCTCCACCACTTTGTTGACGTCTCCCTCATCCTCCCCTGTTTCTGTCTTATCTCCTTCTCCTGCACCATCAAAGGCACCATCAGGCGCTTCTTTACAACAACCCACCATCTCTCAGACATTGGAGCGCCGGCAGAAATACACCGCTAACCACCCACCCACGCAAGCCTAGAACGCCAACATCGCTAAACTGCTGGCCCAGGAGAGGTTGGCGTTCCGGCTTGTTGAAACTCCCGCCTTCCCGGACCTGATGGCAACTGTGGCACCTCACTATGCCGTCCCTAGCCATCACAACTTCTCCCGGTGTGGCGTCCCCGCCTTGCACCAGCACGTGTCACTCAACATCAGGTGGGCCCTTAGTTCCGCGCTTTGCTGCAAGGTCCACTTGACCACCGACACTTGGACAAGCGCCTGTGGTCAGGGATGCTGCTTATCTTTAAGGACAGGCAGGGTGAATGTGGTGGAGTCTGGTCCCGGGGTGCAAACTGAGGTACCCTATCTCCTCTCCCAGGCCAAAATTCATGGCAGGAGTAGACTGAAACCCTACGACGCTGCAACCTCCACCCCAGCTACTAGCGGCAAACGCTAAAACACTGGTGTGGGGAGACGTCAGCAGGCGGTGCTGAAGCTCATCAGCTTGGGGGACAGACAGCACAGTGCCTCCGAGGTCAGGGATGCCATCCTGGCTGAGATGGCATTTTTTTTTCCCTGCTACACCTGGGGCCTGGCATTTTTGCGCCTGTGATAATGGCTGGAACCTGGTAGCGGCTCTGGAGCTTGCCAGCCTCCAACACGTTCCATGTTTGGCCCACATCTAACCTAGTGGTGCAAAGTTTTTTGAAAACATACTCAAATGTACCGAAGCTACTGTTGAAAATGCGGCGCTTGTGCGCCCACTTTTGCAAGTGCACAGGAGTCGCTGCTAGCCTAAAAACACTCTAGCAAGGCCTACATCTGTCCAAACACAGGCTTTTGTCCGTCATTCACACACGCTGAAACCCTACAATACCATATCTTCAGCAGGGTGTGTGAGCTGCACAGACCTTTGATGGAGTTCCATCTACAAAACCCAAGGGTTCCTCAAAGTCAGCTCCCAAAGTTTCTGCACCATGAGTTTCCAGGGGTGGCAGAGTTATGGCTAGGGGCAGAGGCATGGATAGGGATGATGTCTAGGGGCAAAAGCAGTGTGGATGTGGAGGCAAGCTAAGCAGGAAAAACTGGGGGTACAAGCTAAGGCATGGACTGGGGTGATGTCTAGGGGCAAAAGCAGTGTGGATGTGGAGGCAAGCTAAGCAGGGAAAAAGGTGGCTAGAGGCAAAGGGATGTCCAGAGGCAGAAGACAGCTGCATGACAGAAGCTAGACCTGAGCCAGCAAGGCCCAAGATGCCCTCTTTTCTAGCTTCCTTAGAAAAATTCCCCCATCTAGGCCACGTTCCTCGCTGGGGGAGATCATTTCTAAATGTATAGGTCGAGGACAAACTGAGTGTGGTTTACACACTTTGCAATGCGACTCCCCATCTCCCAGGCCTTTCATTCCAGGCTAAAGTACAGCACAACCCACCCATATGCCCAAGGCTTCAACGGCCTCATCTCAAAAATTCTGGCCCAGGAGATGTTGGGGTCCCAGCTTGTGGACACTCTGCCCTTTTTGGGCCTGCTGGCTACTGCGCCACCTCACTGTGCCGTCCACACCAGCACTTTTCCCCAAACATGAGGCGGTCCCTAAGTTCAGCGCTTTGCCCAAAAGATCCACGTGACCAGCTACGAATGGACAAGTGCATGCGGACAGGGACGCTACCTTTCAATCTTGGCACAGTGGTTGAATGTACTTGAGGCATGGACCGGGTCGCAAAATGTGGTGGACTGACTTGTCTCCCCACACAACATTCCTGGGAGGAGGGCTGAAACACCACCCTCCTCCGCTGTTAAATTGACCCCAGCTACGAGCTGGAAACGCTGCAACACTGGTGTGGGGAGACGTCAGCGGGCCGTGCTGAAGCTCATCAGCTTGGGGGCCAGACAGCACACTGCCTACAAAGTGAGTCATGCCATCCTCGATGAGACGGCAATGTGGTTTTTGCCACTGCACCTGGGCCCAGGCATGTTGTCATGTGTGATAATGGCCGTAACCTGGGATCGGCTCTGTAGCTTGGCAGCCTGCAACATATTCCATGCCTGGGCCACGTTTTTAACTCATTGCTGCTAATCTTTTGAAAAAGGTACCCCAATGTTCCTGAGCTACTGGTGAAAGTGTGGCGCTTGTGCGGATAGTTTTTAAAGTCTATAGTTGCCGCTGCTAGCCTCTATGCACTCCTACAACGCCTGTACCTGCTGGAACAACGACTGTTGTGCGACGTCTCCACACTGCTGGCACTAAACATATCATGTGTTGAGCAGAGTGTGTGAGCAGCACAGACCTTTGATGTAGTTCCAACTCCAAAACCCTCGGGTTCATCAAAGTCAACTCCCTCAGTTGCTCAACCATGAGTGGCCATGGGTGGCAGACTTATGTGAAATCCCATCCATTGCACTGGACACGAAACATTAGCATGCGCTCAGCACAACTTCGGATATGGCAGCTGCGTTAAGCAGGGTGCAGGGTACAACACAGACCAGGCCCGAGCACCAGGAACAGGTGTTAGAAATACTGCAGCATCTGCCATTTCCTTCCAATTTTGGGGTTTTGGACCCGCCACCGACTTGTCTGGACCTAAGTGGGGATCATGAGACACAGTTGCCATCAAGGCAAGCTGTGGTCATGTGCGGTTTGCAGTAAGGGGGCAGTGCGCAATTGGAAGAGGAGTTGGTGGATGACGAGGCCACCGACCCCACATGGACAGGGGTGATGTCTAGGGGCTAAAGCAGTGTAGATGTAGAGGGAAGCTAAATCAACAAAAAACCTGGGTAGAAGCAAAGGCATAAACTGGGGTGATGTTTAGTGGCTAAAGCAGTGTAGATGTGGAGGGAGGCTAATTCAACAACAAAAAAAAAGGGTAGAAGCAAAGGCATAAACTGGGGTGATGTTTAGGGGCTAAAGCAGTGTAGATGTGGAGGGAAGCTAATTCAACAAAAAAAACAGGGTAGAAACAAAGGCATAAACTGGGGTGATGTTTAGGGGTGAAAGCAGTGTAGATGTGGAGGGAAGCTAAGCAGCAAAAACAGTGGGTAGAAGCAAAGGCATGCAAAACTCTACCCTGTTGGAAGACTTATTCCTAGGTCTGGAACACGTTAATGGCCCCCCTGGACAAATTACTGCCACTCAGGGGCCTAGTGTCACCAGGAGGGACAAGTATAGGCGCATGTTGTGGGAATACCTGGCCGACACCAGCTCTGTCCTCTCCGATCCCTCTGTGCTCTACATTTTCTCATCTTTTTTTCTGAACTGCACATCTCTTGCCTGCTTCCTTTGGGATCTTAGAAATGGTGGTCCACTTCCACAGATGGTAACTTCAATAGACAGTGTAATGGGAGTAGCTGAGGGATCGCTGTCTTAACCACTTTTTGGCACAAAATTAACTTCCAAAGCCAAATATGGTGCAAGTATATGATGCAAGGACACCTACACACCTATCTCTGACACATTGGGGAGTTCACCCTCATGCGCCTTTTTGGCCTGCACCATCATGCGTCTCTTCCCAGCCACTCCACATTTCCCAAGCTTTTCATTGCAGGCAGAAGTACAACACAACCCACCCCCATGCCCAAGCCTTTAACAGCCTCATCGATAAACTGCTGGCCCTGGAGATGTTGGTGTTTGTTTATGCTTCTGGAGACCCAGGCCTTCCGTCAGCAGATGGCAGCTGGGGCACCTCCCTATGCTGGGCCTAGCCGTTACTACTTCTCTTGGTGTGCTGTCCCTGCCTTGCGCCTGCATGTGTCCCATAACATCAGTCGGGCCCAGAGCTCTGCGCTTTGCTGCAAAGTCCACTTGACCACCGACACATGGACAAGCGCCTGTGGTCAGGGATGCTGCAGTGCTTATCTTTAATGACAGGCAGGGTGAATGTGGTGGAGTCTGGTCCCCGGTGCAAACTGGGGTGGCCTATCTCCTCTCCCAGGCCAAAATTCATGGCAGGAGTAGACTGAAACCCTACGATGCTGCAACCTCCACCCCAGCTACTAGCGGAAAACACTGTAACACTGGCGTGGGGAGATGTCAGCAGGCCATGCTGAAACTGATCAGCTTGGGGGACAGACAGCACAGTGCCTCCGAGGTCAGGGATGCCATCCTGGCTGAGATGGCATTTTTTTTTCCCTGCTACACCTGGGGCCTGGCATTTTTGCGCCTGTGATAATGGCTGGAACCTGGTAGCAGATCTGGAGCTTGCCAGACTCAAACACGGTCCACGCATGGCCCACGTTTTCCAACTTGTTGGTGCCATGTTTCTTTGAAACCTACACCATTGTGCCTGATATACAGGTCAAAGTGGGGCCATTTTCGTAAGTGAGAACTAGCCTCTGCTAGGCAGAAAACATTCAGAGCACACTCCTCTCATCTTCGCACCGTTGGCTGGCGGAGGAAGACGAGGGGGTTGGAGTGGCATCTGATGTCCCTGTCCCACACGAGGCTAGAGGGTGCACTTCAGTGCATCCCATTGCTTCACCACAAATGGTGTGAAGGGGAGTGGAAAATGGAGGAAATGGAGAGTGACCCTTACAGTTGGGGCCAGCAAAGGCATGCCAAGTAACACACTGGCACACATGGCTGAATTCATCTTGGGTTGCTTTTCAACACAAATTTCACATCATGAAGAACAAATAATACTGGATTTTTACAAGCCTCGAACCCCGGTCTAGGTCTAATGTCTGTTCCTTTCTTATATTAGGGGAGAGGGGAAAAAAATTACTTCAGTGATACGTTTAGCGTACATAGACTGACTATTAATGTGTATCCCACTTAGTGTTGTTAGGGTTACACACCGTCACAACCTGGCTAAAGCTTCTATAGCTGTTAATAAAGTCAACATAACTTTACGGTATCCAAAAAGACAGCTGGTACCGACAGAGAGCAAGACAAATGTCACCCAAAGCTGTGAGCTCTGAACACCCACAGTGACTTTGGCGTCATCATCATTATAAGGGAGCGGGTGGTAATAAATAACTTGGCAGTGCCTAAAACCCAAAAAGCTTATACAACTATATTTACATTAAGATACACAAATGACACTTTTCAGTAGCATGTCATGAGACAAGCTGATAAGATCTTCCTTTGTGCAGTGCTATTTGAAAGTTAAACGCTGCCTTTATTTTAATTCTGGAGAAGGTGCAGACATTAGATTTAGAACATGTTGTCTTCATTGTCCAAATCCTCTATATAGGTAACGTGTTTTTCGGGCCGAGCTGTCTGGGAACGAGCTGGTGCAGCACTGACAACCTGGGTGAATATGGCAAGAGCCTGAGATGTAGGGTGAATGAATCCCCAAATTATTTGTGGAATTCCCAGTGAGACAATGGCACTATCTACCAGTAGCAAAAATTGTGGGTGCACGTAACCCCAATATATTCTTTGAATTCTCAGTGAGACAATGGCACTGTATGGCAGTAGCAAGAAATGAGGGTATTTGTAACCCCAATATATTCTTTGAATTCCCAGTCAGACAATGGCACTATATACCAGTAGCAAAAATTGTGGGTGCACGTAACCCCAATATATTCTTTGAATTACCAGTCAGAAACTGGCACTATATAGCAGTAGCAAAAATTGTGGGTGCACATAACCCCAATATATTCTTTGAATTCCCAGTGAGACAATGGCACTGTATGGCAGTAGCAAGAAATGAGGGTATTTGTAACCCCAATATATTCTTTGAATTCCCAGTCAGACAATGGCACTATATACCAGTAGCAAAAATTGTGGGTGCACGTAACCCCAATATATTCTTTGAATTCCCAGTGAGACAATGGCACTGTATAGCAGTAGCAAAAATTGTGGGTGCACGTAACCCCCATATATTCTTTGAATTCCCAGTCAGACAATGGCACTATATACCAGTAGCAAAAATTGTGGGTGCACATAACCCCAATATATTCTTTGAATTCCCAGTGAGACAATGGCACTGTATACCAGTAGCAAAAATTGTGGTTGCACATAACCCCAATATATTCTTTGAATTCCCAGTGAGACAATGGCACTGTATAGCAGTAGCAAAAATTGTGGGTGCACGTAACCCCAATATATTCTTTGAATTCCCAGTCAGACAATGGCACTATATACCAGTAGCAAAAATTGTGGGTGTATATAGCCCCAATTCTATTGCTAGGGGACTTGCAGGGTATTTCTGAGGTGAAGGTGGGGGGGCACACCGTTGGAACGGGGATTTGGGGTGTATATATGGGGTATACGGGAATACACTGTCAGTGTGTTCCATTCAGGATCCTGGGAAAGCTGGGTTGCGGCGATTGAGCCCGTCAGTGCCACGTTACACTGACAAGCTTCTCCCTGGAATTGAAGTTATATGTAACCCCCATATATTCTTTGAATTCCCAGTGAGACAATGGCACTATATAGCAGTAGCAAAAATTGTGGGTGCACGTAACCCCCATATATTCTTTGAATTCCCAGTGAGACAATGGCACTGTATAGCAGTAGCAAAAATTGTGGGTGCACGTAACCCCCATATATTCTTTGAATTCCCAGTGAGACAATGGCACTATATACCAGTAGCAAAAATTGTGGGTGCACGTAACCCCAATATATTCTTTGAATTCCCAGTGAGACAATGGCACTATATACCAGTAGCAAAAATTGTGGGTGCACATAACCCCCATATATTCTTTGAATTCCCAGTGAGACAATGGCACTATCTACCAGTAGCAAAAATTGTGGGTGCACGTAACCCCAATATATTCTTTGAATTCCCAGTCAGACAATGGCACTGTATAGCAGTAGCAAAAATTGTGGGTGCACAAAACCCCAATATATTCTTTGAATTCCCAGTGAGACAATGGCATTATATACCAGTAGCAAAAATTGTGGGTGCACGTAACCCCAATATATTCTTTGAATTCCCAGTGAGACAATGGCACTATATACCAGTAGCAAAAATTGTGGGTGCACGTAACCCCAATATATTCTTTGAATCCCCAGTCAGACAATGGCACTATATACCAGTAGCAAAAATTGTGGGTGTATATAGCCCCAATTCTATTGCTAGGGGACTTGCAGGGTATTTCTGAGGTGAAGGTGGGGGGGCACACCGTTGGAACGGGGATTTGGGGTGTATATATGGGGTATACGGGAATACACTGTCAGTGTGTTCCATTCAGGATTCTGGGAAAGCTGGGTTGCGGCGATTGAGCCCGTCAGTGCCACGTTACACTGACAAGCTTCTCCCTGGAATTGAAGTTATATGTAAGCCCAATATGTTCTTTGAATTCCCAGTGAGACAATGGCACCATATGGCAGTAGCAAAAATAGTGGGTGTATATAGCCCCAATCCTATTGCTAGGGGACTTGCAGGGTATTTCTGGGGTGAAGGTGGGGGGGCACACCGTTGGAACGGGTATCGGGGGTATATATCGGGTATACGGGAATACACTGACAGTGTATTCCATTCAGGATCCTGGGAAAGCTGGGTTGCGGCGATTGAGCCCGTCAGTGCCACGTTACACTGACAAGCTTCTCCCTGGAATTTAGCTCTTATAAGAGCTGTTGGTTGTCTTCTCCTTCCTATCCTAGCCTGTCCCTGCCTACCCAGAATCTAACCCCTAGCTAACTGGACGGAAACCTCCGTCCCCGGTGAATTGCAAGCTCAGAATGACGCGAAGCTGGGCGTCGCTGTTCTTTTAAATTAGAGGTCACATGTTTTCGGCAGCCAATGGGTTTTGCCTACTTTTTTCAACATCACCGGTGTCGTAGTTCCTGTCCCACCTACCCTGCGCTGTTATTGGAGCAAAAAAGGCGCCAGGGAAGGTGGGAGGGGAATCGAGTAATGGCGCACTTTACCACGCGGTGTTCGATTTGATTCGAACATGCCGAACAGCCTAATATCCGATCGAACATGAGTTCGATAGAACACTGTTCGCTCATCTCTATCAAAGAACACTTTGATCCTGTACTCATCCCTCTGCTTGATGCTAATAATATGCTTGTCTCTGTGTAATCATACAGACTGCCATACATACAAATTTGTGCATGGATCTAGGATTCTCTCATGATTGTTCTTCTTGGCTGGTGTAATTGTCATTATCATTATTATCTTAAAAGACACAAGGGTCCGCCTCCTCCCATGGCTGTGGCCCCTGCAACCTCTATTATGCCCCACAGAGGAGCCTGAAACCTCTATTATGCCCCACAGCGACCCCTGCAACCTCTATTATGCCCCACAGCAACCGCTTTAAAATCTGTTATGTATTACAGTGGCCCCTGCAACCTCTATTATGCCCCGCTGAGGCCAACCCAACCTCCATTGAGCCCCGCAGAGGCCCACCCAACCTCTATTGTGCCACACAGTGGCCCACCCAACCTCTATTATACTCCACAGTGGCACCCTACAACCTCTAATATGCCCAAAAGTCTATTGTGCTACTGTGGGGCATAATAGACGTTGCAGGGGCCGCTGTGAGGCATAATAGAGGCTGCAGGGGCCGCTGTGGGGCATAATTCCATGTGCAAGGGACATTTATAAAAGCGTTCATTAAAGGATACGTGCGTGGAAAAGTGAAGAATTAAAGATGTCTGTGTTGCAAACTTTACAGAGACAAGTCACAGCTGGAAGAAGTGGTCACGGTGGTCAAAAAGGAAGAGACAAGAAAGGTGAGCGATTAGTCAGAGACATCTTCTGTAAGTCCCAAAATGTTATTCTATATTGTATTCATTGTAATGTTACCACTAGTACCCCCCCTCCCCCAGTATTCAGTCTGGGGGGTGAGGGATGCATCAGAGAGGCTAGGTGCACCACTGACTGCTCCACCCACATTCACAAAATGTAGCGATTAAGATGCATAATAGGGGTTGTGGCACACATTTAGTGCAGACATTGTAACAAATGTGTGTCACAATGTCATCCCTTTACACCATTTTTCTGACATAGAGGGATTAATAAATTCCTCCCATTGTGGCTTTCTTTCCTGTACTGTATTTCTTCACATTATTTTGCCATTCCTTTCTTTTTATCATCTGTGAACTGTGTCTCTTAATATACAAACTGTAAAGTTTAACGTGATTCATGCCCTGTTCACGGACGCTGGGCACTAATATAAATCCAATTGTTCTTTTCACATAGAGGAATATGTATCCTTCAGTGTAATATTCACTGGGAGAAATATGAATTGACTAGCAATTTGCCAGATTTACAACAGTCTTAGAAGACATAAGAATTGGTTTCCATTCAGACAAATAAGGTGCAGAACAAAGATAAGAGCCCAAATGAAGAGTGTTTTCAGAAAGGCGTAATTCTTCATTGGAACATCAGCATGATTCAAAAATAGAAATCATATATTGCTCTAAACCCAAACAAACACTTCAATGAATGGGTACGGCTACCT
This sequence comes from Leptodactylus fuscus, assembly GCF_031893055.1. NCBI lineage: Eukaryota > Metazoa > Chordata > Amphibia > Anura > Leptodactylidae > Leptodactylus > Leptodactylus fuscus. The sequence continues at coordinate 135,985,671 of NC_134266.1, read as the reverse complement.
GCTGCTCTACAGAACAGGTAGATCAAAGTTGCTATGTGCACATCATAAACAAAAAACATTGGTACATACTTTCCTATATTGAATATGCTATAGGAATGGGCAATAGGGAATATGTCAGTAAAGCTTGGTGTCAGTAAAACTTGGTGGTGGTGTGTTATTACTGGATTATTGTAAGTATGGGAATAATATTTCTGCTCCTTCAATTATTTTAGCTTTACCAAGCCAAAGCATGAGATGATCATTCATACTGTAGTGAATTTGGAAGTATGTGACTACTGCTTCTTTTTGTTTTTACCGATAATAAGCCTGATTCAATTTTTTTAATTTTTTTTCCACAGGGAAATCGTTTTTTTTTATTGGACGGACACAAAGTCCTTCATGTTCGACTTTGTGTCCTGCCCCAAAAAATGGTTTACCCACAGAGAGGCCGCATACGGACACTGGAGGTTTGCTTTTAAAAAGTCGTCCCTTGTCCAGTTTTGCCGGGCGGACTAACACAGGGCACACAGAAGAGCAAGTGTGAACGCCCTTTCATTTCTGCATTTAAATGTACTACATTAACACCGATCCTCATCGAAATGGTATTATCGATGCCTAGTGCTTATTTTCTATGCCTGTAAAAAAGGATCCTTAAAGGTCCATGGTGTTGGTAAGACTTCCCTTGTTTCTCTGCTCCTGACATGTCCATGTCATTGAATAATTGCATCACAGTTCTTTCAACATTTCTTTGCACAGAAAGTTCACAGATGTTTTCTCTGCAGACTTTCTGCTTTTGCTTTTTCCAGACAATGGTTATAGAAACTACAGCATGTCAGTTGTGCGTACTTCTCACAAACTGGGGATGGGATTCACCACGTTTTGTAATCCACTTTCCATAGATGTTAAAAAAAAAAAAAAGAAAAAAAAGGATTGGTTGCTGTCCATTTGGTGTCTTGTTTTTGAATGAAGAAAAGGTCTTGCAAGTCCGACTTTTTCTCCACCCAAATGAGTGTATACCAGACGGAAATGCTACAAACGTGCACCTGCAGTTGGTTTTTACAACCCATTGAAATCAATGGATTTCAAAATGAACCGTTTGAAATCAGCCTTTGAGGATTTTGAGATGGTTTCATAATACTGATTTCACCCAGAGAACCAAATGCAGATGTGAACCCAACCTTATTAACATCAGTTATGGTGACTCCCACACTTCCGATTAAGTATCCTCTGCTGTGTCTCTATATTGTCTCCATTTATTATTCTCTAACCCAATAAGATTGATCCATTTTTTTAATACCTTACCGATAGACCATTTGGGACCTTATTCTGTTAACATTGGTTCTGTTATGCTGTCATTGTTTGATAGGCCTATTTTATTATATGTTAGTATCAGATATGTCTGTTAATGTTGTGATTAAACGTTAAATTTAGCTGTCTTCTAAGTTACCATTTTTGTGCTATGATATTGTGACTTTGAGAGTATCGGTTGATAGGTGGACCATCACCTTGTTGCCCTCTTTTTTGCTATAGTTATGAAAGAAAAATCTCCCAAAGTTACAGTACATATCAAAAGAAGCAAAGAGTATCAAAGATCAGGTGTTACTTCTGCTTGGATGTTATTTCCAGGAAAGAACTCTATTCTGCCCACAAAAAAAGACCATTATGCATAGTTTGGATCTCTTGTACAATCAATTTGGCAAAAAGTTTTGCATACTGTTGCAAATGGCAACTACACCAAATGTAAGAGCACAGTTTTACTAGCGCATAGTAAATAACAAAAAGTTCGATACCAAGCAGGTATTTGAAAAAACAGTATGGGGCAGCAGACGTAAAATCTGACATTTTATTATTTACCATATAAAGACCATAAATTGTCCATTCTTACTTTACACTGACACGTGAAATATTGATAAGACTCTATCATTTTGTCCTTCTAAACCTGTTAATTTTCATGCTTCTAAGGGTGCATGCACACTGAGTAACGCCGGGCGTGTATGAGAGCCGTACACGCCGGCGTTACAGCAGGGCTGCCGAACACTTCCCATTCACTTCAATGGGAGCGCTCGTAAACGCCGCTGTTACGAGCGCTCCCATTGAAGTGAATGGGAAGTGTTCGGCAGTCTGCCGTAATGCCGGCGTGTACGGCTCTCATACACGCCCGGCGTTACGTAGTGTGCATGCACCCTAAGTGTGCACAAATGCAATTGAAGCACTTTTTGTACATATGGATTTAAAAAAATGAGTCAAAGAAGGCTAGAAATCCAGCCTGTGCGATAAAATGAGATAAAATAACAATTGTCATCTCTTTATGTTGAAATTAGAATTATACTTACAAAGGAACAATTTAGTGTTTTTTTTTCTCAGTTGAAAGCACAAAAAAAAAAGTTTATGAAATCTACAGATCATCCATGTCAATCTTTCTAAAGGCACCATTCATAGGATTTAGCTATTAGTGTTAATAAACATCCCGTTATTGCAGATGGATGAATGAGTCCAGGTGCAAATAATTCTATGAAATGCTATTTTATCAAAGCAGGATTGTATTTATTTATTATACACTTATTCATACACATCCATTATACAAAATTATAAAGAAGATTTTGTATAAATACATAGAAATATGACAAATAAATTGGACATCAAAGAGAAACCAAGTTATAATGGCACATTAGGTTATATCCCAGGTCAGGACTTCCTGGGAGGATGTTATAGGGAGCTACCTTCCAGTAAGTGGTGCTAGAGGTGGCTTTCCTTTTTCTATGAAGGAAAACTTATTTGGATAGCTTCCCATAAGGCTCTAATTTAGCCTGGGCCCCATAGTAAACTTTTCACTGCCCCCCATTCCCCGCACTTGGTATGGTGACTCCTATCCTGGCCCTCAAAACAGTATAGCATCACTTTCCAATCCCCATACATTATAACACTCCCTTTAACAAGCCTACATGTTATAATGCCCAATTTACTGCCCCCCTCATATGGTATAATTCTCCCATATTTACTTTCTCCCATATGATATAACATCCCATTTTCTGGCCCCACATGATATTGAAAAAAAAAACAAAAAAAACCTTACACTGTATATTGCTACCTTACTAGCCACCGTACAGTTTGCTGCCTTCTTTAGTGGCTTCAACACTGTAAATGCCCCCTTTACTGCCCCCCCCCACACAGTATACGTACTGGCCCCTATGCAGTAAGTGCCCTTTACAGGCCCTCATATAGTAAATGCTATTTGTGATGTTATTATAAGTATGTTCTGTATGTTCTTTTCTGCTTACTTATCTTGCTTTGTCTGCCTAGCAACAGTGAGGTGGTAATGGAGGAGGGGCTGAGCTTAGGGGGAGGAGTTGCTAGACAGGGAGCCATGGAGGAAGCACGGAATAAATAGTTCTATAAAAGTAACTATCGCATAGTGCACTTATTCCAGAAGACCTGCATCCTCACTACAACACTACAGTATTGACCTTAGGCTGCCACCTGCCGAAGGCCACTCCAGAGTTTGTCCAATCCCTGGAAAAGTCATTAAAGAATACTGTCTCGCAGTGCACGGTATAATGTTCCATAGTGGCTCCTCCACACAGCATAATGTCCCAAAGCAGACCTTCACATAGCATAATGCCCCATATTAGCCCCTCCACACAATATAATGTCCCATAGTGGCCCCTACAGTTTTTGTTATGAATTTCCCAAACATTTCGGCCAAATCCGAATCTTTTGCGGTTCGCCACCCACTAGCTATTATTATACTCTGGGGTCTCTTTACTCTTGCTATTGTAGGGTAAAAATGTAATTGAGCTATGGGGATGCAGATCTTGGAAGAGAAGACACAGGAGGTGGGTGAAGTGACATGTACACTGCAGATGGTTTATCTTCATGGTTGTTCAAGTTTTTTTTAAATTGTTGTATGTTTTGAAAACCCCTTTAAATGCCACTTGTGAAGAAGTCGATCCCTCTCATTGTACCGTGAGCCCACAGTGCATTGCCTCCAGACTGAGTTTGTGTGCATTCATATCAGGTGAAAGATTTGCATATATTTATATGATCAAATATTGCAATTCGGGTTACAGTCTTAGGGGCTCAACATTATATTTACCCTTTTACATTAGTAACAATTAGAAGTCAAATTAATTACATTATCAAAATATTCACTCTTCTGTCTACAACATACATCTAACCTACATGAAGTCTTGTCTTATCTTGTCCGGCATTGGCACTGACAACCACTGAAATTTAGGGCGCTCCACGTGAAGGGTCTGTTTTTTGTCAGAAAGTCTTGCAGACACGCAGACAACATAGAAATCATTCCCCAGGTACAGAAAAGAAATCAAAACATCCTTATTATCCAGCAAGGCACATAGGACACGTTGTGAATCAGTATTAATAGTGTCTCTTGGTTACACACCCTAGGTTTCCAGCTTTCCAATCCTTCCCCCTCCTTCCTCTGCAGTTTCAAGGAGAGATTGTGCTTATTTACTGCTGTTCAAATCAGTGTGAGCTTGTACATGTAATTGGCAATGGAATGGAAATGAGTGCGTACAGTATGAGCAATAATGCACCATAGGACTGGTATTGTTCAGATGCAATCAGACGCCTCGGCTGTGTGGGGAAGAACTGGCCAAACCAGAAGACTTGTCTGACCACCTGAGACGAGTAATTATATTGCACACAATACACCTAGAGAATAGGCTGGCGTATCTAACCAGAGAAACATTCACTGCATCCGATGGCTGAAACAAACAGAAAATAATGGACATGAACATCTTGGTGAAAAAAGAGAAACATCAAGTACTACACACAGTTGTACAGAGAAACTGAATAATAATTACCCTGTTTCTGAAAAACGGAATGATTCGGAGATCCATTATTCACAACCGGTACAATCATTGAATATTCCAGGTGCAGATTGCGGCAATAAAATATGTATATAACATGCACATATATGTAATATTATAATAAATCATTAATGTTATTTACAGTTTAACCCCTTAACGCTCTGGTCAGTAATAGTACTGACCAGCTTCCCCTCACCCTCCTGCCTCCGTTTCACCGAAAAAAGTTGTGATGGCTGCTGTTCCCTACAGCAGACCATCACAGGCAAGTAAAAAAAGACAAATGGTGGAGGTCTCACATTAGCGATCGCCGCTATTAGTCACTGACTGATAGAATACTAATGGCGGCGATCACCGAAGTTGGATCGCTGCTATTTTGTTTCATTATGCGTACAAGCTGGGATGGCCTGCTGTCTGAGACAGCAGACCATCCCAGCTAACTGCCAGGTGACAAATGGCAGTGGTCCCACTTCGGCAATCGCCGCCATTAGTCACGTGGGTAATGGCAGCGACCGCGGAAGTGCGACCCCTGCCATGTGAGTCTCGTCGCTGCAAATAAATAAAATTCCTGCTGTGATAGCTGCTGTAAGGGACAGCAGTCATCACAGCATGCAAGATGAGGCCCCAGTATGATGCACCAAACCCTGGTATGAGACGCCAGCATGAGGCATGAGGCGCCAGAGAAAAGTGGTGGCGGTCGCCTGTTAGGATCGTGAACATATTGGCGATCGCAGCCATTGCAGACATTGCAGACATCTGAACAATGTCTGCAATGGCAGCGATCGCCAATATGCAAACGCTCTGCATGTTTATCCTGCTGTGAATCAACGCCATTGCATATGTGAGTGATATGCTGCTGCTTGTATCTATCCAGATGTGCATTGGCGCCCATGCTGTGATTGGCTACTGTAGTAGTAGTCCTGCCTCCTGATCGCCACTATTGGTTAGTCACTGACTACTGACCAATAGGAGTGATCAGTGATGTCACAGAACTGCTACTACATCTTGCACCCTCCTCCATCTTCTCTGTTGGGTTTAGTCAGTCGTTGAGAGAGGTTGCTAGTGGTTGCTGTGCTGTGCTATTTTGAGATATATTGAAAACTCTGTTCCTGTGTGTTTGTGCCCACTGTGTTCCATCTGAATTTCTCCCTCTGCCCATCTTCTTACTGCGCCACCTGAATTACCCCCTCTGCCCACCTCCTTATTGCACCACCTGAATTTCCCCGTCCATCCACCTCCTTACCTGTGTCCCATCTTTGTCTGTTTATCCTTGTTTTTTTGTGGGGTTTTGTGGTTTTTTTTTTATATAATAATAACAATAATAGTAGATTAGTGTTAGGAACCCGTCACCTTAGTTTTAGTAATAGGGATTAGTTCAGTGTTAGTTAGGTGCGTTTACCGTCTGTCTACCCCCTGCTTCTTGTCTGTCTGTCTTTTTTTTTAATTATTATAGTCAGTGTCAGGGAATTTGCAAAAAATTTAGTTAGGTTAGTTAGGTTTAGCATCAGGGAATAAATAAAATTAGGTGTAGTGTAGTGTAGTTTAGGGAAACCTTAGTGTAGTGTAGGGAAGTCCAAACTTCATTTATATACCTGATTTTTTGGGGTATATTATTTTTTTTCTTTATACAGTTTTTACTGTATATACAGTTTACTGTGAACACACCAATATACTGTATACTGAGAACACACAAATATAATAAACTGTGCAAAAATGTCCCAGCGCTCCTTTACTGCTGAAGAGGCGTATCAATTTCTCGCCTCTGAAAGCGAATCTTCTGATGGTGCCATACTGTTTTATTTATCATCATCCTCATCAAGTCATGATGAGGATGATGATGAGGGACCCCCAAGAAGACGCCCTAGACCCACTGCACCTGAGACCCCAGAAAGGAGTGACAGCACTATACAAAGCCCAGAGGAAAGTTGCCCCATTTGGACTTCGGTTCCTGAGAACTATGTTCCCCAGATCCCCGAGTACACAGGCACCCCAGGGATTAAATTTGACACGGCAGGGCTCAGAGAATTTGATTTCTTTAATTTTTTTTTCTCTGAGGACCTCATAGAGCTCATGGTGGTGCAGACGAATTTGTATGCCGAACAGTACAAAACCAAAAACCCTGGTGCATTTCTTTCGCAACCCCACAGGTGGATCCCTGTAACAGTAAATGAAATGTACATATTCTGGGGACTCGTTAAACATGGGGCTTGTAAAAAAGCCGTCCCTTAGAGACTACTGGAGCACGGACATATTATACTACACCCCATTATATCGCACTAGAATGTCCAGGATGCGCTATGAGGCTATACGTCAATTCCTGCACTATGCAGACAATGAACAGTGCCCACCCCGTGATGACCCCAGTTTTGATCGCTTATATAAATTGAGACCCATAGTAGACCATTTCAGTGCCCGGTTTGTCCAAGCATACACCCCAGAGAAGTATATTTCTATTGATGAATCGCTGGTACATTTTATAGGGAGACTTAAATTCCGCCAATATCTGCCAAGCAAGAGGGCAAGGTATGGCGTGAAGATGTATAAGCTGTGCGAGAGTGCATCAGGGTATACCTACAGATTTAGGATATACCAAGGGAAGGACACCAAAATTGATCCTCCAGAATGCCCCTCCTTCCTGAGAGTTAGTGCCAAAATTGTGTGGAATTTGCTACACCCACTGCTGGACCAGGGTTACCACCTCTACCTGGATAATTTTTATACCAGCGTGGCACTCTTCAATAGCCTCGCCTCCAGAAATACTGCAGCATGCGGCACCGTCTGAAAAAATCAGAGAGGCCTCCCTAAGACCCTGCTTGGGCAAACGCTCAGAAGGGGTGAGAGCAGGGCTCAATGTACCAGCAATGTATTGTGTGTCAAGTACAAGGACAAGAGAGAAGTCCTTGTATTGACAACAATACATGGCCACACCAGCACCCATGTACCAGTACGAGGTACCAGTACAGAGACTCCCAAACCAGATTGCATCCTGGACTACAATAGGTACATGGGAGGGGTAGACTTGTCAGATCAAGTCCTGAAGCCCTACAGCGCCATGCGCAAATCAAGGGTGTGGTATAAAAAACTGTCTGTGCACATTGTACAGATGGCAATGTACAATGCGTACGCAGCGCTGCACCTCCCATGAGGCGACCTGAAGCGACCGCTTCAGGCGGCGCTATGTCAGGGCCCCAGGGAGGGCGGCATTTTTGCTTTCCTAAGCCAGTCCAGGACAAGCTGTCCTGGACTGGCTTAGAACCGAGCGGTGGATTGGGGAGGCCACTGGAGCAGCGCTGCTCCAGCAGCCTCCCCTCATGCTCAGGCAGAGAGCAGGTCCTCTCCTTGCCTGTTCTCTGCCTGTGAACGGCGCTAAGCCCTGCCCCCTCGCTTTGCCTCACTCCCTTCACTCCGCCACGCCCCCTACGCTCCACCCCCTCCTCCTGGGGGGGACGGGGGACGGCTTTCTGTCGTTCGCCTCAGGCGGCGAAAGGGGTAGGTTTACCCCTGTGCGTACGTGCTATTTCGATGTGCAGGCCAGAGGGGAACTTTCCTGGATTTTCAAGAGGTGGTTATCAAGAACCTCCTGTTTAGAGACCAGGAAAGGACAGTACCCAGTACATCTGGAAGCGAGGCCCCACCAAAATAGTTCCAGGACAACACTTTCCAGGAGAAGTTCCTCAAACTTCCAAGAAGGGAAAGAATCAAAAGAGGTGCCGAGTCTGTGCAAAGAAGGGGATAAGGAAGGACACTATATACCAGTGTGATACGTGTCCTGAAAAACCAGGGCTCTGTATGAAAGAATGTTTTCGCATTTATCATACATCCCTTGATATTTAATTTTACCCTGATGCACTCCGCACAGCTTATCCCCTTGCCGCATGCTGCCTCTTTCCCTTCTCTTTCCCTTGTGTGCCCAGGTATCACATAGCAGCCATGGGGGATTGCCATTTCCAGGAAAATCTATGGTAATAAAAGCTGGGCATAATATATCAAGCACTGAAATGGCATTTATGATTCGAAAATTACAATTCTCACTGTGCACCAGTTGCTGCACAATACCTTTTGAAAATACGTCCATGCTCCATTAGTCTAAATAGTGGCCCTTCCATTCTGAGCCCTGCCGTGTCGTCAGACATTATACAACTGCCACATATAGGGTATTGCCATATCCAGCAGAACCTTCGTTACATTTTATGGGGTCAATGTCTCCTGTGGCATGTGCTGGGCACAATATATCGGGCACTGAAATGGCATATATGGTTTGAAAATTGCAATTCTCACTCTGCACCGCCTGTTATGCAGTATCATTTGGAAAAGCCTGTGGGGTCAATATGCTCACTATACCCCTAGATGAGTACCTAAAGGGGTTACGCTTCTAAAATGGAGTCACTTCTTGGGGGTCTCAACTGTACTGGTACCTCAGGGGCCTTATGTAAATGCCTTAGCTGATATATCTTTTTGCTACCAAATCCAGAGTCCTTTCCCATTCTGAGCCCTGCCGTGTCATCAGGCATTATACAACTGCCACATGTAGGGTATTGCCATATCCAGCAGAACCTACGTTACATTTTATGGGGTCAATGTCTCCTGTGGTATGTACTGGGCACTATATATAGGGCACTGAAATGGCATATATGATTTGAAAATTGAAATTCTCACTCTGCACCGTCTGCTATGAAGTATCATTTGGAAAAGCCTGTGGGGTCAATATGCTCACTATACCCCTAGATGAATTCCCTAAGGGGTCTAGTTTCCAAAATGGGGTCACTTTTGGGGGTTTTCCACTGTTGTGGTACCTCTAGGGCTCTGCAAATGCAACATGGCACCTATAAATCATTTGTGTGAAATCAGAGCTCCAAAAGAGAAATAACACTCCTTTGCTTCTGAGCCCTCCTCTGTGCCCAAACAGCGGTTTTTGACCACAAATGGGGCATTTCTGTGTTCGAGAGAAATTGGGTAACAAGATGGGCTACTTTATTCCCTGGTAAAAGGGAAAGAAAATATGAAAAAGTGCATATAACTGTAGAAATTATCATTTTTTTAAACTGACGGCCAAATTCAAAGAAGTTCAGTGTTTCCTAAAATGGCTGCTGCAAATGTGAAGACATGGGGCAAGGAACTCTGGGAACGTGGGATCACCCATGCGATAATCCATGCCATGCATGCAGCCAATCAGCAGGCTGCCAGCCCTGTGATGTCACAGCCCTATAAATACCCTCCGCCATCTTGGATTCAGTCATTTTCCAGTGTACTTAGTGCAGGGAGAGAAGTCAGCAAGCACTAGGAAAAGTAGTAGAAAAAACTTGAATACTGATATTTTGCTCAATCAAAGTTCAGGGAAAGAGCATTAGAAGTGTAGGGAAAGAATAGGGAGGAATTTATGCAGAATATTGAGTAGTGCTCTACACCACTATACCGGCTCTCTGCAGCCAGAAAATAGCTGTTTTTTAAAGCGATTCGCCGCAAATTAATTTGGATTGAATTGAAGCGTTTTGAAAAATTAGGCGAATTGGCCGAATCAAATTTTTGAAAAGTTCAATCATCTCTAATTAGAACAACTTATTTACAATCAATGCAATTTACTTATTGAAGTCCATTGTAAAGTTGACCATATATATCAAATGCCTACAGCAATTCAACAGAAAACTCAATGGTGCTTGTCCATAATATAAGTTTGATTCAGTTTCAGGTATGAAACATTTTACCAATGCAGTGCCACAAAGTATGTGACTAAGTACCAACTTTTGACATCTCCAGCAGAGTTAGATGATGTCAGAATCAGTGGTATGATAACTCGGGCATTTTGTCCATCTAATAAGCAATTTGTAATTCTCCTGATTTATAATGATTCTACTCTCATAACTATTGAAAGTTATCTTATCTTTTTTTTTTAATTTTAAAATTTGATTATTGAAGACATTTTTTTAAAAAAAATACAAGAAAAACAAAACAACAGCGGGCCAAAGGGAGGAAAGACAAAAATCCATGGCTGAATCGGGCCGTACAGTACTATACGTCAAGTACAATAATCCAAACAACCTCTTATCTAATATAGACACTCAGGAGCATACACAATGGTTACAAAAGCATGAACAGTAGTCTTATCAGTTCTCGAGTGGCAGCCAATAATGAACAGGGCCTGGGGAAAGGTAAGGGGGTTGGGGGGGGGGGGGGAGAGGGACAGGGAATGCGGTGGAAGAATAGGGCAGGAAGGAAAACAAACATTGTTAAAAGTAAAAACAAATTTGTCATAACAAAGTCAATAAGTATCTAAGAGCAAAAAAAAAGAAACACTGCATGTTCAGAGCAGAATGGTGCAATTCAAAAGGGAATGGTAACGATAAGGAGGTAAGTATACAAATAGAAGTGCAAACGACCATAACAATTAGAGTACCTACAATAATAATAGCAACCATGATCCGGTGCACGTGACCAGTTATGGAAGTGCACTAGGGGTGGAGAGGGGATTCTTCCATAAAAGCGGACCAGAGGGTCCATCTGTAGCAGAAACTGGAGAAGGTATGGTTTTTGGTGGCCAACATCTGCTCCAGGCTGAAAGCCAAGTCCACATGATGGATCAGATCATTTATTGTCATACAGGGTGTAAACTTCCACTGCTTCGCTATCATGGATCTGGCTGCTAGAATTTTCTGACCCAGCATCAAATGCATACCTGTGGGGAAAGACCCAGTGTCTAGAAAGCATAATGCCAGCCCTGGGGAGGGGGAGATGGGGAGACCAGCTACAGAGGACATGAAGCCGAAGACAGTGGTCCAAAAGTCCTGAATTGGGGGGCATTCCCACCACATATGCAATAGAGTGGCTTCACAACCGCAACCCCACCAACAGAGTCTCGAGAAGGAGGCATCAATATATGCCAACTGTACAGGAGAACTGTACCAGCGTAGAAGGATTTGAGCCGTCTCCCAGTGGGCTGCACCCTTTGACACCCGCTTAACTCAGGCGGAGAAATACATTTGGCAAGGTTCATCTCCCACCTCGAAGGGCATAGAGGTTTGGTCCACTCTGAGGGGGTGGAGAAAAAAGTATAAAAAGCTGAGATGCCGCCTTTAGGAGGTGTTGTTCGTCTCCACAGTCTCCATGCAAGCCTGGGAAACACAAGTCTCGACGCTCCGTGGGTTTGAAGAAGGTGCCTAAGCTGCAGGAATTTAAAAAAATTCTTGTGAGGGTGATCATATTCCTCCCGCAATACAAAAAACAAAAAAACTTCTACTTCAGTAGATGATACCTTTTTTTAATGGCTAACTCATAAGGATGACAGAATATAACATTTCAAAGCTCTTTGGCTATTTCTTCAGCTATAACTAAGAACAATTTCTGAAGGCTGCATATTATGTACAACAGGACACATAGGGATAGGATTTCAGGAGGGAGGGGGATGAGGAGAAGAGGCTTATTAGTATAAACATGTAAAAAAATTCACAGGTCCCAGGTTCTTATCTTTATGGCTGTCTTAGTTCAGTGATTTCTATAGCATGACATGAACCCATGTGAGACATTCATTCCATTCTCCAGAGTGTTAAATAGGGTCATGCTCTTGTATTCATGAATCCGTCGCTGTTTCCTTGATTTAAAATACCCTCTTAAAATCAAAATTTTCATGTCATTGGTGATATTATGATCTTCATTGCAGAAATGTTTTGGCACGGGAAGGTCCATTCTCTGTTCTCTAATTGTATGGCGATGTGCGTTCATTCTCATTCTGAACTTCTGACTGGTCTCTCCAACATACAGATTTTCAGTGGAACATTTGGTGCACATTATTAAATACACTACATTAGGTGTGTTACAGGTGAACGTACCTGGGATTTTATATTCCCTGTTAGAGTTTGGTATCTCTATCTTGTCAGTGGTCAGTATGTGAGGGCAGGTTTCGCACCTTTTCTGTCCGTATGGGAATGTTCCTGTTTTAGTTGGAGGTGACAGTGAGCTGCTAACAACCATATTACTGAGGTTTGGTGGCTGTCTGTAGCACAGGAGAGGGGGGGTCTGGAAATATGGATTTTAGAATTGTTTTCCTGTTTGGTATTGTATTTTATTAATTCTGATCTTGGTATTCTGGTGGCCCTGGTGATTTGGTTTTCAACTGTTCTTGGATGGTAACCCTGCCTCAAGAATGTGTTTTTGAGGCCTCCCAGGTGTTTGTCTCTATCTGCAGTGTTTGAACATATACAATGATATCTGACGGCTTGGCTGTAGACAATGGAGTTCTTTATATGTTTCAGATGAAAGCTATCCCATCTTAGGTAGGTAAGGTGGTCAATTGGTTTCCGATGCGACACCTATTATTAACATCCCAGTGGCAAAAGAATGACAGAAGTACAGACTTCCAGAATGATACCTGAGAGTGATTAGGGAGATACACTATAACCAGAGTATATTTAACGTTATTAACTAAGCAATTAATGCCGAGATACCGGCCCTTAGGGTCGCTCAGAACAGACTCCAATGTGAAGGCAACCGAGTCTTTAACTGCTACAAGCAGCCCCTTACGTTTAGCAGTGCAGGAGGCTTGAAATATATGGGGAAAAGAGGGATTAGAAAATTTGGGACACCTGTCTCTATGGAAGTGGGTTTCTTGAAGTATAAGGACATCGCAGCAGAGGCGACGCGCCTTCCTCCAGACCGAGCTCCTTTTGTATGGACTGTTTAAACCCCTAACATTCATAGAAGAAATATGGAGCACCATTTTTAAAATTTAGGAGAAAGAAAAGTGTAAAGTAGCAGGTACAAACAGACCATATGTAAGTACGGGCCAGCAGGTAACGAGGATCCGCGACTAAGAGACAGACGCACACTGGAAGGTATATAACACAATTTACTTATGGAAAATGGGAAGGAATCAACAAAAGAAACTAAGTTACATATAACAATATGAGGATAACGCCCGCTATAAACTGGCTCTAGCTGTCCCTGAGATACTTGTACGGTACCGTGTGTATACAGTCTCTCTCAGCTCTCTGTGGTGCTCCCTCGATGCAGGCCTGTCCAGGAACTCAGCAGACTCTGTCTTGCTTCTGTCTTGGGTGAAGGTCTGAACACAGTCCAAGGCACAGTCTGGCTTTAGTCTCCAGAACAATCTCCACAACACTGCCGCTTTCTCCAGTCAGTCTTTGCAGTGTTTCAGGCCTTCTACTATGGCCTACAGCAACAATGGCCTCTCACAGGTCCTCACAGCACACACTCTGGGCCCACACCACGCTGCTCTGTGCTTCCTGCACACGTCACTTCCTCTGGACCGCACCATTTACCCAACAGAACAGGGTGATTATTGTCTCTCACAGTAGTGCTGTCCCAGGCTATATTTCTTCACACCAGTAGATGGCAGCAAAACAACACTATTAAGACAATAGGGGCTATTACTGACTGCTACATACCCCCCCAGTCGAATGTTGGCAGTCCCTGACAACAATAGCCCCATCAATACATTTCTGTAATCGCAATGTTGTGATGTAACGATGGGCCGCTGGCCAAACGAACTCATTCTGGGCATAGCGCACTGGCGGTCCACCCGCTGTGGAGCGGCTAGTCCGCCGCAAGCTTGTCATATCGTCAGCAAGTGTAGAGGTCGGTCTCTCATTGGGACGGTCAGGTATGGCAGTCGGGGGTGTCACTACTGTTGCAGGCCCAGCTACTGTCGGGGTGGTCACAGCTTCCATAACACCCCCGTTATCATCATCGTCATCCCACAACCAGGGCTCACTTGTGGAGGGGTGTGTCATAGTCACTTCCTCTCTGTCGTCCTGAACTGGCCCCTGAGACTGACATGGGCGTAACATGTCACGGTGTAGTGTCCGCGTTTGCTTAGTCAGGGTATTTTGGACTTGGTAAACGGGACTATCAACATGAGGGTGGGCCACAATGCAGTAAGGGTCAGGTTCCCACCTACTGTCCAATTTCCCTAGTGGCTTCTTTACTCGTACCAAGACTAAGTCGCCCACCTTAAGAGGGGTGTCCTGCACCGGTCGATGATTAGGGTGAACTTGCTCGTGTAGTCTCTCACGTACTATCCGGTGGACAGTCTCTAATCTCTGACGGTGAGCCTGAATCCAAGTGGGCAGACCTCGATAAGGAAATTCATCGGTGTCTTTGAGGTTGAGGTCTCCCACACCTTTTCCGGGTCGCCCAAAGAAGAGAACATATGGGGCGTACCCTGTGACAGAGTGGACTTGATTATTATAGGCCCACAGCAATTCAGGCAGGTACTGCGGCCATTGTCGCTTCTTGTCAGCTTCCAAGGTGCGGATCATCTGAAGTAATGTGCGGTTAAATCTTTCACATGCCCCATTCCCCTGTGGGTGGTATGGGGTGGTGCGTGACTTTTTCATTCCATAAATACGTTGCACCTCTTGCATGACTCGCCCCTCGAAGCAGGCACCTTGGTCAGAGTGAATGCGTTGAGGGCAGCCGTACACTCGTATGAAGTGGTGACACAGGGCCTCAGCAGCCGACTCAGCAGTCTGGTCCTTTGTTGCAACGGCTACAGCAAATTTGGTAAAGTGATCTACCATAACTAAGCAATACTGATTCCCACTTGCAGAATATCCCATGGCGAGATAGTCAATCATCAATACTTCAAGTGGTTCCTTCGTCACTATGGTCTGTGTTGGAGCCCTCTGTTCAACTGCTTTGTTGATTTCGCATGCTCTGCAATCACGACATACTTCTTCAACAATGAAGCGGAGACTCGGACAGAAGATCAATCGTTGGAGCCATCTAAAGGTCTTCTCAGCTCCAAAGTGGCCATTCCTACGATGTACCTCGGCGGCTAGTGGACGGGCCAGGTCAGTAGTCACTACAATTTGATAACAGGCATCAATTTCAGTTGGCAAGTATACACGCCGTCGTAGGATCCCATCCCTCATCTCCAATCGGTTCCACTGCCCCACTACCGCTAATACTTCGGGTGACAACTGGTCTCTTTCATCAATAGTAGGCTTGCACCCCTTTTTAACACATCGGCATAGCAGTGCCAGGCTTGGATCATGTTGCTGGAGCCCAATCCATTCTTGGTGGGATGGGCCCAGGAAGGGAGCTACTTGAGTTCCCAGTATTTCGCTCTGTAGAGCAGTCACCACCTTCTGGGAAAACTGGGTGAAATCAGGTACCTCTGTTGATTCTAATTCTTGATCTATGTCCCCGACCGGTGGTTGGGGAGTGACTCGGGACAATGCATCAGCTTTCTGATTCTCATTTTTGGAGCGATATTTCTCACTGTAGCGGTACTTAGAAAGTCGGGCCATCCACCGTTGCTCCAGGGCACCTAGCTTCGCATTATCCAAATGTGCCAGTGGATTGTTGTCCGTCAACACTTGTACTTCTGCCCCAGTGAGGTACCCCGCAAACTTCTCAGTCATTGCCCACACAAGGGCTAATAACTCCAAGCGGAAGGAGCTGTAATTAGCAGGGTTTATTTCAGAGTCTCGTAATGACCGGCTGCCATATGCGATCACTCTTTCTTCGCCATTCTGGATTTGGGAGAGTACTGCCCCAAGACCATATTGGCTGGCGTCTGTATAAAGCTGAAAGGGTAGATGGTAATCAGCATATGCCAGAATTGGAGGGTTGGTCAAAGCATCCTTCAGAGTTTGAAATGCTCTCTCTTGTTCGATACCCCAAGGCACGCATTCAGCCTTCGGACCCCTAGCGGTATTCCTCAATAGCGCATTCAGTGGTTCAGCTTTGTGTGCAAAGTCTTTAACAAATCACCTGTAATATCCAGCAAGCCCTAAGAAGGCACGGACCTCTCGTAGGGTGGTAGGAGTGGGCCAGTCTCGCACAGCCGCAATCTTCTCACTGGATGGCTGCATTCCACGTCCTGATATTCGATGTCCCAAATATTCAATTTCTTCCTGTAACAGGCGACACTTGCTGGGCTTCAACTTCTAACCGTGCTCTCTCAGTCTCCTAAAAACCTGCCCCAGCTTCTGAAGATGATCTTTGAATGTAGCGGAGTAGACAATGATGTCATCGAGGTAAATCAGAGTGAATTCGAAATTGAAATTGCCCAGACATTTCTCCATGAGCCGTTGGAATGTACCCGGGGCATTGGTCAGACCAAAAGGCATACGGTTGAACTCATATAGACCCATTGGGAGGATGAAAGCCGTCTTCCCTTTGTCTTTCTCACTCATGGGGACCTGCCAGTAGCCACTTGCTAAATCCAGGGACAAGAAGTAACGGGCCTTGCCTAAGGCCGTAAGCGATTCTTCAATACGGGGGAGTGGGTAAGAGTCACGTACAGTGCAGGAGTTCAGTCTACGATAATCCACGCAGAACCTTAAAGATCCGTTCTTCTTTTTGACTAACACCACTGGTGCAGCCCAAGGGCTTTGACTCTCTCTAACAACTCCATTCTCCAGCATTGAATTCAGCAGATCTTTCACTTCTTGGTACTGTTGGGGTGGTATCTGCCGATATCTTTCCCTGATGGGAGCCGCATCTCCAGTGGGTATTTCGTGATAGATTCCCTGTGCACAGCCAAAGTCATTCTCATGTCATGCAAATGAGGCCTCGTGTTCTCCTAGCAACTGGTCTACCTTTCTGACTTGATCAGTGGTATATCGAGAAAGGTTTAACTTCATCCGTTCCCGCAGCAACCGCCCTTCTTCATGGGAGACAATGCACCCTTCTGCTTCTGTGGACACAGTCACTGACCATTCCCCCTTCCCAGACGGGGTCAGTTCTAAAGGTGTCGCCTTTCGTATTTCAGCTGGGACAGCATAGACCTTGGCAAGGAGGCTACCTGGAGTCAGATCTAAACTCTGGTTATGGGTATTGACACACTGCACCAACACTCTCCCCTGGGTTACCACAGACAAGGAGCGAGCCACCAGCACATTAGTGCACCCGTTCTGGTTACATAATGGGTCAATCATGACGGAGAGGCCTTCTAATTTCCGAGTGGTGCCCAGTGGTAGCGATATAATAGTCTCTCTTTCAGCTGGTAGTGTTATCTTGGTGTGATGAGGAACAGTAGTACAGCCCACGGGCTGTTCTCCACCGGTGGCTCTCTGCAGTCCACACATCCTTATTAATCGCTGTAAGGCAGCCCGAGTGGGTTGGTGAGCAGTAGCTTCTCTCCAATAATTGTGCCCATCTCTAGCAAACAGCAGGTGGTTCATGTCCTTCAGAATATTCATCCCTAAAATTACGGGGATCTGTTTATCATAGCCCTCCTGGACTACGATAATACCTCTTCTGCCTAAGTCTCGGCCGCATATGTTCACGTCCATCCAGACCACTCCGCATACCGGGACAGGTAGGTTATTGGCTGCCACCACACTCACAAACATTTCAGGGTCATACTGGGCAGACTGTTGGAAGTACCGTTCATAACATTCTCTTCCCATAGTGGTAACCTGTGATCCCGTATCTATCATTCCAGTAACGAGGACATCATTCATCTTGACCTGCAACACCGGGCTTGCTGCAATCAGTGTATCATCAGGGCTCTTAACTTCCTTCACTCTTTTGTTCCCTTCCAACGCATGCCCCGCTGCGCTGGAACCTTCTAGTTTAAAGGCGGCTGTCTTGGGAACTTGTCTGGGCATTTTGCAGCGACATGTCCCAATCTTCCACACACCCAGCACTGGATCTCTCGCCGAGGTGGTCGTCTCTCTGGGCCCCCTCGGTAGACCCAACGTTCTCGGTCCTGTTCTGGGCCCCCTCGGTAGGCCCCTGACACTCCACTCTCAGGTACTTTATTCACTCTTCCCCCTTCATAGCCTCTCTTGGCCTGCTGTACATAATCTTCGCAGCGCTTTGTTAGGTATTCTACTTGTACCTGTAGTTTCTGAATAATGGACTCCAGGTCTCCGGCTTTTCCTATAGCTGCTGCTTCGGCCCCTTGACTTAGTGTGACACTCTGTCTCACCTGTGGCTCTGTCACTTTACTATTCGCACGGTAAATTGCCTCCACCCGTATGTCACCGAAGGTAGATTGTGGCCGTCTCCTTATCTCATCTTGCATTGCCTCTGCTATGATCTTGTCACGTATTCCTATGACAAACTGGTCTCGGAGAGTACGGTCATAGTCGGCTATAGCATTGATTTCCCCTTTTTCCCTAACTTCATTGAGTAGTTCTTGTAGGGCATTGGCATACTGAGGGAGAGTTTCAGCTTCTGACTGGGTTCGCTGAAAGAACCTGACCTTTAGGGAACCTAATGATGCTGTCTCTCCATAAATGGTCTCTAACAAAGTCACTACTTCATCAAATGTCTTTTTCTCATTAGCTGGTTGTAGCCTGACAGTCGTCTTGGCGTCCCCTGTCAGCGTCAGTGTGGCTAACTGTACTATCACATCCGATGCAATGTCATATATCTGCTGTAAGCCTTGTATCTGATCTGCCCATTCAGCTACCGTCATATTACATCCATCAAATTTTGTCACTTGGCTCATCACTGAGCCTGGCGGCACCATTCTCCTTCCTGGTAAAACAGCTACATTGGGACTATCAGCTGGGGCGCCTGAGCTTGACCCGGCAGAGGTTCCCTCTTCCCTGTCCGACATGTCTCCTGAGCTACGGATCCTGCCAACTACGCCAAAATGTAAGTCCGGGCCAGCAGGTAACGAGGATCCACGACTAGGAGACAGACGCACACTGGAAGGTATATAACACAATTTACTTATGGAAAATGGGAAGGAATCAACAAAAGAAACTAAGTTACATATAACAATATGAGGATAACGCCCGCTATAAACTGGCCCTAGCTGTCCCTGAGATACTTGTACGGTACCGGGTGTATACAGTCTCTCTCAGCTCTCTGTGGTGCTCCCTCGATGCAGGCCTGTCCAGGAACTCAGCAGACTCTGTCTTGCTTCTGTCTTGGGTGAAGGTCTGAACACAGTCCAAGGCACAGTCTGGCTTTAGTCTCCAGAACAATCTCCACAACACTGCCGCTTTCTCCAGTCAGTCTTTGCAGTGTTTCAGGCCTTCTACTATGGCCTACAGCAACAATGGCCTCTCACAGGTCCTCACAGCACACACTCTGGGCCCACACCATGCTGCTCTGTGCTTCCTGCACACGTCACTTCCTCTGGACCGCACCATTTACCCAACAGAACAGGGTGATTATTGTCTCTCACAGTAGTGCTGTCCCAGGCTATATTTCTTCACACCAGTAGATGGCAGCAAAACAACACTATTAAGACAATAGGGGCTATTACTGACTGCTACACATACAAGCTCTGAAATCATGCGGGAACATACAGTAGAATCACATCGAGCATTATACCTAATTACATGTAAGAACAAACAGTACAAATAATGCAAACCAAACATCTTAGTGTCAAAAAACACCAAATAGGCTATTTGGGGGGGGAGGGGATTCAACATTAGCTTACTCAATAAGAGCGTATACAAATATGGCAAACAAAGCGCTCTAATATAGAAGCAAGATCATGGAAAGAAAAGCCAAGGGGACTTTCCATCAAGGTGAGCTGTCCACTCATTGAGATCCACCCACAATCTGCCAGTCATTGGACACATGTGAAGGATGGGCAGGCTCAGAAGGAGAGGAGCCCTCAGGGATCAGGCGCCATTTGCGTAGGAGTGACATCCCCGCTTCCACAGAAGGTACAGAGTGGATTACCCCATTCCTTGGCACTAAGAGCTTGGTGGGGAAGCCCCAGCGGTACCTGATGCCATTCTTATCTCTGAGAATCTTGGTGACAGGCACGAGATCCCCCCACGCCTGCATAGTGGCTGCCGACAGGTCCCAATACAGAGAGATTGCTGAGAAGGGTGCGGGAAGGGTGCCACTTTTCCGGGCCTCTGTGAGTATGGAGTCCTTAATGTGATAAAAATGAACTCTCATCAGGACATCTCTAGGGGCCTCAGCAGGCGCTGAGCCCGCCTTGGGTATGCAGTGGGCTCTGTCCAGCGTAAGGTCAAGCTCAGGGAGATGGGGCAAGATCTTTTTGAACAGGCGTTTGATATAAGCTGGAAGGTTCTCAGAAGTAATGTCCTCAGGGATACCATGGAACTTTATGTTGTTACACCTGGAACGATCTTTGGCATCTACTGCTTTGATCTTTAACGAGTGAACCTCTGCCTCTAGAACGTTATGTGCATCAACAAATTTGTTGTGTGCAGTGGAAAACTCTCCCATCTTGTGTTCGATGTGTTCAGTTCGCTCCCCAAGGGCGTCAGAGCTTTCTGGGGACTCCTGAGTAAGAGGGCTTCCTCCTAGGCATGGTAAAGACACCAGAGGGTGACATTAAGAAAACTACTGTAGAGATGTCCTAGAAGAGGGGTGTAAGGGCTCCTTTGAGAAACATCAGCGAAGTAAGGGTGATGCACGATGGTATTATTCTAAGTCAGCTGTGAGCCACAGTGGGCACTTTGTTGCATGGCTACTCAATCATAGTGGAGAAGTGATAAGAGGCACTTTGGGCAACAGAGAGAAAGTCTTTGACAATCCTATGAGCTCTGAGGGTAAGTAGAAGTGAGGAGCCCCCCTGGTGGTGGTGTAAGGGCTCAGCACTCACACGGCTCTAAAATACACTGCCAGGAGGAGTTATTCTGAAAGCTGCAGGTATACACAAGCGTCCGTAGACTCAGAAAAGGGAGGGTGAGGAGCCCCCTTGATTGATGTGTAGGGGCTCTACAGTACCCTCCCTGGCAGGCAGCAGTAAGGCAAAAACAGTCAGCGCCAGGAGGCATAACAGAAGGTCACCGCTGAAACTACACAAAAGTCTAAAATGGGCTCACCCAGCTCAGATGCACGGCTGCAGATACTCTGTAGGATTCAGAGAGCACTTGAACTCCAAGATGTCAGGCCTTTCAGGCTCCAGAAAAGATGTAGGCCACAGGATCACTCAGGAGTGCCTGGACAATACTGAGGAGCAGGATACCACCCTTCACAGCAAGCCCAGGGCTGGAGGTAAGCACGGTGTTGGAGGGAGCTCCCTTGATGTTATGAAATAAGTGCCCCGGGTGACTGACTGAGGCTTGGGGGAGAGCCTCGGGGCAGCTCAAAGTTATCTTATTATCATATATTTTATTTAGATTGGCAATAATACAAAACAAGCAATATACAGTTTTGATATTTTCATAATTTATAGTGCATTTAAGTACATAACCAAAAGATGAACGAAATGATCATAGAAATATACAAGATACATTGTATAACATAAGAGATGCATATGAAAAATGAAAGTCAATGGAAGGGATATAACCTCACAGACACACTTTATATTCTATTGAGCAATTCATCAAGCGTCAGGGGCGACGTAAAGTCCTCATAATAAACATGGTGTACAGTAAAATAAGAAACATAATAACATAAAAAAAGAAACCCAGAAGAAGGTAGGGAAAATAATTAGTGGGAAGGGGGAATTAGGAGGGGGTTAGGGTGAAGGAAATGGATATAGGAAGGCAGATAAGGTGGAATCACTGCATCATAGGGCAAGGGTATTTATGTAATATTTAGAAGAGGACCATTTTTCCCAGTAAGACTCAATTTTAGAGCAGGTATCATGTAAGAGGGCAACCATATTTTCCATAATATAATAATAGTTAGACTCCAAAGTTGATGGAGCTATTGGATTCTTCCAGTAAGAGAATATCAAAGAACCGGCAGCTGTTAATCCGTGGAAGAGAATTGGTCCAGTCATGTGGGTGATACATTGAGAGATTAATATCCAATAAGACTAGTTTAGTGATCAAAGAGATTGGATATTGAAGTACCTCAGATACCATTTTACAAATATTCATCCAGAAGGGAATGATGATAGCACAACCCCCTAAAATATGGAGAATAAATCTCTTGAAGACATGATATCTCCAACACAAGTCAAGCATTGCTGGAAAGATTACTGTCAGCCTCCAGGGATATAAGTACCATTTACATAACAACTTCCTAGAAATCTCCAAATGTGATATTGAGTTAGAGAATTTAGTGGTGGGTGTAAAGGAGTAACTTGACATAAGGGGGTCAGAGATTGAAGCAATATCTCTATCCCACTGTTCTAGACAGTGTAGATTAGGAGATCTATGGTTCTCAAAAATTGCTGCATAGAGCTTTGACACACCTTTAGTTGTTTTATTAAAATTGTATAAAAAAAAAAATAGCTCAATCAGTGCTTCAGATGGTAAATGTTGTTTCCGATGAAACAGGATGAAGTGTCTAATCTGTAAATATTTGTAAAAATCAACAGATGGTATCTCATGCCAGAGAGAAAGTCTTTCTATGCTATTCTGTATCCAATTGTTGAGGTCGAGGTCTGGAATTAGATTTTGAAGGGTGTAAAAGAGAAAGACTGGAAATTTGAATAGGCCTTAGATTTCTGAGAACACCATAGTTTTCCAAGAGGTCAGACTTGTCTTAATTGTGAGATGTACCTGTTTATTAGTAAGGTGTTTTAGAGATGTAGACCATAGAAGAAAATCTACCCTGATGGTAAAAACGGAAGTGTTTTCTATTTAAATTTAATGTTTGGGGTTGGCAAAGTTAAGCTATTGACTTTTTTTGTCTAGTATACAAGCTTGGTAATTTTATTTAAGTAGAAGGAAGTCAGGGGAATTGGAAGGTTGCAAAACAAAAGAGCGTTTTAATTGCTGTAATGCGTCCTGTCCAAGACAGCTCAAATTTTGGTAGGGTAAAGGTCTCAGTGCCTAAAGATGTGAGGGATGAAAGGTAGTTCATAGCACACAATTAGGAAGATGGGAAAGCTAGTTTAATTCCTAAATAAGGGAGATCCTGAGTTGCCCAAGGGAAACGGAAGAGGGCTTGTAGTTGCTTAGATAGCATCTCATCTATTCCTATATTTAAAATCATATATTTCCCAACATTCACTTTGTAGTAGGATACCGCACAAAAGTTATCTAGGGCATCCAAAACATGGAAGAGGGATTGGAGCAGGGAGGAAAGGGCTATAATAACATTGTGAGCAAACAAACTAATTATATGGACAGTAGGGTCTATAGTGATACCTTGTAGAACATCTGATACATTGGGCCAAGGGTTCCATAATTAGTGAGAAAATCAATGGGGATAACAGACACCCTAGTCTGGTTCCATTAGTAATATGGAATGGGCGAGAATGATAGCCAGACGCCAGGACATTTGTGGTGGGTTTACAGTAGAGTGCCATGACAAGAGCATGGGCCTTACCAACAATGCCAAATTTGTGGAGAACTGGGCTAAGGAATCCTCAATGTACACAGTTGAATGGAGGACATCAATGTGATATTACATTACACATATTGCATTATTTATTGGCTTACCATTTACCGTATTATATGGCACTTCTATTTGTGCAGATTGTGAAGTGACACTTGTATATATGTTTATTTGTATATATATGTATATATACTGTACATGTATTTATATATGTATCTACACCTATAGTTTCACTTATGGATTTTGTATTTTTGCTGCAAGACATGATATAATTTTTTATCTTTGGTTTCTATTATAAGATGTACTTATAAAGGTCCATGGGACGAAACGTTTTTTGGTGGATGCTTATGTTTGTGGATGCAATAAATTCATCACATTTTGGAAGTCTATATTGATTGCCGGAAATTTCTTACTTCGATGATATGGCTGTGAGAGGCCTTTTCTGAGCACCTAACACTTGAACCGAGTGATGGTACATTACTAACAAGATGCCAAGGATCTGTGTTAGTGAAGACGATGAAAGAGACATGGTTACAGTCCAGAAAGGCCCATAGGTAAATTATGTGTTATGGAGGAGGAGAAACATACAGAAGCCTGATTTAAGTTCCCATCACTTTTGGATTAGATGAGTAAGATAAGTTATCAAAAACATCAACTTCATTCTCAGGAAGTACAACAATCCATCAGCTATAGGCAGTGCCCCCAAAACCAGAAGTAGTGATGCTGTTGCCACCCACATTTTTATTAGGGTGTACTCGCCCTAGTGTTTCCTTGTCCCCCTTCTTGCCAGTCCCCTACCCTGTTTTTTGCTTCTTTTTTTTTTTTTTACTGCACACTTTTATAATAGTGATACTGATTGGCAACTTTCCTGACATTTGTTGAACCCAGTTTGTGAGAAAATGGATTGCCCATCTCTAGTTTGGAGGTCTGAACTTATTCTCAAATATATCCTATTACTTTAGCATCCCCAAAGAGATTGTAAATTTTAGTTATTTTTTAACATAAACCAATAAGTGCAATTGGCCTCAGTGACTAGCAGATGTGTTTTCATTTGAAAACTCCAGAGACCGACATCTCCCTTGTTTCAGCTATGTAAGTGTGTCCTTAGAAGCCGATTTTATTACCTTAATTTACTTCATTAACTTTTACCACTTTTTCAGGAAAGTTATTTTACAGTATGAACGCTTTACACTCTCTGCAATGCCCAGAAGGAGGTTGTTGAAGGAATTGGGAATAACATACTTGCAGGTGGATACAAATTTCAAGAAGCTTTCATCTGGAAGACAGACTCCCTAGGGGCAAGATGTATTTAATAGTTCCAACACTTCACTCCCCCCTTCCTTCCCAGGCTCTGCTAATTGCAGGTAATGTGGAAATGCTCTGTGCGGTGATGTTCACATAGAGTTCCTCATTGATCAGCAAGATACACACATGTGAATGCGAACAGCTTCTCAAATGTACAATCTATCACAGTACAACTATAAAAAGATAAAACGGTTGAGAAATTATAGGAGCTGGAAGAAGGGGATTTCCTCTCAAGCCTCCCGAGTCTCATCAGTATTGCACTTACTAACACACAAAAATAATTTATTAAGATCAATGTTTTTGAAATTATTTTTAGACAAAATTCTGCTTCTGTGTTCAGTTCTTGCAAATGTTAAATTGCTCTTCAATTTACAAGTGCGATTCTCTTTCAGTACTTCAAGGAAACACTCCAGTATATCTCTGTACATAGTCCTTCTCTAAAACAAAATTGCCTTAAACCTTTCCCTGATGCCCACATATTTATATGTCCATCCAGGGTGGCACCTTAGTTGCAGAGAATGTATACAATACGTATTTGCTACTGATACGGATTGCACAGGATCTGTTAGGGCTATGAAGATGATTTTGGATTCATTTTAAAGATGAGACTCTGAATGTCCTCTTAATAGCCCTAATGGATCCTGAGGTCCTGGGGCTTTAAAGTGTCCTCTTCCATCCAGCCCCTGGCAGCATCTTAGAGCTGCATGAAGGAAGAAGGAGACAAATGGAGCAGAGCAACAGACTGTAGAAACAATAATAAATCATCATTGTCTGGACATAACCTGTATGTGACCCCAGGGGGAGGGCTAGCATATAATTTTGTCCATGTTATCTCCTCTCTTATCAAACAGAGAGCATACAATACTTTTGCATTCTGGTTGTCCCATAGAAGGATAATGTAATACCCTCTAATAAAACCTAATAAAAAAATTTCTGACAGAGGGAAAGTTCCATCAGTCAGGTAACACATTTTCACCTATTGAATGTAACCATATAAAATCCCAATTTTTTTTTAACAGCTTTCAGATAGCCAATAGTGGTAGTGTTTGGTTTTTTAGTTGCACTCACAGTACAAATGAAACACCAGGACTTCCAGTAGTCATCAGATCTAGAATTATGACTCTCTATCACCAGTAATACTGAACCACAGTAATTTGCGTCCATAATATTTGAGTAATAAAGCAACCGTGTTATGTCAATCTGAAACCAACTTTAGTTATCACATTAGTTAGGTATAGAGATTATAATTATTAATTAGAATTATAGTTTTTATAAGAGGATAGAAAATTATATTCTATTTACTTTGCATGCACAAAATTGGTTGGTTCTATAGTTTAGGAATGTTTTTAACACCTGCATCTGTAAATATATATATTGTGGGGAAATTAGCTTGGTAGAAACAGTGATGCAGACCCAAACAGTCAAGATAGGGACCCAAAAATGTGCAGCAAACAGGTTTACTTACAAAAAAAACAGGAGAAACAAACCTTGACTTCAGGCACAAATAAGCAAAACAAAATACAGATTTAATTCCTGCTCATCCGAGCGACTAACTAAACAGAAGTTATGACCTAACTATACGTGTGGCTTACTACGAGCCATACAAAAAACACAGGCACAAATTGGTCTCACCGGACTCAGGGTTATAGGACAGACCCAGTCACTTCATTTCCTCCCAGGATCTGCTCTGAAGTGCAGGCTCAACAAGCTTTTATGGCCTAATAATGAGCCCAGGTCCATACCTGGGGCTGAAACCTATTCCAGACACGCACTGGACCACACATAAGTCAGGAATCTGCGGCTGATATAGTGTGATTTAAGCAGTTTGCCTTTCACCATATATATATATATATATATATATATATATATATATACTAGCTGTACCCGCAACTTCGTCCGCAGCCCCCCTGACCCTGGCGTGAACCACCTGCAGCGCGGCCCGTGGCCCCCCACGTCCCTTTCCTTGCGGCTGCCGTGGGCCCCTCCTACAGGATGGTGGGTCGGGAGGCCACAGCCTCGCTGCTGCACCTCGGTCCCCCTTTTCCCGCTACCCGCGCCCCCGGCCCTGCCCTTACCCAC
Source organism: Leptodactylus fuscus (assembly GCF_031893055.1). Classification (NCBI taxonomy): domain Eukaryota; kingdom Metazoa; phylum Chordata; class Amphibia; order Anura; family Leptodactylidae; genus Leptodactylus; species Leptodactylus fuscus. Next base: position 135,958,333 of record NC_134266.1, on the reverse strand, counting down.
CACCCGCTTCCCCGGCCTCCATTTAGAGATTACAGTGACCTCCTACATCTCCCCCTTCCCCCCAGCACCAGCCACCCGTGACCCCGGTGACCCTAACACCCCCTCGCTTCCCCATGTGCAATCCGGACCCCCCTCTACTCACCTTCGGCCCTGTGGTCCCATTTTTCCCCCCACCAGGCCCCCTCCCTAACGGCTGCAACATAAGCGGTCATGCGTGGTGTTTCCCGAGGCGTCTGTGTTGGCAGCCGCAGAGTACGCCAGCCTGAGGCAATGTGTGGCCGCCTGGCATATCAGCGGCGTACGGAACCATGCGGCCAGCCGCCATGTTCGGCAAAGTGTATCCACGCGTTGGCCACGCCCACAATTCGCGGCAAACCTATGGGGCCGCTGTGCTGGCTCCCAATCCTGCCCACACACTGCCATGCGCCTATAGGAGTTAGGTGTGACTACCAGCGTTGACGTCATGCCTGGGTGGACAACGAAGAAGGAGAGAACTTTTGAGGGTCGTGGTGGCGTTTTGGGGTGAGTGAGACACATTTAAAGTAGCCTATTACCCCTTCCTGGCCAATATGTGGGTGTGTGTGAAATTTGTAAGAAATCCGTTCAGCCATTTGGGTGTGATTGAGTAACAAACATCCAAACATCCAAACACACAAACCCACATACATCCAAACTCACAAACTTTCACATTTATAATATTAATTAATTAATAGGATTATCTTGCAGTTTTTTGGAAAGTACATCTTGTTTGCAGAAAATGATTGGTTGAGCATGCACTTTTGTGGCAAATTTGGAAACATATATATATATATATATATATATATATATATATATATATAAATAATTATTTATATTAGTAGTATATGTTACTAATAATTAGTATATATTACTATAAAATGCATTTTTTTTAAATATAAAACATACACTTTATGAAGGTACCTGTATGCATACAGTATCAAGTGGCATTTTGACAATGCTGCATGTGTCTACTTTCAGAACATATATAGATATAGGTTAGTATAATATTTAATGTTGCAATTTAGGCTTTATTTGTCCATCTCAAAATTGTAAAAATTGCCCTGGCAGCCAGAGGAGAAAAAAAAAAATCTGAAAACCCTGGAAATGAATGGGTTAAAGGAAGTCTGTCAGCAGTAGAGATTGATGAATATTTAAAGATTTCAGTCCAAAGATGACTTCATGATAGACTCTAGCGAAAATATAAGAAATTACAGTAGCTGACTGATAACAGAGAGCAGTAGAACTAGCTCTTTAACCCCTTAAGGACGCAGGGTACTTTGGGCCTTAAGGCTCAGACCCTGTTTTTCAAATATGACGTCTTTTACTTTATGTGAGGCTAGCTTCATAATGCATTTACCTATCCAGGTGATTCCAAGATTGTTTTTTCGTGACACATTGTAGTTTATGTTGGTGGTAAATTTTGGTCATTATACTTTGAGTTTGTTTGTTAAAAAACGGACAATGTACCGAAAATTTCATAAAATTATCAATTTTGAAAGTTTCTGTTATTCTCGTGAAAACACAGACAGTCCTATCACACAAAATTCTTCCTAATTAACATTTCCCATATGTCTACTTTATATTGGCATTGTTTCTTCAATGTCCTTTTACTATTCTAGGAAGTTAGAAGGCTTATAACTTTAGTAGCAAATCGTCAGATTTTCAAGAAAATTTCAAGATTTTGTATTCTAGGGACCTATTTAGTTGTGAAGTGACTTTGAGGGGACTATATAATAGACAACTCCCACAAATGACCCCATTTTTGAAACTATAGTCTTCAAACTATTCAAAATTGTATATAGGAACTTTATATTAACCCTTTAGGTGTTCCACAGGAATTAATGCAATATGGAGGTGAAATTTCCAAAAGTCACTTTTTTATGCACATTTTCCATTTCAAACCACATTTTTCCGTAACAATGAAGGGGTTAACAGCAAAACATACCATAATATTTATTTCTGTGATTCTGCAGTTTGTAGAAATATTCCATATGTGGCCCTTCTGTGCAACGTGACTCAATACGTGTCCTCAGAAATCAAAGAGCACCTTTAGAGATTTCGGGCAGCAATTTCATTAGGATGGTTTTTAGATACCATGTTGCATTTACAGAGCCCTAGAAGTATCACAATAGTGGGAAAACTCCAAAAGTGACCCCATTTTGGAAACTGCACCCCTCAAAGAATTTATCAGGGGGTGTAGTGAGTATTAGTATCCCAGACGTGAATGCACAGCGGATGGTGAAGAGGTAATATGTAAGCGGTGCGGAGGACATTGGGAGCACCAAATTCCTTACTATGTCAAAATAGCTCCTATGATTGGGGGGGGGGGTCGCTTTGGGGGTCTCTTCTATTGTTTTTTCTCTTGTAAGCTGCAAAACTGGTCTGTACCCTGACATACGCCCGCACCACTTATATATTCCCCTTCTGACGCATTTGGCGATTTTGGGGTTTTTTTGCCTTCACATTATTCAAGCTATATTTTTTTATTTTTGTGTTGATGTGGCCATATGAGCGCTTGTATTTTTCCGGTATATGATGCATTTTGTAATGACACCATTTTTGGGTGCCTATAGCTTATTGGCTATTTTTTATTAACTCTTTTTTTGCTGGATAAAAAGAAATCAATCAATTCTGGCATTGCATTTTACTTTTTAAATGTTTTTCCACATGGTGTACAGCATAAGTATCATGTGAACTTTATTCTGCGGGTCGGTACGGTTACGGCGATACCTCATTTATAGTTTTTTTTATGCATTAGTAATTTTGACGAACAAAAACCCATTTGGGGACATAAATCAATGTTTTTTGCATCGCCATCTTCTGAGATGCGTAACATTTTTATTTTTCGATTGACAGAGTTGGTTTTGGTGTACATACGACTTTTTGATCACTTTTTATAGCATATTTTTTAAGGTGAGATGGCAAAAAAACATTATTTCCGTTTTTTCCTCCCGAAATTTACCATATAGGTGAAATAATGTTTTAGTTTTATGGTACAGGTTGTTACGGACGCGGCGATACCAAATATGCATAGTTTTTATTATTTTTTAGGTGTTTTTTTTTAAATAACTCATTTGCTATAGAAAAAGGGAATTTTGGGGCTTTATTAATTAATTTATTTATTTATTTCACACACTTTATTTATTTATTTTTTACACTTTTTTCACATTTTTTATTTCTCCTATTAGTGTACTTGAACCAGTAATACTCTGATTGCTGGTCCAGTACTATAGCCTGCAATACACGTGTATTGCAGGCTATATAGGAAGTGTGTCTCTGCAGATGCAGAGACACACTTCCGGCATCACGGCAGGACAGCAAGGATCCAAGCAGGTAAGCAGGGGTCCTAGCAGCCCGGGGTCACTAACCAGACCCCGGGCTACATACAATTCATCAGGGCACCCCCCCGATCTCGCCGCGGGGGGTGCCCGGGGGGGGGGGGGGGTGATGTGACCGAAAACGCTCTCGATGTCGCGGACATGTGTCCGCGGCATCAGGAGGGTTAATACCGCCGATTGGAGCGGCAATTCATATGGGCAGCTCGTCCTGGCCCTCGGCTGTGTAATGTAGCCAAGTGCCGGGTGTAATGGCGCCGGCACAGCTTCTGTGCCGGCGCCATTACTGGTCAGTAATAGTACTGACCTGAGCGCGAACGTGCTACTTGCCAGGACGTACTATTACTGACCAGAGCATTAAGGGGTTAAATTCTATATATCAGGCTGAGATCTAGATCACAGAAACCTAAATTCCTTCATCCGACCCAGCCACAAAGCGAGATGGATTGACTTGTGCTGAATTTCTTCTATTATTCTTCTTGGTCTAAAAAAACATAGCCCCTTTTGTCTCAGATATCCGGATAAATTCTCTGTTTCTGTGGAGACAAAGTAGGACCCAGATTCATAGGTTCATCAGAAAATTCAGGGACTGTCTCTATAGCAGAGGAGGTGGCAGAACAGAGCGCTCCTTCTTATGTTCTCTTAAGCGTCAATCAAGTCCAGTAGCCAGTGACATGGTTTCCTCTAAGGACGAAGGTTGAGGATAACTAGCCAAATGATCTTTTTGATTATAAGACAGGCCTTGGCAGAATTTATAACACAAAGCTGAATCATTACACTGACAAACCACCTCTTGAATTCAGAACAATAGTCTTCAACAGGTCAAGAACCTTGAAAAAGTGAATAGATATTCACTTCAGCCACAGCCACACAATGAAATTCATTATATTATATTTCTATAGCCACAGAAAAATGCCTATGCTTGAGGATAACCCTGTAAAACGGATATGATTTCCTACACATTGTTGTTCAGTCCCTGAGGAATGAGTTCTCAATCAAAAATATAACTCGCAGCTTTCACAAAAATTAACAAAAGACTTGTGATCTCCAGAAAATCAATCAGGCAGAATCACCTTGGGTTCAAGCAGTAGTAACAGGTGCTTTGAGTTGTGCAAACTCTACGTATTTTAGTTTTACAGCATGATCTTGGACCAGCTCTGACAGAGAGTGCATTTGATCCATAGTGTGCCGCATTTGATCCATTATAGAAAATAGTTATTATAGGCCTATTTTGATAGAATCTCTGGAGCAATTATCAGAAATTGTAAGAATTGACTCACAACAGAGAGCAGTAGAACTAGCTCTTTAAATCATATACAGCACTGAAAGATGGATCCCAGACACTTAAAGGGGCTCTATCAGCAAAATTATGCTGATAGAGCCCCATATATGTGTGAATAGCCTTTAAAAAGGCTATTCAGGCACTGCTAAAGTTACATTAATCTAACCCCCCTTTTTAAAATAAAACTCGAAAAAAGAATATGTTAAACTTATCTATCGTGCACGATGGGCGGGCATTCAGGGTCCGACATCATCTTCAGCCACGCCTTCTCTTCCAGCGATGTCTTCGGGTCCCATCTTCCCCCGGCGCTCGCAAACTGCCATTGATAAAAAATGGCGCGGGTGCATGCACAGTAGCAGCAGTAGTAGTAGTAGCAGCATGCTACTGCGCATGCACCCGCACCATTTCTTATCAATGGTAAAATGATAGTTTTCCTGGAATTTGCAAAGGCAAATGGGTTTAATGGGTAAAATCAGGTCCATTGGCTTGGAAAATATAATTTGGAATTGGATTGAAAACTGGTTGAATGATTGTATCCAGAGAGTTGTGGTCAATGACTGTAGCACAGACTGGTCCTCTGTTATAATTGGTGTACCTCAGGGGTCAGTGCTGGGTCCACTGTTATTTAACTTATTTATTAATGATATAGAAGATGGAATTAAGAGCACTGTCTCTATTTTTGCAAATGACACCAAGCTATGTAATACAGTACAGTATATACAAGATGTACGTAGGTTACAAGCAGACTTGGACAGACTATTTGGGCATTCACACGGCAAATGAGGTTCAGTGTGGATAGATGCAAAGTTAAGTATTTGGGTAAAAATAATCCACTCCCTAGGGGGAGTAGTGCTGGGAGTACCTGGTTTGGAAGTACCTGGGTGTACTTGTAAATTATAGATTAAATTACAACATGCAATGTTCAGACAACTGCTTCTACGGCCAGCAGGATACTGTCTTCAGTTAAAAGGGGTATGGACTCATGGGACAGAGATGTAATATTACCACTTTATAAATCATTGGTGCGGCCCCATCTGGCTTATACAGTTCTGTTTTGGGGACCAGTACATAGAAAGGATATAATAAAGTTGTAAAAGGTTCAACGGAGGGCCACAAAACTAATAAGGGGCATGAAGGACCTCAGATATGAGGAGAGACAAAGGCTTAGGCCCCACGTAGCATAAACACTGCAATGTTGCCCTTTTACAGTCTCTGTAAAGTAGATTCTGGCTAATCCCATCCACACAATAATGAAAATAATCTGAAGTGAAAATGCTGTGATTTGAAACATGCTTGCATTTTTGCAAATCACATCATTTCAATTATACCTAGGGAAATGCTGGCAGTTTCCATATAGGTATAATGGAAGAATTAAGTCTGCAGAGGAAACATGTTGCGGTAAAAAGCAAGCTTTTGCGCTGAGGCTCACTACATAGGGTCTTAACCTAAAGGAGTTAAATCTGTTTAGTCTTAACGGGGGTATATCATAAACCTGTATAAGTATGTGAATGGTTGTTCTATGTAAAATCTTCTCAAATGGCAAGCTTTCTGTCTGGAGAAAAATGGTTTAATGTCAAGAGCCTGTGAATCTGTGGAACAGCCTACCCCATGAACTGGTCACAGCTGACAGCTTCAAAAAAGGATTAGAAGTCTTTATAGAGAAAAATAGCATTGGTGGTTATAGAAATGCATAGGACGTGATGCCCTTTCCCATCCCCTGGTTGAACTTGATGGACATATGACTTTTTTCAACCATACTATGTAACTGTGCAATTTGCATATTATTAATATGTCTATTGATCCTATGATTTCTATAATTAGAAAATTTTCCTTTTTAGTGTTGCAATTTCAATATTGAGAAGTGCATCATAGTAAAATACATAAATCTGAAATTGTTGAGCTCCTTTGAGGAGTGTTTGATAAACCAGATAAGTCTCAGGGTGTTTGCATACTAAGACTCATCCCAGAGGAATCCTCTCATTATGGGAGCCTGCACAAGGAGTTTACGCTCGCTCATTCTGAACATAAAACTCGTTCAGAGCGAGCGGCATAAAAAACAGATCCCATTGACTTGAATGGGTGTCGGCATACACGCGCTCCCCATTGAAATCAATGGGAGGCTTTTTTTACCTATTGCTTTCAATGTGATACGCGCGTATCACATTGAAAGCAATAGGTAAAAAAGCCTCCCATTGATTTCAATGGGTAGCGGGCATATGCTGGCACCCATTCAAGTCAATGGGATCTGTTTTTTACGCCGCTCGCTCTGAACGAGTTTACGTTCAGAATGAGCGAGCATAAACTCTGTGTGCAGGTTCATTATGAGTGTATTTTTGTCAAGGGTGTTATAAGGTGGTGGCTATGCACCTCTATCCCTTTCCTAATGGTGTAAATTAGTCAATAATACCCTACTATTTGAGATCATTGTATATAGTAATAGGAGTACCCCAGCTAAATTTTGAAAGATGTGGAGTTCTCATGCTGTGCAGTGTTTCTTTACCTATACATTCATGGCCATGAACATTTTTCTAAACATAGTATCCCAAATACGTATAAAAAATATTTTACTCAAAGTTCTCATGAGCATTACTGTCATGCAAGATATGGTATAATGTAAGGAAAAACAAGATTCTGCACATTTAAAGACTCCCTTACTGTAATGGCTGGTCTGAACAGATCTCAAATACAGTAGGTCACTACTTTTTATGTTAGGTTTTAGTGACTTACACTGTTAACGTCCAACCTACAGTTGTCTTCTTTAGTGTAAAGTAAAATTCTCATTGTAAACACAACTTCCTATTGATTTCCTAAGCATTCAGAAAGATGTAAAGCACATGAATACACTAGTTAAGCAAAAATGTTTAGTTGAGCCTATTAACTGTACAGTATTTTTAGGAAACTTGTAGCGGGTAGAAAGGTGAAAATCACTTTCATATCACAAACATTGTTGTTTTATATTCTGAATGTAATGTGTAATTTATTGTAATCATATAGTGATTGTTCTGGGGCTTTATAAGCTCAGCTAATGAGAACAATTAATTTACTAAGAACAAATGCTATAAAGAGAAGATTAACAATATCATTCATGCACACAGTTTTGTTCACAAAGATTATGCTGTCATTGGAAAAAGGCCACAAAGGTATTAGGTATACATCAACATATTTTAATAGGAAAATATTAATACTATTATTCTCAGGTGTCATAAAAATCCTATGTCAGAAAAGGCACTATCACTCTATTCTCACATGAAGACCTGCAAATCTGGATACTCGGACCTTAGCAATAAAACTCCTGCAACACTGGTGCAACTAAAGTCTTGTGGGCCCCGATGCAATCTTTGGTCTGGGGCCCCCTATCTCATCCCTAAAGCAAATCTTTGATAGTGATGGTTACGGGAGCTAAGGAGTTTAATAAACTTTAGTGTGGTTAGGGGAATCTGTGGGTCTTCTTGGTTTATGGGCCAGATGGAAGCTGCAACTCAATACTCATGCCAGTGCTTATGGGCTCCCTCGATGCAATTGCACCTTCTGCATGTTATACCCCTGACCTGCACATTAATAGAGGCAACTACATCCAAATTCAAATTTGGAAATAAAGTGCAACTAAAGTCTTGTGGGCCCCGATGCAATCTTTGGTCTGGGGCCCCCTATCTCATCCCTAAAGCAAATCTTTGATAGTGATGGTTACGGGAGCTAAGGAGTTTAATAAACTTTAGTGTGGTTAGGGGAATCTGTGGGTCTTCTTGGTTTATGGGCCAGATGGAAGCTGCAACTCAATACTCATGCCAGTGCTTATGGGCTCCCTCGATGCAATTGCACCTTCTGCATGTTATACCCCTGACCTGCACATTAATAGAGGCAACTACATCCAAATTCAAATTTGGAAATACTATGTCAATTTTGAAAGTCATTTGTTCACGCTTGGAAACCCAGGATGCGTGTCATATATAAAACCACAGACATAGAAACTTGTAACATGTAGAGATGAGCGAACAGTGTTCTATCGAACACATGTTCGATCGGATATCAGGGTGTTCGCCATGTTCGAATCGAATCGAACACCGCGTGGTAAAGTGCGCCAAAATTCGATTCCCCTCCCACCTTCCCTGGCACCTTTTTTGCACCAATAACAGCGCAGGGGAGGTGGGACAGGAACTACGACACCGGGGGCATTGAAAAAAATTGGAAAAAGTCATTGGCTGCCGAAATCAGGTGACCTCCATTTTAGACGAATAGTGGATTTCAAATCCGGGTCATATGAGAATGTGAACTTTGTGACTATGAGACAGGGATAGCTGTACAGTCAGGGATAGCTAGGGATAACCTTTATTTAGGGGGGAATGTTATTAAAAATAACTTTTTGGGGCTCTATCGGGTGTGTAATTGTGATTTTTGTGAGATAAACTTTTTCCCATAGGGATGCATTGGCCAGCGCTGATTGGCCGAATTCCGTACTCTGGCCAATCAGTGCTGGCCAATGCATTCTATTAGCTTGATGAAGCAGAGTGTGCACAAGGGTTCAAGCGCACCCTCGGCTCTGATGTAGCAGAGCCGAGGCTGCACAAGGGTTCAAGCGCACCCTCGGCTCTGATGTAGGAGAGCCGAGGGTGCACTTGAACCCTTGTGCACCCTCGGCTCTGCTACATCAGAGCCGAGGGTGCGCTTGAACCCTTGTGCACACTCTGCTTCATCAAGCTAATAGAATGCATTGGCCAGCGCTGATTGGCCAGAGTACGGAATTCGGCCAATCAGCGCTGGCTCTGCTGGAGGAGGCGGAGTCTAAGATCGCTCCACACCAGTCTCCAGTCAGGTCCGACCTTAGACTCCGCCTCCTCCAGCAGAGCCAGCGCTGATTGGCCGAATTCCGTACTCTGGCCAATCAGCACTGGCTAATGCATTGTATTGGCGTGATGAAGCAGTGCTGAATGTGTGTGCTTAGCACACACATTCAGCTCTACTTCATCGGGCTAATAGAATGCATTGGCCAGCGCTGATTGGCCAGAGTACGGAATTCGGCCAATCAGCGCTGGCTCTGCTGGAGGAGGCGGAGTCTAAGATCGCTCCACACCAGTCTCCATTCAGGTCCGACCTTAGACTCCGCCTCCTCCAGCAGAGCCAGCACTGATTGGCCGAATTCCGTACTCTGGCCAATCAGCACTGGCTAATGCATTGTATTGGCGTGATGAAGCAGTGCTGAATGTGTGTGCTTAGCACACACATTCAGCTCTACTTCATCGGGCTAATAGAATGCATTGGCCAATCAGCGCTGGCCTATGCATTCTATTAGCGTGAACTGAGTTTGCACAGGGGTTCTAGTGCACCCTCGGCTCTGCTACATCAGATTGCTACATCTGATGTAGCAGTGCCGAGTGTGCATCAGATGTGTAGTTGAGCAAAACTGACTCAGCACTGCTAAGTCTCTGCATTCGCATAGGAATGCATTGGCCAGCCTTCGGCCAATCAGCGCTGGCTCTGCCGGAGGAGGCGGAGTCTAAGGTCGGACCTGAATGGAGACTGGTGTGGAGCGATCTTAGACTCCGCCTCCTCCAGCAGAGCCAGCGCTGATTGGTCGAGTTCCGTACTCTGGCCAATCAGCACTGGCCAATGCATTTCTATGGGGAAAAGTTAGCTTGCGAAAATCGCAAACTGACAGGGATTTCCATGAAATAAAGTGACTTTTATGCCCCCAGACATGCTTCCCCTGCTGTCCCAGTGTCATTCCAGGGTGTTGGTATCATTTCCTGGGGTGTCATAGTGGACTTGGTGACCCTCCAGACACGAATTTGGGTTTCCCCCTTAACGAGTTTATGTTCCCCATAGACTATAATGGGGTTCGAAACCCATTCGAACACTCGAACAGTGAGCGGCTGTTCGAATCGAATTTCGAACCTCGAACATTTTAGTGTTCGCTCATCTCTAGTAACATGCATTAGAGTGTGCAAATACTGTGTAGCTATGTGGCTTTGATAGACATAGGATATGCATTATTTGCTTATTCATTCACATAAATGATAATGAAGCATGGCAGCCAACCAATTAAAGCAATTGCCTAGAAAGGTGAAGGAGTAACCCATTACAAAGAGAACAATTAAACTGTATACTTTTTAGCACAATATTGCTCTTAGGTATAAAATTCTGTTCTAATTAATTTCCTAATATATCTTCATAGCAGAACTCTGTACTGATATGTAGCTCAAAATACCCTGCAGAGACATACAGTACATTAATAAGTGTTTTCCAACTAGATACATTTGAATTGAAATTCAATATTAGCTTGGTGGGAGTCCAATTCTATGGACCTCTGCAGTCCGAATCCATAGAGTTTATACGAATTATAGGGAAACTAATGCACTTTCAGCTGCTATGGGCTAATGTCTCACCTAACATTAGGTAAAATATGGCCTTTCTTTCAGTGATATGATTGAGCGTATTATGTTTGATATTTGCTATGGACTGTGACGTCATCTTGCAATTGTGAGCATAGAAGGAGCTTCACCACTCATAAAAATGCCGCAGCACCTACAAGCTGCTGAATTGCGGAGCTACGAAAGTTGATCAAATATTAATGAAACTCCTTTAATTGTCCAAGTCCCAAGAGTCATGGATAATGGTGACCCATCCTGTGCATAGCTCATCAGTATCTGATGTGTTGGGTGCCTAAAACCTGGATCCTGCACAGATCAGCTGATTAGGGTGCAGGTATACAAGAATATGGCCAGAAGCAGCTTTGCTCCTATCCTTGGGGTCACCACTACAGAGTACGTCTCTGTACACTATTCATAGCTTTTGGCTCCGTACACTTTAGTGGTTGTGACAAGAAACTGCAGCTTTGCTCACTTGAATAGCATCAGAGCTGCTTCCAGCAATATACCTTATATACAGCTTACAATAGCCAAATCAGCTGGTTGGTGTGGAGCTTGGGTGTCAGACCTCCACCAATCTGATACTGATGATTTATCCAATGGATAAATTCTGGAGCATCTTATAACTCAGCATTATGCCATTATCTTTGTTTCTACTAATAGAATAATAGTGATACATTTATAACAGTATGGTATCAGTTGTGTGTGTCACAATTTATCGCTGACCAGTCAGTGCTACCAACTGAGTTCACAAGGGGTTTTTTGGTCCAGATTTTGACACGGAATCTGCGTCGAAATCCTGACCAAAAAAAACACCTCCCATTGAAATCAATGGGAGCTGGTCATTTCTTTTTTCTGCTAGAGGGAACAAACCACTCGGGCAACATGCTCTTTCTTCAGGCGGATTCCGCGGCTGATTCAGCTGTGGACGTCTGCCTGAAGACACTCCCTCGCAACTAGGCCCATTTATTTGGGCCTAATCCGGAGTGGAGTGCCATGACTGGATGCCGTGCACTTTATGCACTGCACCGGCATCCAGTCGCAGCTACCCATTTTTGGTCGAGGAATATGAGGCGGCCTCCGTGTCAAATTCCGGACCAAAAGACTCCATCTGAACCCAGCCTAACAGTGTGTCCTTTCCCAGTATTTCACTGTTCAGTCAGTGCTGCCAGTACCATTTGGGATGTGTCCCTTTACAGTCTGACACTGTCCAATAAGTGCTGCCAGTACACAGAGTTATAAGAAAAAAATGCTATCATATATTATGTGAAATATAGGATACTATTTTTATTTCAGGACTGTAGTCGCACTCTTACTTTCAATCTCAAAGTAAATGTTTATGGAATTAAGCTACTTATGTGTTATTTAGGATTGCGTTTTGCTAGCATACCACTTATAGAGTTATTTCTATGGAATATGATGGTGGCTTAAAATCATGTTTATTGAAAATATATTCAGTCAGAAATTGAAAATGTATATTGAAACAGATACTGTATTTGTGTTTATACCAAATCAGGCAATATAGGTGAAGATTCCTTAGATCAGACACATCCATCAGATGGAGTAGCAGAGAAATATTTTCCTCATTTGATGAATATTATACATTGAATACACAGTAACTGCTCGAAGCCTTCCCTCCTGGATGTTATATGCAATGGAAGTGAATACAGCTATTAGTTTACCACATTTTGAGATGTGCTGTTGTGAACAAAGTGATGCCTTTTAGAAAATGACTTTTACAGCAAATAAAGGATATAAGTTCCTCGATGAGAGATAAGATGTTAACAAAGACAATTTCGATGCCTTTGTTTGAAGGAGAAATTGAAGTTAAATCCTAACTAATAATGAATGTCTAACATGTCTGTGTCTGTCTCTGTCAACAACAACGTTGATGTCAGTAGAAAGGGAATGAGAAAATTTACTCTTTCAACTATAAGTATAATAAGGTTGTTTTAAATCACTTCAGGCTAAATGCATAAAGAATTCATGTCAGCGCTAAAGGAAATCATTGGGGCACATGTATGAAAAGTACCCATGGTGGGGATGTCATAATTCATTTACGAGGATCTGTCAGATAGACTTCTCTTTTATAAAACCATTTATCAAATGCGTAAATAACACCAAGTTAAAGAGTGCAGCAGTCCTCAATGAACACCGCCATTAACCCCTAGTAGACGCAGACATTTTTCATTTTTGTGTTTTCGTTTCTTACTCCCCACATTCCAGAAGCTATAACTTTCTCAAGTTTCTGTCTATGTAGTTCGATGATGGCTTGATTTTTGTGTGACAAGTTGTACTTCAAAATGGTACCATTTATTATTTTGTATAATGTTCTGGGAAGTTGGAAAAAAATTCAGAATGAGGTGGAATTGAGAAAAACGCAGTACTGTCAATTTCTTATGGGTTTTGTTTTTACAGTTTCCATTCCAATCTATATGTTAGCTTTAGTCTGCAGGTCAGTTCGATCCCGGTAATACTGAATTTATTTGAATCACCATATTCTGACCTCTGTAACTTTTTTTATATTTCAGTGTACAGAGCTATGTAAGGCGTCTTTTTTGGGGAGACAATATGTAGTTTTTATTGATATCACAATAGGGAATACATGTTGTTTTGATCACTTTTTATTCCATTTTTTTAGGGAGGTAATTTGGAAAAAGAAATGCCAAATCAGCCATTTGGATTCCTTGTCTTGGTACGCCGTTTACAATAAGGGACAAATGTTTTTATATTTTAATAGTTTGGGTGTTTCTGGACTTGGAGATGCCCAATATGTTTATGTTCACATCTATTTATTTGTATTTATATATGATCTATTTAAAGGCGGGTGATTTAAACTTTTAGGATTTTTTAAACTTTTTTTATATTTGGAAAAACTTTTTTTTCTTATTTTTTTTTTTTTAAACTTTTTTTTTAGCCCCCCAGGGAGCTTGAACATATGATCTTTAGATCACCTGTGCTATAGACTGCAATACTACTCTATTACCGTATATGGCAGATTTCATATATAATTATAGAAGCCTTCTGCCTTACTTTTATTAGAAAACTAGCATTACCCCACGACTTCGTTCGCGCCCCCCCCCCTTCCACTGTGCAACCCACCTCCAGCGGGGCCCGGGCCCCCCTCCGCTGCCTTGCGTCTGCCGCGGGTCCCTCCCACACCAGCGCGCCTGCAGACCCCGGGCCCCACCCCTTCACTCCCGCCCCCCCTCGCCCTCCTCTCCATTTCTTTAGAGCTCATACATACCGGCAATATAAATGTCAACTTCTTAGTTACTAAGGTTTCTTGGGAGAACTTTTGAGAATATTTTCTATTGTAATGAGAGTAAAATTGATTAATAAAGTATATTACAGAATTTTTCACTAAACACTTCCTGCACAATAGTAAAAAAATAAAAATAAAAAAATAAAAAATAGACGCGATGTAACATCTCTGCCTGTTCGGGCCACTGCACCACCCTCTGCTCGCGTGCTGCGGAGCAGGAGGCGGGTGCAGTTTGGTTCTTGGATTAAAGTTTTTGGTCGCACTGTGTGAACTCAGCTCTAGTTCTGTGATTGCATTTGAACCACACCCGTCTTCTGCCTATGTTGCCTCTGTCCATTAAGTGGTTAATCTGGCCTTGCCCTGTGATTGACAGCTGCCTTTCTGTGAACTCCATGGGCGGGTTCTTCCTCCCTATTTAGCCTTGGTTCCCATTCACACCAGTGCTTGCTATTGCCGTGTGCATACCTGCTCTTACTGTCTCTGCTTTGATTACTCTATTATACTTGACCTTTGGCTTTCCTCATTGACTATTCTCTTGACTCCGATTTGGCACTGCATCGCTCTCCTGTTACCGAACCCTGGCTAGCTAACCTCCCTTTGTTATTGTTCGTCTTGGGTGCGTTTTGTGTGTCACATACTCAGGAAGGGACTGTCCTCGTGGTTGTCGCCTATTACCTAGGATAGGGTCTGGCAATAGGAAGGGAAAGCCGGGGGCTTCAGCTTAGGGCTCACTGTCTCTTGTGTCCCTCCCAGGGTTTAACAGTTCTGGGAATTGCTGTCTAAGCAATTCCCTTATATAATAACAAGCCCAAAAACATACATCCATTGCGCACATTGGCGGATGACCAGCAACCCACCCTCATCGACGACGATGAGACGCAGTTGCTGTCAGGGCAGCCAGTTGACATGCGCATTGTGCAGGAGGAAGAGACGAGACAGGAGTTGGAAGAGGAGGTGGTGGACGACGAGGACACCGACCCCACCTGGACAAGGCGGATGTCAAGCTGGGAAAGTAGTGTGGATGTTGAGGCAGGTGCAGCACCAAAAAGGGTAGCTAGAGGCAGAGACATGTCCATAGGCAGAGGTCAGCTGCTTTGCCGAAGCCAGGCCAGACCCGGAATGTCCGAAGATGTTCCCTTTTGTACCCAGCCCAGAAAAACTCCCCCATCGAGGGCACGTTTCTTGAAGGTGTAGAGTTTTTTCAAGGAATGCGCCGAGGACAGATATAGTGTCGTCTACACAATTTGCCTCTCGAAATCAAGTAGGGGCCCTGAGAAGAGCAACTTGTCCACCACTTCAATGCACCGTCATTTGGAATCCAAGCAATGGAATCAGTGGCAGGCAGCAACGGCAGGACAAACGTCGCCCGCCGTTCATGCCACTGCCTCTGCTCACAGTGCTGGCGATGCACTCCAGAGGACGAGCCAGGACATCACTTCATCTGCCTCCGCCACTTTGTTGACTTCTCCCTCATCCTCCCCTGTTTCTGTCTTATCTCCTTCTCCTGCACCATCAAAGGCACCATCAGGCGCTTCTTTACAACAACCCACCATCTCTCAGACATTGGAGCGCCGGCAGAAATACACCGCTAACCACCCACCCACGCAAGCCTAGAACGCCAACATCGCTAAACTGCTGGCCCAGGAGAGGTTGACGTTCCGGCTTGTTGAAACTCCCGCCTTCCCGGACCTGATGGCAACTGTGGCACCTCACTATGCCGTCCCTAGCCGTCACAACTTCTCCCGGTGTGGCGTCCCCGCCTTGCACCAGCACGTGTCACTCAACATCAGGTGGGCCCTTAGTTCCGCGCTTTGCTGCAAGGTCCACTTGACCACCGACACTTGGACAAGCGCCTGTGGTCAGGGATGCTGCTTATCTTTAAGGACAGGCAGGGTGAATGTGGTGGAGTCTGGTCCCGGGGTGCAAACTGAGGTACCCTATCTCCTCTCCCAGGCCAAAATTCATGGCAGGAGTAGACTGAAACCCTACGACGCTGCAACCTCCACCACAGCTACTAGCGGCAAACGCTAAAACACTGGTGTGGGGAGACGTCAGCAGGCGGTGCTGAAGCTCATCAGCTTGGGGGACAGACAGCACAGTGCCTCCGAGGTCAGGGATGCCATCCTGGCTGAGATGGCATTTTTTTTTCCCTGCTACACCTGGGGCCTGGCATTTTTACGCCTGTGATAATGGCTGGAACCTGGTAGCGGCTCTGGAGCTTGCCAGCCTCCAACACGTTCCATGTTTGGCCCACGTCTAAACTAGTGGTGCAACGTTTTTTGAAAACATACCCAAATGTACCGAAGCTACTGTTGAAAATGCGGCGCTTGTGCGCCCACTTTTGCAAGTGTACAGGAGTCGCTGCTAGCCTAAAAACACTCTAGCAAGGCCTACATCTGTCCAAACACAGGCTGTTGTCCGTCATTCACACACGCTGAAACCCTACAATACCATATCTTGAGCAGGGTGTGTGAGCTGCACAGACCTTTGATGGAGTTCCATCTACAAAACCCAAGGGTTCCTCAAAGTCAGCTCCCAAAGTTTCTGCACCATGAGTTTCCAGGGGTGGCAGAGTTATGGCTAGGGGCAGAGGCATGGATAGGGATGATGTCTAGGGGCAAAAGCAGTGTGGATGTGGAGGCAAGCTAAGCAGAAAAAACTGGGGGTACAAGCTAAGGCATGGACTGGGGTGATGTCTAGGGGCAAAAGCAGTGTGGATGTGGAGGCAAGCTAAGCAGCAAAAACTGGGGGTACAAGCTAAGGCATGGACTGGGGTGATGTCTAGGGGCAAAAGCAGTGTGGATGTGGAGGCAAGCTAAGCAGGGAAAAAAGTGGCTAGAGGCAAAGGGATGTCCAGAGGCAGAAGACAGCTGCATGACAATAGCTAGACCTGAGCCAGCAAGGCCCAAGATGCCCTCTTTTCTAGCTTCCTTAGAAAAATTCCCCCATCGAGGCCACGTTCCTCACTGGGGGAGATAATTTCTAAATGTATAGGTCGAGGACAAACTGAGTGTGGTTTACAAACTTTGCAATGCGACTCCCCATCTCCCAGGCCTTTCATTCCAGGCTAAAGTACAGCACAACCCACCCACATGCCCAAGGCTTCAACGGCCTCATCTCAAAAATTCTGGCCCAGGAGATGTTGGGGTCCCAGCTTGTGGACACTCTGCCCTTTTTGGGCCTGTTGGCTACTGCGCCACCTCACTGTGCCGTCCACACCAGCACTTTTCCCCAAACATGAGGCGGTCCCTAAGTTCAGCGCTTTGCCCAAAAGATCCACGTGACCAGCTACGAATGGACAAGTGCATGCGGACAGGGACGCTACCTTTCAATCTTGGCACAGTGGTTGAATGTACTTGAGGCATGGACCGGGTCGCAAAATGTGGTGGACTGACTTGTCTCCCCACACAACATTCCTGGGAGGAGGGCTGTAACACCACCCTCCTCCTCCGCTGTTAGATTGACCCCAGCTACGAGCTGGAAACGCTGCACCACTGGTGTGGGGAGACGTCAGCAGGCTGGGCTGAAGCTCATCAGTTTGGGAGATGGACAGCACACTGCCTCTGAGGTCAGGGATGCCATCCTGGATGAGATGGCAATTTGTTTATCCCCGCTGCCCCTGGGGCCAGGCTTTTTTGTCTTGTTGGAGGGCTCTGGAGCTTGCCAGCCTCCAACACGTTCCATGCCTGGCCCACGTGTTCAATGTAGTGGTGCAATGATTTTTAAAAACATACCCCAAATTAGCTGAGCTAAGGGTGAAAGTGCGGCACTTGGACTCCCACTTTCCCAAGTCTACAGTACCTGGAGCTAGCCGCAATACACTCCAGCAAGGCCTACATCTGCCTGAAGCACCTACTGTTGTGCGAGGTCACCACACGCTCAAACCCTAGATACCGTATGTTGAGCAGGGTGTGTGAGCAGCAGAGACCTTTGATGGAGTACCAGCTACAAAACCCAAGGGTTCCTCAGAGTCAGCTCCCTCACTTTCTGCACCATGAGTTTCCATGGGTGGCAGACTTATGGCTAGAGGCACAGGCATGGATAGGGGTGATGTGTAGGGGCAAAAGCAGTGTGGATGTGGAGGCAAGCTAAGCAGCAAAAACTGGGGGTACAAGCAGCCGGTGGCATCATCACTGACAAGCACAGCTGTCTGTCAGCTGACAGGCTGACTTTCACCAAAATGAACAGACAATGGATAGACTCATCATATACATGTCAGTTACATGACAAATTTAGTGCAATTTGCAAGTCCAAGATGGGTTGGAGATCTGCAGAGAGGAATCTCACCACCTCTTGCGGGTGCCATCATTTGGAAGGCAAGCCCTGGGCTCAGTGGGTGAGAGCAAGCGCAGGATAATCGTCGTTTGGCCTGGCGGCCACTGCCTCTCCCACTGTTGACAGGGCTGGCGCTGCAGTCCAGACCAGGAGCCAGGACACCTCCACATCTGCCTCTGACACTTTGGGGAGTTCACCCTCATCCTCACCTTTTCCTGCCATTTCTCCTTTTGCCCGCGCCATCATGCGCCTCTTCCCAGCAACTCCCCATCTCCCAAGCCTTTCATTTCATGCTAAAGTACAGCGCAACCAACCCACATGCCCAAGGCTTCAACGGCCTCATCTCAAGAATTATATGATGCAAGGACACCTACACACCTATCTCTGACACATTGGGGAGTTCACCCTCATGCGCCCTTTTGGCCTGCACCATCATGCGCCTCTTCCCAGCCACTCCACATTTCCCAAGCTTTTCATTGCAGGCAGAAGTACAACACAACCCACCCCCATGCCCAAGCCTTTAACAGCCTCATCGATAAACTGCTGGCCCTGGAGATGTTGGTGTTTGTTTATGCTTCTGGAGACCCAGGCCTTCCGTCAGCAGATGGCAGCTGGGGCACCTCCCTATGCTGGGCCTAGCCGTTACTACTTCTCTTGGTGTGCTGTCCCTGCCTTGCGCCTGCATGTGTCCCATAACATCAGTCGGGCCCAGAGCTCTGCGCTTTGCTGCAAGGTCCACTTGACCACCAACACATGGACAAGCGCCTGTGGTCAGGGATGCTGCAGTGCTTATCTTTAATGACAGGCAGGGTGAATGTGGTGGAGTCTGGTCCCCGGGTGCAAACTGGGGTGGCCTATCTCCTCTCCCAGGCCAAAATTCATGGCAGGAGTAGACTGAAACCCTACGATGCTGCAACCTCCACCCCAGCTACTAGCGGCAAACACTGTAACACTGGCATGGGGAGATGTCAGCAGGCCGTGCTGAAACTGATCAGCTTGGGGGACAGACAGCACAGTGCCTCCGAGGTCAGGGATGCCATCCTGGCTGAGATGGCATTTTTTTTTTCCCTGCTACACCTGGGACCTGGCATTTTTGCGCCTGTGATAATGGCTGGAACCTGGTAGCAGATCTGGAGCTTGCCAGACTCAAACACGGTCCACGCATGGCCCACGTTTTCCAACTTGTTGGTGCCATGTTTCTTTGAAACCTACACCATTGTGCCTGATATACAGGTCAAAGTGGGGCCATTTTTGTAAGTGAGAACTAGCCTCTGCTAGGCAGAAAACATTCAGAGCACACTCCTCTCATCTTCGCACCGTTGGCTGGCGGAGGAAGACGAGGGGGTTGGAGTGGCATCTGATGTCCCTGTCCCACACGAGGCTAGAGGGTGCACTTCAGTGCATCCCATTGCTTCACCACAAATGGTGTGAAGGGGAGTGGAAAATGGAGGAAATGGAGAGTGACCCTTACAGTTGGGGCCAGCAAAGGCATGCCAAGTAACACACTGGCACACATGGCTGACTTCATCTTGGGTTGCTTTTCAACACATATTTCACATCATGAAGAACAAATAATACTGGATTTTTACAAGCCTCGAACCCCGGTCTAGGTCTAATGTCTGTTCCTTTCTTATATTAGGGGAGAGGGAAAACAAATTACTTCAGTGATACGTTTAGTGTACATAGACTGACTATTAATGTGTATCCCACTTAGTGTTGTTAGGGTTACACACCGTCACAACCTGGCTAAAGCTTCTATAGCTGTTAATAAAGTCAACATAACTTTACGGTATCCAAAAAGACAGCTGGTACTGACAGAGAGCAAGACAAATGTCAACCAAAGCTGTGAGCTCTGAACACCCACAGTGACTTTGGCGTCATCATCATTATAAGGGAGCGGGTGGTAATAAATAACTTGGCAGTGCCTAAAACCCAAAAAGCTTATACAACTATATTTACATTAAGATACACAAATGACACTTTTTAGTAGCATGTCATGAGACAAGCTGATAAGATCTTCCTTTGTGCAGTGCTATTTGAAAGTTAAACGCTGCCTTTATTTTAATTCTGGAGAAGGTGCAGACATTAGATTTAGAACATGTTGTCTTCATTGTCCCAATCCTCTATATAGGTATCGTGTTTTTCGGGCCGAGCTGTCTGGGAACGAGCTTGTGCAGCACTGACAACCTGGGTGAATATGGCAAGAGCCTGAGATGTAGGGTGAATGAATCCCCAAATTATTTGGGGAATTTCCACTCAGAAACTGGCACTATATACCAGTAGCAAAAATTGTGGGTGCACGTAACCCCAATATATTCTTTGAATTCCCAGTGAGACAATGGCACTATATACCAGTAGCAAAAATTGTGGGTGTATATAGCCCCAATTCTATTGCTAGGGGACTTGCAGGGTATTTCTGAGGTGAAGGTGGGGGGGCACACCGTTGGAACGGGGATTTGGGGTGTATATATGGGGTATACGGGAATACACTGTCAGTGTGTTCCATTCAGGATCCTGGGAAAGCTGGGTTGCGGCGATTGAGCCTGTCAGTGCCACGTTACACTGACAAGCTTCTCCCTGGAATTGAAGTGATATGTAACCCCAATATATTCTTTGAATTCCCAGTCAGAAACTGGCATTATATAGCAGTAGCAAAAATTGTGGGTGCACATAACCCCAATATATTCTTTGAATTCCCAGTCAGACAATGGCACTATATACCAGTAGCAAAAATTGTGGGTGCACGTAACCCCAATATATTCTTTGAATTCCCAGTCAGACAATGGCACTATATAGCAGTAGCAAAAATTGTGGGTGCACGTAACCCCAATATATTCTTTGAATTACCAGTCAGAAACTGGCACTATATAGCAGTAGCAAAAATTGTGGGTGCACGTAACCCCAATATATTCTTTGAATTCCCAGTCAGACAATGGCACTATATAGCAGTAGCAAAAATTGTGGGTGCACGTAACCCCAATATATTCTTTGAATTACCAGTCAGAAACTGGCACTATATAGCAGTAGCAAAAATTGTGGGTGCACGTAACCCCAATATATTCTTTGAATTCCCAGTCAGACAATGGCACTATATAGCAGTAGCAAAAATTGTGGGTGCACGTAACCCCAATATATTCTTTGAATTCCCAGTCAGAAACTGGCACTATATAGCAGTAGCAAAAATTGTGGGTGCACGTAACCCCAATATATTCTTTGAATTCCCAGTCAGAAACTGGCACTATATAGCAGTAGCAAAAATTGTGGGTGCACATAACCCCAATATATTCTTTGAATTCCCAGTCAGAAACTGGCACTATATACCAGTAGCAAAAATTGTGGGTGCACGTAACCCCAATATATTCTTTGAATTCCCAGTCAGACAATGGCACTATATAGCAGTAGCAAACATTGTGGGTGCACGTAACCCCAATATATTCTTTGAATTACCAGTCAGAAACTGGCACTATATAGCAGTAGCAAAAATTGTGGGTGCACGTAACCCCAATATATTCTTTGAATTCCCAGTCAGACAATGGCACTATATACCAGTAGCAAAAATTGTGGGTGCACGTAACCCCAATATATTCTTTGAATTCCCAGTCAGAAACTGGCACTATATAGCAGTAGCAAAAATTGTGGGTGCACATAACCCCAATATATTCTTTGAATTCCCAGTCAGACAATGGCACTATATACCAGTAGCAAAAATTGTGGGTGCACGTAACCCCAATATAGTCTTTGAATTCCCAGTCAGACAATGGCACTATATACCAGTAGCAAAAATTGTGGGTGCACGTAACCCCAATATATTCTTTGAATTCCCAGTGAGACAATGGCACTATATACCAGTAGCAAAAATTGTGGGTGCACGTAACCCCAATATATTCTTTGAATTCCCAGTCAGACAATGGCACTATATAGCAGTAGCAAAAATTGTGGGTGCACGTAACCCCAATATATTCTTTGAATTCCCAGTCAGAAACTGGCACTATATAGCAGTAGCAAAAATTGTGGGTGCACGTAACCCCAATATATTCTTTGAATTCCCAGTCAGAAACTTGCACTATATAGCAGTAGCAAAAATTGTGGGTGCACGTAACCCCAATATATTCTTTGAATTACCAGTCAGAAACTGGTACTATATACAAGTAGCAAGAAATGAGGGTATTTGTAACCCCAATATATTCTTTGAATTCCCAGTCAGAAACTGGCACTATATGGCAGTAGCAAGAAATGAGGGTATTTGTAACCCCAATATATTCTTTGAATTCCCAGTCAGACAATGGCACTATATACCAGTAGCAAAAATTGTGGGTGCACATAACCCCAATATATTCTTTGAATTCCCAGTCAGACAATGGCACTATATACCAGTAGCAAAAATTGTGGGTGCACATAACCCCAATATATTCTTTGAATTCCCAGTCAGACAATGGCACTATATACCAGTAGCAAAAATTGTAGGTGCACGTAACCCCAATATATTCTTTGAATTCCCAGTCAGAAACTGGCACTATATGGCAGTAGCAAGAAATGAGGGTATTTATAACCCCAATATATTCTTTGAATTCCCAGTCAGACAATGGCACTATATACCAGTAGCAAAAATTGTGGGTGCACGTAACCCCAATATATTCTTTGAATTACCAGTCAGAAACTGGCACTATATAGCAGTAGCAAAAATTGTGGGTGCATGTAACCCCAATATATTCTTTGAATTCCCAGTCAGACAATGGCACTATATACCAGTAGCAAAAATTGTGGGTGCACATAACCCCAATATATTCTTTGAATTCCCAGTCAGACAATGGCACTATATACCAGTAGCAAAAATTGTGGGTGCACGTAACCCCAATATATTCTTTGAATTCCCAGTGAGACAATGGCACTATATACCAGTAGCAAAAATTGTGGGTGTATATAGCTCCAATTCTATTGCTAGGGGACTTGCAGGGTATTTCTGAGGTGAAGGTGGGGGGGGGCACACCGTTGGAACGGGGATTTGGGGTGTATATATGGGGTATACGGGAATACACTGTCAGTGTGTTCCATTCAGGATCCTGGGAAAGCTGGGTTGCGGCGATTGAGCCTGTCAGTGCCACTGACAAGCTTCTCCCTGGAATTGAAGTGATATGTAACCCCAATATATTCTTTGAATTCCCAGTCAGACAATGGCACTATATGGCAGTAGCAAAAATAGTGGGTGTATATAGCCCCAGTTCTATTGCTAGGGGACTTGCAGGGTATTTCTGGGGTGAAGGTGGGGGGGCACACCGTTGGAACGGGTATCGGGGGTATATATCGGGTATACGGGAATACACTGTCAGTGTATTCCATTCAGGATCCGCGGAAAGCTGGGTTGCGGCGATTGAGCCCGTCAGTGACACGTTACACTGACAAGCTTCTCCCTGGAATTTAGCTCTTATAAGAACTGTTGGTTGTCTTCTCCTTCCTATCCTAGCCTGTCCCTGCCTACCCAGAATCTAAGCCCTAGCTAGCTGGACGGAAACCTCCGTCCCCGGTGAATTGCAAGCTCAGAATGACGCGAAGCTGGGCGTCGCTGTTCTTTTAAATTAGAGGTCACATGTTTTCGGCAGCCAATGGGTTTTGCCTACTTTTTTCAACGTCACCGGTGTCGTAGTTCCTGTCCCACCTACCCTGCGCTGTTATTGGAGCAAAAAAGGCGCCAGGGAAGGTGGGAGGGGAATCGAGTAATGGCGCACTTTACCACGCGGTGTTCGATTCGATTCGAACATGCCGAACAGCCTAATATCCGATCGAACATGAGTTCGATAGAACACTGTTCGCTCATCTCTACTCAAAATCACTTTGTTAAGTTAAAGCGTTCCAAAGTTATTGCCACATAAAGTGACACATGTCAGATTTGAAAAATGAGGCCTGGTCATCTAGGTACTTCTAGACTTGGTCTTGAAGAGGTTAAAGCGGCCCTGACTGTATTAGATGGTTTAAAATGGCAGCAAGGTCGCGCACACCCATGACAGTGCTTTGACTTTGACTGCAGTCAAGTGTCATTAAGAAGCTTTAACCTAAGTGCTCTGTTGCAGGAAAAATTTCCACAGTACACAGTGCAATTTAAGCCACATCAAAAACTATAAAAATGCATGCTATTAATTTTTGATGTAGTTTTAACTGTGCGCAGTTGTATTGTCTCAAGAAACTTGTGGTTACTTACCTCTTTGCGCCTCACATTATTAGCAATAATGAGGTACATGTGATTACTTACTATACTGTAAATGTTAGGCACATGGGTTACTAATTTAGTTTTAATCCCATGTTAGATTTTTAGAGTGCCCAACTGTAGCTGAACATTGCTCAGCATTCCTAACTACACCGCTCAGCAACTGCCAAAGTTTAGAGGGAAAGTTGTGACACAACCAGGAACCTATTGAACTTCTATTACTCCCTGCCACAGTATGGGTCGGTGCACACAGAGGTTTGTGGCGCTGATGCAGCATCAAAATCAGTGCCAAAAAACTCTGTGTGAACTGACCATAACTTGTGAGTTATGGTTTATGGGGTTGGAGGGGGGGAAGCACTGCTTTCATTTTCATTTCATTCATCAGAAAACCTAGATTCACACACACCATAGCTCCCAACCGTCCCACATCCCGATTTTAGTCTGCCGTCCCATTGTCCCGCACGGCGTACTGCATGTTCCGCTCTGCCCCTGAAGTATTTTGCTTATTAACCCCGATCACCACCCGCTCTTATAACAGATAAAAGGCTGTACCTGGCATAAGAGTGGGCGGTGATCGGGGGAAAGCTTGTACTACTGTACTCAGAAGTACCTGTGTGACATCAGACGTCACATGACTAGGTAGGCGTGTCTTAGTATCCCGTGCATTGAGCAAGAGATGGAGAGATGTGTGGTCTAAGGTACTGGGAAGTTCATAGTGTACTGTGGGGGGGAGTGAGATGCAGGGTGTACTGTGTGTGGGGGAGATGTGGGATGCAGGGTGGACTGCGTGTTTGGGGAGAGATGTGGGGTTCAGGGTGTAGTGAGTGTGTGGGGGAGAGATGTAGGGTGCAGGGTGTACTGTGGGGGGGAGAAATGTGGGGTGCAGGGTGTAATGTGTGTGGGGGGAGAAATGGGGGTGCAGGGTTTACTGTGTGTGTGGGGAGGGATGTGTGGTGCATGGTGTACTGTGTTTGGGGGGAGAGATCTCAGGTGCGGGATGGACTGTGTGTGTGGGAGAAATGAGGGGTTCAGGGTGTACTGTGGGGTGCAAGGTTGACTGTGGGGGGAGAGCTGTTGGGTGCATAGGTATACTGTGGTGGGGTGAAATATGGGGTGCAGGGTGTAGTGCGTGTGTGGGAGATGTGGGGTGCATGGGTGTACTGTGAGGGGAGAGATGTGGCTTGCAGGGTGTACCCAATGAGAAATGGGTGGGAATGAGAAGAGACAATTTAGAAGTGGGTGGAGCTAAATTTACCACGGCCTGCCCACATTTTGTCCCTCTTTCTGTCCTTTAAAGGTTGGGAGGTATAAACACACGTGTTAAATGTTTGTGTATATTTCAGTGTTATGTGCTAGTGCCTGCTTAGTCTCTTTTGTGCTTGTTTTCTATTATTTGGGGGAAATTGGAAACAGATTTTTGGACATACAGATTGTTGTTTTAGGATTTTGTGAGTTACAGAAAAATGCCTTGAGGGTCTGTAGTTGGATATTCCTAAATAAGGGATTGAAAAGATTGTCATATGAAGAGAACAAGCTTTGATCCATTTTGTATACAAAGAAGTGAGAACACATGCAGCTCTACAAGTAACACAAGGCACAATGAAAGGCATGTGCAAGCTCAAATACAACAAAATCTGAACTCAAAAGCAGAAGATAATGAACTAATATTTTCAGCAGTGTTCAGTTACAGTATATATAATAATACCATGATACATTTACATTTGTCATAGTATTACAGTATAGAAAGAACTAAGAAGCCTTTGAGAGGTCAATATCTACTGATGTAACTCTGGACAGTTTCGCCTCACGATTCGGCCTGAAGACACTCCCTCCTCCCAACTAGGCCTATTCATTGGGCCTAATCCGGAGCAGAGTGCGCGACTGGATGCCAGTGCAGTGCACCGGCATTCAGTTGCGGCTACCCGTATTTTGGACCAGAACCTGAAGCGGCCTCCGCCTCAGGTTCCAGTTCAAAATACTCCATATGAACTTACCCATAGTCATGTTATGACAGGACCATGAAAGAATTTATTAGGGCATTACTGTAGTTATTAGAGCATCACTGTATCAATCATAATGCCTCATATAGTCATATAGTCATGCCTCTCAACATTTTTATGAACGTAAAGGAGAAAACAGCAGTACAATTTTTGTAGTGCATACCCAAATTGTGGCATGGGTCATTCTTTCCCTTCTACTTGAGACTCTGGCACTTATTATTGGAGGAACCCATCTGGAATCACAGAGAGGATCCAACTAGGAAGAAAAACATGGATGCTGGCAAATGGCAAACTAAGGCAAACACAGCTGAAGTTATGTCAAAGTCAAAGTGACAGTATTATACTCTGAGGTCTCTGAATGTTTTTTTTTTTTTTACCTCCCCTGGGTCTCAACCTCAGAGCATAATGCGGTGGCCATTTTGGTCAGCCTTGCTATTAGTACCACAGTTCACCACCAGAGTTGTGAGAACTGCGATTTTCACTGTATTTTATACCCAGTTATTACTCTATCGCTCCTGATGATCCCTTGGAGAAGGGAGTAACATGTAGAACAAATAACTAATGTATTGGATAATAATTTAGACTTGTGCAGGCACTGTTAGTGGGCTTATTAGGTCTAGCAGGATCTGAGAATTGATGTATGTGTGGGTGTGCCAATATTGAGCCTCATTTCAGCTGACAGAATCTTACCATTAGGCTGCCCACACTTCCAGCTACCCATCTGCAGACAGACATCATGGTGATTTTAGAGGGTATTTTATTATAGAGATATTCATTCATCTGGAATTAGCAAAGGGATGTGGTGCAGATATCTGAGTCTTGAACTCAGCTACATCTCCTTGAATATAACTCTATAAAGATACATGCAACACCCAAGTTAAGAGACTAGGAGGATGTTTATGGATTGATTCACTGGATATCCTAGATCCGGGGTTGCTATGATATCTGTGGGTGGTGTTTATATCATACACCAAATGTTTGCGCTGATAGTACTTGATTTTAGATTTATCAATAAAAGTTAATGTTTGTTTATTTATCTTTTTTTTCCCTGGGACTCTATATACTGTGATACGCCATTTTACCTTGCCCAAGATATATTTCCATTTGTTCAGTTTCATAAAAAAAAAACAATTTGGAATATTTGGGTGGAATCTGGATTGGTACGAGTTGGTTCACCCTTCCCTACCAGCTAATATATGCTGGACATGGATGATGAAGTCGCTGATCTCTTGTTCTTGGGTTTTCCCTATATTCTTTGCAGGTGTAATTTCTCAAGTTAATGCTGTGCAGACTTCAAAGACTTCCGGTAGCTTGCTCCTGCTAAAAAGTGATATTACCATTACACTAGTGGTAATGGCCAAAGACCTCCAACGCTTTTTAGAAGAAATGTCCTCCTTCCTCAATGATGAGGTTTCGTGTCATTCCTCTTCCTTATATAGAACAACCTGCAAACCTAATATTCACTCCAGTAACATTCCATAGTTTATACTTCAAACTACTATTCAAAATGAAATTGACTGCTGAGTCTTATAGGTAAACATTTTAGAAAAGCAAATAGTTCAATTTCACTATTTAGATCGAAAGGTGAGGGAATTAGGATTAAAAATCCAGAGACTTTCCACCCTTGACATTTTATTAATATAACCCTCTAGTCTTGTTTAACCTTTTTTAAGCCTCTCATGCTAGATACTGTGAATTGACCAGTATGTTTGTCTCCATAATGCTTGGACAGAGGATGTCCTTCATACTATCTCAGAATATTCCATACAACATATTTTTCAAACCATAAGGTGAAATTTGTAGCAAGAAAAAACTTTGTAAAAGTGCTTGTGTCATATAGTGTGTAAATAGTCCAAAGGGAACAAAATATTCCAATACTAATTCCAACTGAAATGGCAACAATGTAAAACTAATTCTTTATTGATATACGTTAAAATTAGAGATGAGCGAACACTAAAATGTTCGAGGTTCGAAATTCGATTCGAACAGCCGCTCACTGTTCGAGTGTTCGAATGGGTTTCGAACCCCATTATAGTCTATGGGGAACATAAACTCGTTAAGGGGGAAACCCAAATTCGTGTCTGGAGGGTCACCAAGTCCACTATGACACCCCAGGAAATGATACCAACACCCTGGAATGACACTGGGACAGCAGGGGAAGCATGTCTGGGGGCATAAAAGTCACTTTATTTCATGGAAATCCCTGTCAGTTTGCGATTTTCGCAAGCTAACTTTTCCCCATAGAAATGCATTGGCCAGTGCTGATTGGCCAGAGTACGGAACTCGACCAATCAGCGCTGGCTCTGCTGGAGGAGGCGGAGTCTAAGATAGCTCCACACCAGTCTCCATTCAGGTCCGACCTTAGACTCCGCCTCCTCCGGCAGAGCCAGCGCTGATTGGCCGAAGGCTGGCCAATGCATTCCTATGCGAATGCAGACTTAGCAGTGCTGAGTCAGTTTTGCTCAACTACACATCTGATGCACACTCGGCACTGCTACATCAGATGTAGCAATCTGATGTAGCAGAGCCGAGGGTGCACTAGAACCCCTGTGCAAACTCAGTTCACGCTAATAGAATGCATTGGCCAGCGCTGATTGGCCAATGCATTCTATTAGCCCGATGAAGTAGAGCTGAATGTGTGTGCTAAGCACACTCATTCAGCACTGCTTCATCACGCCAATACAATGCATTAGCCAGTGCTGATTGGCCAGAGTACGGAATTCGGCCAATCAGCGCTGGCCAATGCATTCTATTAGCCCGATGAAGTAGAGCTGAATGTGTGTGCTAAGCACACACATTCAGCACTGCTTCATCACGCCAATACAATGCATTAGCCAGTGCTGATTGGCCAGAGTACGGAATTCGGCCAATCAGCGCTGGCTCTGCTGGAGGAGGCGGAGTCTAAGATCGCTCCACACCAGTCTCCATTCAGGTCCGACCTTAGACTCCGCCTCCTCCGGCAGAGCCAGCGCTGATTGGCCGAAGGCTGGCCAATGCATTCCTATGCGAATGCAGACTTAGCAGTGCTGAGTCAGTTTTGCTCAACTACACATCTGATGCACACTCGGCACTGCTACATCAGATGTAGCAATCTGATGTAGCAGAGCCGAGGGTGCACTAGAACCCCTGTGCAAACTCAGTTCACGCTAATAGAATGCATTGGCCAGCGCTGATTGGCCAATGCATTCTATTAGCCCGATGAAGTAGAGCTGAATGTGTGTGCTTAGCACACACATTCAGCTCTACTTCATCAGGCTAATAGAATACATTGGCCAATCAGCGCTGGCCAATGCATTCTATTAGCTTGATGAAGCAGAGTGTGCACAAGGGTTCAAGCGCACCCTCGGCTCTGATGTAGCAGAGCTGAGGCTGCACAAGGGTTCAAGCGCACCCTCGGCTCTGATGTAGGAGAGCCGAGGGTGCACTTGAACCCTTGTGCACCCTCAGCTCTGCTACATCAGAGCCGAGGGTGCGCTTGAACCCTTGTGCACACTCTGCTTCATCAAGCTAATAGAATGCATTGGCCAGCGCTGATTGGCCAATGTATTCTATTAGCCTGATGAAGTAGAGCTGAATGTGTGTGCTAAGCACACACATTCAGCTCTACTTCATCGGGCTAATAGAATGCATTGGCCAGCGCTGATTGGCCAGAGTACGGAACTCGACCAATCAGCGCTGGCTCTGCTGGAGGAGGCGGAGTCTAAGATCGCTCCACACCAGTCTCCATTCAGGTCCGACATTAGACTCCGCCTCCTCCGGCAGAGCCAGCGCTGATTGGCCGAAGGCTGGCCAATGCATTCCTATGCGAATGCAGACTTAGCAGTGCTGAGTCAGTTTTGCTCAACTACACATCTGATGCACACTCGGCACTGCTACATCAGATGTAGCAATCTGATGTAGCAGAGCCGAGGGTGCACTAGAACCCCTGTGCAAACTCAGTTCACGCTAATAGAATGCATTGGCCAGCGCTGATTGGCCAATGCATTCTATTAGCCCGATGAAGTAGAGCTGAATGTGTGTGCTTAGCACACACATTCAGCTCTACTTCATCAGGCTAATAGAATACATTGGCCAATCAGCGCTGGCCAATGCATTCTATTAGCTTGATGAAGCAGAGTGTGCACAAGGGTTCAAGCGCACCCTCGGCTCTGATGTAGCAGAGCTGAGTCTGCACAAGGGTTCAAGCGCACCCTCGGCTCTGATGTAGGAGAGCCGAGGGTGCACTTGAACCCTTGTGCACCCTCAGCTCTGCTACATCAGAGCCGAGGGTGCGCTTGAACCCTTGTGCACACTCTGCTTCATCAAGCTAATAGAATGCATTGGCCAGCGCTGATTGGCCAATGTATTCTATTAGCCTGATGAAGTAGAGCTGAATGTGTGTGCTAAGCACACACATTCAGCTCTACTTCATCGGGCT
Organism: Leptodactylus fuscus; assembly: GCF_031893055.1. Lineage (NCBI taxonomy): Eukaryota > Metazoa > Chordata > Amphibia > Anura > Leptodactylidae > Leptodactylus > Leptodactylus fuscus. Next base: position 135,927,180 of record NC_134266.1, on the reverse strand, counting down.
AATAGAATGCATTGGCCAGCGCTGATTGGCCAGAGTACGGAACTCGACCAATCAGCGCTGGCTCTGCTGGAGGAGGCGGAGTCTAAGATCGCTCCACACCAGTCTCCATTCGGGTCCGACATTAGACTCCGCCTCCTCCAGCAGAGCCAGCGCTGATTGGCCGAATTCCGTACTCTGGCCAATCAGCACTGGCTAATGCATTGTATTGGCGTGATGAAGCAGTGCTGAATGTGTGTGCTTAGCACACACATTCAGCTCTACTTCATCGGGCTAATAGAATGCATTGGCCAATCAGCGCTGGCCAATGCATTCTATTAGCGTGAACTGAGTTTGCACAGGGGTTCTAGTGCACCCTCGGCTCTGCTACATCAGATTGCTACATCTGATGTAGCAGTGCCGAGTGTGCATCAGATGTGTAGTTGAGCAAAACTGACTCAGCACTGCTAAGTCTGCATTCGCATAGAAATGCATTGGCCAGCCTTCGGCCAATCAGCGCTGGCTCTGCCGGAGGAGGCGGAGTCTAAGGTCGGACCTGAATGGAGACTGGTGTGGAGCGATCTTAGACTCCGCCTCCTCCAGCAGAGCCAGCGCTGATTGGTCGAGTTCCGTACTCTGGCCAATCAGCGCTGGCCAATGCATTCTATTAGCCCGATGAAGTAGAGCTGAATGTGTGTGCTTAGCACACACATTCAGCTCTACTTCATCAGGCTAATAGAATACATTGGCCAATCAGCGCTGGCCAATGCATTCTATTAGCTTGATGAAGCAGAGTGTGCACAAGGGTTCAAGTGCACCCTCGGCTCTCCTACATCAGAGCCGAGGGTGCGCTTGAACCCTTGTGCAGCCTCGGCTCTGCTACATCAGAGCCGAGGGTGCGCTTGAACCCTTGTGCAGCCTCGGCTCTGCTACATCAGAGCCGAGGGTGCGCTTGAACCCTTGTGCACACTCTGCTTCATCAAGCTAATAGAATGCATTGGCCAGCACTGATTGGCCAGAGTACGGAATTCGGCCAATCAGCGCTGGCCAATGCATCCCTATGGGAAAAAGTTTATCTCACAAAAATCACAATTACACACCCGATAGAGCCCCAAAAAGTTATTTTTAATAACACTCCCCCCTAAATAAAGGTTATCCCTAGCTATCCCTGCCTGTACAGCTATCCCTGTCTCATAGTCACAAAGTTCACATTCTCATATGACCCGGATTTGAAATCCACTATTCGTCTAAAATGGAGGTCACCTGATTTCGGCAGCCATTGACTTTTTCCAATTTTTTTCAATGCCCCCGATGTCGTAGTTCCTGTCCCACCTCCCCTGCGCTGTTATTGGTGCAAAAAAGGCGCCAGGGAAGGTGGGAGGGGAATCGAATTTTGGCGCACTTTACCACGTGGTGTTCGATTCGATTCGAACATGGCGAACACCCTGATATCCGATCGAACATGTGTTCGATAGAACACTGTTCGCTCATCTCTAGTTAAAATGAAAAACCCAGGGTATAAATATGTATAATGAAATAAAAAATATACCTCCCAATGTGTGAATTTTGATTAATTATAGGCCTATCCTAAATGCAGGGATAAGTCTAAATACTAGGAACCCTGAATAAAACTAGTCCACAGGATATCAGGGAGACTATCCCTCACCGTATCAGAGTTAACTGTGTGCAACCCAAAAAATCGCATCAACTGCGAGGTATATATAACAATTAGAGATGAGCGAACAGTAAAATATTTGTTATTCGTTTCGAATAGCCGCTCAATATTCGACTATTCAATCAAATATCGAACCCTATTATAGTCTATGGGGAAAAATGCGTTGTTTCAGGGGAACCCACCATTCAACTCAGGAGGGTCACCAAGTCCACTATCACACCCCAGGAAATGATGCCAACACCTTTGGAATGCAACTGGGACAGCAGGGGAAGCATGTCTGGGAGCATCTAACAAGCTCAAGTCACAGTTTTACCCCACCATCACAGCCTATCAACTACACACTTTCCACACTCAAAAAAACCTCTATCAAAGTGGAAAAATACCTGGAAACCTTCTTTCTTCCCCAAATGGATGGACAGAAACACAAATTTAAGCTAAAGAAACATTAACAAGCACCCTTTAAATCAGGTTGCCCATGACAACCACAGATGGAATAGGCAATGGGAAATCCGAAAGCCCCCACCCTTAACTGTCATTGTGGATGTGTGTGTGTGTGTGTGTGTGTGTGTGTGTGTGATGTGGTAAGACCTTCCAAAATTCACTTTTTTGGCCCTTACGTGAGCCCTTCCAAGTTAAGTTAGAGGCCCTTAAGCTGAGCTACCAGCAGATATTGAGGCTCTTTAGGTGACTTCAGCCTCTTACCAGCAGAGTTTTAGCCCTTTAACTTAGTTCAGCCTTGCACCAGCAGAGTTTTTTGCTCTTTGAGTGAGTTGAGCCTTGCACCAGCAGAGTGCTAGCCCCTTTAAAATTCTTAGCCCCTAAAACGGTGGTTCCAGAACCATCACTCTCATTGTGTCGGATTGATGCAGTGGATTGTACATTGACCTTGATTTTGATTGTCAAATTGATAACATTTTGGCATCAAGTCCTGGGGGTAACTTTTATTTAGAGGGCCGCAAAGGTGGAGAATTGGCTGCAACTACGGTACTACTAGCGGTAATGGTCCTCTAATATCAGACTCTACATTATTTCTACAGGGTTCTGATCAGGTGTTAATAGTCCAAACAACATGCTCCAGTACTTTAGATGTAGATCAGAAACCACTTTCCCTTCCGACACCAGATTTAACCAAGCTTCACCATCGTCATCCTGCTGAGATGGAGCCACTAAGGGAAACCTTGCCTTCAAAGGCATGTTCTGGAGCTGCGACTGAGCCAAATCTAAACATAGAGTCCTTTGGAACGGAACAAAATTCATCAGCAGTGTTTTTGGCCCTTAGGATGAGTTGAGACTTGCACCAGCACGTGTCCCGTAACATCAGGCAGGCCCTAAGTTCTGCGCTAAGTTGCACAAAATTCCACTTGACCACTGACCCGTGGACAAGTGCATGCGGCCAGGGATGCTGCATCTCAGTCGTGGCACACTGGCTGAATGTAGTTGAGGGTGGGATCGGGTCGCAAACTGTGGCAGCCTGCCTTTTCTCCCCGCCAAATATTCCTGGCAGGAGTGCTGAAACACCACCCTCCTCCTCCTTCTCCTCCTCCTCCTCCTCCGCTGTTAAATCGACCCCAGCTACGAGCTGGAAACGCTGCAACACTGGCATGGGGAGATGTCAGCAGGCTGTGCTGAAGCTCATCAGCTTGGGGGACAGATAGCACAGTGCCTCCAAGGTCAGGGAAGCCATCCTGGATGAGATGGCAATGTTTTTTGCCCTGCTGCACCTGGTCCCAGGTGCAGGTTGGCTTATGTGATGATGGCTGGAATCTGGTAGCAGATCTGGAACCTGCCAGACTCAAACACGGTCCACACATGGCCTACGTTTTCAAATTATTGGTGCAACAGTTTCTAACAACTTACCCCAATTTACACAAGCTACTGGTTAAAGTGCGGCGCTTGTGCTCCCACTTTGGCAAGTCTACAGTACCTGGTGCTAGCCTCAATACACTCCAGAAATGCCTACATCTGCCTGTGCCCGAAGCAGTTGTGTGAGGTCACCACACACCGAAACCCTAGATACCATATGTTGAGCAGGGTGTGTGAGCAGCAGAGACCTTTGATAGAGTTCTATCTACAAAGCCCAAGGGTTCATCAAAGTCAGCTCCCTCAGTTTCTGCACCATGAGTTTCCATGGGTGGCAGACTATTGTGAAATCCTGTCCCATCCTTTCCACTGGACAAGAAAGATTAGCATGCGCTCATCACAATTGCTGATATGACAGCTGCAGGATGCAGGGTACAATGCAGACCAGGCCCGAGCACCAGGAAGAGGTGTTAGGGCCCCTTCACACGGAGGATACTGTGGCTGATTCGAAACGTGTAAACGTTCAGAATCAGCAGCGTTTAAAGCAGGTCCCATTGCTTTCTATGGGAGCTGGCATACGTGCGCTCCCCATAGAAATGAATGGGCTGCTTTTTCCCATTTATTTCTATGGGGAGCACGCGTATGCTGGCTCCCATAGAAAGCAATGGGACCTGCTTTAAACTCTGCTGATTCACACGTTCCGAATCATCCACAGTATCCTCCGTGTGAAGGGGCCCTTACAATGGCTAGCAGATAATGCTTCCAGCTGCTTTTCCAGCAGCCGGTCAGCCACTACCTGCAGTCATGTTCATACCCAAGAGTCTGCCCCTCCTTCCTCCCAACATGCCCAATCTTCCCAACAGACTCATCCCACCCTTGCCCCCTCCCAGGATCTCTTTTCAGGTCCTTTTACTGTCTCTCCCTCTGTTGAACCACTTCCCGAATCCCAGGAGCTACCAGACGACTTTGAGTGTACTGATGCCCAAACACTGGAGCATCCACCATCACCTGGCAATTTTGTGGTTGTGGACCCGCAACCAGCATTTTCCGTCCTCAGTGATGATGATGAGACATAGTTGCCATCAGGGCATGCTGTTGTCATGTGTGGTTTGCAGTAAGAAGAGAGTGAGCAATTGGAAGAGGAGTTGGTGGACGACGAGGCCACCGACCCTAAATCAACAGGGGTGATGTATAGCGGGGAAAGCAGTGTAGATGTGGAGGCAAGCTAAGCAGGAAAAAAGGTGGATACAGGCAGAGGCATGGACTGGGGTGATGTTTAGGGGTGAAAGAGTGTAGATGTGGATGCAAGCGGAGCAGCAAAAAAGGTGGCTAGAGGCAGAGGCATGTCCAGAGGCAGCAAGGCCAAAGATTTTCCATGTACTAGCCACTCATGCAAAACTCGCCCATGTTGCCAGACTAATACCTCCAACAGGCTAACAACTACCATCTGGTCCACACCCACCAGGGGCACACTCTCCAAGGACTGGGACACGTTAATGGCACCCCCTGGCCAAACTACCGCCACTGAGGGGCCTAGTATCACCAGGAGGGACAAGTATAGGCACATGTTGCGGGAGTACCTGGCCGACCCCAGCCCTGTCCTCTCCGATCCCTCTGCGCCCTACATTTAGTGGGTCTCCAAGTTAGATTTGTGGCTGGAACTTGCGCTCTATGCACTGGAGGTCCTTTCCTGCCTTGATGCCAGCGTGCTATCAGAAAATGTCTTCAGCGCAGCCGGTGGCATCATCACGGATAAGCACAGCCGGCTGTCAGCTGTCTGTGCTGACCGGCTGATGCTGATCAAAATGAACAGCCACTGGATAGACCCATCATTTTCATGTCCAGCAGTGTCAAGCACCCTGACATGAAGATTGATGTGTGTGCTCACCCTCTACAATTCTTCCTCCTCCTCATACTCCTCCACCATCAGAGTTGCACAATTCTGCTCCTACTAGGTTCAATTCATACTTATGCTCCCAAACTCTTCTGGTTAGAAGTTCAATCCACCCTGATTCCCCCAACTGTGCTGGTTATAAGCTCATCATAAGTCATGCCAAGTAACACACTGGCACACATGGCTGACTTCATGTTAGGTTGCTTTTCAAGAGACAAAGGCATAGTTCACATCATGAAGAGCAAACAATAATGGATTTTTGCAATCCTTGACCCCCGGTGTAAGTTAAAAATCTCATCCTTTGTTCTGGTACAGGAGAGCAAAACATTGCACAAATGATATATAAATATGGAGGCAGGCTAAGCAGCAAAAAATGTGACTACAGGCAGAGGCATGGATAGAAGTGATGTATAGCGGGGAAAGCAGTGTAGATGTGGAGGCGAGTTAAGCAGGAAAAAAGGTGACACACTTAGCTTTTGGGGGGTAGGCCCTTAAAAATTGGATTGACTATACATGGCCTGACTGATTGAACGGCTGTCTCCCACTTAACTTCGGGGGGTAGACCCTTAAAAATTGAATTGAGCTGATATAGCCTGATTCAATTGCTGTGTCTGCCACTTAGCTTTGGGGGGTAGACCCTTAAAAATTGGATTCAGTGTACATAGCCTGACTGAATTTCTGTCTCTCCCACCTAGGTTTTGGTGGTACACACCGTGAAAAACTGGATTGAGCGTACATAGCCTGACTGAATTTCGGTGTCTCCCACCTAGGTTTTGGGGGTACACACCCTGGGTATCTGGATTGAGCGTACATAGCCGGACCTAATTGCTCTGTATCCCTGTTTTGGGGTTACACACTGCCAGAAAAGTTGGTTTGCACGTATATATAGCAAGAAGTAACTGCTGTGGATTCCTGCTATTTTGTGGGGGACATCCCTAATAAAAGCTGGTTTGTACATATATAGAAGGAGGTAAGCAAGCAAGCCCCCAAGCAGACCCCCAAACGGAAACCCCAACTCAGATGTGAACCTAGCCTTAGAGACATTTGTTGGAAATATTCCTGATGTATAATTCCAAAGGAAGTCAAACACAATATATGAAAAGATAGATAAGGAGGGTGATGCCACAAAGTTTTCCCCACACAGTCATAACTGCACTCAGTTACAGGGCCAAAGTGCTTTCTGAGACTGGTGGTGATATGCTAGATGTATTGAAAGCCATGTTTTGTAAATGAAGGAAAGGTAGAGTTCCTTCAGTTAATCCTCCAGCTGTAGTTATACTGCAGCCTGTGCTGGTGCACCCTAATTCAGGTTTAATCTTTAGGGATACTTATTTTAGTAATGTGGCTCCATTGCACACACACATATCTGCTGATATCAGGGACAAAATTGTGAGAGCGGAGTTTGTGGATTTGTGGTCCATGATATCACCAGATCAATTAATGGAAGATAAAGATACTCAGTTTGGAAAAGGAGAGAATAGTAAACCCGAGGTAGTGAAAACCTTTGCCAACTTCTTGCAGGCTTTTGTTATTTGGATGCAGCTCATGCTGATACCAAAGCCTGATGGGCCATCCTTTCATTCCGCTGAGGGGCAATCTCAGTCCACAGTGGCTGGTCGCAGACCAAGAGCCTGCTGGATGTTTCTTGCATCATGTCACTCAAGAATGAATGTTCAATATGTGGGGGAGGGCATTTTGCAATATGTTGTTCCAAAAGAGGTAGAACCTTTAAATGGATGCCTGGGAAATCAGAGGACACTAGTGAGTGTGGAAAACATGCACCCCTGGCTAGATAGGTACCACAGGATGCAGAAAGCGACTTACTACTTAAACAGTTTTACCCATGGTTTCTTTATCCCCCATGTTCCCAGTTCATCTGTTCTGTTGCTTGATAATTTATATTCAGTTATAAAGGATTTACATACAGCACAAGAGAAACTTCTCAAGAAAGTCTCTCTGGGCCACATGGATGGCCCCTTGGTGGAGCTTCCTTTCCTTAATTTCAGGGTTTCTCCCCTCGGTGGGTAAATTTTTTCTCATCCATCATCTCTCTTTCACTCCAAATGAATCAGACAATGATGGTATCCCCAAGGAAGAGGCGGTGGTGTCCTATGTTTCCTGTGAAAAAGTCATGGTGTTAGTGGGTCATGCAGGATGCGGTGCCCTCCAAGCAAAATCGAACTTCGAGTCAGCATTCCATCTGCTGCTGGTACACCCTCATTGCTCTTATTTGGTGGGATGTCAGTTACAGTGGATGTTTTATTATGATGTGTTTGCCCATGGAATGTACTATCTCTGGCCATTACTTTGAGGTTTTTAGTACTTTCTTGGAGTGATTGGTGCGGCAGGAGAAAGGTTCCTCATCGGTAATCCATTATCTTGGAGATTTCTGAGGCATTGGTAGGGCATGCACAGGATGAATAGACTATTTTCGCCAGATGTTGTGGTGGCTAGAAGATCCTCACAGGACCCGATAGTGCTGGTGGTACATGCTGGAGGGAACAATATTGGGTCAGTTCATCTGTATGAATGAATAGCCCTTGTACATTTGGACTTCAACTGCTTTTCTGCTTTTTTATGAGTCCCGGTGGCATATGGCAGGACCTTGTTACCTTTATGGCATGGAGAAGTGCAAACCTGTCACCAGATGGAGCATCTAAAACATTTCCACCGCCAAAGCAGTGGCTGGCATCCAGAGACATGTCAGGTTTTTGGATGTAGGGTCACAAGAGGACACTGATGAGTTGGGTTATCCAGGATTCACTGCCGTGGACAGTGGAACAGCAAATGTAGGACTGTCCTGATGTCAAAAGAGGGCCCCGATTACCATAGGGCCTGGTGCAAGTGCACTGTTGGCCCTAGGGTTAAAGTGGCCTTGATGTCTCTTAGGGGGCATTCACATGAGCGTTTGCTGTCTGCCCAGGGATTTTCATTTTAGTCCCCAGAGTCACGTGATAAGAGATGGCATGCCGGTGATCAGTTTTAAAACTCATTCTTTTGAATGGGTTTTTAAATCAAACCGCCGGTGTCTGTATGCAGGCTCCTGCATGTGCGACTTTGTGTCTGTGCAAAAAAAAAAAACAGTTTCCAGGCGACTGCATACGGACACCATTGGATTAGTACGGGAACCCTTGGGCGGACAGTGTGAACACCCCCTTACTTATTAATAACAGCTCATGTGACCCTGAAACTGAGTATAGTTATATCGACGTCTAAGAAACACGTTATGTACTGTGCAGGATGCCTATTTCAGACAATAAATAAATCAATGTGCATGCTTCTCATTAAAAAAATATATATATATAATAATAACAATAACACATTTTATTTATATAGCGTCAACATATTCCGCAGCATTTTACAAATTGTAGGGTTCAAGTACAGACAAAATTAGGCATTACAGAGTAGTAAGTCAATTCACACAATAGGACTGAGAACAATTATTCTTAGCAAATTCAACATATCTTAGGTTTACTGGAATCTGTATCCATATATTCAGAGAACATCATGGGCAAGGAAATAGGTTGATACTCATAAGAGCAGATATACAATACCTACATTAGAAAAGGTTGCAAGAAAGGTCATCTGCTATATGTTCAGCAAAAGCTGACTATTAATGTATGAGGTCATAGAGTTAACAATAAAATCAAATAGTATGCACAGATTTACACCATCTGTCTCACACTTTATTAAATTTCCAGGGGCATTTCTAATATATAAAGACGATCTCTTTATAGGGGATAATTGAATGCACTTTGCATTGAGCATTTAGGAGCTCTCCTATCCATCAATTCATCCATCCATCAGACAGTCACTGTATCTCTGACTAGGAATAGAGTACCATCCTATCATATTGAGGCTATATTTCTTTGTCTATTTGTCTGAATAGGCACATCTCTAGAGTATGTACTGTATAATATTTTATCTAAGGAATGATGTAATTTTACATATGGCAAGGTGGCACACTGTAAGCCAACAGGGCTTCCTTTTGGACAACATATATTGGAATACTTTTTATTTCATGATATTGAAAAAGTACATGGTTAAACTTTTTAAAGACATTTTAAGAATATTTTTCTTGTTTAACAACGGAAATCTCTAAACAACATATTCAACTATATAGCACGCAGTTACATACTATAGTTAGGTGCATTGGAGCTGTATTCTTAAAGGGGCTCTATCATTGGGAAAAGTCATTTTTAACTAAGCACATACTTGCATAGCCTTTAGAAAGGCTATTCCACACATACCGTTTGTATGTAAATCGCCTCAGTCATTTTTGAATGAGCCCGTTTTTATCTATATGTTAATTAGCCCCCAGTGTGCACTGGAAGTCTCCGCGAGCACTGTCTCTCTCCTGTGTATACAGCATAGGTTGCTGCTGCTGCTGATGGCTCATCTCCCTGCTCTCACACACAGCACAAAGCAGAGAGAGGAGTACTCGCTGAGACTTCCGGGTGCACTCCGGAGGCTAATTAGCATACGGATAAAAACTGTCTGATTCAAAAACTACTGAGGCGATTATCATGCAAAAGGTATGTGCAGAATAGCCTTTCTAAAGGCTATTGCAAGTATGTGCTTAGATAAAAATGAATTTTCCCAATGATAGAGCCCCTTTAAGAATACAGCTTCAACGCACCTAACTATAGTACTGTATGTAACTGCATGCTATATAGTTGCATATGTTGTTTACAGATTTCCATTGTTAAAGAAGAAAAAAATTCTTAAAACCTATTATGTACATGAAGCCCCAGATTTTTCACCTACTGTATAACCAGATGTCTCTGTTTTAATGCACTCTTAGTATATAGTTCATCATATAATATTAATGTTAAAGCACAACAATATGTACAGTTAACTCCTAAAACATGACATTGAAGGCTATAGTCAAAGAAAGAGATGATGATATAGTAGGATTTATAATAAATAAATCATATCTTACTCAGTATGCCAATTCCTACCATTGTATAGTAGTGCAGAAAACATTTTGATAGCAATTTCATCCTATATTGTCTGAGGTTTTTTTTTCAGCTAATCTCGTTGTTTTGTGATTTTTTTTGTAAATAGTATGTTCTAAGGAAAAGTCTGTATGATATATTGTGGGAGTGCCAGAGATTACGGAATGCTTTGTACTCTTCACCCCACACAAGGACAAACTGTGCACATCGTTTTAGGTACAGAATTTCAGACACATTCTGTATTTTTGTAGAATCAATAGATAAATAGTAGCTACTGATGAAAGGAGGATTTGTCTCCTGAAACATTGTGTCTGTCTTATCGATCCACAAACACTGTTATGTTTCACTAAGTTTCTCTTCCAAAAAGATATGTGTTGCTTGCTCTCTTTACTAGGAACTTGGTTATATTTCCCCTTTGACTCTTCTTTGAGTGTCACCTGTAAATTAGCAATTCCGCATCCAAACGGTGCTGTTGTTTCACCCACTTGACTGCTTGTTATCAAAATAGGTCAGACTGGAGTCTCAAGGAGGTCTCTCCGATCCACAAGTGTGAATGCAGCACAGCGGGGTTAAACAGAAAAAAATATTGATGGCTAAACAGGGAGGCCTACCACATACACATATTTTTTTTGTACAAATAGAGATTATTTTTCCAAACTGCTTGGGATAAAGGTAATGACTGCATTCTAGTGAAGATGTTTAAATGCACTTTATTTTCTTTTAGTTTTGGAATAGTTAAATGTTACATAATAACTTGGTCTTGATATAATATAGTATAAAAGGATATATCCTTTTTACATTTCATTACATTGCGTTTCACTAATAGACATGTATACGTGTACATACATACAGAGTTCAGTAATGATAGATTTTCATTTTGAGAATCGAGGCCGTTACAAAAGTCTGACACCTCATTACGTGAAGTATGTTTAATTCATTTTTACAAAGATGTCATTTGTTTTTGCAGTAGATATACTTTACATTGAAGTAATAATACTATACAATTTAGAGAAAAATTTATATGAAAGTAATGTATTTACAATTGCACTGCAACCCTGCAAACATAGAATAGGGGAAAGATATAACAACTGTTGGTGGTGTTATGGGGCATTATACTGTGTGGAGGTATGAAGGAGCATTAAACTGTGTGCGGGCATTAAGGAAGATGATACTATTTGTGGGCAATAACATGGCATTATACCACGGGGATGCTAATGTGGCATTAGACTGTGTTGGGGGACTAAGACACATTATAATTTGTGGGGGCAATCATGTGGCATTATACTATGGGGAGTTAAAGGGGTATTCCCACGTCACATACTCACCAGTCTTCACTGCTGTAAAATCTTCTTTCTTCCAGGTTTCTTGCGTCATTTGGTGGGCGGGGTTTCACATGCAACCTGCCAGTTAGCTCCGCCCCATATTAGTTGTAGCTCCGCCCACCACATAGCGTGATCCTATGGGGCGGCTGAAGGGCCTGTGATGTCATCAAAGGTCCTCAAACAACACTATATGCACAATATTGGACTATGAAGTACAGGCAGGAGCAACTCCATTCTGTGTTACATACAGAGACTGCCTGTCTCTGCCATAATGAACACAATTGAATTAGCTAGCCTGATAACTGGGAGAACAGAACACGTTCAGAAATGAAAGCCGCTCCTCTCTCCTATCTGATAGCAGGAAGCTAGGTCACGTGGTGTAGACACAGGAATAGCTAGAAACACAGGCTCGCTCCCGTGCACTTAGCCCCTCCTCCCTCCACCCTGAGAGCAGGCAGATACATCACTTGACTTTTGAGCAGATAAGTCAAGGGCTGTGTCAACAATGAATTGAATAAAGTAAGATAGTGGACAAACAAAGCAGTTTTGCTGAAGCAGTGTATTTAGGAAAAGTCTTACATTCACATTAACAAGCATTATAGATAGGATCCTTGTGATGGGACAACCCCTTTAAGAAGCATTATACTGTGTCAGAAGAACTAAAGAGCTTTATACTGTGTGTGAGGTATTAAGGATTATTTCAGATCACTTTTGCCGTTATTGTAAGGTATCAGGGCTTGGGGGGCCAGGAGATGAATGTTTCTTCTGATTGTTGGAAGTGTTACTTGTTTGTGGGGACACTTGTGGGGAATTTTACAGAGTGTGTGCAGGTGGGGAGGCACTATGGATACTGTGAGGTGGCACACATAGGGCATTATACAGTGTGGGGAGCACTAATGTCCCATTAATGCTACTTAATACCTCCCACACAGTATAAAGCTTCTTATTGTTCCCCCCACACACGATATAATTATTATTTTTTATTTATATAGCACCATTAATTCCATAACATTGTACATTTGAGGGCTTACATACAGTACAGAAAATATACAAACAAATATAATACTAACGATGACCAACTGGCACAGTGGGAGAGGGCCCTGCCTGTGAGGGCTTACAATCTACGAGGGAAGAGGGATAGAGACAGAAGGTGTGGGTAGAGACTGTTCAGATGGCGGTGTGGTGGCAATAGTGTTATTGGAGGTTGTAGGCCTTTCTGAATAGGTGAGTCTTCAAGGTCTTCTTGAAGCTTGTGATTGTGGGGAACAGTCTTATGTGTCATGGTAATGAGTTCCAAAGTATGGGAGATGTACGGGAGAAGTCGGTTATGATGGTTGTGTGATGAACGGATAAGAGCAGATAGGAGTAGGAAGTCTTGGGAGGATCGGTGATCACGTGTGAGCTGAAAGCAGGAGATTAGGTCAGAGATATATGTAGTGGATACGTTATGAATGAGTTAGTATGTCAGAATTAACATTTTGAACTCTATTCTCTGGGCGATAGGTAGCCAGTGGCGGGATTGGCATAATGCTTCTCAGTGCTCCCCCACATGCTGTCATAGTGTAAGGGTCGTGAGGCAGGGGTCGAAACAGTAGGTTGAGTATTCCTGATCTAGACATTAGGTTTTAAAAATTTACAGTAAATAAAAATAAATAGAAAAATAAAGTAAATGCAATTAATAATGACGCTGATAACTACATAATATTGTATGTGTTAAAACATTGTTTATTTTTTTTTTATTCTTACAGATTCCATATGACTTTTAGAAGAAACCTCAGTTTGTTAAATGGTATCCACACAAAACTGTTTGACTTACAATAAGGTTTTCAATCCATATTACACAACATAATAAATCCCCCAATGTTTTAACTACTTTTTATTGCTGCGGCTACTAGCCCTATACCTCTATTGCCTTTCAAGCTATGACTAAGGGACATATGCTATATTCCTAATAAGCTCCTTTCTTCTTTTTACTATTCTCCTAATTGGCATCCATACTCATGTAAGTTTTAACTTTCAATTAATTAAAAGTTATTTTTCATTCGGCATGCTGGAGTGGACTTCACATTCTTCGGTTGGTATTATCTATTGCCTTTCCCTGCAGTTCTATTTAGCACAATTTACCACAGGACTTGTTGCCGTTGTATTGTGGAACCAAACGTATGGCTCTATTTTATCATTCTAAAATCTTTTCAATAGAGATATTAGTATGTAATATTGGCCCAGCTTCTGATATGCTCTTTTATTCACTCTTCTAGGTCACAGGTCATTTTGCACTGCAACCTACAAGATGTTTAGATCTCTGTACAAGTGGAAATAACACTGACATGATCACACCCACCAATGCCATGCCAATGCCAGAGCAGGCCACTGTCTTACAAGGCCTATAGTTGATAAATTGTAATATCTGGCACACAGTTAAAATCTTAGTCTATATTAATCAAAAGGACAACTCTAGATTGTAGGGATTAAATGTGTCCTTATGGACACATACGTTGTTACTGTGAAGTTGCAGTGAGAGGGCATTACTACTCTGTGGAGCACAAAGGAGGGTACATAAGTGTCTGGAGAATTGTAACACTCTAATGCTCTATATTTGGGTAGTAACTGTGGTGGTCATTTTTTTCTTTGCGAATAGTATTCAGGAACTGTGTAATGGTAATACGTGATGATGATTTGGTGACATCATCTGGCCTTTGTATAGCTGTATGGTAAATGCATGACTATATTATTTAGAGGCACTGTAAGGGAACGCTAGTTGTGTAATTCCCTAGAACTGCAGCTGTAACAATGGAAGAAGGGGGAAGACGGACAGTGAGACCTAAACTCAACCCAGCATCTGTCCCTACCTAATTGACACAACTGTCCTAATGACTGGAGCAATTTGGCAACAGTCCCTTCTATGAAATAAGTGTGACACAGAAATAAGCGTAGGGAACGAGCAGCTAGAGATGTATGTCTGTGTTCTCTGGTCCACAGATTGCAGTGTCGACAAGGTGAATAAAATATATGACCTTTATTGGATAAAAATGTACTGGATAACACATTTCCAGCTCCAAACGCTCTTCTTCAGGTGCACAATTACTTGCCAGGTGAGGTCAGATGTGTGGCATAGCTTGTTGAGCTCGAAACACGTTGTGCAGTACATTTTGTCCAATACAGGTCATATATTTTATTCACCTTGTCAACGCTCCAATCTGTGGACCAGAGAGTGCAGACATACATCTCTAGCCACTGACCTTCTTCCTTCCATTACTGCCTGGTCCTTGGTGACCAGTCTGTGGTTTCTGCAGCCACCTCAACCTCTATGCTTCGATTGGTGTTGTGACTCATTCACAACAACTGAAGGTGAGGGACCATCTGGTCCATTTCTCTGTACATTTTTATTTCCAACATCCATTGCAAACTCATCTACACTATAATCACTCTCGATGTTCTCTCCCTTTTTTGTTCTCGACAGAAATAAATGTGACACAGAAGTGAACTCAGCAAGCAAGAGTCAAGGCCAGAAACACAATGCAGTAATTTATTATTATTATTATTATTATTATTATTATTATTATTATTATTATTTATTTATATAGCACCATTAATTCCATGGTGCTTTACATTTGGGGGTTACATACAGTACACAAAATATACAGGCAGATATAAAACTAACAGTGACCAACTGTACAGTGGGGTAGAGGGCCCTGCCCCCAAGGGCTTACAATCTATGAGGACAAAATCATAAACTAAAAGAGTAGTCACAAGGGAAACCAGGTAAGAGATCATTAATACAATAATAAGAGAAGTAGGAAGCTAGTGAGTAAAAAGTCACGCTATAGAGTCTCAATAGCCAGAAAACCTGTGTGGGCTGATGACCTGTATATAGGAAGTCCAGGACCTGCCCCAGACTTGATTGGCAGACAGGCTGTCAATCACACAGGCAAGGCTAAGATTAACTATTTGATGAACAGAGGGAACAAGGTGCAGGAGATGGGTGTGGTGAAAATTCAATTACAGAGAAGAGATAATAGAGCAGTGTTCACACATAGCAATAAAAAACTCTAAGCAAAGAATAACACTGAACACGCCTCCTGCCCCGCAGTGTGCTAGCAGAGGGTGGTGCAGAGACTCCAACAGGCAGAGACATTACAGGCACACTATGATATATCTATTAGCTTTTATGGCAAGGACATTTTTCTTTTTCTTTTTTTTAAAGAGAATAGTTTTTGTATGAAAACAAGTTTGAGAATAGTGAATTATAGTATATTTTATACTGAATAATAATATTATATTATTATATTGTAAGGGTATTGCTAGTTGTGTAATTCCCTAGTGCTGTTGCTGAAACCAAGAAGAAGGGAAGACAGACAGTGAATCCTAAACTTCACCCAGCCCCTGCCCCTACCTACTTGCCAGACATGCACTAGGCGACAAACGGCAACTTGGTGACGGTCCCTTTTCGGAATAAGTGTACACAGAACAAGACAAGACAAACAACACAGAAGAGTCACAGGACAGAATCAAAATAGCCAGAAAAGCTGTGTGGACTGATAACCTATATATAGGATGTTCAGAATCTGCCCCAGACTTGATTGGTAGACAGGCTGTCAATCACACAGGCAAGGCGTAGATTAACTATTTGATAGACAGAGAGAAACAAGGTGCAGGAGATGGGTGTGATGGAAATTACAGAGGATAGGTAATAGCTCTGTGTTCAGACAGACTAATACGTCTCCTGCACCACAGCATGCGAGTGCAGGGTGGCACAGAGACCCAAAGAGGCAGAGACGTTACACAGATTTAATAATCATTTCTAATCAGTTATATTGAGGTAGAATACTTGCATAGTCATGAGGTAAATAAATGGAACATAAAGTATATAATAATATAGTTTTATTAGCTAATAGTTTAATTAAACATATATGAAAACACCTTTTTATACATGAACATGCAGCCATGAAATACTACCTTACCATAGCCCCTATTTGTATCATCTCACCCTTTGCTTACATAGCCAAACCAACTAATATCACTCAAACCGCACCTATTCAGACATTACAGTTCTGATTCTGTTTTTCACAAGGATGTCCCTACCTGACTCTGTTATATTGATCATACAAATAATTTAGTACAAGCAGTATCATATGAATGTCACACTTATAGAACATGTCTTCCATGTGCCAAAGAAGTAAATAACTTATGTTAGCAATATTGTGTTTTTTTAAGTGTGACATATTAAGTTTTAGGTGTGATCACAACTGCCATTCACAGCGTACGTGATAACATGAGGATCCCATCCATCACAGATATAGGGTACTATGGGATTTATTAACATATTACATGACGAAGAAACATGAATCAAACATGCAACTTAGTGTATGTGTATCTTTATGACTAAATAACTATCATATCACCTCTTTTTTTACTGCTTATAGAATAAAATAAGTGTAGCTGAACATTTTTATTGAGACTAAAAACATTTTTCAACCTTACATTTAGAATATGTCTACTTTAGAAAACGAATTTTATATAACCTATTAAAAAAAAAACAACAAAAAATACCTATACCGAAAGAGCTGCCCAGCTAATATAATATAAAACAAGTTTTGAATGTAAAACCAAAACCTCAACCTATCCAGCTCTGATGATGCCTGGCCCCCTGCCAGTCTCCTCCCAACGCAAGCATCATTATTGCATCACGGTTTTTCCTGCAGAGTTTTTACAGAAAGTTGGCAGAGGTTTTCTCTGCCGAATTTCTGCTTCCATTATACCTATAGGGAAACCACCGGCGTCTCTATAGTTGTAATTGACATGCTGTGACATTTTTTTCTGTGGCGTTTCTGTGACATGAGGCCGCAGCCTTAATTTCACAGCCCAATTTTTTAAAATTGACTTGAGACAATTTAAATGGCAATAACTTTAAGATGCTTTAAATCAAGCTTTAGATGATTATCTTGAAGCTTGTGCACTCTCTAAATTAACCCCTTGAGCCCTAATGTATTTAAGATCACCACGGTTGAAGTGTGGGGGAGCCTTCCTGTTGATAAATCCCAGGTCTTGGTGGGCTAACATATTTTTACTACAAGGCATACAGTACGTTGACAACCTGCCTCCACACATGGACAAATTGTTTAACAGCTTCATGTCAAGCTTGGTTATTGCGGGATCAATGCTCCCCTCCAATAATTCAATCATATCAAAAACAATTGATGCCGTAGCATCACATCCCAGAGTTTTCTACAAATTGAACCCAGAGATCTCTGATGTGTGCTGGTGGTGCAGTGCTCTAGGCAGCTCCATCTATCATATTTTACTGGCTCATGGGGTGGGTTAATAATCTAACAAACAAAACATCATTCTGAGGTCATTGACCTGAAAATTAATCAGAAAAACAGAGCCAAATTTAAACAGGATATATATTATCAAGTGTTTTGTATTGATGCATTCTGCTATTTGACCCATATTTTTAGAAACTGGATAACCCATTGGCAGCTGTGACGTACTATTACATCACGTGTCACTAATGGATTAAATGATTATTAGGTTTGCATATAACTCTTGAAAAGCCTGTAGCTGGAGAAGGAAGTTAGATTTTGGTGAAGGCATGGATAGTTTATTACCTTCCCTGCTTTCCTGATCACTGTGTAAACAGTGAGTATACAGTGCAAGAAGTGACAATGGTGCTTTGGTCCATCTTGCCTTGGTCCCAGCAATCACTTGATTGCTTTGTGCTGGGTACCTGCAGAGGCTGCTGGATCGTTCACAGACCCAGACTGGCTCTGTAGTTAGGACATGGTATTCTCCCTGTAGCTGGGGCTAATATGTCAGTTACAAGTATAATTAGTTATCTAAAAAATGGTAATGCAATGACTCAATGTCCCCAAAGGTCTTTAATGTGACCATAAAAAAGTGAAAATTTTAAAATACTATTTTAATGGCACTTTGTGTTATGTTAAAAAAAATTTAAAAAGAAACCTCACTTTTCTTTACATTTTCTCAGATATTATAAAAAAAGATAAAGCACTAAGATAAAAAATTACATAAATATAAAGTTTCATACAGCAGACATCTGTCACTAATGCCGGCGATCAGTGCCCAAACCTATCATGGGCATTAACCCCTCTGCCATCTCAGTCAAAGCTGACCCATGCACCATTTTACTACGGCTCATGGGCGCCACCATTTTTCTGGGGATCTTTGGCACCCAGAGCAAGCTTCCCTTTGGCATGACAGCCGGGAGCCTTGTGAAGTTTCCCGGGCCTGTCTGTAATAATTTTCTTTTGCAGACTACTCTATGTAACGTGCAAAAGAAATGATAGATTTTTTGCAATGCATTCACATTTTAATGTATTGCATTAGTGATTAGACCCTAGGTGGTCTAATAAATGCAAAAAAAGTAAAAAAATAAATATTTAAAAAATGAAAAGTATTAAAAGTTCAAATCAAATATCCCTGTGTCCAAAAACGCCTGTTCACCAAATCTATAAAAATATTTTTCCTATACGGTAAACATTGTAGCAGGTAAAAAAAAGAAGTCAAAAGTGCCAAACTGCCATTTTTTCACTGTTTTGCCTCTGATAAAAATTTTAATATAAAGTGATCAAAGCAATAGACATTCCCCAAAATGATATAACTGAAAAGTACACCCGGCCCCGCAAAAAAAACATCCTATAAATCCCCATACATGGAAGTATAAAAAGGTACAGGAGTCAGAATATGGCGGCTATTCAAAGAAAAAAAATTTTTTTTGCAGTTTTGGATTTTTGCTAAGGAGTTAAAATGTAAATAAAACCATATAAATTTGATATCTTCGAATTGTATCAAAACATAGAATACAGGAGACGTCATTTTGCGCGCACAGTGAACGCCGTAGAAACGAAGCCCATAAGAATGTCGCACAAATGCACTTTTTCTTCAAATCCACCCCATTCAGAATTTTTTTTCCAGCTTTCTAGTACATTGTACAAAATAATTAATGGTATCATCATGTATAAAAATTTGTCCTGCAAACATTAAGATCTCATATGGCTCTGAGAGCAGAAAACTAAAAAAGTTGTGGCATTTGTTAGGTTGGGAGTCAAAAACGAAAAATGAAAATTAAAACGTGTTCGTGGCGGGAAGGGGTTAAAATTGCATTTACTAAAACATCCATAGGTGTTTAGTTTGATAGAAGAGATTGCTCTGTTTAAGATTCTTATGTCTTTGTCAGAGCCAAGAGCTATTACAATTTCAGTCTCTGTCTAGAGGACCTGTCTTGCCCTGCACTGCAGTAGCCCAACCTTACTAACTAAAGGCTAATTGATGATTCTCAGAGCACAGCCACATAATTAAAATTTGCCTACAGTAGTGTCCCACAGGAACACTACCTGATAACAAATCCTAATGGCTATACATTTATGTGTGTTTTATGTTTACTGCTATTTTACTATGCTGCAATGAGGCCTTTGGGCCCCCTCTGTCTCCAGGGTCCATAAGCAACTGTTGTCTCTGCACTACCTATAGCTGCGCCCCTGCTTCCACCTTACCACAGTCTCTCTGGGCACTGCGCTAGCTAATTGTGTTTTTCAAGTATAGACCACTCTTACCTTAAGGGAATGTTTTGTACCCTGTACAAATTTTTCTTTTAAAAGTTTCCATCAGTATATAGTGTAGATATCATATCTATCTATCTATCTATCTATCTATCTATCTATCTATCTATCTAATCATATATCATATCATATGAATATCACATATATCTTTCATATCTATCTATCTATCTATCTATCTATCTATCTATCTATGCTCACCGGCGACTTTATTAGGTACACCATGCTAGTAACGGGTTGGACCCCCTTTTGCCTTCAGAACTGCCTCAATTCTTTGTGGCATAGATTCAACAAGGTGCTGGAAGCATTCCTCAGAGATTTTGGTCCATATTGACATGATGGCATCACACAGTTGCCGCAGATTTGTCGGCTGCACATCCATGATGCAAATTTCCCGTTCCACCACATCCCAAAGATGCTCTATTGGATTGAGATCTGGTGACTGTGGAGGCCATTGGAGTACAGTGAACTCATTGTCATGTTCAAGAAACCAGTCTGAGATGATTCCAGCTTTATGACATGGCGCATTATCCTGCTGAAAGTAGCCATCAGATGTTGGGTACATTGTGGTCATAAAGGGATGGACATGGTCAGCAACAATACTCAGGTAGGCTTTGGCATTGCAACGATGCTCAATTGGTACCAAGGGGCCCAAAGAGTGCCAAGAAAATATTCCCCACACCATGACACCACCACCACCAGCCTGAACCGTTGATACAAGGCAGGATGGATCCATGCTTTCATGTTGTTGACGCCAAATTCTGACCCTACCATCCGAATGTCGCAGCAGAAATCGAGACTCATCAGACCAGGCAACGTTTTTCCAATCTTCAATTGTCCAATTTCGATGAGCTTGTGCAAATTGTATCCTCAGTTTCCTGTTCTTAGCTGAAAGGAGTGGCACCCGGTGTGGTCTTCTGCTGCTGTAGCCCATCTGCCTCAAAGTTCGACGTACTGTGCGTTCAGAGATGCTCTTCTGGCCACCTTGGTTGTAACGGGTGGCTATTTGAGTCACTGTTGCCTTTCTATCAGCTCGAACCAGTCTGGCCATTCTCCTCTGACCTCTGGCATCAACAACGCATTTCCGCCCACAGAACTGCCGCTCACTGGATCTTTTTTCTTTTTCGGACCATTCTCTGTAAACCCTAGAGATGGTTGTGCGTGAAAATCCCAGTAGATCAGCAGTTTCTGAAATACTCAGACCAGCCCTTCTGGCACCGACAACCATGCCACGTTCAAAGGCACTCAAATCACCTTTCTTCCCCATACTGATGCTCGGTTTGAACTGCAGGAGATTGTCTTGACCATGTCTACATGCCTAAATGCACTGAGTTGCCGCCATGTGATTGGCTGATTAGAAATTAAGTGTTAACGAGCAGTTGGACAGGTGTACCTAATAAAGTGGCCGGTGAGTCTATCTATCTATCTATCTATCTATCTACCTATCTATTTTTTCAATTATTAGCTAAATACAGTCAATACTCCTAATAGGACAAAGAGAAAGAGTTATTTAACCCTGTAGTGACAACTTCTATACATAGTTCAGAGATTTGAGCCAACACCCACCTCTAAAACAGCCGCAAATGGTGACAGTACAGATTGCAGCTGTTTAACCACTTACATACTGTGGTCAATGTGTGACCTTGGCATATAAGTGTTAAAATTTCCTTGGGGCTTTCATCTTTAAATCGATCATTGGCCCGTCACCATCATTGGAGACATGGCTCCGTTGCTATGACAGCCGAGAACCTGTTGAAGTAATATTGGGTGAAAATTTATTACACGCTGCCACGAGGAGCATTTACACTTCCTAAGGGAACTAAAGTAAGCGTTACAAGATATAAAAATGCTGTAGCAAAAATAACTGGTGTCAATAATCACATCTTCCAACCGCAGGGAAGTCAGCTGTATCAGGTATATACAAATGGAACTCACCACTTCCTTCTTTGGTTTTTCTGCACTCCATTGATTCAGTGTTCACTGATACACATGAGTCTCTATTAGGACACAAAATTATGCAGTAAATCCAGATCTCCGGGTCTGGGCTGGAGAATTTCAATAAAGTATAGAAATCTTCTTGTATTAGTTCTTCGATCGTCACCTAAATAGACGAAAAGATTTCCAATTAAACAGTTGTCAACTGAAGGTTCAACATATATATGGAAATAAACAGATTCAGTATATTATACTGTAGTTACATTTGTTTCAAACCAGTATTCAGCTTCTTCATCAATGTTAACCTATATGTGAATGACCTCCTCTTACTCTATTCATACACTGACCTTTGTAATACCAAAATCCCAATCTGAATTGGGCTTAACACATCATACCATAATAGATACATAGTACCTAGTACACTATGTATAATAGATACAAAGATACATAGTATCATACCCTGAGTTATTACAGACTAACTTATAACAAAAACATAGTAAAACAAATCAGAAGAATAAGATCAAATATAAAGTAATGTAAAACTATTATAATAAAAATAATCCAAATAGAAAAATGATATATTTATATTATAACATAAACAACATTATATAATAGCAAACAATAGTATTTATCCAGGATGGTGAATGCTGCAACAGAAAAAAAATACAATAGCCAATCCATTCACTTTCACAAAAAATTTAATAAAATGTGTTTGAAAGGTCATTTATTCCACAAAATGGTACAAATAAAAACTTCATCACTCCAAAGAGGCACAACTTGAAGGTACTAGGCCCCAATGCATATTCCATTTAGGACAAGCGGCAGCTTTTATGCAGACCCACCAGGTTCCAGAGTCTGGTAATGATTTCTACCTCGGCACTCAATGTAGTGTCGGCCCTGTCACTCCCCATAAAATAAAACCCCACTCCATAGTCAGAACTATAAAAAAAAATTGTAGGAATCAGAATATGGCAATGCAAAATTTTTAAAGCATTTACATTTTTTAAAAAAGTATTAAATCATAACAAAAATGTATAAATTTGATATAGTTGTGATTATACTAACCGGAAGAATAAAGGTAATATGTTATTTTACCACAAAATAAACAATATAAACACAATACCTAAAAATAGTGCATCTTCTTTTTTTCTCAGTCCCACTCTGTTGAGATTTATTTCCAGCCTCGCAGTACATTATATGGAAAACTAAATGATGCCATAAAAGTGTTGTGTCCTCTAGGGGTTAAATCATATTACATTTGCAAAATGTGCAAATATATGAACACATTTAGTGTTGCAAGTATTGCAAAAAAAATACAAATCATGTAAATCTTATCTGAGATAGCTAGGCTATAAATAGCCAGCATCTACTGAAAGTTACATAATATAGTGTTAGAACTGTTATACGTACAATAGTAAGGAACATGTTTTAGTTACTTAAAGGGGTTGGCCACTTTCAGATCAATAGAGAGACAATTTAAGAAACAAATGTTATGGTTTGTATAATAAAATGTTGCACAATAATCAGACATCTGCCTGGTAATGAGCTGTGCACCTGTGTCCTCATCACATGACCATGGACCGTAAATCACATGACCATGGACCCTAAATCACATGACCATGGTCAGACTTTTAGCCACTAGAAGTAACAGAATAAATGACAGCAAGCTGAGATCTAGAAAACCGTGAGGAAATGATACAGAAAGTATATTGGAAAATTGTACGACTTTTTATTACACAAACCATAACATTTGTCTCTCAATATTGGTCAGAAAGTGTTCAACCCCTTTAACATACGATAGCTCAGTGAATGAAATTTGCTAATATGAAATATCAGGTTTACTCTGAATTGCCTCAGGTTAAATGGTGAATAATTTGATGCTTTTTGTGTAAGATTCATGTTACTACTGGGGTTATTAATATCTACGTATAATTCTTGATTAAAGGAAAATAACTTCCCGATCACGATCCCTTCAGTAAGCAGAATAGAGAAAGAACCGGTTGGACTCCCATTGGATAGAATACAGTATGTGTACTTTTACTGTACGTGTCATACAGCATGTTTATTCACGTGCATGAAAAGGTGATTTAAAGGATGCAGCAAATCCAAGAAATGGAATTCTTGCTGTTAGGAATTAGAAGAAATGAAGGCATAGGCCCTGCCAACAGGACTTATCTGCTCAGCTCCTTGGCATCCTCATGACTGGTACCAAATTAATACAGTGAGCTGTAAGAAATATTTACTAATATGTCAGTAATAACTGCTTAAGTAACTATCATACAACATGGTTATACAAAGTAGGAACCGATCTTACTGAAGAAATAGTAGTGTCAAAGTACTTTCTACTTCAATAAACGTACCAACATGATTATTGAGATCTGGAGCATTTCGAAGAGGAGTAGAATCCAATCTTAGATTAAGGCCGAGGCCCCACGGGCAGTAATCGCAGCGGAGATGCTGCGGGAAAAATCGCAGCATTGTACAGTGCAGGCAAAGTGGATGTGATTCATGCAAATCCCATCCCCACTTTGCGGAAACGATCGCAGCGCGGACACGCTGCGATTTGCAAAGCCGTTGCGGCTTTGCAAATCGCAGCATGTCAATTATATCTATGGAAACGCCTGCTGCTTTCTCATAGATATAATGTTAAGAGAAAGTCCGCAGAGGAAAACTCTGTGAACTTTCTCTTAAAAGTGCTGCAGGAAGAACCGCAATGCGTTCACGCAGTGGTTCTTTCCGCTGCGATTATTGCCTGTGTGGCCTTAGCCTAATACATACATTAGTGGCCACTGAGTCAACTGACACCAACAGAAAGTGTTTAGGGAACTAGAAGGGATTTTGTAGCCGAGAGGTTCTTTAGTCATTGATGCTTGCCAACCATGCAACATGGCATACAGTCCTATGAAAAAGTTTGGGCACCCCTATTAATCTTAATCATTTTTAGTTCTAAATATTTTGGTGTTTGCAGCAGCCATTTCAGTTTGATATATCTAATAACTGATGGACACAGTAATATTTCAGGATTGAAATGAGGTTTATTGTACTAACAGAAAATGTGCAATATGCATTAACCCCTTAACGCTAAATCACGTACCTGTACGTCAGGGAATGTGGTTAGTTCCCGCATTCCCACGTACCTGTACGTGATTGAGATTGCACGGGCTCAGAAGCAGAGCCCGTGCGATCTCCACGGGAGGCCGGCTGTATCTGACAGCCAGGCTTCCCCTGTAGCAGCAGGGACGGTGATTGCACCGACCCCCCCGCTGTTTAACCCTTAAGGTGCCATGATCCATAGCGATCATGGCACCCTAGGGGTTTGGCCGGGCTATAAATCATGTTGCCGGCAGCAGGAGTCTGTGTGAGCTGTAATTTACAGCTACACGCTGCTCCTTAATCCCTCCCCCCATCGGAGCGAGCTCCGATGGGGGGAGGGTTAACCCCTTGGATGCCAGGACGAGTGGAAGCTAGTCTATGCATCTGCATAGCTAGCTTCCTCTATAGACTGCAATACATGTGTATTGCAAGTCTATAGTTAGTATAGAACCAGTGATCCTCTCTGATCGCTGGTTCTAGTGTGCTTACAGCACAAATGTAAAAAAGTTTAAAAAAATAAAAATAAAATAAAGTGTGTAAAACAAACAAACAAAACAAACAGTTACATTTCTTGTAAATCTGGAAAATAGCTGTTACACTTGTAAGCCTTGTAACGTTCAAAATAAATTAAAATACAATCAAAAGATGATGCCGATATAAAGCAGAGATATGGGAGATAATATTTATTAATGTATTTGGGTGGTATAACTATCTGCCTGAAAAGCAGAGAATTTCACATTTTGAAAATTGCAATTTTTTCCAAATTTCCATCAAATTTCCTATTTTTTTAATAAGTAAATACAAAAATATTGATTAGTGTTTACCACTAACATGAAGTATAATGTGTTACGAGAAAACATTCTCAAAATCACTTGTGTAAGTTAAAGCGTCTCAAAGTTATTGCCATTTAAAGTGACACATGTCAATTTTGAAAAAACAGGCCTGGTCCTTAACGTACTTTTGGGCTGTGTCCTTAAGGGGTTAAACCAAAATTTGACCGGTGCGAAAGTATGGGCACCTCAACAAAAAAGTGACATTAATATTTAGTAGATCCTCCTTTTGCAAAGATAACAGCCTCTAGTTGCTTCCTGTAGCTTTTAATCAGTTCCTGGATGAAGGTATTTTGGACCATTCCTCTTTACAAAACAATTCAGGTTCAGTTCAGTTTGATGGTCGCCGAGCATGGACAGCCCGCTTCAAATCATCCCACAGATGTTCAATGATATTCAGGTCTGGGGACTGGGATGGCCATTCCAGAACATTGTAATTGTTCCTCTGCATGAATGCCCGAGTCGATTTGGAGCGGTGTTTTGGATCATTGTCTTGCTGAAATATCCATCCCCAGCATAACTTCAACTTCATTACTGATTTTTGAACTTTATTCTCAAGAATCTGCTGATACTGAGTGGAATCCATGCGACCCTCAACTTTAACAAGATTCCCGGTGCCATCATTGGCCACACAGCCCCAAAGCATGATGGAACCTACACCAAATTTTACAGTGGGTAGCAAGTGTTTTTCTTGGAATGCTGTTTTTTTTGGACGCCATGCATAATGCCTTTTTATATGACCAAACAACTCAATCTTTGTTTCATCAGTCCACAGGACCTTCTTCCAAAATGAAGCTGGCTCGTCCAAATGTGCTTTTGCATACCTCAGGCGACTCTGTTTGTGGCGTGCTTTCAGAAATGGCTTCTTTCTCATCACTCTCCCATACAGCTTCTCCTTGTACAAAGTGTGCTGTATTGTTGACCAATGCACAGTGACACCATCTGCAGCAAGATGATGCTGCAGCTCTTTGGAGGTGGTCTGTGGATTGTCCTTGACTGTTCTCACCATTCTTCTTCTCCGCCTTTCTGATATTTTTCTTGGCCTGCCACTTCTGGGCTTAACAAGAACTGTCCCTGTGGTCTTCCATTTCCTCACAGTGGAAACTGACAGGTTAAATCTCTGAGACAACTTTTTGTATCCTTCCCCTGAACAACTATGTTGAACAATCTTTGTTTTTAGGTCATTTGAGAGTTGTTTTGAGTAGCCCATGATGCCACTCTTCAGAGGAGATTCAAATAGGAGAACAACTTGCAATTGGCCACCTTAAATACCTTTTCTCATGATTGGATACATCTGGCTATGAAGTTAAAAGCTCAGTGAGTTTACAAAACCAATTTTGTGCTTCAGTAAGTCAGTAAAAGGTAGTTAGGAGTATTCAAATCAATAAAATGATAAGGGTGCCCATACTTTTGCACCGGTCAAATTTTGGTTTAATGCATATTGCACATTTTCTGTTAGTACAATAAACCTCATTTCAATCCTGAAATATTACTGTGTCCATCAGTTATTACATATAACAAACTGAAATGGCTGCTGCAAACACCAAAATATTTAGAACTAAAAATGATTAAGATTAATAGGGGTGCCCAAACTTTTTCATAGGACTGTATGTGATACTGCATGCAATACCCAATTGCACATCCCCAAAGCCTGCAGATGGCTGCAAACACATAGTTCAGCAAGGTATTCTCTCATACGTCATACTAAATCCATGGAAGGTCTCGGTTACTAGCAGTGTCCCACAGCAAAAAATCGTGCATCACGTTTTTTTCCTGCAGCGCTTTCTGTTTCAATTATACCTATAAGAAAAATAAACAACGTTTTCATAGGTATAACTGACATGTTGCCATTTCCAAAACCACAATGGTTTTGGAAATCACTGTGTTTTCACTACACATATTTTTCCGCAATGTATGGAATGGGAGTCACAAGAATCCTATCCATTTTGCTGTTACTGTAAAACATCACATTTTATTCCCACCAATGGAAAGCCAAGGCTTTTACGCCACGTGGAGCCCTAGGCCTAAAGAGGTTTTCGATGTCATTAATAAAAAGCCTGTGGGGGTCTAACACCTTAGTTTACATTGTATCAGTCATTGCATTTTGGACATGTAATGTGTACAACTTGGTCCCGTACACTTTATGTGACAAAGCTGTAATTACATCCAATGGTCACTATAAGATAATCCTTTAATAGTCCCACAATGGGGAAATTTCAGTGATACAGTTTCATAGATGGTACAGTAGTATATAACAAGAGAGGAAAAACACATACAAGCTCATGGCAGAAAGAGAAATCCTAGGAATCATAGCAACTAAAAAAGAAAGAAACACAGACACACTGCAGGATCATTTAGTTCTCTGTGCGGAGTGATGTTAATAATAATACAGCCGAATGTGGTTGGAGGACACGAGGAGGGGGGGGGGGGGGGTCACAGCATGTAGATATAAGAGGCAGAAATGTTTTTGCAGAGGTGAGGGGACATTTGCAGCCATCATGATAACATGTGGTAGTTCCTTTGGTAGGTGGTGAGATCTCCTGATCACAGCTGATAGTTCGGTATCTTGCATCAGTGCTATTGTCCATTAACCACAAAAAAAAATGCCCCAAATATCCTTCATCACAAGCCCTCCTCCTCCTTTCTTCTTACCACTGTGTTCTACTGCCCAGAGAGGTCTGAAGCCATCCAGGTAGACAGGGTGCTGCTCTCTTGCCAAGCTTCCATAAACACATGGGTAGGTGGGTGATGGTAGGTTCCCAGGCTGTAACAGAGTCCCACGTGTCCACAGTAAAAGAAAGAAATACCAGTCAGCTGTAGCATCTTAACACATCAGCAGTAGATGCCAAAAATCATCTCCTTGAAAAGAAGAAGTCCACACATCCATGCAGGTTTCTCCTCCATGCCGCATGGTGTCCATGCTGTCCTGGGGGGATGGTAGCAGGCACATGTGTACACACAGGAAACCAGCTGAACCAGGTCTTGAGTCCATGCTTTACAATAGAAACAAAATACTCCACAGGGTCTTCCATTCGATTTAGTTGCTAATTCATAGTGTTAGTTTGCTTAGTTACAGGATTCTTGAAGATACAGAGAAAAAGAGTGAAAAAGGAAAGATAAGGTTGCTCCCAGCTTGGAGCCCTGTATCAGGCAGCCAGCCACTCAAGGGGGTGGCGCCAAAACAGATAGTGTGCAATTTTAACAGAAGCAATGCCCCACTCAAACAGCTGATCAGTGAGGGTCCACTATTCTCTTATTGATGACCTATCCTGAATATAGATCGTCAATGGAAAAAGTGAACTGGACAGTCCCTTTATTAAAGCCTGTGCATTCTTAATTAAATTAATCTCTAGCTATGCCTCCAACAAGTGTGCACAAACTGTATACTTAAAAAAAACTGTTGAAAAAAATCTGCATGTGCTATGTGCCAATAGCTAAACATGATAAACCACCACGGAACTTATATTTCTCCTTTCCCATCTAGTCTGGCCTTGGTAAATTTCTATTTTACTGTGTATAATTCAGTCTTGTAATAGACCTTCCTCAGTCTGCACTTCACCCTCATTCAGAATAGCGGTACGATCTTTGTTAAACTATCAGTATCAAAGTTCAACGTTAATGAAATAAATTTGGTTAAAATGATGTCTTTCAGATAAAGGACATTTCAGCAACCATAATATATTATCAACATTCTCACAGAAGAGGTGTGACGCGTGACTCTGAAATAATGGTTCTAATATTTAAGTCTCCTGAAATAATTATTTGCCATCAATCTCTGTTGGAGGAGTGAGAAGACTTAAGTGAAGCATGCAAAGAATGGCAGCTATAAAAAGACAGATTTTAGAGTGGTAAAAAATGAGAAATGGAAACTGGTGACTGATCCATGTGGCTACCCAGGCAAGCCAGTTTATGTATGGAAAATGTCTGATCATGAGCAGTGTCTCATCAGCTGGTCCTTGAATGTTCCCCAAGACAATAAATGTACTTCACCTGTTCAGTGGTCATATATATATATATATATATTATAAGAGAATATATAGAATTTCCTATTTGTATTTTAAATTTAAGAAGCGTATCAAAACAAATTCTAAGTGAGCAGCATAAAGAAATCAGACCCAAATCTCTGCAAATATAATCCGAACAAACAAAAAATTTGGATATTGGTCGCTAGTATTCAGTTTATTCCTTTTTCACATTAGAATTTAAGTTGCAGAAAGACCTGGAGTTTCATATATGACTGCAGCATCCCAGAGTGCTCCTGCTTCTATTGTCTTCGTCTTTGTGCCTTTAGATGTATTTTTATGTCCAGTCTATATGTTCTGTGTATTGTTTACATCTCTCCGTATTGTAAATTCCTTGTTAATTTCTCCACTGTCTGATTCCCTCCCACACTTGGTACAGCCGTGGCCTATCAAGCTTGAGAGACTTTTGTCTACAGGAAAATGTTGAGAACTCAGAGTTGGCAGTTAGTAGTTTGCAGGAGAGACAGAGTAAGGTGGCTCTGAACTGTGAGATCCAACGGCTTCCAAACAGCTCCTTAGGGAGTAGAATCCGCTCAAGGCTCATCTAAAGACAGCTCTGAGACAGGGAATTCTGCTGTCCATCACTAGGACATTCTACCAGGAGGTGCTGTCTGGGACCTGCTTTCTAAAGGTAACCAGGCCCAGTGAACTACTACCTTGGAGTACAGCTCCCAGTATCCTCTAATGAAGCTGACTGAGTTGTGGACATAGAATTATTTGAGTGGAGCATGGGACTTGAGCCTTATCAAAACTGGACATCCGCTCAAGACCAAGGCTGTGCATACCATATATTGGGAGACTACTACCTCCTTTCGGAAGCTGTGAGGAAACGCCCGACAGTGAAGAGCTACGGTACCGGCACCGATAGCTCTTAACCAGGGGCACAGAACGTGAAAGCCGATAATGCGCTGAATTCAGTCAGCTTTCTAGCGGTGTATAAAACCGCATTTGCCCCAGGAGGTGAAAGGTCCTCTTTAAGTATAGATACAAACAATAACAACAAAATAGAGAAAAAGTCTGTTTGTATTTCAGAGTTTTTTTTCTACATGATTGTATTTATAGTTCATAAATAGGTAGGTACTGACAAAAGAAAGCATAGCTGTATAGTACCTGCATGACTTTTTCTGCATCATAATTCTATAAATATAGAAGATAGATGGATAGATAGATAGATAGATAGATAGATAGATAGATAGATAGATAGCTGGATAGATAGCTGGATAGATAGGAGATAGATAGATAGATAGATAGATAGATAGATAGATATGAGTGTGTATGTATGAATATTTCTATAGTTTGTTGCCTTCTATTACTTCTTTCTATACTGTATGTTTCCAGATCTACGGTATTGTGTTATGTAGTATTCGGTTGGTCATGTGTTACACCCTGGCTTACAGCCATATGTCCTGTTCCCCATCCTATTGTACCTCTTCTCTGCCCTGCAGCCATTTCTGCACTAGCTGTATTCCTTCCCTTGGCAGATGCACCTTCACCTTCTTAATAAAAAAGGAGCTCGATTTTTGTGTGAAAAGGACAGATATAAGAAGCGTCAGAATCTGCTGAGGTAATAGAAGTGAATGCAGCATGTCATGTTCACCTCTGGGAAACCATTATCCCACAATGTTCTGCATGCCGGACTCCAGATGTCTTCTGCTCTCAGGCCTTCTCATTGCCATCCAGACAGTTCATATCACATCTCAAAACGTCTCTGACAGCCTCCTCATAAATTATCTCAAGAAAAGAGAGGAATCTGCAAGAAACACAAAATATATTGAAAGACACATTATATAAATCTGTTTTTATTTTTTCATTTCCCAGTAACTAGATTGTCATGTCAGGGAATTTGTGTTTTTTTATTTAATCTGATGTGAGCTAGCCTTTCTACCAGTCAAACTTAAAATGCTAAGGTAGTCATTTTATTCAATCAATGCACAGGCTTGAAGTAAACAGCACATCCATTTGCATATTTATCAACCACCACATACTAGGAGGAGAAAGCGTAGACAAATGATATAGACTTAGTGTTTGTCATTGAAGTTGCGAATGATTACAAACACATGAATAGATGTACGTCTAAAAAAAACGTTGCGATGGGGTAAAAATTTTTTGTGTATGATAAGATTTTTTATGTTAATATTAAAACTGAATCTGTGATTTGAAGATACAACATTATTAAATATTCTTGATTATGAGAAAAGTGGCCATATTTTGGCAGTATTTTGCATCAATATTGGCAAGTCTTAGGCTAAAGCCTCATGTAGGAGACCGCAGCAAAAAAAGCACTGCAGGAAAAACCATGGTTTCTCTTTTTACAAAATGTCCACAGAGGTTTGAAGAACTAATGTGAAACATATGAAACACTAATACCTACAACACAGACTGCCCATGAACAGTGGTGGATAGAGAAAAAACTCCAAGTGAACTGAAATAAATGAAATGGAGCCTATTAAAGGATGCAAAGGACTGGAGTTGGTGGAGGTAGTCAAAGGTCCTCTTTTTTCCCCCCCAAAAAAATAGTTTTATTGAAAATAATGATATATAGTACATGACAAAAAAGAAAACACACTGTGAAATATACATAATTCCAAAGTACAGTCAGCATAGGACCTGGAAGGTATAGTAGGTACACAATTGATGACAGGGTATACCAAATAATATACATAGGGCAACAGGTATGTAAGGAACAGAAATAACCATAATCCATTTCTACATGACGTTCCAACCTCAGAGAGAGCAGCATAATGGGTTAGTGAGTACGAGCACCAAGAAAGCACCTGTGAAAATTTAGCTGGGCTACCTCCATTTTGGGAGAGTGGCATTGACCAGTTTGCGTCACAGGGAAAGTGTCTGGATCTGGATGACCTTAAAAGCCAGATCTTGACACACATGCATCAGCAATAGCCATGGAAAAGAGCAACAGGGATAAGGGGCACTCCTGTCTCAGGTTAAAGCAACATGACAAGAGTCCATTAACAAAAACTTGAGCACTAGGGGACTTTTACAAGATAGCCATCCATTTGGCAAAGGTAGAGCCAAAACTGAATCTTCATAAGACCATATGTAGATGAAGCCACTCTACAAAATCATAGGCCTTGAGTGCACCAAGTGAAGCCAACGCCAAGTCCTGTTGCTCCCACCCACCAGTATAGGTGGTCACTTGAATCTTACAAATCGTAGGTGCTCTGATTCAAAATATGCCATAATGTTGTCCAGTAGCCCTCATACATGGTATACTTCTCCCCAATGGCATCCTCACACATAGTATAATGCTCCACACAGCATAATGCTCCTTAGTGGTTCCACACACTATAAAAAGCTCCTCAGTGGCTCATCACAGTATAAACTGAAGGTAGTGAATAAAGCAGTAAGGTTCTGCTGCTTTGGTACACTAGTTCAAGTCTGACTTTGCTGGAAAGGGGTTCCAGTGGATTGAGTATTTATTGCATGATGCTGCGCCCCTTTCTATTAGATTTGTGGTTAGGTCCCTAATGGCTGTACTGCAAGTGCTGACGTGATGATCAGCAAGCTACTCAATATCAAATCAGCCACATGGAATTGTAGGAGGAATTATGCACAAAAATACCTTTAGATAGTCCAATAGATGCACCAATTTGCTGTTGCTTTAAGAAATATGCCAATAAGGTTCAAGTGCAATGCAACATACTTTAGCCTTAGGTTTTCACAAGGGAATGCATAGCCCTAAGAGGCTCTACCACATCAATTGCAGTAAAGCCTCATTTGCATAATTTTTTTTGGGGGGAAATGGTACATCTATAGGGCTATCTAAACATATGAAAATGTACTGTGTAATGTTCCCTGTTATGCACTGGTGCTGGTTTGATATTGAATTTCCTTTCATTCTTGGAATTGTATGAGTTCTAGTATACTGGTGGTATATCCTTAAAGGGGTTTTCCCCCCTCGCCAGCTCACCAACTTGCAGGCTGTATGCTCTGTTCACTTCCTGGTTTTCTCGGTAAATTTGTGAGCGGGGTTTCACTTGCTGTCTCCCAGACAAAGCCAGCTCTGCTATCTCTCTTCATAGCAGTACATGTTTGCGGTGAGTAATGAGGGATGGTTGTAAATAAATTAGCACAGTATCACTGGAAGATGCACAATATGAAGCTGATGAAGCAGAGCTGGATTTGATAGGTGATGAGAATCCCAAATTTACATGCTACAGAGGTAACAGACTCCCTGTCTCAGCCCTTATCATCAAAATTTAATTAGCAAACCTAATAACTGGAAGAGGGAGATAAACAGCTCAGAAATACAAGGTGCTCCGAGCACTCAGCTCCCCCTAACCTCCTGAGAGAAGGAATCTACGTTACTTGTCCTGGGCGGAAAGATAAGATCAGTCCCCTGTGGTTATGGAAACACAGTGTAAACAATGAGGTGAATAATCTTAGATAGTGACCAAACAAAGCAGTTTTGCTGGATGCATTTAGAAAAAGTCTTGAATCTACATAAGCTAGCAGTATAGATAGGATCCTTGAGATGGGACAACCCCTTTACTATAAAAGTTCCTGCAATTGATCTACATGTACCTGTTTCAAAAAGGTTAAACTTATCTGATTATCTGATTAGAAGACTCTTTGATATGTCAGTGGTCAATAAAATGGCAAATGCACAATTATTTATTAAAAGGACTATCCTCCATTTAGAAGATCTTAATGTGGATAATGACTATTTAGTGTGTATTTAGAATTTTGCTAACTTTGGGTTAAAAAGTTGGAGCTATTCAACTAAGGTCAATTTCACAAGGGAAGAACATGGGTACATTTCTCTGCATGTATCCCAAGCAAGAATCTATAGACCCTAACTAACAGTATCAAAGGGATCTGTAAGGGTCCATTCACACGGAGTAATGCGAGGCGTTTTTTGTGCTCATTTTGTGCTTATTTTTACGGCCGTAAAAAGACGTTTCCATTGAATTCTATAGTAAAATACTTCAGTATTTTTACGTCCGTAATTTTAACTCAATGGAAACGTCTATTTACGGCTGTAAATATAAGCACAAAAAACGCCTCGCGTTACTCCATGTGAATGGACCCTAATTCTGTTAGTTCAGGTAACCAAACCAGCAATTGGACAGGAATTGTAGCTCCGACAAAAAGGACTTGTTTTACTCATGAAATTTGCCCAGGGCTCTCTAATGGAAAAACACGTTGGATTTAGACAACCATGCACATATTTTGCTATATTGTGACACATTTTTTCTATACCTTAATGAGTAATCATTATTTTTAGCCCTAGTCTCCATTATTTTGTATTTTTCAATGCATAGGATAGTCTCAGGATGCAAATGTGTCCTTAATGTTTCCACATATGGTGCCTCCCAGGACAAACATGTCTTCTGTTTTTTGCCATTATTCTACTTTCCATGATTGTTGAGCCAACTCTCACCCTCCACTTAACTATGCAGTTTCTCTGGAGATGAGAATTTTGTGTTCCCTTAGGAGCTCAATGGTCTTCGTCTATGATGTGCACAGCATTGATTTTGGAAAATTCACAGTCCAAACATGTGAATAGTTGTTGGTAGCAATGCAACAACAACTCAGCCAAACTGTTTTATATTTAGCCTGAAACTGAAAACTTTTGACTTTCTTTACCATGAACTTTCTATCAGATTGCATTACTGTTATCCAACTTTCAGCCTCATAATATCTTATCAAAATATAATTTCTCCAGTATGAAAAATTATTAATCATATTTCTATTTTCATCATTCCTCTTAATATATTAGCATAATTAACTTAATATGCAAGCTTAATTACATATGTGGATTTTAGTATTTCACGCTATCCTACCCAACACTAGAAAGTACACCATTCCTATGGCTTTGTTTATGTAGCTTTTTCACAATAATCACAGCTATGCTGCTATCAGTATCACTGCAGCAATATCCTAAGGCATATAATAAATATAAAATACTGTATAATGCAGACACTTCTCTATATAACATGCACCAGCAAGCAGATGAACTAGTCTTGGTCACTTCATTGTTGTGATGTAGAAGGAATAATATTGTATCTAGTATGGGCTTGTCACTTTGTAGCAGTATCTCTCTGGAAGCAGGCTTGCTTGCATTAGACATGTATGCTGCCAGCCGCTCTCACAGCCACTTGGTTATTTTGCCCAAGGCAGCAGTTGCTTGTGCCAAGAAAAACATTCATGCTCCTGTGCCATCTCACCAAGGATAAGTGATTTTATTTGGCTTGTCGTACAATGAACTGGACTTGCACATTATTGTTGTTCTTCTTTTCCTCATCCTAAACTCCTTGCAGACTAGTTTGCAATACGTAGTATTATAGAAGCATTAACCTCCTAAGAGCTAACTGCTAGCAATACTCTATGGTGGAATAAAACTGGAGAGTCTGTAAGCTTTATTCATAGCTGTTAAACACTTACTACTCAGGAAACAAGGCTAAGGTATGTACTTTCATGAAAAAGAAATTTCACAAGCTTTAAGGTTTATTCAATAGCACCTAGTACAGTTTTTATGATTGTCTGTAGATAATCCAGGTCCTCTTCTGAATTATAACATAAGTATTCTGTTATAGTCTTCAAGAGTCATCAGCAAGGCAGCTAGAACAGAAACATGCCTTTTCCAATACTGATGTATAACATTTTATGCCTGCATTGTGATTTTATGGAAAACAATAAATATATATAGGGATTGTGCCAATGATAAACCCTCTTTATTGTCAATGCAATCTGTTCTATCTGTTATTGACCCCTTGACATTTGGAGTTACTAAAGCATGCACCAGAATTTTTTTATATTTTGGAAATGGTATGTAATGTAGGATTATTTCATTGTATAAAGAAGTATAAGGTTAAAAAACAACTCCCTATTCAGACCTATTGTTATATAGATCATCCCTAACCGTGGGCAGAACTGTGAAACTTTCAGTGGCTCCCTACTAATTCTGTGACTAAAGGGCGTTACATCTGCTGCAGTGTCTTCCCTTCATATCATCTCTCTTGCCACTGACTTGTTCAGGAAATTGCAGTATAACCCCTCCCCCCCATTCACTTGAATATATCTATGCTTTACAACTATAGGCATAAAAACTGTGACATAGATATAGCGCTAAGGAACAGAGATAAGTATGTGGAAAATGGTACTCATTGAAGTCAATGGGAGGCTTTTTTCTACGCGGACTCTGGCGCGAGTTATCGCACCAGAGTCAGCACCAACTTCCTCCGTGTGAATACCCCCTAAAGCAATACTGTACGGTCTTCAGTTAGGGTCAGTTCACACTGAATTTTTTGGCGAGGATTTTGACGCTGAATCCGCCTCAAAATCAGCCTCCAAAAAAAGTCTCCCAATAGAACTCTATGAGGTGGATTCAGCGTCAAAATCAGCGCCAAAAAACTCAGTGTGCCCCTCACCCTTAGAGTACTAGTGAAGAAACCAGCTGTTAGATCCAGCTGAGCAGATAATGATGGCATACCTGTATAATATGTGATAAGAATAATCATTTAACCCCTTAAGGATACGGCCTCATTTTTCATATCTGACACTTTGTGCGGCAATAACTTTGAGACCCTTTAACGTATTTAAGTGATTGTTTGTTTATTTTTCAACACATTGTACTTCATGTCAGTGGTAAACATTGCTAAATATGTTTTGGATTTATAAAAAAAAATAGGAAATCTGATGTTCTCTGGTTCAGATATCACCCAAATACATGAATAAATATTATCTACCATATCTCTGCTTTACATTGGCATCATCTTTTAATTATCCTTTAATTTAATTTGGACTTTATAAAACACAGCAAAAAACACTGTTAAAAAAAACAGCATAAACCCATAAGCGTAGTTCCTCAGACTTATTATAACTATTGAGAAAATGCCGGTGTTTCTGCAGGTATAATTGACATGCTGCAATTATCAAAAAACAGGAGCGTTTTTAAAAATGCAGCTTTTTCACTGTATTAAGAAAAATGATGATTGACCCATCTGTGAGTCCACATATATACCAGCTGCCAAAAAGATTATATATTCTCCAGAAAAATGGACACATTTCACAAAAGAGTCACCCCAACACTATTGCAGAACTACCTCTTATATCCTATAGATGAGGTCAGAACATGAGAGACCCTCTGGTCCGGGCGGACCTCGGCCCTTCAGCACACCTCATACAATCTACCAACTGTGACAACCAGAACACAGGGACCTTCTTGTGTTTAAACTACGCACAATGCGAAAATGTCCAGAAAGAAGCTTCAATCATCCATCCGCATACTGACAAAAGATTCAACATTAAGGGACACTACAAATATGACACTGACTATCTAGTTTATTTAATTAATTGCCCATGTGGCTTGAGATATGTTGGAGAAATGACAATGAATATAAAGGAGAAGACCTCTAAACATAAATCGACTTTTAGGAATGAGAACTCAAACTTTTCTTGCCTTCTCACTTTAAGGGTCCATTCACACGGAAGAAAATGGTGAGGAATTTGGTGTGGAATTTCAGCGCTGAAAAAAGACTCCCATTGACTTCAATGAGTTCCTTTTTCTCCCCCTTCTCAAACAGGTGGAGTACAAATACTGAAAACCCAAGAGATTAAATAGATACATACTCTACACACACTATAACCTCATGGACTTAATAGGGAATTCAATCGTTTGATCTAACATTGTATCACTAATGCCATTGCTTACCTCTGCAGGTCACTAGCAAGCTGAAGGGTGGTTTGGTTCTCGGGATTCCATTCTTATGGTTCAGCCTCCTTTATGCATTAAGACGTTACATTGTCTTCCACCTCTATGTCCTTGGTATTACTTAGGCGTTGTGTGTATTTTTTTCTCACTAATTTGCATACCTTTTAACCTTGCCATACATCTGATGTCTTTAATTTGCATTGGCTATACACAATTACGTATGACGTTACTCTGTGACCCATGAACTATATTTCTATATTCTAAACATATTCTTGTAACTTTCATCTCTGTTAATTGCTAATCATGTGAAATGCTAGATAACTACATTAGAGTTTTGTTCTATCCTCTTGGCATCTCATTATGACATATCTGTGATGTAATTAATTGTATTTCTTATATATCATGTATTCATGATGTAATTCCTCCTTGTTCCCACCTTTTTTTCTGTGTTATGTAAGCCTGAAAAAGGGATCTATTCCCAAAATGTTGCAACATATATCGATAACTGATTTGTATACTGTTTTCTGTGATATAACTACCTACATTAACTTTTCTGCAAGATAATCTTTTGACGTGCTATCACATATCTTCCCTTGTATGTTGAACTAGGAGTTTGGCCAGTTCTTCAAGTGAACGTGCACCTGAACAGTGTTGTGCCAGTAGAGAACCGTCCTGCGATCTGCCTGTTCAAGGCCCCAGACCACTTCTCCATATATTTATGCGATATGGGGTCCTGCCGTCCAGAGGAGGAGAGAATACCATAAATACCAGAGATAAGGCCTGCAGTGGAGGTGCCCACACAGCACAGTTTTTCAAAGACAGTTGGTGGGGACACCTTGAGAGAGCCGAACTGGGTAAAAACAAAATGGACAATCTGCTGGTAATGCAACCATTCAGTGGCGGGTAGATGTAGTTCTGACACAAAATACTCAAAGGGCCTAAGCACCAACGTCAGCGGGTCTATTAAGTCAGCGACACGGAAAAGGCCAAGCCTGCTCCATGGTCGCACCAAAGCTGACGTAAGTCCCTCCGGTAAGAGGGGGTTGTACAAAAAGGAAATCATAGACGAACACTGGGAGGCCAGGGGAAAGATTTTAGAGCAGTTAATCCAAATGGCCCTTGTGAAGCGTATAGGACCCAAAAGGGGAGTGGACAGAAGGGGAGAGGAACGGGACCACAGAAACGCATTGGGATGCATCGGAGCCATCCAGAGTTTCTCTATCTCAACTCATTTGGTAAAGGCCTGCGGGGCTGACCAAAATAGTAGGCAGCGCAAGTGAGTAGCCCAATAATAATGCAATATGTGTGGTACTGCTAATCCCCCCTCCTCCCTACCAGACAGCATCACCGAACAGGGTATGCGGTGACGCTTGCCATTCCAAATAAACTTAAAGATGGATTTTTGAAGGGAGCGCAATTCAGAGTGAGGGACTGCAACCGGAAGAGTTTCAAAAAAGTAGAGGAGCTTCGGGAGGACCTGGTTTCTAACATCAGTATTAGATCGGAGGGAGTCCAACACCAGGGACCTGGAAGATTACCTGTACCCACACTACGCAGTTGCATAGATTTAAATGGGACAGCACTGAAATACCTACATCTACAGTTTTCAATTTGTGCTATGTAAACTATATGGAGAGCCATGCTATTTGGGTACCAGTGATCCACAGGGATAATAGGTGTCGGACTCCTCCAGATCTCACATTGATGGCCGTTAATGTTAAAAACTGAATATCCCCTTTAAAAATTCTGTATACAACAGCAAAGATATGCTCCCACATTCCTATTTTA